>NC_091127.1:28602890-29802890 GCF_040183065.1 Periplaneta americana | reverse complement strand
TTGTCCACAGTTGATTTTGGCGCTGATTATCAATGTCTTTAGTCTCCTTATTATTTGGCTAACACAGCTCTCAGACACAGCGGTAAACTCTGTTACAAGTTTTCCAACATTTACCGGTATTACGTTTTTTCTTCTGACGCGATCTTCATAAAGCGCTACACGTTGCTTGTGACTTCTCGCGACTGCGAATGCAATACCCGACCTTTCAGTTTATTTCTAACAGGCAGCATTTTCACAAACAGAAAATAGCAGTGAATCTAGACAATAAATAACTTACTGCACACTAAACAATACAAAACAGAAGCACTACAATTATTTAAGTAACTAAATGAAATGTTCGTAACAAACACACTAAATTGCAATATACAAGACAGTGGTGGTGTAGTAAGTCCTTAGCACGACTGTACGCCCACACTAACGCTCCCGAGATGTGACCGCTAACGCAGCCAGGGGAAGACTAAAATGAACACCCCTTCGAACAAGCAGTGAACTCGCCCAAACCACTGCGTCGCCAGACCAGAACTGTCACCATAAAGTAACTGGCCTGTACACCATAAACCAAATGGCTAGAACAGAGATTTCCAACTGGATTGCTTCATCTTGTTCTCACTAACAAGGATAGAATTTATTTTTTAGAAAATTAAAACAAAATATTACTCTTCAGTGGATCCCATCATACTGTGATTTGATTGAAATGAAGCCGCAGATTTTTTAGCTAAGAAAGACAAATAAATCCTATAAAAAAAACCTCCATTCTGTAAAACGTCACCAAAACCATTTTAAATGGTTACCACACTCTCAATGTCTGTCAGCAATGTCTGCATTCGAAGGTGACTGACGTAACTATTGCTTTCCGACCTATGGTTATACAAGAGTTGGATAAAAAGTTATGGCAACACTGCTATCACATGACGATGGTGCGTTCGAGAACTGCCAGCTGTGCGGACATGAACAAGGACTGTTGGATGAGTTAATGCAGCCAGCGGCGACAGTACTCTGTCAATCTACTGCAGTGTGTAGAACGTTGACTTTCATAGGGACAGTGCGAGTGCCCTAAGATTATGTTTATGAAACTAGAGCAACGTTCCTGCATTGAAATTGATGTGGCACGAGGTTGTAGTGCACAAGAATGTTTTCAGGTACTGCGTGAAGCACTCAGAAGAAAACGACGACACTTGGTGGTACAGAACCCCATTATTCTTCATGACAATGCAAGAAGTCACACCACTGCTGCTATCAAGGACCTCTTGCGCCGCTGACAATGAGAGATTCTGGAACATCCACTGTACTCACCTGATGTGAGTCCATGTGATTACGGTCTCTTCGCCAAAATGAAAGAACCACTGCGAGAGATCCGGTACAATACAAGAAATGAACTTATCCATGCTATAGGGTGGTCAATATGGAACATCAACAAAGATGGACGCATTGATGGTGTACGACGCCTTCCAAACATTTGGCAAAAGATAATAAATAAGGGGGGGGCGACTATATTGAAGGTACGTAAATGTTGTACCCCTGTGAATAAAGCCATGTCAGAAATAACGAACTGTTGCCATTACTTTTTATCCAACCTTTTGTACAACAAAAATCTTTGTTTTGGGCTCTTCTACCATCCCTAGAAATTTGAGTATGGAATTTTGCAACACCCTGTATGTTTGTTTAATTACAGTGCTGCTGTAAATACCATGTTTTAGAACAGATTATGCCAGTGATACATAAATAAATTACACTGTCTTCCGAATTCCTCTACACACTTCTGTACTTTCATACTTGTTTTAGGCACCTTTATTTCAACTAGTAGTGAATAATATATAAAAAAAAAAACATTGCTAAACTGATGTATACTGTACTTGTTTAGGAGTAAGGAACCTGTTTAGAGTGAACCAGTAATGTGCGTTAGCCTACTTGTATTTGTAAGCAGGGTGTCTACTGAAGAACATGTGCCATAATGTATATCCAATGCACTCTTATACTCATTCCAATGTTGTTGAACTAAAAAAGATGGTCTTTAGTTATAACACAGTGCGTGCTTCATATCTAACCCAACATTTGAGCTGAGAAGAGAACGAGAAAGAAATGCAGTTTCATAGTTACCTATCACCATTTTTTGATGCAAAGTCGCTTCTTATTTTATCAAGAACTGTAGTTCTCGGTAACAATTTATTAGTCTTTTTTATATCGTATGTTTCCACTAGAACTATCATCCAGTCCTGCACATTATGTTGACTTAACGTCTTCAGCCATGCTTCTATTTCTTCCCGGACTGTTGTCTTGTACACATCCACATCCTGCAACACAAAAGAGAGCTTGTATGATCAACATATAAGCCATGAACTTCTATGAAGGAGATTTGATGAAGATCCTTCACTGTTTTTATTATTTTAAGAAAGCACACTTTATATTGTTTCAAAACTGAGTTAATCTATGGGCCTAACCTATGAATTAAAATCTAATGCATTTCTAATACTCAGTCCATCACTTCGCATTAATTTTTCACATGAATAATGTTATAAAATTTAACAGAATTTGCAGCTGTTAGGTCTACAACAGAAACAATCTATGATTGCATCAACACTATGGAATGGATGTAGAGTTAATCAACACACAGCAGCGAAAGAAACGTTTGTAATTAAAATTTGGTAATATAAAATATAATGACAACTAACTAGAACTAAAATTTAGTCCATATCAATAATTTTGAAGCTCTGCTAGAGATGTTATTCGAACTTTTGTATTGGAAAAGCAAGTACAATGGTATTAACACTTTTAATAGTAAACATACCACACATTCTGTCCAGAAGATATGAAAAATTGGTTGCTGTATTAAGTGCCAATCTCCCTGTTTTGGAAGAACGTCTTTGCTAAAAGAAATGAAAGATGCTTCAACACAAACAGATTTGACAACTCTGCCATATGATCTCCTCCATTCTGTAGGATCCTGAGGTAATGCCTGAACCAAGGACGACTCCAAACTAGAAAAAAGAGCCGCATCTCCTGCATCTAAAAGCAATAAAAATATTAAATTAATAACTGCATTATCTGACAACTTCTACCAACAAAATTAAACTATATTTTGAAATGTACACAATTTTCATAACATAAAAGGGATCAATATTACTTACATGTTATTATAGGTTTACTGTCCATAATACAAAATTCTGCAATTTCAATTGTACCATTTCCATTCATTTCCTGCGCCTTGGGCTAAAGCCTACTTTTCGACAGTTCTCCCTCCACACGTCACTTTTATCATAGTTTGTTCGTTTCTTCATGTCATACTAAATTAAGATTTGTGATTTAAGCAAGATCATTACTATAATATCAATATATACTATTACTAGAGCTGCATCAAATAATGACAATTCCTGATGAAACACAAAACACTGCTTCAATTCCAAAAATTCTAGACCAACTGTTGACCAGGCAAAAACGTGACGTGCTCCATCTTGAAACAACTTCGATTTCAAAGATCGATTATATCTGGTAGCATTGGACTTCGGCATCGAAAATTCTCATCACGGCACAGCTTTTTCGTAATAGTTCCAATTCTTGCCACTAGATCGCTACTTCAGTTAACATTTTTTTGTTCAGATGGCGTACTATTAGACTTGGAAGACTTGCAAGCATCATGTAGACAGGGTTGCCAGATTGGGCGATTTTTCACAAATTGGGTGACTCGACCAGACATGGGCGCACTGTTTGCAATAGGCGATTTCTTTTTTTTTGGCTACAACTAATATTATTTTGTTTTGGTCGAATTGAGTGATTTTTATTAATGTCGCAAAGTTAGTAACTTTTATGAAATAAATTTCTATTAAAATGCTATAACCGCTAAATTTAGTCCTACATTCTTCGTTATTTTTTAAATATACAAAAATTCAATACTCTAATGAACTATAGGTAGTATTATTAATTATTCTGAATAACTTTATTCAATTTTCATTAAAAAGTGGTTGTCAAAAGACAAATTGTACGAAACAAGGCACGTACAAGAAACATGAATAGGCTGATCTGAAATTTACACAAAACAGTGGCCTAAAGATAAAAGGTATCGGTATACAATAAAATATTCACATGAAAAAAATGTTGATGGTACATCAAAGGTATCCCCGTAACATGCCATGAAGCACTTGGGGGGCATGGAGGTAGAGCCCCATGCTTTCCCTGGCCCTCTAGGTGGTGTGGTCGGCACCACGCTCTGACCGCCTTTTACCCCCGGGAAAGACCCGGTACTCAATTTTTATAGGAGGCTGAGTGAACCTCGGGGCCGTTCTGGTTGATGATACATCAGACAGTAAAAAGTAATATGTAAGAACATGAAATAATGAAATAAGAAATGAATTAGGTCGAAATAAAGTAGTAGTGCAGTAAAGTATAAGGGCATACCAAGGAAAGAGCAATTGAGGCATGTAATAAATAACGGGACAAGCGCAAAAAAAAAAAAAAAAAAAAAAAAAAAAACATAATTTTGAGATAATAGACAACATTTTAAAAACAATAATTTTATAACCCACTCTAGGTAAAAAGGTAAAGGTATCCCCGTAACGTGCCATGAAGGCACTTGGGGGGCATGGAGGTAGAGCCCCATGCTTTCCATGACCTCGGCACTAGAATGAGGTTGAGGTGGTGTGGTCGGCACCACGCTCTAACCGCCTTTTACCCCCGGGAAAGACCCGGTACTCAATTTTATAGGAGGCTGAGTGAACCTCGGGGCCGTTCTGAAAGTTTGGCAACGAGAAAAAATCCTGTCACCACCTGGGATCGGACCTTTCAGTCCGTAGCCAGCTGCTCTACCAACTGAGCTACCCGGCCGCCACCCACTCTAGGAAAGCATGAAAAAATGTTGACTTAGAAATACCCTATAGGCTTCGTGTTATGTAGTTATATATTGTTATTGTTGAAGTACAAGTACAAAAAAATACAAAACTTCAAAAAAAGTATATAGCATTGCATGTCCAATGACATTAACATAAAAAACGATACAAGTGTCACGATACAATTTTTACTTTACTTGACTAGGTCCTCAAAGAAGGGTTTATTTTCTCCTTTCAGATAGGGGGTCATTTTAGCTAAGTCCCGTCTCTTGTCTTCAAACAATCTTGTTATGCCCTGAAGTGGTTTCCGTTGCACTTGTTAAGAATCAGTCGCTTTCACTTTCTTCTTAAGATGTGGCTTTCCTTGAACTCTTCAATATTATTCAAAGTTGACCGAATTTGGAGTACCCCTAGTTGTTCACCTGTCTATCTGATCCACTGTGCTTTCGAAATGTGAACGTTAGTGGTGTTAAGGTATTTTTCAGCCGTTTACTTAAAATAAAAAAAATAAATACTTTGTCTTGCATAAGAGTCACTATGAAAGATGATATGTATGAGTGAGCGTGTGTGTGTGTGGGGGGGGGAGGGGGTCTTCAACAATAAGGCGAATTAAATCAGTTGGGACTTCACACATAGTTTAGTCTCTTCCGTCTGTCATTCTGTGCAAAATAACGATCTCAAAACAAAAAATAAGCGATTAGCATTACGAATAAGAAATTTACGTAAAGAATATAGGTACTTATTAATTAAGTTAATAAATTTATTCCAATGATTCAGTCTAACTATAAAATGAACAATATAATATTTTTGTTAATATGATTTTTTTTCGGTAGACAAAAAAGCATAGGCCTAGGACTTTAAACTAAGTTACACTGACAAATCCATAATTTTACTAAATTATGCTCAAATTGATCAGGAAGAGAAAAAGAAATTGGCTGGGTCACTGACTGAGAAACAACTGCCTACTGAAAGATGCATTGGAAAGAATGGTGAAGGGGAGAAGAGTTCGTGGCAGAAGAAGATATCGGATGATAGATAACATTTTATATGGATTGTATGCGGAGACTAAGAGGAAGTCAGAAAATAGGAAAGATTGGAAAATGCTGGGTTTGCAGTGAAAGACCTTCCCTTGGGGAGAAAATTATGAACGAATGAATGTAAAACGTGCTGAATAAAATAGCTCTGATTCACCTCACGCATGTGGGGCTATTTACCTGGAACCATAATGTTATTCTTTCGACGATATTCTTTTCCTTAATTTCGTAGTTTCTTCATCTGTTTCTCAGTTTTTCACGGTTTCCTATTATACTGAGTGTTCATTTCAAAGTGTGTCATGACGTCACTGTTTTGAGTCAGCGATTTGAAGCGAGTTTAGCTTTTATGTCAGAGAAGTTGCCTATTATTTAAGACGTTCAATCTGAACTTGAGAACTTGTACGGTATAACTTGAATGTCGTGGCAACAGATGGCGGTCTGTAAAGTATGTGTGCTACCATAACCTCTTTCGAACTGTGTTTTGCGCGGGCAAGTCGTACTCAGGGTATTTGTTATCATCGATTGCGTACGGCAACATTCCACAACACATATCAAATGCTCCATGCCATGTTGACCGTCGAAGTTTATGTCAACAAATACGTAAGTAATCGTCTTAACCCTCTCCCCATATCCCGACAGTAAGAAAAGAAAACTCACTTCAGTACGTGTTTCCAAACAATTCACATTCTTGCCACTACTGGCGTTACCGTACGTATCGGTAAGTAATCTTCAGAATGAACGCCGTACTTGCTAGGCAACTTCTCTCGCATTTAGGTAATACGCCTCTGCGGAAGTGTAGGAAGATTGAATTCTCTAGGTTCATCGGCTAGCCACATGACGACATACAGCGAGCCATGACACATTTTGAACTGAACACCCAGTATTATACAGTAGCAGGTTTCATTTGTTTTTAATAGCAGGTAAACAATACGGCCACTTCATCTGATGAGCTTTTCTCACTAATTCGTTAGAAATACGTTAGAAATTAGGTTCTGGCGCTTGACTCATTATTTGATTATCGACATTGGTGAATAACTCGTGCACTAACTTGCGGATTTTTTCAACAGTAATTTGTTCTGTGTTTAGATCATAATATGTAATGAGCGTGGCGTATATAACACTATTTCACCACTAACAAACATTTCAATATTTTGGCGCTTGACTCGTTATTTATTTACATGCTACAATTGAAGATTAATTAGATTTTGCATAAATGATATTTAATAACAGTCAATGAACCCTTAAGGGTAAACATAGGGCCTAGCTATTGAACTAATGAACTCATTTCTCAGTCCCAATTTTCTGCAGAAATTTAAAAAAAGTTTTCGGGTCTTGTTCCTTTCGCTCTACTCATTAGATCAAATGGACGACAGATGATATTTTTCTAAGAAGTGTGTAATTTGTAGGCTCGTAGATAGAGTTGTGGCCTTGTAGAATACCAGTCCGGTAGTTTTGGTAGAATACGAAAATCTGGTATCATACGGTAATAATATTCATAGAATTAATAATACTGATTAGAAAAGAAACTTGAATGCATGTATAGAAGTCGAAATATTTTTTTAATTAAGGGTTACAGAATCATATAAGAATCAACGAAATGTCTCTTCGGGATATTCAAATAGGGCTCTCAGCTGGTTATGAGTGTTATCATTGATATGAATGTGACAGTACGTATAATATACTTTTTGGTAGGTTATTTTACGACGCTGTATCAACATCTTAGGTTGTTTAGCGTCTGAATGAGATGAAGGTGATAACGCCGGTGAAATGAGTCCGAGGTCCAGCACCGATAGTTACCCAGCATATGCTCATATTAGGTTGAGGGAAAACCTCGGAAAAACCTCAATATCAAATCGATGTTCAGTTATAGTCCGGATCAACTTACTTAATACACTAAGGGTGAAACCTAACCATTTTCCCCCTATTAATCATATGTTAGTAGATTTTAGTGATTTTATAGATGTCAGGTTGAATTTTCTTCAATTTCCGAGTACTGACAAATACTACAACTGGCAGTTATTTTCTAACTATTATGTTAGCGGCAATAATTTTGGTTTGCAGTAGAAGAAATATGATGAAAATGTTAGTACCTAACTAAGCTTGTGAAATTTGAACGTAATTAATAATTAATTAGTAGTACTGATATTAATAGTACCATCAAAATATCAATACACAATTCTACTGTTTTGCGTTGTGATTCCAATTCAATACTATATTCAGGTAAGTGTAATTAAATAAGATATAATTACAGACCTACTTGGTATGAAACATGCACGTGGCTAATGGACATACATATATTTTTTTGATGTTCGGATTTTTATTAAAATGTCCAAGAGAGGAAATAGAATGGTAACGACTTAGGAGTATATATTTTGAATAGGGTAACTTATACATTTCAAAGTGGTATTCTGTTTTCGGAATGCGTACTAATCTTTTCACGCGATCAAACAAAATATATTTTTAGGTTAGGTCTCGTGAATCGTAAACTGTTTAGTCAAAGCAATGAATTTCATGCTGCCAGACAAAATACATTTTAATATTAAATCATAATGTACTAATTACCTACATAATGTGCGAAATGTCTAGGAGGAAAACATACTCCTTCAGAAATTATTAAACCATTTAGAAAATATCTTCCAACATAAAAATGAGATGTGGTAAATAAATAAATAAGCAAGACATTCTCATTGTTAATACCATATTATTATTATTATTATTATTATTATTATTATTATTATTATTACTACAATCTTTCAGTACATGACATTTTGATTTTACTCTCTTTGGTGGTCTGGTATTAGTTGGCAACACTGAAGAGACGGCCAAATTAGACTTTTAGGAACTACACTTATGTGATCCTCACTATAGAAGTTCCAGACGTGTGAAAAGAATTTGTGTTATTTCTCTTAAACAATCACAGACATTTTCCTGTCAATAGGAAGTATTGATTCACTAGAAACAGATTTTTCTGGAATACGATGTTTCTGGAACTTGTAAAGATCCATAAGTTACCTGAGTAATTGTATATTTAAAGTTTGTATAGGAAAAAGTAGATTATAGCTTGAATTATACAAATTAATCATCCATTTTATTTAATTAAAAATGAGGCATACCAGCGTTAAAGATTCAATTGTTAGAAATTATGTTTTGTGTTAGCACAGAAGTGTTCGATTATGAAATTTTCATTGTTAGTGGGTTTTGTTTTATTTTCAATCTAATTTGATATAATGTTAAAAGTAACTATATTATAATTTGGCATTTATAATTCAGTTGACTTACTTATATTTTTAAAGTAATAACGTAAGTGTCCAGTTGCCACTGCATTACAGTAAATCGATAGGCCTACAAAATATTAGCATTTAGTTTATAGGCTGCTATTTCTAATTATACGGTAGTCCAACGCAACTTTATAACTCTATGAAGTAATAAACAATGTATCAAAGTTAGGATAGGAGAATAAATGTCAGAAGGAAGTGGAACAGGGAGAGATGTACGACAAGGATACCCCTTATCACTTACCTTGTTCAACATTTACTTGGAAGATTTCGTGAAGAACTGTTTTCAGAACATGGGTGGGGTGATAGTAGGAGGAAGAATAATAAAGTCCATAAGATCTGCTGATGATATGGCGTTGTTAGTAGAAAAGAAGACGATACTAAGGTATATGCTAATAGAACTAAATGACATCTGTGAGCAGTATTGGATGAAGATAAACGAAAACAATACGAAGACCATGGTTATCGGAAGAAAATTAAAGAAGGTAAACGTGTGAATTCTAAATGAGGCAGTAGAGCAAGTGGGCAGCTTCAAATATTTGGGGTGTAGGCCTACTGTTAGTAATAATTGAGCTGCTGCCAAGAAGCCAAAATGAAAATAGAATGGCAAAGAAAGATCATTTCATCTCGCCAAAAAATTGTAATCTTGTAAAATTTTGACTTGTTCCACATCTTAAAACTTCAATGCTAATGTAATATCTATGGAATAAAATAAATGAAATTAAATGAAAAAGAAATTAAATGAGCATCTTCTGCGGACCTTCGGAAAAGGAACTAAGGAAGAGACTATAGTCCCGTCGCTCTAATTTCCGGCAGCCAATCGCGTTGCAGGTCGGCTACATTTAAACGTGTGCGTCTTGTGATTCGCTTATGAAGACGTTATTCATTTGTTAAGGCTCGATAAATACTTTATATAATCGCCCGCCATTTTGGCTCTTTCGTTGGCGTTCGCAGAAAGCACACGAGGACGTTATTTGCCGTTAAATTATTTGCTGAATTACACTGCGTTTGATTTATTATCATAGGAGCTACGACATGATAATGTTTAACGGTGTGGCAAATAGATTCCTCGTATGGTAGCTCGGGAACGAAAGAACAAAAATGGCGAACGATACTACCTACCTAGACTTTATAGAGCCTTCACTTCCTAAGACGTAAGCAAAGAGGCGGAGTCACGCTGGAAATAACAGCGTCGCGACTATAGTGAAGTGTTTTGTGTGGAGTGTAGCATCTTTATTTGTCAGGAGCGAAAGAAGCTAACCAAAGCTGCCGTTATTTGAAAGTAGGAGAGATGAAAGTGGGGGAGAGGTAACTTTCAGTTATATCCCTCATCTGGTCTCTTTATTTATTACACGGAAAATATTTTAAAAATTATAATGTATATTATTAAATGATTCTTTGGTTAGGACAGAGGTAAGAAATGAACAGTACCAATTTTTTTTTTCATGAAGACATACTAGGGATTTGGACAGCCCTAGTACGAATACAAGTTTATTTTATTATAAATGTTTAATACATATTCTTATTGTATTGAATCATCAACGGGACAAAAAGAATTACTTTTGGATTCGTTCTGTTATAATTTAATATGTACATTGGGAATCTACTATTTGTTTTGTAATATTTTAAATTTATTAAACCATGGATTTCATTTTCAAAAATTAGTAATCTATAGCTCATTATGACACAAGCAAAAACACAAAAATATCAGCTATCCTGAATGTGAAAAATAAGCGACATTGGGACGTAAGGACTTTTTTTTTTCACTCTTTTAATCTGTATAAAAAATTGCATTCGAAACTTGACAAGTTCATTATAATATAAATGAAGCATATATATAATATATTATACACTAGGCCTATATAGGACACCTCAACTGTTTAAGTCACCTTTGTACGTCACTTTATGTTTGTTTTAAACATTTCCCTTTTTTTAAAAATGAATATTTGTGTTTTCTTAATGACCGTAGAAAATTTTTCGTGCTCTGAGTGTAATATTATACGGCCCGATAAAAATTATCGGTCAGGTATTTTCCAATTAAGTTTTTTCAACGTGAGGAAATGTAGCAGGATATATTCCTCCATTCTTTTAACCCACTGCCCTATAATGTCAGCTCCGAAATGGTCAGCATTTTTAGTAAATTAATTCAAACAATATGGCTGATAGGCCAATGGTTCACAGAAGTCAACCGTAATTTGTTTTCCTCTGCGCTCATAGATGGCAAGACATATCATGAAAATTATTTTGTAGATAAAATATGAAGCTATACAACAATGCGAATGAATAGTATATCAGGACATGTTCAGAGCAAAAAGAGTTGTAAGCCAGTGGGTTAAGTCATGGCCCTATGTGAGCGATCAAAGAGTGGATTTAAAACAAAATATTCTTCAAAAATAATATTAGGTCATCAAGAAAACACATATAAACTCCAGAAAAGCAAGACATTAATTACTTTAAAGCTAAAATTCGCATTTACAAGACAAATACAGATTGATATTTTTCTTCGAAATAAGCATTCTAGCAAGACTAGAATAAAGGCGTATATATTTCGTTTTTTACATTATCTAGACTCAAAAGTTTCACATAGGCCCTATCTTACAAAACATTTAAACTTACGCCCAATAAAACAATGATTTTTCTAAGTTTTTGATTTCAGTAATTGGGAAATACACATTGAGATACATTTTTGCCAACATTTGTACACATTCCTTTGGAATGTTTATGTACGTATACAAGTGTTCACTGGTTATATCTTCATGATATATACTTAAAAAAACTCAATTTACGGTACTATTTGAAGAGCACATGATGAGTATTTTTCTCAGCTCTGGAAAGTAAAAATGAACGAGGTATATTTATATATTATGCGAGTTTTAAAACCATGGTACACAATATACAGTAATCCTTAAAACTTACCAATACTATTATACAATAGTTCTTAATATTTAGTTCGACATGTATCACAGAAAACACGTATATATTACTTACGAGAGTGATTTACAAATTTGTATACAACAAAAGAAACGGACGATTTACACACACATAGCTATAATAATTATTATTATATTAAAGCGAAATATTTATAATATTACGGATATTTTTTATTATTTTGATTTCAGCTAGAACAAGATGGCGCGATAGAAATTATCTTCGTATAATTCGGTAGACCGGGCATGACGGGCGACTGAACATTTTCAAGTGCCGGAGAGGGCCTCATCTGGACCAACCTGCAACAAAAGAAAATTGCTTATTAAACAGAGTAGGTCTGTATCTCCTCAGAAGCTACAAAACACGGCGTTCACAGTCTTTCGTGGCTCAATTAAAAAGTGAAATATAAGTTGCATGTACTGTCGTACTTAGGGCCGTATTCATAAACGAGACTTTGAATGAAGACTTCCCAAAGTCGACTTTCGTAGTAAAGTTTAACTTTGTTAAAAGTCCTATTCATAGACAATACTTCTGAGACTTTGACTTTGGTAAGTCGAGATTTGACGATCTTGTTCTAATGTTGGCAATCAAAATCACTGCCTTCTAAACGAATTAAATTAATAGGTAGTTGAAATAGAGTAGGCATTGCCACAATCAATAGTAATATGCGTTACAAGAGCGGTATGTTGAAGTTTTCATGTTCGAGGAAAAGTTTGAAAAAGCGAAACGTAGTTGAGCTTTTTTAATTTCCGAGAATTGAAAGAAAACATACCGCTCATGTATCGTACATTATTTTGTGCGAAGATCGTTTATTACATACCTGAAAGAGGAATTTTTAATTAGTTGCAATGAAATCTCCATGTTGGTTTCTGTTCAATGACGGCAAATTTGCAAAACAAAAATATCTATCTTCAACTTTGTTGCTTTAAAATGTTTTCTGTGTTTACTATACTCCAGCAGGCCGTGATATAGTCTACGTCTGTCTTTTTTTCCCCCAGTCTGTGGAATCTTGTTGATTTTTTCACGGCTACCTTAATGTTACTTGCATCACGAATGCAGTAACTTTAGTGGAGTTGTAGGGTTTACTTAATTTTTGCAAATATTTAAAAACAATAATTAACAGTGTATTTAGGTGAAATTGCAGTGGTAAGTTTCCAATTTATAATTATTACTATATTGAACGTCTCTAAAAATAATATGTTAAAAGCCTAAACCAGTAAAATCAATATGTCACTTAAGCGGTAAGAAGAGGGAAATTGTTATGTGTATTAGGTTGGGAATACTGAATGTGGAATTTTAGACTTTCTGCGGATTGGTTTTGTGCGGAAACCAAGCAAATACGCACGATCTCGCACAAAGCCATCTTTTGAGTCACAAATCAATGAAACAATTGAACATCGGTACATATTAAGCATTGTTAATAGTTCTTGCAGCTTTATATAAGAATAACTAGTGGCTCGTGCAGCAAATGCTGCAAACTAAGTTCATTAGACGTTCAAATAAACATTTTTCACATTTATTTTCAATGAAGAATACCATACATTCGGAAAGTCATTTGCTTCCATAACAATGAAAGATTCTCTCGAGGCAATACTGAAGATAACCACGCATATAAATATCTACACCACACCGCCATTAAATATATGAAAAAGACCCAACCCCACTTGATTAATAATTATAAAAATATTTGATTTTTAATAATATTATTATCTTACGTAAGTTTTATAGCTTTCAGTAACATATCATATATATAGCCTTCACTCAGTAAAATATAGAAATCAAAATCTAATTTAAGTTATTCTCTACATCTACTTATATAACCCCAAAACGTTTCACTTTCATATCATCAATATAGCATTAATATGTATAATTAATGAAAAATAGTCACATCATGGCATTAACTACAATAATATTTCATTTCTAATGGCAATAATGTCATCAAACCACCTCACGTTTTGTAGTTTTTAATATCTAATACACAGCTGTACCCAGAAAATTACACACCACAAAATCGAACCTGTAAATTATTTTTAGCAAGTTTTAATAACCAATTTAATTTGAGGTCTAAATATGTCAGCATTCTTGCAGATCATGGCCTTCGTGTAATATTGTTTACTGTAGTATGTGTTTTGTTTTAATCTGAAATGCAACACGGCCGAATTGATGCTCGTTTCGCTTCTCCTTTACAAAAAAGCGAAGGGAATATCAAGTCGGCCGTGAATGCTATTAGCTAGTTCTCAAAACTGACGACAGATGGATTTTGGAAAATAGGAAAATTATGTTTGAAAATTGACATTTCACTGAAAACTACTATTTTTCCGAAAAACGTTGAGTTCCAAGCTTCAAAATGAGAGGTCATTTATTAAAATCCGTCCAGCCGTTTTCCCGCAATTTCCATTACCAGTTCAAATTATATATATAGATATTATTCGAAGGCTTATTGTGAAACTAACGAAAGTACAAACATTGACGTTTTTAGGTCTTTACATCAATCGATAATAATTTGTTCTTCTATCTGGCCACAAAAAATCGTAACTCAGTTCGAACAGTCTTGTATATAACACAATTCATAACTACAAAACATGATAGTATAGTTTATCTGAAATAGTATTGCCTGTTAAGAATTTTGTTGTGAATGAAACATCGATTGTAGTGACGTTAGTTTCACATTAAGCCCTGAAATTATTTCATTGTAAAATAATTTTGTTGTGAAGATATGGAAGATGAGATTCCGCCAATGACAGACTATGAGAGAGACATATTATCCTGCTGACAGTTGGCAGAGTTATTCCCTGCATGTCTGCAGAAACTACTTAAAAATTATCTGAAATCAATATGGAGAAAACAATATTATGACGACCGCAAGGATTATAAATTAAAAAGTGAAATATACTGTAAGTTGCTTGTACTGTCGCACTTAGTGTCCCTTTAAGCCCCATTCACAAAGAAAATTAAACATAACCGTAACATAAACACAGAAGTTTGCGCCCAGGCTACCAAATGGGATCATTCACAATGATACACATAAGCATTGACATAAACATTACCGTAAGACGTTAACATGAAAGTTTGCAAACTCAAAACTTTCATGCTTATGCTTACGTGATTTGCAAACAGAACACAATCGTGGAGCGCTGAAGTATACGACAGAATATGAGGAAATGGCGTCGTTGTTATGTTTCCATGGTTACCAAATAGGCTATGTTTGCTGTTATGTTTATGTTCCCTTCGTGAATGATGGTATGACTTCTTGATTTTACTGTAACGTCAAGTTAACGCTTGCGTTATGTTTAATTTTCATTGTGAATGAGCCTTTAGACGAGGCCACTTTAAAGGCTCATTCACAATGAAAATTAAACATAACGTAAACTTTAACTTAACGTTACAGTAAAATCAAGAAGTCATACCATCATTCACGATGGGAACATAAACATAACAGCAAACATACTGGGTAAACATGGAAACATAACAACGACGTCATTTCCTCATATTCTGTCGTATACTTCAGCGCTCCACGATTGTGATCTGTTTGCAATTCACGTAAGCATAAGCATGAAAGTTTGGAGTTTGTTAACGTCTTATGGTAATGTTTATGTCAATGCTTATGTGAATCATTGTGAATGATCCCATTTGGTAGCCTGGGCGCAAACGTCTGTGTTTATGTTACGGTTATGTTTAATTTTTATTGTGAATGGGGCTTTAGTGGCGCGTTAGTAGTGCTTCGAACGGGCGTCAGTAGCGCTGCTAACGGATGACTGTTGTGCCACCAATTCTCTACACCGTCACGACAGTGTACAGGCTTAATTAGAAAAATATGTCACGACAGAATAATATAGAATGACGATAATAATAATAATAATAATAATAATAATAATAATAATAATAATAATAATAATAATAATAATCCAATAAAGAATAAATAAAGAGTAAAACCATGGCGCTACAGCCCATGAAAGGCTAAGACCAACCAGCCGGCTGCTGGCCTCACGTCCACGTGCCGAAGCAGAGGTGGACGATCATCCAACCAGAATAGAGGTATCGAGTGGTTAGCACGATGATCCATCCAGTCGTTATAGCTGGCTTGCGAAACCGGATTTTCAGTGCCTATCGTAGCTTCCCAAGTGCATCACGATGCTGGGTGGGCACCGGTCCCATACACGGCCGAAATTTCATGAGAAAATTTCTTCCTTCACGAGGACTCGAACCAGCGCGCATTCCGTAACGCGGGCCTTAGATAGGATGCCTTAGACCGCGACGCCACGGAAATAATAATAATAATAATAATAATAATAATAATAATAATAATAATAATAATAATAATAATAATATAGCCATAGACTACTAAATTGCTGGGCTAGTGCGAATTACGGATATATTATTTATGTAGTAAAATCCGCTTTATTTCATGTTGAAATAAAATAACGCGTCTAAAATAATGTACTAAATAAAATGTTAATAAAATTAGCTGATCTGAGGTGCGAACCTGGATTCAATTACATCACGGCCTCTGACTTTGCCATTACCCTACAGACACCTATTTCTAGTATATTGGTTGAATTACTCGTACGTGCTATGATTGGTTTCATGTTTGGTGCCTATTATATTTAATTTTGAATTCTTAAAAAAATAAACAAAAATATGTTTTATGCCATATCGTTCCTCATTTGCGTAATTTTAAAGTAATATTTTTATTGTCCTGATGTAAATCATCAAACAAGGTATGGAATAGTCCTCGATTCTGTCTTTTCAAAACTAATGGATAGACTCAAACTTTTCTTCTATTTTTACGTCTATTCTTTCTCCATATGAGCAAATTTGCCAAAAATATATCTTTTTCTACGTCCATGTTCACTGGAAGACTGAAAAATTCTCTGCAAAAATTTAGCGCCACTAAAAGTGGCCTCGTCTGAAGAGACCCTTAATTTTGACTTTCTATTTACAATACGGTATGGGCCAAAACAAACAGTGCCGAAATTATCGCTCATTTTGCTCTCCACTTTCCCTAGCAACGAAGTATTTATTTATTTTATTAGCTTCCTCAAATTAGAGGCTGCCATTAGACAAAGCATACAAAACAATACAAGAACAAAATAGAAGATGAGAGCTAAAAGAGTAAGAAAAAAGGCAAACAAGTACACAAACAAACAAAGGCAGTTTACAGAAGAAAAAAAAATTAAGTAAAGAATCAATGAAAGCTAAGTAGTATATAATAGTTTGACAAATTGTGAATTCATTGTTGAGGTTAGTGCTGCAATTATGGTTCTCACAACAAAGGAAAAGGTGTTTATCATCGAGCATTATTTCCGGTAATACGGAGTGGGACGTCAGAATGGGCCGAGGTTGCAGTACCAGGAACGATTTAACAATGCGGCAGTATCATGGATACATCATGCTAGTAAGAGTTACAGATTTACTTGACGCGTTCAGAACTAAAGTGGATCAAGTCCATGGGACATAGTTTTGAGATAATAGGACTTAAAGTTAACTTGCTCTAGTGGATTATCTAATTTCACTAGCAATAATTTTATTGCTCCATTCTCGAATTCTAGATTTATAAAATATAAACAATTGTGATGTTAATTGATGCAACACTTTTGTGACTTGATCCACTATGACTCAGAACATAGTGAACAAATAATCTGAGCCGAAAGTGACTGGTGTCGCCTACCAGTGAATGCGTGGAATTAAGACTTGATCCATTACTGCTTGGAAAAGATCCAACTTCAGATAATCAGAAAATTAATTAAACTCAATTTATGAAAATTTGTGACTTGATCCACTTTAGCTCTGAACGCCTCATTTTTTGACATTAGATATCTTCATAGAACGTGATTCCCACGTGAACTACTGTTTGCAGTCTTTTTTAATTGGTTATTTAACGACGCTGTATCAACTATGAGATTATTTGGCGTCGATGGGATTGACGATAGCGAGATGATATTTAGTGAGACGAGGCCGAAGATTCGCCATAGATTACCTGAGATTTGCCTTACTGTTGGGAAAAACCCAACCAGCTAATCAGCCCAAGCGGGAATCGAACCCGCGCCCAAGGACAACTCTGGATCGGCAGGCAAACGCCTTAGCCGACTGAGCTTCGTCGGTGCATCGGTTCATATCCTGAGCAACATTAATTCAGTCTCTACAATCATATTCCACCTCCTTCAAATCCATTTTAATATTATCCTCCCATCTACATCTCGGCCTCCCAAAGGTCTTTTTCGCTTCGGCCTCCCAACTTACATTCTATATGCATTTCTGGATTCGCCCATACGTGCTACATGCCCTGCCCATCTCATATATCTGGATTTAATGTTCCTAATTATGTCAGGTGAAGAATACAATGCGTGCAGTTCTGCGTTGTGTAACTTTCTCAATTCTCCTGTAAATTCATACCATTTAACCTCAAATATTTTCCTAAGGACCTTATTCTCAAACACCCTTAACCTGTGTTCCTCTCTCAAAGTGAGAGTCCAAGTTTCACAACCATACAGAACAACTGGTAGGCTAATATAACTGTTTTATAAATTCTAACTTTCAGCTTTTTCTAGAGCAAACTGGATGAGAAAAGCTTCTCAACCGAATAATA
Organism: Periplaneta americana; assembly: GCF_040183065.1. Classification (NCBI taxonomy): domain Eukaryota; kingdom Metazoa; phylum Arthropoda; class Insecta; order Blattodea; family Blattidae; genus Periplaneta; species Periplaneta americana. The sequence goes on along the minus strand of NC_091127.1, from coordinate 29,784,250 downwards.
ACAGGCATTTCCCATATTTATTCTGCGTTTAATTTCCTCCCGAGTGTCATTTACATTTGTTACTGTTGCTCCAATATATGTGAATTTTTCCACCTCATTATTATCATTATTATTGTTATTATTATTATTATTATTATTATTATTGATATTAGTATTATTATTTCGCAGAAAGCATCACTTTGGGGATTATTTGTTGTAATGCAGAATTATCTATGCATGATCTACACATTCTAAATCCTATTTATTCCTCTAATACAGTAGTATTACCTCTAATATTTGTTTTAATCTTTCTGTGAGTATTTTTAAATATATTTTATTGGCTGTATTTAACAAACATATACCACGATAATTTTCACATTTTGTTCTGTCTCCTTTTTTGAATATTGGTTTAATCATTGAAATTCTCCATTCCTTGGATATAATAAACTTAAACATCTTATTTTGAATTTTTTTATGAATACTTCAGCAACTCGCTATTTATACCATCACTGCCTACTGCCTTTCGGTTTTTAGTTTTTTTCCAGAGCTTGATTATCATTTATTACCCTTATATTTGCAAAGCATGTAATTGTATTAATTAAATAAACCTTACTAAACGAATGTCATATTAATTAAATGAACATTATACTGTAATGCTAACATAAAATAAAGTTGTTGCTTGCGTACAATTAGTTAACTACTATGCCATTTTATTTTAAAATCCAATGGGGGACTACGTCAAGCGCCCCTAACGTACACAGAGATGTTAATCATTTAGTCTTCTTCGATGTTACCTGTGATGCATTATGAGAGGTGATTTAAATAGCGGTAATTTAGTAGTAGAGAAAAGGGAGTCTTTGTGAGAACTTGCCCCAAAACACTGACAACGGAATCTTCCACATCGTAAATCCTTTCGAGAGACTGTGCATTGGTACCTACTGTAAAAAACAAGTGACAGACAAGAAAGCATCTGCCAATACAAACTATAAGACACAAAAAAAAAGGTCTAAATGTACTGTAAAATTACACGTTATAAATTATACAGGGACATCATTTTATTTCTACTTCAATTTTTATTGTACCTGAGTTTTTGAATGTACTTCACTCCCACCCCTTCTACTAATGAAGTTCCAACTGTCCTCCACACAGAACCAAGGCCGCATATAGTAAACAGCACTGAGTTAGTGAGTATAGTACGTTCCAGAAATATGTTCGCGTTTTCCAGTGACGAAAGAGCTTTCAATATTGAATCATATTTTCGCACATGTACTGTCCGTTTGCCTACGTCGCATCCCGATTTCCCCCACTTGCTTCTGCTCGCCCCTCTGTAAAAGCTGGGCTGTCTTAGCTCTTTTCTGAAAACATTAATTTCTGTTAGGAATAAATTGGACGTTTACGTAATATTATACAACTGTTTAAAATAACTTAAATAAAAGGGCCTCATTAAGTAATTGACTGTCACGTGATTTCCCCCCTTTCTACAATCCTGCGGCATAACCACTTGGACGGACAGTAGATAGCATGTCTGAGTAATTTTATCTGTGCGGGTCGGGCAGAAGTGAAGATTGAATCTACAGTACGTAAGGTACTCTTTTATAGAGTAGGTACAGAATTATTTCAACATGAGTTACTGGTACGAAAGACGAAACTGGCAATTGAAATTAGATGCAATAGTATATAGTGCGATAATATGCACAAAAGAATTGAACCCTGTACCAAATGAACGGCCACCATGTTCAAAAATGTGTTTAAATATTCATATTATGATGATTTTTCATTTTAACTTCTTTCTCTATATTGTACGCTAATGTACTATAGACAGTATAATATACACTGCATAATTAATACGTTCGCATGGATAACTCAGTTGGTGAATAAAAACACTCATTGTTAATACAGTACTGTATTTTGATTAAAAAAAACCCAATGAAAATTATCGAACTCAAAATCGCGATATTTCCTAGTTTACGTGAATGGATGAACTACTTTTCTTCCCTCCTATACCTGGTAAAGTGATTTGTTTTTTACGCCAGTATCATCGAACTACAGTCGTGGAAGGGGGTAGCAAACTGTGTTTCCGGTTCTCTAAAGGTATAGCCAGGTTAATATTGAAAATGTTAGTAAAAATAAAATGATGTCCCTGTATTTTAGTACCTTTCGGCCTATCATTAATGAAGAAAAGTCAGATGTGTCACACCTTACACTATTTTTAAGGAAGATTGTAACTTAAATCACGAATAAAGTAGACCAGTGTTTGCTATGAACTATTTGTTATAAAGGGTGCGTCAGAAAGAACGGATGGATTTCAAACTATCGATACGCAACGAGGAGAGAGATATAGTGAGGGGGACCACGACTGTTGGGTCAGCCATAGAATGCAGTTTCAGTTGAGAATATGGTGTTGGTCTGGTGTACAACGTGCTTTCATCGTAGAGACATTTTTGAAAAATGAAGAGTCTGTGATCGCCACTCAGGACTCATTTCGACATCGGATGTCACGCTAGGATTCCAACTCGGAATACAATTTTGCGGTGGGTGGCTTCATTTCATATCACAGGTTCAACATTAAAGAAGAAATCACCTGGACGAAATTCTATTGCACTGAGATTGTCCGAGGCTACGGTAAGATCTCGCGCCCTGCGACTTCTTTCTTTGGGACCATTTGAAGGCGTAAGTTTGTAAACATCGATCACATACACTGGACGAACTGAAGACAGCGATTCGCGAAGAAATCGTGGCAATTGCACCAGCTATGACTGTGAAAGTGATGGCGAACATCAGAAAACGCCTCGATGCCTGTATCGAAAGCCAAGGACATCATATGGATAATGTTGTTTTCCATAAATAAACTGCATGTATTGGTGAATATGTTGATAACAATAAATTTTTGATTTGATGAATCTTTACAATTTTCTTGCCATGTGAAATCCATCCGTTCTTTCTGGCGCACCCTGTACTATCATTAAAAGAGGATTTTTAAATAACCCCTGCCTGTGATAACACGATATGAAGACAGAATGTTTATAGCTGGTCGTCATATCTAGCAAATGAGAAGTGAAGAATCATGCATCCTAATGTTTGGCAAATGGTTACTTAAACGCACATTTCGCTTTATTTTTTAAATGTTTCTTGTGCCTTACAATTCATATTGACAGATATTTCTTTTTTGTATTTAACATTTTATTTACAGTACTTACCCATTCATGCATGACATTTCAAGGAAGATTTTCACCTGACGATATTTTAAAACATCGTTTTAGCCTCGCCGGTACTTGAACCCGGAACCCAGACACAGAATTCTAACCCGTTCGGTTAATAGCACATGTCGTGCTATAATAATTAAAAATGATCATGTAGGCACTAATCTTGTGCGAGCCCATTTATTTTTTGTGCGAAACAGTTTCTTTTCTAGACGTCATGATCACGTAGCCTATACATAGCGGATATTTTTTACATCGTAAAGAGGTTTTTTTAGGTATCGTCTCACTGTGTTTTCGTTCATCACATCCTTTCCTTTTAACGAATTTGATTCATACTCAATATCCATTAGGGAATTCATTCCAGAGCTATGCACATGAAATGCAATAATTTTTATTAAAAATTGCACTATATTATTAGAAGTCATTATACTAAAATTATGCAAAATAGTGAGTTACTCAAAATTGTCTCCGAAATTTTTGAGTTTGAATTTATGTACAAAAATAATGACAGCAGAGTGTTTCAGTTTAATAGAGCAATTGACTACGGAATGGAAGGTCTCGACTTCAATCATGAGTAGTAGCGGAATCTTGTAAATCATGTTTTATTTATTGACGCTCGCAACTGTCGAGGTTATATCAGCCGGAATTTTGTCCCGCAGGAGTTTTTGTACATGCCAGTAAATCTACTGACATGAGCCTCTCGCATTTAAGTAAACTTACAGGGTTATTTCCGATCTCTGATAACGAATTTGAATGACATCATGTGCGTCAGGAGTCACACGACAGCTGAACTGTGGCGCGAGGTGACAGACCAATAGTGAGTGATCTCATAGTGTGCACGGTGACTCACAGCAGAAATTCCCAAGAAAATTGAGCCTTTTAGGGAGGGGTACATTACGATCCTTTCCAATGCCAGATACAGTTAAGTGAAAATAAAAGAAGCCTGCAATAAACGAGGTTTCGTTATTTCCAAGAAAAGCATCTTCTGTGTATTTAGTGAGATTGGTGAAGCTTGAATGGAATTAATTTGTATCATCTCGTGGGGTGCGCGACTTGTGACGGGGGCTGGATTTGCTTGCTTTTTCCACTCTGGAATTAATCTCGTCCGAGCTTTGCCAGTCTTATTAGGTACACACAAGATGCCTTTCTTGGATATAACGAAACCACGTTTTTTGCAGACTCCTATGATTTTCACGTAACCGTATTTGACATAGGAAAGAGTTGTTATGTAGGCATTCTAAAAAGGCTCGATTTTCTTGGGCATTGCTACTGTGATACACCGTGCACTCTGATTATGAAATCACTCACTACTGGTCTGTCACCTCTCGCCGCAATTCAGCTGTCGGTGTGATTCCTGACGCACACAATGTCATTCAAATTCGTTATCAGAGATCGGAAACAACCCTGTAAATGCCATCGACCTGGACCGGGATCGAACTCACAACCTAGGGCACAGAAGGCGAGCACTCTACCGACTGCGCCACTCGCGTAATCTTCCTAGTTTCCAAAACTTCTAGAACGATTCCGGAAACTACGGAAACTATTTATATGTATTATCTCGTTGCAAGATAACGGGTTTCAATAGATTATGACGAATTTCTAGGAGATCCTGCAGAGAATGCAATGAAAAAAATTTTAGTAAGAATGTCTTAAAAGAACATAGATCTGCTACAGACAACAAGAAAGTCTTGGATATTGTAAGAAATTATTGTTAAAGTGCCAAAGAGTGTCTGAGAAAAAATTATCGTGTTCAAGTGTTTATCTGTCAAGTTGTAACATAAGGGGTTAGGTACAGCTTACAACAGTGACATTTTTGGAAATATTCAACATTTTCTTTCTCCATTACTGTCTCTTGTACAATAATGAAAATTGGTATGCGTAAAATACTGTCCTGCTATGTGAAAAAAAAAAAAAAAATATTTTTTCGATTTAAAGAAATTTTTTTTTTTTTTTTTCAAAATTTAAAATGTTGGCAGTTCACTGTGCAGTGATGAAGCGTTTCCCTCATAACTCATAAACTTGTTAACTGTTTCATGTTCTCTCTCTTTTATTTTATTGCTGAAACTCATGTTTACAATATCATGCTCTTTTAACTACATTCCTTAATAAATAATATATATTTTTTATTTTGTGTTAGAAGAACATACTGATATTTGACCATTTTTAAAATGAATTTATTTTTATCAGACAATCTATCAAAGGTAGAGAAGTGATCTTGCATCATATTGTAGATATGACATGCATAAATACCCACAAAAAATTTCATCACAGAATGTTGGATAGTTTTTGACTTATGTGGGAAACGCTTCATCACTGCACAGTGAACTGAATTTTGAAAAAAAAAAAAAAAAAAATTGTAAATAATTTTTTTTTTAAATTATAAAAATATTTTTTTTCATATAGGAGAAGGACAGTATTTTACACATACTATTTTTCACTATTGTACAAGACACAGTAATGGAGGAAAAAAATGTTTGAATATTTCCAAAATTTTACTGCTGTAAGCTGTACCTAACCCCTTAAGCGAAAAAAAATCTGAAAGAGAACATGAACGAGTTTCATGTGATTACGCTTTTCTTGGTTATAGAACCAATAAGAGAAAGTTTCACCTTAAAATTCAGCACAGAGGAGTTATAATTCGTTGGCAAAAGTGCAAAACCTCGTAAATCTTAGGACTTAAGAGGTTTTGCACTTCAGGCAATGAATTGCTACTTGATTACAGACATCGGGACGGGGTCGTCTGCTGTCCACATCAGCTGAGTGATAGGTGGAATAAAGCAACAAGAAACCGACAAAAAACTAACTTCACTTGATCAGAGTTTCGTCTGAGACCGTATAAACAAGGATGTTGTTGAAGATTCATTTATTAGAGTCAGTTTTTTCTCTTCATCCTGCATGAAGATTTTTTTTCAAAATCACAGAAGAATAATTTATACAAATACAAACTTCTTGTTTACAGAGATTGACTGTAGCAGAAGAAAAAATGATTAACGTCAGACACTTGTCAGAGAGCTGGGAACTTTGAGAAAGGAGAACAGGATGAGCAAATCAAAGGGAATATCGAAACCTCAGATGATTAATATTCTGACATACACACTTTCTCTGCTTCTTTGGGGTTCAGACATAGCTTATTAAACTATCGTCTTCTCACTCTCATATTTATCTGTTACAACTAACCAATTAAATTTCTCGTAATATATTAAGAAACTTTCGAGTTTAAAGAAGAGTTACATAAGTAAATAAAGAATAAGCCTACATAAATAAGTAAATAAATTATTAAATGAAAACAAAGTAGTAGTAGTAGTAGTAGTAGTAGTAGTAGTAGTAGTAGTAGTAGTAGTAGTAGTAGTAGTAGTAGTAGTAATAATAATAATAATAATAATAATAATAATAATAATAATAATAATAATAATAATAATAATAAAATGGTAAAGGTATTCACGTCACACGCCATGAAGGCACTTGGGGGGCACGGAGGTAGAGCCCCATGCTTTCCATGACCTCGGCACTAGAATGAGGTGGTGTGGTCGGCACCACGCTCTGACCGCCTTTTACCCCCGGGAAAGACCCGGTACTCAATTTTATAGGAGGCTGAGTGAACCTCGGGCCCGTTCTGGAAGTTTGGCAACGAGAAAAATCCCGTCACCACTTGGGATCGAACCCGGACATTCCAGTCCGAGCCAGCTGCTCTACCAACTGAGCTACCCGCCCGCCAATAATAATAATAATAATAATAATAATAATAATAATAATAATAATAATAATAATAATAGTTTTATATCGTGATGATATCAAGCCAATTAGGCCCCACCACGTAAATGCCTAGTGTGAGAAATTGAAATTGTCTGAAAGAGAGAAAAAACTAAATCTTCATAAAATGTGTAATATTTACAAGAAAAAATCACGACTGACAAAATGTTGTAGATGATGGTGATGATAATAATAATAATAATAATAATAATAATAATAATAATAATAATAATAATAGGATTAGCAAATTTCAAATTTACAAAAAAAAACTGTTTTTTATAAAAACTGTTGGAGATAAACCGTGCAACATGATACCATTGTTCGAAAAGATTTAGTTATTCAGGCATAGAGAGTGTCACAGTAAATTTTTTTTTAATGGCACTCTACATTAAAATTTAAATATTCCGAATCGCCATTAAATTTCTACACATTCATACGTAAAATTTAATGCAGATTCGGAATATGTAAATTTTAATATAGAATACTGTTAAAAATAAAGTTTACTGCCATACCTTGTATGTCTAAATAACTAATTTTTCTCAGATATTGGTATCATATTGTATGGTTTATCTACAACAGCTTCTGTGTAAAACTTTTTTCTGTAAAATAAAATTCAAGAAGTTATTAGCAATATTACATACTTATTGTTCACCCTGTAAATAAATAAGTAAATAAGTAAATAAATAAATAAATAAATAAATAAATAAATAAATAAATAAATAAATAAATAAATAAATAAATAAATAAATAAATAAATAAATAAATAAATAAATAAATAAATAAATAATCTTTATTTTATTGGGTTATTTTACGACGCTGTATCAACATCTCAGGTTATTTAGCGTCTGAATGAAATGAAGGTGATAATGCCGGTGAAATGAGTCCAGGGTCCAGCACCGAAAGTTACCCAGCATTTTCTCGCGTTGAGTTGAGGGAAAACCCCGGAAATAAACCTCGACCAAGTAACTTGCCCCGACCGGGATTCGAACCCGGGCCACTTGGTTTCGCGGCCAGTCGCGCTGACCGTTACTCCACAGGTGTGGACTAAATAAATAAAAATAAATAAGTAAATACTTCAATAAATAAGTAAATAAATAAATAAATAAATAAATAAATAAATAAATAAATAAATAAATAAATAAATAAATAAATAAATAAATAAATAAATAAATAAATAAATATATTGCGCACTCACCTTAGAAAAAAAAACGAAAATTTAACATGAGTATATTTTCAGTATAATCATAACATTTATTCAATTCTAGTATAGTCATGTGTGATATACCATTTTACAGAGAGAAAACCATATAATAAATTCAAAAAATAAAAATAAAATCGACATTTTCTCCAAAAATGCAATTCCATTTTTGTTTTGGAACAATACTGGAACGTAAATGAAAAAATATTGTACGTCTTAGCGTCCTGCAAAACATTCTTTACAACAGCTTTGTTCACTAAATATATCACATGACCTATCCGGGGATCGAAATCAGGTGCAGTTCAATGAGTAGCTGTTAGAATGGATTGCGGCTGAGTTCTCTCAACTGTCAAACCCAAAGCAGTTTTAATTCCGGTACAAGCAGGGTAGGTCATGGGAACAGCAAGTTCTGGGATGCTCATTGTTGCTACTCGTGGTTGAGCAGGTTGGGTTATGAGATCAGCAGGTTCTTAGTATTAGAGATGCTCACCTTTTGCTACTCGTGGTTGAGCAGGATGGGTTATGAGATCAGCAGGTTCTTAGTATTAGAGATGCTCACCGTTTGCTACTCGTGGTTGAGCAGGATGGGTTATGAGATCAGCAGGTTCTTAGTATTAGAGATGCTCACCGTTTGCTACTCGTGGTTGAGCAGGATGGGTAATGGGAATAAAAGATTCTTAGTATTAGAGATGCTCACCGTTTGCTACTCGTGGTTGAGCAGGATGGGTTATGAGATCAGCAGGTTCTTAGTATTAGAGATGCTCACCTTTTGCTACTCGTGGTTGAGCAGGATGGGTAATGGGAATAAAAGATTCTTAGTATTAGAGATGCTCACCGTTTGCTACTCGTGGTTGAGCAGGATGGGTTATGAGATCAGCAGGTTCTTAGTATTAGAGATGCTCACCTTTTGCTACTCGTGGTTGAGCAGGATGGGTAATGGGAATAAAAGATTCTTAGTATTAGAGATGCTCACCGTTTGCTACTCGTGGTTGAGCAGGATGGGTTATGAGATCAGCAGGTTCTTAGTATTAGAGATGCTCACCTTTTGCTACTCGTGGTTGAGCAGGATGGGTAATGGGAATAAAAGATTCCTAGTATTAGAGATGCTCACCGTTTGCTACTCGTGGTTGAGCAGGATGGGTTATGAGATCAGCAGATTCTTAGTATTAGAGATGCTCACCGTTTGCTACTCGTGGTTGAGCAGGATGGGTTATGAGATCAGCAGGTTCTTAGTATTAGAGATGCTCACCTTTTGCTACTCGTGGTTGAGCAGGATGGGTAATGGGAATAAAAGATTCTTAGTATTAGAGATGCTCACCGTTTGCTACTCGTGGTTGAGCAGGATGGGTTATGAGATCAGCAGGTTCTTAGTATTAGAGATGGTCACAGTTTGCTACTCGTGGTTGAGCAGGATGGATGAGATCAGCAGGTTCTTAGTATTAGAGATGCTCATTTTTGCTACTCGTGGTTGAGCAGGATGGGTTATGAGATCAGCAGGTTCTTAGTATTAGAGATGCTCACCGTTTGCTACTCGTGGTTGAGCAGGATGGGTTATGAGATCAGCAGGTTCTTAGTATTAGAGATGGTCACAGTTTGCTACTCGTGGTTGAGCAGGATGGATGAGATCAGCAGGTTCTTAGTATTAGAGATGCTCACCTTTTGCTACTCGTGGTTGAGCAGGATGGGTAATGGGAATAAAAGATTCTTAGTATTAGAGATGCTCACCGTTTGCTACTCGTGGTTGAGCAGGATGGGTTATGAGATCAGCAGGTTCTTAGTATTAGAGATGGTCACAGTTTGCTACTCGTGGTTGAGCAGGATGGATGAGATCAGCAGGTTCTTAGTATTAGAGATGCTCACCGTTTGCTACTCGTGGTTGAGCAGGATGGGTTATGAGATCAGCAGGTTCTTAGTATTAGAGATGCTCACCTTTTGCTACTCGTGGTTGAGCAGGATGGGTAATGGGAATAAAAGATTCTTAGTATTAGAGATGCTCACTGTTTGCTACTCGTGGTTGAGCAGGATGGGTTATGAGATCAGCAGGTTCTTAGTATTAGAGATGGTCACAGTTTGCTACTCGTGGTTGAGCAGGATGGATGAGATCAGCAGGTTCTTAGTATTAGAGATGCTCATTTTTGCTACTCGTGGTTGAGCAGGATGGGTTATGAGATCAGCAGGTTCTTAGTATTAGAGATGCTCACCGTTTGCTACTCGTGGTTGAGCAGGATGGGTTATGAGATCAGCAGGTTCTTAGTATTAGAGATGCTCACCGTTTGCTACTGGTGGTTGAGCAGGATGGGTGATAGGAACAGCAGGTTCTTAGTACTAGGGATGCTCACCATTGCTACTCGTGGTTGAGCAGGGTGTTGGTCACCTCAGAGATGGACAGCAGAGGACTCCCGTCCGACTTATCTGTGGGTAGCCGTTGTCGCTGGCCGGCGTGCTGCAACCAGTAAGCAATCAATGTTAACGTTCTCAAAGCAACACAACATTTCACCAACTTGATATTCATTTTATGCGTCTTTGGTTATTATAACAACAATAAAAGAACACACTACCGTTGCTTGATTTAGTTTCGTTATTTTTATTTCTAACTACAGCAGTTAATAAAGACAAATTTCAGTTTAAATATATACAGTAAACCGTAAGTAATGTCATTAATTTCAAGGGTTATTCTTTGAGATATTTAAAACGAAAAAGTTTTAATACAATTTTGTTCGTTTTTGCTTCCTTTTAGAGATAAAAATTATTTTATATTAAATATTTCATAAAGGCCCGGTTTCTTCAACCTTTGTTAAATTATAATAGTGTGTTATTCCATTTTAACTGTAAACTTAACAGTTGAAGCATTTCTTCAACTACTGTTAGTACTAACAGGCTGTTAAAACCTATGTTAATTCAACTGCCCAATTTCATGCAGTTAAATCATTTAACTCTCTGTTAACATAGAAGTATTCAATATGGCTGGTGCGTCAGCTGCTGAATTTCTATATCTTGATTATTTAGAAAATGATATCCATGAACGCATAAACAGAGGGGATGATTTCAGTGATTTGACAGATCAGAAGTTCATACAAAAGTGTAGACTATTTTCTGCCAAGCCTCACTTTTCGCTTTCAACTTAGATCCGTTTGTTTGTTTATTCTCATTAATTGGTTTATATTGCGAAATACTTTCCAGCGGAAGGTTTCTTTCGAACGAAGAGAAATTAGTCCCACGATTTCTATTAGTTCCAGTGTTTTTCATTTCATAACAGCAATACCAATACGCCGCTCCATGCTATTGTGATACAGACGAGGAAAGAAGCAGAAATCAAACCTGAGAGAATAGAAAAACTTCTATCCTCTCTGAATCAAACAACGGAAACAAGCGAGAATCGCAATTGTCAGAGTTCAGAAAACAGACGTGAGCCTATACTTGATTATAAGTTATGGTTAAACTCTAGAATCTCTTGTCCTAACAGAGAGTTAACAAACAGAATGTTAAAATGTGAAATGTAAAGTTGAAGAAACGCAATATTTTTTTAACAGCAATTCATACTTTTAACTTTCAGTTAATTAACGCTATGTTAGGTGCATTTAAGAGAGAAATGCATTAAGATAATAATAATTCCCTCCCACTTCAATTTTTAAAGTAGTAACCGGCAATCTTACATACAGGAAATAAAATTTCTTTAAACGGAAATTTGTGTTATGTTTTCATGTTTTCATCTAGCACTTACATTTCTCGTTGTCTCCTCCATCCCTCTCACAAACGCATAGCCAGCGTCAGGGTACCTAGGCCTACGTATCTGTCTCTCTCCAGGCAGTAATCTCAACAGCGTTGTCAGAGTGCATTACAATGTAAAATTTCTTTGCAGAACGGAAAGTTACATTTATTAGGATCAAATTTCTGCACATTCGAAGGACAAAGCTAAAATTCTTCCAATCATTTATTATCATAATACACTGCTATCTTAAATTGACTGAACATATTGGGAATAAAATCAATGGCCTTCCCAAAACACGCTGTGAAATGTTTGATATAAAACAATTTTTTCTCAGAAAGGAAGCAGAAACGAGCAAAATTGTATTAAACTTTTTTGTTTGAAATATCTCAAAGAATAATCCCCTGAAATTAATGACATTACTTACAGTTTACTCAGTATACTTTATCTAGGAGATTGAAGTATGAGAATATATCAATTAAATGACAATAAGAAAAAACTGCTGTATTTCACTTTTTACGACTCCTTTCAAGTTCGTACAAGTTTTTCGTGATTTTATCATTTAGAGATTTAAACCCAGAAACTGATATTATATTATAAAAATGATTCGTAAGTAAACCTTTGAATTTTTATTACAGTTGTAGGCCTGTTTGTAATTTTGAGATATGAACATAGCAGAAGATTTTCTTATAAAACGGAAGACAATTTTATTACGATTCAACTATTACTTGTTCGAAGTGAAGTTAACGTATAACACATATAAAGTGCATATGATATTATTTAGTGTATTTGTAATTAAAAGACATCATAGTAACAAATATTATTTTGCGTAAAGTAAGGCTATAATTATTACAATTTAAAAGTCCCGAAGGTCATTCGGCGCCTCAACCTCATGCAATCGCTGGCATTCTCCTTCATGAAAGCGCGACGCTCTTCCCGCCTGCAGTCATTCGTAAGTGAGATTTCATTAGAGGTTACAATAATGTTGTGTAAGGTGAAATATTCCCCGCGTCGTTATATAATCATCTTGAAGACGTACATCAAGGGCAGGAAAGTAAATTTCGAGGACTACGTTCCAAGGCAACTCCTGGTTTTCTTTTTCTGTCAGTCAAAGAACCTGTTTTATTACAATTATCCAATAATTTTAATATTGCTTTCAGTGTTGGAACTGATCTGCCAGGAAATTTATATGTAGGTATAGGCTATATATATATATCCGTATATATAAATGCTTAAATTACAGTTAATTAAGGAGTTAGGCTAGGTTGACCCCTGTCTCCAATCTTATTTAACTTATATTTGGACCATGTCATCAGAGAATGGTGAGATAATATACTCTTTCATGAGGAGATTCAATTAATTTACTCTTCGCAGATATTCAAGCCATATTATCCTTTAACGAAAATAACCTCCAAACGGCTGTATATACCTTGTTTAAAATATTGAAGAAATATAAACTCCAAATCTCAAAATAAAAAAAAAAAAACACAAAAGGTAAGGCGTTTTGCGGAAATAATCAGATAAGAACCAAAATTGTTTTAGATAATTCTCCTTCAAATACATTTTAAATGACTGGGTTTTAATTTAGCAACAAATACATAAACAAGAAGATTTTAATATAAAACTATCATTATTCCAAAGACTGTGACATGTTAAAACGAATCCTCCTGAAAAGAGCAAGAAGGAAACATTGATGAAAATCTATAAAGTAATGCTGGTCCCTATGCTACTCTATGGTTCTGAATGTTGGGTCTTGACAAAACAACAACAACAACAAAGAAATGAAACAGTCGAGATTAAATTTGTGCGTCCAGTAGCAGGCAGAAGACCCATGGACAAAATTTAAAATGAAATAATTACATCAGAGCTCAATATATTTAATTTAAAATGAAAAGATTCAAAATAATCAAGAAGAATATTTAAATAATGTTTTGAGAATGGAAACAAATAGACTCCCATATATTCTTCTTCACTATAACCAACAGATGGACGACGAAGTGGAGGATGCCCGGAAAAACGATGGAGGAAGTAACATAGCTTTTAGTTTGAAACAGGAACGGGCCATAAGGATCCAAGCCTTGATGTTGTTGTTGTTGTTGTTGATGATGATGATGATGCTTGTCTTTTCTACCACACAACTTTCTGCACTTGATGTACATTTTCAAAATGAATATACGACGATACAGTGAATATCTCACCAATGCGAAACCTACCGCACTCTCTAATGAAATCTCACTCGCGATTGTACAACATAACTCTCCTACTCCGATAAAAACTCACTCACGACTGACTGCAGGCGGGAAGAGCATCGCACTTTTATGGAGGGGAAGGCCAACGATTGCTTGGGGCTCGGGCCGCCGATCGGCCGAGCGTTGCTTCGGGACTTTTAAACTGACCACACTGTAGCCTTCTATCAATATTACTGTAACTGAACCATTTGAATTGCATGTGTTGTTGTGGAGAAATTCACCTCTATTTTCTGGGGTAATATTTCAGTAACTATAATGTGATTCATCACGGACAAATAAACATTTTACATCTTTCATTTAGTTTTAAATAATAATTTCACTGATTAAAATAGCATTTTTTATTGATTTTGGTCAATCGCAATAATATAAAAATAAAATTATGATAAACAGGAATAGTTATTTTAATTACAACTTAAATCTAAAATATATTTTATTAGTCATGTTTAAAGTAATTAATTTACTAGCAAGCTAGTTAAAAAAGCTCTATGAAGGCAGTAAATTTTTTAGTGATTTTTGTTAATAATGGCAAATATCATACTAAACATAAGAAAACAGTATTAGAAAATAGCATCGTATTTTCGCGAAAGAGATGCGGGTTGAAATCCCAGCGATTTCAAATTGAATTTGTGGCGGACGAAGACAATACTAAGGAAGGTTGTCTCGGAGAACTTACATTGTATTAATAATAAATTTCACTAATTTCTTATAAATTCACACTAACATAAAAGTGTGGCAAGCTGCAGTACGTTCGTAGACTTAAATACACATGTGAAAAATTATGACATATTTCCACGTGTAGTGTAGGCAAGAGGGACAAGTGCACTATAATAAAGATCCAGTGTTCCAATCTCGACATGAGAGGTGAATGACTATTTAGCTATTATCTAGGAGGATTACTGAACCTCATAGACATTCACAATTTTTTTCTGTGCCCGTGAGAAAATAAGTATTTTCCAACATTTATATTTTGATAATGTATTTAGAGAAAAGTTTAAACTACAGTGCTAGAAGATATGATTTGCATTAAGAGGAGACATACACCTTTATGGGGTTAGGTATAGCTTACAGCAGTAAAATGTTTGGAAATATTCAACATTTTTTTTCTTCACTTATTGTACCTTGGACAATAATGAAAATTGGTAAGTGTAAAACACTGAACTTTTGCTATATGAAAAAAAATATATATATATTTTTACGATTTGAAAAAAAATATTTATTTTTATTTTCAAAATTCAAAATGGTGACAGTTCACTGTGTAGTGATGAAGCTTCTCCCTCATAACTCATAAACTTGTTAACTTGTTCATGTTCTCTCTATCTTATTTTATTGCTGAAACTCACGTTTGCAATATCATGCTCTTTCAACTACATTCTTTCATAAACAATATTTGTTTTATTTTGTGTTAGTAAGAAATACTGATATTTGATCCTTTTTTAAATGAATTTATTTTTTATCAGGCAATATATCAAAGGTAGAGAAGTGATCTTGCATCATATTGTAGATATGGCATGCATAAATACATACAACAAATTTCATTGCAGAATGTTGGATAGTTTTTGAGTTATGTGGGAAACGCTTCATCACTGCACAGTGAAATGAATTTTGAAAAAAAAAAAAATTGTTTTAAATCGTAAAAATATTTTTTTTTTCATATAGCAGAAAGACAGTGTTTTATATACACTAATTTTCATTATTGTACAAGATACAGTAATGAATAAAAAAAAATGTTGAATATTTCCAAAATTTTACTGCTGTAAGCTGTACCTAACCCCTTAAGCACTTTTAAGTACTGAAAAATTAATGAAATTTAGTCTTTTTTTCCTCGGTAATGAAAAATCTGTAACTTTGAAATTTATATGCTGAATATACAACACTTTTGTAATTGTATAGTATTTTCAGATTGGGTTATTACAAATACAAAATGGCGTCCGTAATGTTTGTTTATTCCAACGGTTTCCCTGATAACTCAAAAAAGTTTTAAGATGCAGCAGTGAAAATTTGCGTGGAATTGTATTTTGTATTTTTGAACAGGCCTACCGGGAACTATTGGTTTAACACTTATATATAGTTTATTATTATATACTTTTATATAAAAATAAAAAAAACTTGATTTTAAAATAAAAAAACATACTTCTAGTGAAGATATTTCAAAGAATCTAAGTCATGTTGTTCATATGACATTCTGGATAAATATGAAAAAGAATCACTCAGAAATATTGATATTTTCTGGAAAATTTTCCGGGGCTATGAGGGCAAGATGACACCCCATCTCTAATTTGAACCCTCAGAATCTCGGATCAACCGTTAGAATACAGAGGATAATAATTATTACGCATTACATTGTAACAGCACCAACCGACAGAAATAGGCCAATATCGAAAGGCGGTATAGCGGAACGTTGCTTATTTTGACAAGGGATTGAATCCCAAACCGCTAGGTGACTGAACTGCGGTGGGACAACGATGCACAATGCAACGAGTAACTTCGTGTTCATAAGGCACATAACCAAATTTAATTCCTGTAATTTCCTTCAACTCTCGTAATTTTACAAAAAACAAAACGAAGACGCAGTTGAAGTTTTTACATAATTCTATAAAGTTTAATGCAGAACATATTTTCTGAAACATGTTACGTACTACATTGTGGAGTGAGCCTTATACAGGATGGATGGTAACCTCTGCACCAAAATGAAACTGATAATAGATCATGAAGAGAGATTTTAAAAATCCAAATAAGTTTTTTCTCTAACATTCACCGTTTTAGAGGAAATCGTTATGTTTCAATGAAGCATTTGGCAACATCACTGTTACCGCAATAACTCTACCAAGCGCACCCTGCGCTCCTTACCTTCCCCTCTCCCTCTGTTGTACTCAGTCGGTGACGCGAGACAGTGTGCTGCGTTGCAAGATTTATTTTAACTATTTTCGAAATTATTACATTTAAATTCATGGCTAAACGTTTTGATGTGCAAAAAAGAATTCAAAACATTAACAGTTCAGATTATTTTTACCTATCTGCTTGTGTTTCTCTCGGATAATTACCGCAATAGAGCGCTGCAAATAATGGGCAAAGACTATTTTTTTCCCTGCTTAACGGTGCTTCATCGAAGGAGAAGTGTAATTAAAGTTTTGTTACATTTAAAATGTAGAATCACCAGCGAATAGGGATTATAAAGAATGGACACTGAGCGAATTTTCCTGTGTTTTGTTTCTCTGTGTGCCGGCGTTTAGTTCCACTTTCAAGCGCTAGAGGTTAGTGTAATCGAGCATACGCTAAGATAATAATTGAGTATAGAGTTGAGACACAGGATCCAAACATCGCCTACCTTATTGCATAATCCAGTAACGCTTTGCTTCAAATAAATTCAAGTTAACAGCTTTTCCTTATTTCTCAGTGGCAAACTAGTTGTAATAATATTTTTTTTTTATATTTCAGATATAATAAATTATATTATAAAATAATATAATACATTATAAAATTAAGTATCGAATTCGTCTAATATATGTATATAATATAATATAATATAATATAATATAATATAATATAATATAATATAATATAATATAATATAATATAATATAATATAATATAATATAATATAGGTATATTGTTTTACTTCTCATAGCAGTATTGTTTTTCCATTTTCAGTGCTATCAAACCATTACATATTTAATTGTAGTTGGGGTCAACGTCTCAACTCTCATTATAAAGGAACTCTAGAGTCTAGACATTACAGTTAGTGACGGATTTATTATTTTATGGATTCAATTCTTTTTTATTTGAGTACATAATGTACCTAGATGTATTAATTTTATTATATGTGTTATATTTCCGCTGTGTCGACTGCTAGCTGGAGTGATGTCAGCGCCAACTCTAGGGAGAAAGCAAAATCTCACGCTCTAGCTGGCTTGAAGGTCATTGAAATCAGTCCGGCTACATCAAAGGTACCGACGCGAAGTGTCCATACTTAATTACCTCTACGCTGGAATCACTTCTTAAATTTTGGTGCATCGATCTCCTTCCATCCTGTATATTATAATATAATATCTGCATGCACTGCAATGCAAATAATTTATCTATTGGCAAGTAAAAGATAAAAAGCTTAATGTAATTTTAGTCTCACTTTCTACGGCTCTTTATGAATCATTTTGTCAGGATCAATGAATGCTAAAACATAAAGCTATTCTGATAATAATAATTATTCTCACGAAGCTTACTTGTCAGTTTTACATCGCTGACTGTGTAACATGCTTCTGCTGTTTGAATTAGTAAAGTGTTTCTAAAAAATAAGGCAAAACAAGCACAATACATTTTAGAAGAAGCTTTAGGGCCACAATGGCGTAAGTGCAATACCCTCTTCATGCACTATGATATGGGAGACCTTCCAACAATCGCTACTGATAGGTCAGTCTTCGTACCAGGCTGAGATCAAGTAAATTACACATGATTGTATAAAATTTATGTAACTAGAATCACCCTCAAGTGCGCAATATTTAACTGATAAGTTATATCCTTTGTTGTAATATCATGAAGTAAAATTGTTAAAGATGGAGTAAACAGAGAATGTCTTCAGCAATATTTTCTGTCTATATCGACGACGTCATACGAAAAATAAAATAAAAGAATAAAAAAGTAATGTTTTCGAAGAAAAAAAATTGGATATAAGAATGTACATTGTAGTAAATTTGAATAATTTAGTGTCAAGAGAAAATTTAAACAACAAATTAGATACCTACAGACGTGGACAAATTATTATAGACTAAACTTTTTCTTGGAAACATAATATAATTCGTCATATCAACTGTCAGTAAAATTCACAGAGTCTCTATTGTTATAAATATAATTGTTTACATCTTCTGGTATATTTTTCCAATGATTAAGTATATTTTTTCTGGCTATGTTGGTACTGCTGGTGTTTTAATTATATACTACAGAATATATTCTCCCATGGCCTGCAAGAAGACCGGACATGAACGAAATTGAAAATCTGTGATCTATACGGAAGAAAAAAGTGAACAAAAAGAGGATTACAACAAAACATAGACTCATTTAAGCACTGTCTGATATCTGGCTAAATGATGCTGATATTCAAAGAAAGTGTCAAACTTTGGTTTCCAGCATCCCTGACAACTATCAGTAAAATTCACAGAGTCTCTATTGTTATAAATATAATTGTTTACATCTTCTGGTATATTTTTCCAATGGTTAAGTATATTTTTTTCTGGCTATGTTGGTACTACTGATGTTTTAATTATATACTACAGAATATATTCTCCCATGGCCTGCAAGAAGACCGGACATGAACGAAATTGAAAATCTGTAATCTATACGGAAGAAGAAAGTGAACAAAAAGAGGATTACAACAAAACATAGCCTCATTTAAGCACTGTCTGATATCTGGCTAAATGATGCTGATATTCAAAGAAAGTGTCAAACTTTGGTTTCCAGCATCCCTGACAAAATCAACGTGTTAATAAAGAATAGGGGAATGTTCACAAAATATTAGTAACCTCCAGACTCAATTTTCTGTTCATTATTTCTGTGCAAAATACATTTTTGTTCATTATTTCTATCGATAAATATAGCTACGTTGTACATATGATTAATTTAGTCTAATGATTTAATTTGTCCACGTCTGTATAAGAAAATGTGGGATAAAAGGTATTGCGAAGAATGGTTCTGAGTTCTTTTAGTGAGGACAGTGCCCGCAATCATATAGGATGTTTTTTTTTAATTGGTTACTTGACAACGCTTTATCAACTGCTATGGATATCTAGCCTCTGAATTAGATGAAGGTGATAATGTCAGCGAAATGAGTCCAAGGTCCAATGCTGAAAGTTACCCAGCATTTGCTCTTATTGGGTTGAGGGAAAACCCCTGAAAAAATCTCAACCAGGTAATTTGTCCCAACCAGGATTTGAATCCGGGCCAGCTCGTTTCACGGTTAGGCATACTATTACTCCGCTGTAGGATGTTACAACTGGACTCGAAATTAGAGCGATTAAAGAAAAATTGAACCATCCGAGATAACATTTCAAGATTCCTAGCTGGATAAACTCTATGGTGCAATAACATTTGCCACCTGAATACCTTCCTTCTGTTTTAATTTTTTTTTTGTCCTGAAACGTCTATACTCGACCTACAAGGAGAGAAATATTGTAACGTTTTAACATGAAAGGATTTTCTGTAAACTCTGATATCACTCGTGGTATGTTGGAAACAAAAGACTATTGTTACTTTATACATAATTCATGGCTTAATACATGGATTGTAAATAAAGTAGTGGCGACACTGCCGAGAATGGAATCTTGCGCATTCGCATGCGATACGAGGCAACTGATGGTCGTAGTTGGAGACATTGTCGATGTATTGAATTATAAAAATGGTTGCTATGACAACAGATGTTGTTATTGTGCCCGGTTAAATGTAGAGAACTATTCTTAACTGCTCTAAAGCATTTTCACTAAAGTTGAGCAGTGATCGTGGATAAAAATCGAGGTAGCCCGTGGTAGAAATGCACGTCAATGTTATCAAGGGTTACTTGAAGCTATGGTCAACAGCAAGGAGACCTCGCACCAACTCTACTTGTTCGTCATAAATGGATGGGCGACCTGTGCGAACCACATGTGCCGTGTAATTCCGACCCGTACGAAATGCAGATAATAATCTTGCAACCGTCCGATACGGTAGTGCATCATTGCCACAAGCTTAAAGTAACTCATTATGGCATTGGCGTGAATTTCTACCACAGGCTACCTCGATTTTTATCTACGATCGCTGCTCAAGTTTAGTAAACATGCTTTAGAGTAGTTAAAATAGTGCTCTACATTTAACCACGCACAATAACAACATCTGTTGCCATAGCAACCGGTTTTATCATTCAATACATCGACAATATCTCCACTACGATCACCAGTTGTCTCGTATCTCATGCGAATGCGCATTATCCATTTCCGGAAGTGTTGCCACTACTTTATTTACAACCCCTATATATTGCAGTAAAATTAGCATTACGAGAAATAAATTCCTCTGTTGGTAATATGATGTTTGCTGAAAGTGTTGACTCTTTTTATTCGCATGCACTCTTATCTATTTAATTGTTATAGTTAAATTCTTACAGGTCTTAAACAAGTCCAAAATGAACAATATTCTATAAATGAAATTTAATTAAATTGTGCAAGCAATAAGTTTTTACCTGATAGTCGTGGAAATATTGAGTATGTATAAAATACAAGAAAGTGCACAATATAATTACTTTATTTCGAGTAGGGTAAGCTAGGGTCTGTTGGACAGTCGGGCATGTTGGACACTCTGTACTTTAACGTGTTACCACACCACTTGTGTGGACCACATTCAGCTAGAAGTCAATGACGGAAGTAGCCACGAGTGGGGCTACTTCCGTCATTGACTTCTAGCAGAATGTGATGCCCACAAGTGGCGTGGTAACACGTTAAAGTACAGAGTGTCCAACATGCCCGACTGTCCAACATACCCTAGTTTACCCTATAGATATTTCATGCAATATTTGAGATTTCCTTAAATCTCCTGCCAACTTTTAATTATGTTGTTTAATGACACTGTATCAACTACTATAATAATGGAATTGGTAAGCGAAATGCCATTTGGCGAAATGATGCCGAGGATTCGCCATATAATTGCCTAAAACCTCAGAAAATTTCAAGCAGGTTGTCTAACCAAGCAGGAATCGAACCCACGCCCGAGTGAAACTCCGGATTAGCAGGCAATGTGCTGTTTTTTATGTACTGCTCATCTATGATCGACTATCATATTTGAAGAGTCCACTGCAAGAATGATGGATGTCACTTTCTTGTCGAAAAAGAACCAAGACTGTCAATGCATAGCTTAAGACATATAGAATGTACATACAAAGGTATATGGCATTAACATTGATAGTCATTGTACAGTAATGACCGGAAAATCATAGTTAAGCTTTGAGCGCTAAGCATTTCAAACTTTCAATTGCGTCTCCTACAAAATGTGTTCCAAATGACATCCATCATTCTTGCAGTGGACTTTTCATTTATTTCCTTTCCGAAGGGTTTCAACGTCCTTAAAAATCAACCCAGCTAGGCAGTTTGAATCCGCTGACTTCGATTTATTGGAAAATCGGGAGCCCATTAGTAATTATGGTAAATTTCTCAATGTAACAGCTACGAATAGAAATTGATTATAAATGGGTACAATTAATTCATTCCGTTAATTTCTTAGAAGTATGAAAATTGCGAATTTATGTCAATGGCCAAGATATTTTAAATGTGGTACTGCAAGGAGTTTAAATTAAAAGTTTCAAATTAATTAAAGTAAATGTAGTGCAAAAAAAGATACTGGTACAAATTTCTCAAAACAGACGTAGTTGTTTACGAAATTACGTCGACTTCTTTATTCGCTGAATTTCTTTTCCAGTAGCGATTGTTGGTTGTCCCCCACTTAAAACACTTCTACTGTTAGAAGATAAAAAATAAAAAAGTGTCTTCTCACTCACTGGGGTGCGTGATGGTGATACGGAGTGGTGTAAGGATAGTACTGGTGATACTGGTGATGTACGGGCCATACCTCGGTGCCGGTACCCGTCTCACTGTAAGTCAGCCCTCCGCCGTGCTGGTGATGCTGATGATGGTGGTGATGGTGGGACGTCACCACTTGGTGGTGCTGGTGGTGGTGGTGATATGAGGATTTGGCGCCTAGCGCCGGACTGCTTGCAGGATGTGTGGGGGACGTGGAGGAAGCCGGTTCGGGCTTGGCCGTCCCGCTCCACTTGCAAGCGTCGGCGCTTCCCAGCGAGTTCATCTCGGCCAGCGACTTGAGGGGGTCGCCGTTGTTGTACTTCTTCGCGGCAGGGCTAGCGTCCTGCACCGTGTAGGACGTGGGGGTGCCGTTTGTCACGGCGCCGGGGCTGGAGTTGACGATCGTGTTGAGGGGCGGCGACCGACTGTGATTAAGCGTTGTGGTGCCCCCGCTACCCCACATGAGGACAGTTTGCCGGGGCGCGTCGGGGACCGAGACGGATGCCGCCGGCGGGGAGTAGTGGTGAGGCAGAACCTGCTGGTGGTTCAGGTGTGGACTCGCGGCTTGCAACAAGCTGCCTTCCGTCTTTATGTCCTCCAGTTTGGGCGTCACAAGTCCGTTCGCCGTCGCTGCCGGCGAAGAGCCCGTAGAAGACATCCCGTCCATCGGAGGGGAGTTCTTCGCCCCCTTCCCTACAGTTGGCGATGACGTCATTACTATAGACTGGATGGTGACTGCGCCCGTCGGAGAGACGGAGTACGGCGTCGTGACGTCTAGGCACTTGGCGGTGTTGGCCACCACATATCCCCGGCCACCGTCCACCACGGCGGCGTATTTCGAGGCAAGGGCCGTGTCCACCTGCTGTTGACAGGAGTACAGCTTATCGTCTGTAGCCTTGGTGGCCAGCTGGTGGTGCATGTGGTGCCCCGATGTCGCCGGCGCCGGTTCATACGTGGGCAGCGTGCAGGTCGTGGCCCGCGGGGACATATCCAAGAAGCCGTTGCTGACGTAAGGGGTGGTAGCCGCGGAGTGGTAGTCGGGGTAGTAGGTCCCTAGCGGGCGGTACTGATGGAACAGGTTCTCCGTGGTTGCAGCCAGGAAACGGTTGTCCAGTGCCGCAGCGGCGGGGTAGAGGGTCTGGTGGAAGTTGCCGGGGTGCCCCATGTAGGTGTCGGCCGGGGAGGTGCTGGGGTACGGCGTCGTGTACATGTTGTTCAGGTTGGAGTACGCCGCCACTACGGCTGCTGCGGTGCTAGAGGTGTCCGTGGCGGCGATGTAGTCCACGGCAGCCATGGTGTTGGGCGTCGCGGTGGTGCCCGTCGTCTGCGTCATTTTGCGCTTCGTGCGGCAGGTGGACAGGAAGTCCCGCAGCTGCGTCTTGTAGCGTCGGTTGACGCGCGGCGCCGTCGTCACCGAGGTGCTGTGGTGCGACGCCGACGGCGACGAGTGGTGCTGCGTGGCACCCACAACCAGCTGGTCCGCGTCGGTGAAGTAGCTGTTGGTGAGCCCCGCGTCCAAGTAGCTCACCTTGAAGTCCATCGTCCGCTTGCCCAGCAGGTCCCGGCCCTCCTCTTCCCTACAAGCCAAGTAAATCAAATAGTAAATAAATAATGGAAACATGACAGGCAAGACAGTCTGGAAGGAGCAAAATATATGTTTTAAAAAATTCTCCACACACCCCGTACTACCAAGGATACCGATGAGATAAGTATCGGATTCTCTGTTATTTCTTTCGTGATCATGATCATCATCATCATTATAATCATCCTCATCAGCATCATCATCATCGTTATCATCATCATCATCATCATCATAATCATCCTCATCAGTATCATCATCATCGTTATCATCATCATCGTCATCATCATCATCATGCGTTATGCCCAATGGCTCGTTCAGATGTCATGGTAGGCCGAATTGATCCTTCCATCTCTTCAACAGTCTTTCTTCTTATGACTGTTGTACCTTTAGCATAGTGTACCTTTGAACATTTTTTGTTTTTTATTTTTTGTTACTACCTAGAGGACTCAAACTGAAGTAGATTGCAGAGAAAGCTGCCACGTAGCCCTGGTCGTAGTTTCGGTTTGATTTATTGCGAAGTGTGAGTTCTGTGAACGAAAGAATCTTTTTTAGTACCAAAAGTAAACATTTCGTTCATTGATGTATGTTTTCTAACACAAAAACTAGATTGCATTTGTTACTATCCATCAACTACAATGTGTTCCCTATTATCTGGTGAGAAATAACATATTTTAATTTCCATGATTTATTCGAATCTCTAGTTTTGGGAGCCATATTTGTTTAAACGTGCACCCTCTTGTACCTTTGAACACAGAACATCTTGTACCACGGAACATCTTCCAAGGTGCACGATACTATCGGTTTTTGTCTTTCTTTTATTTTAAGATCATGTCACGAAGTAAGTCTGGAGTTAAGAGGCCCCCAATTGATCCCGATATCTGGAAGAAAGATATTGAAGCAATTCTTGCTCCTCCAGGAAATAAAATCTAAATCAGAGAAGCCTGTTCTGGTTTATGACGGCAAATACATTTTACATTTGATTGTCAGTTCTTACAACTGTATTCCCACCTATATTCCATGTGTTTCAACTTACAAGAGGGTATGTTCCAAGGTACATGAACCTTTTGCACCTTTCAACATATTACATTTTATTTTTTCCAGCCTGAATAGAGGTGTAGAACAGGAAAATACATACAGGAAGCTGTGAAAGAATCTTCAATAATTATTTAAAGCTTTTTTTTATTTAAAAATGTAATTTCCCAAAATTAAAAAAAAATGAAATGTGAAAAATGTTTAAAGGTACAACAGTCTCCCCTAATGTTGTTTCCGTCATCAAATTTATCAAACATAATAAATGTTAACAACTCATCAATTTCTTATTGATAAGGTAATTTAATTCACTAACGATTTCGACCAATTGTTGGTCATCTTCACGTTAATATATGCATAAATACTTTGTAGACAATAGTCATAAGAATATGGCGTACCATGTTACAAATATGCAATCATATGTCTACACAAATTTAAAATCTAGAAAACACACTTAAGGGGTTAGATACAGCTTACAGCAGTAAAATTTTGGAAATATTTAACATTTTTTCCTCCATTACTGTATCTTGTACAATAATGAAAATTAGTATGAGTAAAACACAGTCTTCCTGCATGTTATGTTGCAATGTTAAAATTTTTAATATATTTCATTTTTTTAATCTCTTTATGTTTATTAGGCAATTCTTTATGAATATGAAGAAAATAATTTTACGATTAAAAAAAATTATTCACATTTTTGTTTTCAAAATTCAGTTCACTGTGCAGTGATGAAGCGTTTCCCACATAACTCAAAAACTATCCAACATTCTGTGATGAAATATTTTGTGTGTATTTATGCATGTCAAATCTACAATATGATGTAAGATCACTTCTCTATCTTTGATAGATTGTCTGATAAAAAATAAATTCATTTTAAAAAAGGGTCAAATATCAGTATTTCCTACCAACACAAAATAAAACAAATATTATTTATGAAAGAATGTAGCTGAAAGATCATGATATTGTAAACATGAATTTCAGCAATAACATAAAAGAGAGAGAACATGAAAAAGTTAACAAGTTTATGAGTTATGAAGGAAACGCTTCATCATTGCACAGTAAACTGCCACCATTATGACTTATGAAAAAAAAAATAAATAAAATAATAAAAAAAATCAAATTAAAAACAAGATTAAATAAAGTAGAAATTTAAAATTATCTTAATGCCAAATATTGTCGTTGATTTTATGAAACCTCCTATGTACAGTGCAGGGCATAATTATTTTAGGAGAAAGAAAAGAGTAATTAAATATCAATAGACCTACAGAAACGTACATCGGTAAAATGACTTTGGTGAATATGATGACACCATCGAGGACACTGCTGGTTCAAGTTAAATAAGTGTCAGCTTAACTCTCGTTTAGTTAGAGAAAGACGAGATGGAGATACGGTTACAGAGAAATAATGAATTCTTTGCGGAATGAGGTACAGCTGGCCCTGAATGAGCAAGACCTATAACAAATACGGCATGGTCACCCCTGAGTGGCCATAAAATTGAACTTGTGTATACATAAATGAAGCCATTAGACTGGCGTGGAGTCACAAAACCGTCGACGAGCGTTGAAAACTAGTTTTGTATAACTTCTAAGCACCCGCGTCCAGCAGTTTTTGTGTGTTTTTTGTTAGTCTTGCCGTTAAACACAAAAGGCAATTAATTATATTTTATTACCGTATTACACCAAAATATTTCTGGGTGGAGGAGCCACGTTAACCTGGTTTCAGGACAGTAATTCCTTCAGTCTTATCGCTGCTATTTTTGGAGATGCATTCGTCGTGTACAGCTTCATTCTTCAGTGCTCTTAATTATATTAATTATATTCGTTTCTTCCTGGGCGATAATTTCGAACTGATTATCTGTGCACATACCAGAAACCGTGCGATTCCACCACGCCCCTCTACACATGTAGGATCACAAACAGTGGCGGAAGCAACCTCAGAAATTGTGTGACTCGTCGCAATTTCACGCAAGTTAATGTACAGTAGGCCTACATATACTCCGTGGCTTCACATCTTATTTAGTGTCCCTTTTAAAATACGGACGGTATGTTACATCAACCAAGATTAAAACGAGTTGAATATAAAATACACCGAGTTAAAAAAAAAACAATCCAATTTAAAAACCTTATATTTTCGCAACTATCCATTGCCATTAGGAAAGTTCAGGATAACAGGCAGGGTTTGGAATTGAACGGGTTACATCAGCTTCTTGTCTATGCAGATGACGTGAATATGTTAGGAGAAAATACACAAACGATTAGGGAAAACACGGAAATTTTACTTGAAGCAAGTAAAGCGATCGGTTTGGAAGTAAATCCCGAAAAGACAAAGTATATGATTATGTCTCGTGACCAGAATATTGTACGAAATGGAAATATAAAAATTGGAGATTTATCCTTCGAAGAGGTGGAAAAATTCAAATATCTTGGAGCAACAGTAATAAATATAAATGACACTCGGGAGGAAATTAAACGCAGAATAAATATGGGAAATAAGTGTTATTATTCGGTTGAGAAGCTCTTATCATCCAGTCTGCTGTCCTAAAATTTATAAAACAGTTATATTACCGGTTGTTCTATATGGTTGTGAAACTTGGACTCTCACTCTGAGAGAGGAACATAGGTTAAGGGTGTCTGAGAATAAGGTGCCTAGGAAAATATTTGGGGCTAAGAGGGATGAAGTTACAGGAGAATGGAGAAAGTTACACAACACAGAACTTCACGCATTGTATTCTTCACCTAACATAATTAGGAACTTAAAATCCAGACGTTTGAGATGGGCAGGGCATGTAGCACGTATGGGCGAATCCAGAAATGCATATAGAGTGTTAGTTGGGAGACCGGAGGGAAAAAGACCTTTAGGGAGGCCGAGACGTAGATGGGAGGATAATATTAAAATGGATTTGAGGGAGGTGGGTTGTGATGATAGAGACTGGATTAATCTTGCACAGGATAGGGACTGATGGCGGGCTTATGTGAGGGCGGCAATGAAGCTTCGGGTTCCTTAAAAGCCATTTGTAAGTAATTAAGTAATATTTTCGCAACTACGAACCCCAAATGAATAAAACTTATACCAGAGTATAGGGGATTACAATTATAGACACTTCGCATCGGTATCTTTGATGTAGCAGGACTGATTTCAATGATCTTATGTCATGTACTAGAGTGAGTGTATGTTTGAGTGTTGTGTAGGGAATAGGTGAGGATGATGATGAAGGTGAGGAAGGAAGAAGGGGAACCCGGTGCCGGCACGTAGCCTACTCCTGTCGAATAGCATCAAGTGGACCGCCAGCTTGACGAACTCATCCGACGGACGAATCATTATCAACAGTGACATATGCCTTCTCTTCATAATCGCTGCGGAGAGATTTGAGATTTAACCCAGGCATATTGGTGCAAAACTTAGTGATTAGAAGTTGTGGACCGCCATCTCTCCAAAATTTCTGACCGAATCGAATCCGGGTCGGATAGTCTAGAGGCAGACGCGCTGCCACAGAGCTAACTGGGCGGATTATTCTATAAAAGTAATATTTTGAAAAAGATCATATTCTAGAAACGAAAAGTAGTCTTTCTGACAATCGGCTTTTGAAAGTAGTCAATGTCTGACAGTCCTTTACATAATGTACACTAAAATACGCTATTTTCACTATTTACTTTATCGTAAAGAATGAAGACTTACAGTCATCAAACATTATTTACACTATTGTATACAATTTACGAAAAAGTTAGGCAATAGCTTTGTGAAATAAAATACAGAAACATCATTTTATTTTTACTAACATTTCTAATATTAACCTGGCTAGACCTTTGGATTAACGGTTAAGAACGGAAACGCCGTTTCTATCCCTTTCCACGACGGTAGTTCGATGATTCTGGCGTAAAATACAAACAAATCACTTTACTAGGTATAGAAGGGGAGAAAAGTAGTTCACCCATTTACGATAAACTAGGAACTATCACGCTTTTGAGTTTGATAATTTTCATCGGGTATTTTTTTAATCAAAATACAGTACTGTATTAACAATAAGTGTTTTTACTCACGAACTGAGCTATCCATTCGGACGTATTCATTATGCAGTGTATATCATTGTTTACAGCACATTAGCGGAGAGTGAATTTAAATTTAAAAATAATCATAATATGGATATTTAAACACATTTTTGAAAATGGTGGCCGTTCATTTCGATACACGCTTCAGTTCTTTTTGTGCATATTATCGCGCTATAGATTATTGTACCTAATTCCAATTAGGTCTACCAGTTTCGTCCTTCGTACTAGTAACTCATGTCGAAATAATTCTGTACCTATTCTATAAAAGAGTACCTTACGTAATGTAAATTCATTCTTTTCTTCTGCTCGATCCGAAAAGATAAAATTACTCTCAAACATGCTATCTACTGTCCGTCCAAGTGGTTTTGTCGCAGGGTCGTAGAAAGGGGAGAAATCACGTGACAGTTAATTACTTAACGAGGCCCTTTTATTTAAGTTATTGTAAACAGTTGTATAATATTACGTAGACGTTCAATTCCTAACAGAAATTAATGTGTTCAGAAAAGAGATAAGGCAGCCCAGCCACTAGCCTTTACAGAGGAGCGAGCAGAAGCGGGTAGGGGAAACCGGGATGCGACTTAGGCAAATGGACGACAGTACCTGTGCGAAAATATGATTCAATATTGAAAGCTCTTTCGTCACTGGAAAACGCGAACATATTTCTGGAACATACTATACTCACTAACTCAGTACTGCTTACTTTGACTGCATACGCGGCCTTGGTTCTGTGTGGAGGACGGTTGGAAGTTTACTAGTAGATGGGGTGGGAGTGAAGTACATTAAAAAACTCAGGTACAATAAAAATTGAAGTAAAAATAAAATGATGTCCTCATTTCAATACACAGCACTGTACATAAGCTCAATAGTGTGAATAATGTTTCATCAATGTCAGCCTACATGCTTTATTATAGTGTAAATAGTAAAAGTAGCGAATTATAATGTACATAGCGTAAATTGTGAATGTTAGTGTAATTGTTAAAGTGGTCCATGTTTTGTTCTGCCCCACTTTACGAAACAAGAGTCGCGTGAGCCGTCAGTCAAGTAGACTACTTCTCTTGCTATAATCTTTTCGCTGTAAGAAAAATCCTAATGTAAACAATATCACGTGACTGAAGTGAGGCTTCATTGGCCGCTGTTTGGCGCCATAGATTCTCAGTACATGTTCCCGCCTACTGTTGCACATTCTGTTCCATGTTAAACATTTCCCGTTACTCGTCAAGTAGGCCTAACCTCACTACTATGCATTCGTTTGCTTAGGGAAAATTTATTTTATAATTACTGTAATTAAATTATTTTTAAGTCTTATGTCTTCACAATGAACAGTTGAGGATACACAAGCCATACGTCAGTACCACGTGCTTACGTGAACAACTACGAGCTCAAGTGACGCCAGCTAGTTACAAGAACAGACTACCTCGGTATTACTGTTGGTATTCATCCGCGTTCATAGTACGTAACAAAATATAAAAGTAGCCTTTGTTTTACATAGCGTTTTACATATGAGTGAAGTTATATGTTCCATTGTATTTAACAACTAGAATTCAATTTTTATTTTCTAATAATACAAGATTGTGGTTTCCAAATACGAACTATATTTTCCTGCGTCATGTGAGTGTTTCGACTGGGAGCCAATCACGGGTATGACAGCAACGTGCTTATGTTTACATTAGGATTTTTCTTACAGCGAAAACAGTATAGATGCACGTGAGTGGTCCACTTAAAAACTCCAGTAATACTTAATCTGTAGTATCCTGGGACAAAGTACGGCCCCTAGTTATCATGGTAACTTAGAACGACAGTATTTTGTAACGGCATCTGTCTAATATTGATCCTGATGTTGCGTTAAATACAGGAATTGAACCTGTGACCATTTCATCAAGGTACAGCAAGGGACCGCATGTGAACCGAACATTAATGGACAAAACTGCTATGAACTCCAGTTAATTGAAAGCTGACAGACGTAGATTTATGAATAAGCAATGTGGCGATCACTGCCAAGTGGCCGTCCTTGCTTGCGTGACGATGAATGAGTCTGAACGAGTAAACTCAGATCACGAGAGAGTCCCCTATTAGTGCAGCATATCTTGTTCATAAACGTGGACAGTCGAGACTGCGTTCATACGACGTTGTCGTAACAGCAAGCGCTCACAAGCAAACATTCTCATGAGGGCAGATAAAAAAAGTTATTTTTTTTCTTCCACCATACTAATAATGTCAAAACAGGTGCTTATACAAATTTTGGTCACTCGAGCGCAATTATGAGAGCCATAAAAAAAGTTTCAGAGGAGCCGTTTACAGAAAGAAAACACAATTTCATGAAAATATTTTTTTTATATTTTTATTTTATTGGGTTATTTTACGACGCTGTATCAACATCTAGGTTATTTAGCGTCTGAATGAAATGAAGGTCATAATGCCGGTGAAATGAGTCCGGGGTCCAGCACCGAAAGTTACCCAGCATTTGCTCGTATTGGATTGAGGGAAAACCCCCGGAAAAACCTCAACCAGGTAACTTGCCCCGACCGGGATTCGAACCCGGGCCACCTAGTTTCGCGGCCAGACGCGCTGACCGTTACTCCACAGGTGTGGACAGAAAGATTTATTGGAACAGATACAGCAATTGTTCAGCTATTTTCCAGTACATTCCCCACCGGAACTGAGACATTTGTTATGCCATAGGATCAACTTTTATATCCCAGAAGTCTGCCTCCTGGGATCGAAACCAATTTTTTGACAGCCTTCTACATATCTCCTTTGATCCCGCAGTATGACAAATGTCTCAATTCCGGTGGGGAATATGTTGAAAAAATAACTCAACAGTTGGTGTATCTGTTCCAATAAATTTTCCCAATGAAATTGTGTTTTATTTCTGTAAACGGCCCTAGGGAAACTTATTTTTTACGGCCACGTAACTGCGCTCGAGTGGCCAAAATTCGTATAAGCACTTGTTCTGGCATTATTAACATGGTAGAAGAAAAAAATAACATTTTTATCTGCCCCTATGAGAATGTGCTTGTCAGTCAGCTGACAGTTTCTCGTGGAAGAGTAGGGGTTCGATTCTTACATCGAAAGAATAATAAACATGAAGAAGAGAAGAAGCAAATGAACACAAAAACGATAGAGGGAAGTGAAATAGATAGGTAGATAGGTAGGTGGGTGGGTGCGTGGGTAGGTAGGTAGATAGGTAGGTAGGTAGGTAGGTAGGTGAATCTGTGGCTCAGCGCTAGCGCGTTGGTCTTTCATCCAGATGGCCCGGGGTCGATCTCCCCAACCAGACTGTGATGGAATTTGTGGTGGACAAGGCAGATATAAAAGACGTTTTTCTCGGGGTAATCTCTCATTCCACTAAAATTCTCCATCTCTCCCTCATTTTATCTGTCACCTAAAATACTTAATCTGGAAAAGGGTAAAGTCTTAGGGGTGATAGGATTTCCGACGGTGATAAAGAATTTAAGGGCTGAAGATAAGGGCCCTGGGACTTATCAAGTACTCGTCTAAGATGGGACCTGGCTCTTTCAGAACTGAGGCACAGTGGCCCACCTGTCAGCATCGGACTAACGAATGCCATCCGGACCATTTGTCGAACTGATAAAATTGTCGCATATTTACTGGATGTATAGTAGGCCAAATGTCTAATAATAAGCGCATACATGCAAATTAAAAAAATTGAAAATTAGTAAATTATATATTTCATGAAATGAATACATAAAAATGTTTATGTTTTGTGAATGTAACAAAAAAAAAAGAAAGGAAGCTTAAAAATTGAGATAAGCCTAAAAACGTGGGTTTGAAAATATTATTTTCTAAAAAATGTAGAAAAAATTAATAAAAAGCCAAAAACATTTGGGAGTTCAAAATTTGGATTTTGTTAGTTGTTTACATAGTAAAAATATTTCCCGCGAAAGCCACCGGTGTGGCTCAGTCGGTTAAGGCGCTTGCCTGCCGGTCTGAAGTAGCGCTCGGGCGCGGGTTCGATCCCCGCTCGGGCTGATTACCTGATTGGTTTTTTTTTCGAGGTTTTCCCCAACTCTAAGGTGAAGCCAGGTAATCTATGGCGAATCCTCGGCCTCATCTCGCCAAATACCATCTCGCTATCACCAACCTATTCGACGCTAAATTCCACATCTGTGGAGTAACGGTCAGCGCGTCTGGCCGCGAAACCAGGTGGCCCGGGTTCGAATCCCGGTCGGGGCAAGTTACCTGATTGAGGTTTTTTCCGGGGTTTTCCCTCAACCCAATATGAGCAAATGCTGGGTAACTTTCGGTGTTGGACCTCGGACTCATTTCACCGGCATTATGACCTTCATTTCATTCAGACGCTAAATAACCTAAGCTGTTGATAAAGCGTCGTCAAACAATCTACAAAAATAAAAAATCGACGCTAAATAACCTCGTAGTTGATACTGCGTCGTTAAATAACCCACTAAAAATATTTCCCGTGAATCGGGATTCGTAAGAAAAAATTACGAACTTGCTGTAGGCCTTTCAATAATAATGCACATGAAAAATTTTAATTTTATCAGTATTTAGCATAGGCCTAATAAATTATTAAAATAAAATTGAATTCGAAACTAGCAGTCCAATAGAGCTCAAAATTTGCACACACTTTATTGTTAATGCATTTAATAAAAAGTTAGAAAGAAGAAAGAAATCGGATTAAAACTGTTCAAGTTTCAAAACTCAATCCTAATAACCCTTAATCCTACAGACCAATCTTTGTAATTGAGAATTTTACTTACGTAGGCAAGTTAATTGAGTCATTTAACGTGACGGGAATAATTAATAAAAATAATACATTTTCTAATGTAAATATCTTTCGAAGTCGTAACCTATAAAATACACTATTGATCTGCAGTAGTCATGTATTTGTTTTATGATATCCTGAAAAACTAACATGGCATTGCACATCAAATAAAACATTTATTGTCATGAGTAAGAGTGATTCATAAACAAATGCAAGTTCAAGGCAATAAACTTCATCACCTAAATGTCTTAAGGAGTCGTCGTAACCTTGAGAAGGGATGATGGCTACGCCACTGGCAGTCCGTTACGGAGATATGTGTCAAAATATGTGAGACCGTTTAATTCCGCTATCATATACGTAGTAATAACAGTCTCTAGTGTTATGGATGGTTGGCAGAGCGTTTGGTTTGAAATTAATCTTCCATTCCGCGATAATGGACTTTCGACATGTTATACATGGCCCTAGAAACGCTATAGAGCGAAAGAATTCGCTTGGGCTTCCTCTTCTGCTAAGAAAATAGGAGCTTGGAAGTGACAAATCGCTGACTCCAAGGTTTGATATCTAAATGAATGGAGATATGAAAAAACCGCTTATGTTAACGAACTATCAACAACTAAGATTCTAAGGGCCGATTGTATAAACCATTTAATCTTAGATCAGAGGTTAAATTGATCCTTGTTTCAGCTGAACTTGGAATTTTGTGTTGTATAAAGTCTAATCTGAGATTAATTTGTCTCAAACTAAAGTCAACTTTGACTTAAGAAATTTCTCCGATTAAGTTAGATGATCCAAGTTCAGTTATTTCTTTTCTGTTTGAAATATACGAATGACAGATTGTGCAAATAAAATATTCATTATTATTAATATTAA
Organism: Periplaneta americana; assembly: GCF_040183065.1. Taxonomy (NCBI): domain Eukaryota; kingdom Metazoa; phylum Arthropoda; class Insecta; order Blattodea; family Blattidae; genus Periplaneta; species Periplaneta americana. The sequence continues at coordinate 29,749,372 of NC_091127.1, read as the reverse complement.
TGGATATGTTAGGTACATTTATATATATTTATTTCAATTTCTTGCCTTAATACACAAACATTCTTATATTTTATTTCAAATGGTATCGTTTGGTGACAAAGTCTTCTTCCAGCTGACAGTAACAACCTTCAGTCATCGTGTTCAGCAGCATCAAATAACATAACCTATAATTATATTATGTTTATAACAACCAATGGATATGATAGGTACATTCATAAATGTTCACTTAACTGTATTACTAAACGAAAATTGTCGTTTTATAAAGCTTTATTGTGTTTAGCAGTATCAAACACCATAACATAACAACTTGGAGAACGGTCAACTTTCTTCTTATTGTCCGCCATTATTTACATTGCACAAAAAACCAGTGTCTCCAACAGAGTGTAATACGGAAAATCGCCAAAAAGTAGTTGTAAAGTCGCTAGATTTCTCATTATCAACAAAGAAAGATTAAATTTTGTCACTATGGGGCGCTAAAAAGGTCACTAAATCCCTATTTAAGCAATGTAAAAGTTAAAAGAAATTGTTGTTGAAAAAGAATTAAAGTCGCTAGACTGGCAACACTGAACAAACCTGTATAACATGGTCCGCGTATCACGTATTTCACCTGTTTATGCGATGTTGCCAAATGCTTTTCACGTGAACTTAGATTGCATTTGAACCAAGGTAATTTGATCGCAGAAAAGTTTTATACAATAGAAGAAGTGTCTGAACTCGGTTCACTTTTCGATCTTCGATCAAAGTTGATCTTTAGTCAGGGAGTTTTATAAAATTGGGCCTAAATACAGTACGTACATAAACTATCCAAACTTTATTACTTTATCTACAGGGTGAGCGGAAAGAAACTAGGTATTTAAAAGGCGTATAAAATCAACATTTATAACTCTGATTTATTGAAATTAATTTTATGTGCACATTATTAAATGGGAATACGGATGCATATCTCAGAATTCAACTTAGGCACCTGTGGCGTCGACTAATTTCTTCAAGCGGCCGGGAATGGAATCCGCAGTCTTCTGGAGGAAGTTGCGTGGAACATCGGCGATAACTAGAGCCCGGAAGTTTGGCGAAATGCCTTTTTTTACTGGGTGGAAGTAAATTATTATTTGTATAGATATAAATGTGATTTGGAGTAAATGAAAGTGATAGGGACAATTTTTATTTGGTCTATTTTGTATTTTTAAGGCGTTTCTTACTAATAAATACCTTTTTTTTTATCATTTTAAAGGAATATTTATTGTTAATTTGCAATTTTATAATTACTTGTTGTAATGTAATGTGTTTGAAATTTAAATATTTGAAACAATGACTAACTTTACTAAAAACAGTAAATAAAAGTAATTCATTTCGGTTCTTAATCTGCTAATAATCGTGCTTTAATACTATTGGTGTAATATAAATACCCTAATGATCGACAATCCACAGTTACAAATATAATATTGTCATGTCTTCACGATACCAACGGTCAGCTTTATAATTTTAAATATTAAGCTCGTTCTCATAGAAGTTGTCACATAGTATTTTCAATTGTTTGCTTTCATATTTTCAAATCTTACTGTTACAATTTTGTGCTACACGTGTTTATTATTGTAGAAGAAAGGAATTTGAGTGAGGAATAGCCAGTTATGTAGGATGACAGAAGGTATAAGATCGTAAGCTAGAATGCCTAAATTCAGTAAACCATTGAACAGTTACAAGAGCGGTATGTTGACGTTTTCATGTTCGAGGAAAAGATTGAAAAAGCGAAACGTAGTTGAGCTTTTTTAATTTCCGAAAACATGAAAACAAACATACCGCTCGTGTATCGTACATTATTTTGTGCGAAGATCGTTTATTACATACCTGAAAGACGAATTTCTAATTAGTTGCAATGAAATCTCCATCTTAGTTTCTGTTTAATGACGGCAACTTCCGAACACCAAAATATCTTTATTCAACATTGTTGCTATAAAATGTTTTCTGTGTTTACTATACTCCAGCAGGCCGTGATATACGTCTGTCTCCCCCCCCCCCCAGTCTATAAATGCGAACTTAAAACAAACGGTAAGGTTATGTAATGATTTATTTTTCATTTTAATATTTTAACAATATTATTTATATAACATATTGCAGTAATAACATCGGCATCTGGAATCTCGTTGATTTTTTCACGGCTTCCTTAATGTTACTTGTATCAGGAATGCAATGAGTTTCGTGGAGTAGTAGACTTTACTTAATTTTTGCAAATATTTAAAAACAATAATTAACATTGCAATTTAGGTGAAATTGCAGTGGTAAGTTTCCAATTTATAATTATTACTATGTTAAACGTCTCTAAAAATGATATGTTAAAAGCCTAAAGCAGTAAAATGAATGTCGCGCTTAAGCGGTAAGAAGAGGGAAATTGTTATGTGTGTTACGTTGGGAATACTGAATGTGGTATTTCACACTTACCGCGTATTGGTTCTGTGCGGAAAACAAGCAAATACGCACGATCTCGCACAAAATATATTATGCCGTTTTAAAATTTATAATGTTTTTTCCAAAGATTATTGTGTCTTTTTTATGTTTTTATTGCCTTTTTGCCGCCTATTTTAACTGTTGTAAATGCTTAAACATTCGGGCTCTAGTGATAATGCTTCGAATCCGTGCTTCCAATTGTTCCAGTGTGCGAGGTTTCGTGCGATATATTTAACACAGTATAGTACGTATACAGACGTGGACAAATTATTAACAAAATTGACGATTTTTATGATAATTCTGTTTACAAACTTTGACTTTTCAATTTAGACTACAGTTGACAATTTTGCATATTTCTATCATTACAGTAGTTAGAAATATGCAAAAATGTCAACTGTAGTTTAAATTGAAGAGTCAATTTTTGTAAAAATATATAATAAAAATCTTCATGTTTTGCTAATAATTTGTAAATATTAAAAAATGTCAACTGCAGTCCAAATTGAAGAGTCAAATTTTGTAAAAATATAAAATAAAAATCTTCAGTTTTGCTAATAATTTGGAAATATCCAAAATGTAAACTCTAGTCCAAATTGAAGAGTCAAATTTTGTAAAAATATAAAATAAAAATCTTCAGTTTTGCTAATAATTTGGAAATATCCAAAATGTAAACTCTAGTCCAAATTGAAGAGTCAAATTTTGTAAAAATATAAAATAAAAATCTTCAGTTTTGCTAATAATTTGGAAATATCCAAAATGTAAACTCTAGTCCAAATTGAAGAGTCAAATTTTGTAAAAATATACAATAAAAACCTTCAGTTTTGCTAATAATTTGTAAATACGCAAAAATATCAAATGCAGTCCAAATTGAAGAGTCAAATTTTGTAAAAAATATACAATACAAATCTTCAATTTTGCTAATAATTTCGAAATACGCAAAAATGTCAACTGTAGTCTAAACTGAAGAATCATATTTTGTAAAAATATGTAATTGAAATCTTCCATTTTGCTAATAATTTGTCCACGTCTGTATTTATTTTATTTGAATTTGCAATTGCTGGGGGCTTGTTTCTGGAGAAATAATTTGAAATAATTCTACAAAAATAGGTACACTTTTCTCCCAAGGAAGAAAATACCAAAACGTACAAAAATCAATAACAGAAAATGGCAGTTTTAAGGCAATTCCGTTATTTCATGCGGTGCAGGTACCCAGCAAAACTCCACGTTTAATGAAAATCATTTTCCCCGAGTAAAAGCAGATGGTTGAATTCATATGTAAATCTCTCAGACTTTAGTCTAAAGAGCGGATCTGATGAAACAGGACAAAACACTGTAAATTGCACGTTCGTGGCCAGAACACAGTCCTTCCTCCCCATCTCTGTCGCATTAATGGACGATTTACCTCGCGGAAAATGAGCTCGCTGTAAGAAAATTGGGCTAAATCGCCTCCAATTTGCGTCGTGGGCAGGAAAGCGACGTTGTACTGTACAAGCGGCCGGCATCTGCTGCTGTCCGTCGACAATGACTTCTGCATATTCACAGACGGCGCGGCAACACAATATAAAGGCTATCTGCACTTTTTCTTCCATCCGAAATTGAGTTGTTACTACTGACAGACTGGTCATACATAGTTCCACGTACCTCTGCAGACTTTGTGAGTCAGTACTATTTCGCGAAGTTTATAATATAGTGTCGAGTATTTATATTCTTGTGAAAAGATGGTAAAATTGAGACTGACATAGATTAAGAGTGTCCGCGAGTTAGCTCTGTGGTAGCGCGTCTGCCTTCAGACTAGCCGGCCCGGGTTCGATTCCCGACGGGGTCAGAAATTTTTCATGTAAAATTTTCTACGTCGGGAGTAGGAGAGATGGCGGTGTATAACTTCTAATCACTAGATTGTGCACCAATATCCCTGGGTTAAGTCCCAAATCTTTCCGCAGTGCATATGAAGAGAAGGCATATGTCACTGTTGATAGTGATTCGTCCGTCGGATGGGGATGTTAAGCTTGGCGGCCCTCTTGGTGCTATTCGATAGGAGTAGGCTACGTGCCGGCACCGGGTTTCCCTTCTCCCTTCCTCATCTTTAACATCATCACCCATTCCAGACACTACACTTACACATACACTCATCCTAGTACACGACATAACTCTCCATAGATACACGTCATGTACTGCGTGACAACTAGAAAATTGATCTGGCCCTCTATCCGCAATATGCGGAACCCGAATCACGCAAGTGAAGTGGGTAGGCATTAGACACACACACACACACACACACACACACACACACACACACACACACAGTTTAAAAGTGATTTACAAGGATATACGTAGAATTTTTAAACTCCGGGTTCAAGATTTCGTAAACTTACAAAAGTAATCATCCGTATTTAATAATAATAATAATAATAATAATAATAATAATAATAATAATAATAATAATAATAATAATAATAACAATAATAATAATAATAATAATAACAATAATAATATAACACTGTCATTAAAGCAAAATGTTTCTATGAAGCAGTAATGTTGAATATAAAAGCAGATATCGGAAACATTGAGAAAAAATGATGCAAAATCATAAAGATAATTTTAGGCCCGAAATTCATAAGTGATCAATACAGATTCAGAAGGGAACAAGAAATAAAAAATATACAGACATTCATAGTGACATTAGAAAAGGAAGGTTAAAATTTTACGGGCAAATTAAAAGAATGAATCGCGACAGACTCACAAACCAAATAATTGAATTTTACGAAAATAGGGGTAGCCTAAAGCACAGACACGTACTATAAAATGGAGTGATGAAATAAAAAATGACTTAAAATTGGCAGGAATCACGAAAGACATCTTAAACAGAGAGATCTTTGGAATCAAAGTTCATAAATGGCAAGTTGACAAAGAGGAAAAAAGACGGACCAACATGGACTGAAAAGAAAAAAAGAAAAAAACATAGCCAAAGAATGAGGGGACTGTGGTGAAAAAGAAAGGCATAGAAACTTTCCTAAGTACTATGAGTAGTCTTAAATGTGTTTATTCGAAACTAAATAATAATAATAGTAATAATAATAATAACAATAATAATAATAATAATAATAATAATAATAATCTTTTCAAGTAGTAATAAATAAATAAATAAATAAATAAATAAATAAATAAGTAAGTAAATAAATAAATAAATAAATAAATAAGTAACTAAGTAAATAAATAAATATTTAGATAAAAAAGTAGACCTAAATAAATACGCAAATAAATAAGTAAATAAATAAATAAACAAATAAATACATACATAAATACATAAATAAGTAAATAAGTAAATAAATAAATAAGTAAGTAAATAAATAAATAATTATTTAAATAAATAAGTAGGCCGAAATAAATAAGCAAATAAGTAAGTAAGTAAATAAATAAATAAATAAGTAAATAAATAAATAAATAAGTAAATAAACAAATAAATAAATACATACATAAATACATAAATAAGTAAATAAATAAATAAGTAAATAAATAAATAAGTAAATGAATAAGTAAATAAATAAATAAATATTTAAATAAATAAGTAGGCCGAAATAAATAAGCAAATAAGTAAATAAATAAATAAATAAATAAATAAATAAGTAAATAAATAAACAAGTAAATAAATAAACAAATAAGTAAATAAATAAATAATATTTAGATAAATAAGTAGGCCTAAATAAATAAGCAAATAAGTAATTAAATAAATAAACAAATAAGTAAATAAATAAATAAAAAGGGCTGTTACGGTCTTGAATTTTCTATCCACACTTTGAGTGGACAATAATAATAATAATAATAATAATAATAATAATAATAATAATAAACCATGGTTTTGTAGAAACAGTCTAGGAATTCAAGAAACAGAATTATTACAAGCAAACTTGTCTCAAAAGTCTCTTCACGTAGCATGCATTCAAATAGGAAAGCAGATCTTCAGACTAAAACTGAATTCAGCGCGGTATACTAATGATGACACTCACATCAGAGGTCGGTGAGTGCTGATGACGAAGTCGGGTTTGGAGTTCTTGTACACCAGGCGCGAACTCGTCTGCAGCCATTGCCACTGGCCCTCTTTGGTCTGGTACCGGTACGCGATCATCCCGGACGCGCCCGTCTTCAGAACTGCAACACAAGCCGTGCAAGTGAAGAGGAAGGCATTTCCACATGCAGTGAGAGCCCAGCAATTCTTTATGATGATATAATGTCTATCAGCGTTTTGACGTGAATACGTCTGTAATTTCGGTCCAGTAATAGGATGTCAACCAAAAAGCAGAACGACACATTTTCAGGTGAGTCTTGTCGCGCCTATAATTATTGAAGTCTGGACATAAAAACGGCTGTAAGAGCCAAAGAGAAAACTCTAGAAAACTGGTCTTTGTTATGCAACTAGTAAAGTAATATCACAGTCTAGTATATACAGTCACAAAGCTTGGGATGATTTTTTGCATTTCTCGCGATAGTTGCTAGCCGCTTGGAGCGCTGTGAGTCTATGCAATAGACTGTGCCAATGCCAACGTGATCTAATACAGGCCGTAAGGCAGACCATGTGACTCGCTTAATCCGATCACAAAGGGCGGCGTTTCAACCGTATAAATTAGTTGGAATGCATAAAGAGCAACATATATTTCTCTAAAATGTAGTGTAATTGCTTTAATAAAATTTAAAACAATGATTATGAGACACTTCAGACATAATTCACTCGCGAGTTAAGGTGTAATATTATTTTTGGTGTGAAAATTACGTTTTTCATATGTGTAATACCGCCTTTATTTCGATTAAATATTGCGAAATTCTTGTACATTCATTTATGCACAATTAAATAATTTTCAGTTGCACCGCACGGATATTTAGATATGTTGAAATTATAGGTTATGTTTACTGTACCAGTTGCCCCTTTCTGTCTAATTTTAGTGGTCGCCAATGCCCTGCCATTATATATGTTATGTCATATTATGGAAATTATAGGTTATGTTTACTGTATTTAACTTATATTCTTTTTTATTAAACCTCAAAATAGCTTCCATTCTAAACTTAAAATGTTGATGCGAACAGATTATGTTAACCTGTAAAATTCTCTTCACATTAAAAGAACACAGTTTTGTAATTATTTCTGCAACATATTATGCAACAAGAAGTAAACGGAACTTATGAACACATTACACTAAATAAAACTTAGCAATAATACGTAATAAAGTTAATAATATAATATTTCACTGAGCTTCATACACTGAAATAGAAAACCCGAACATACATTACGGCCTGGTATAGATCGAAAAGGCATTGACTGTGCCGTATTTCGCATTGTTATGAAAAGTTGTGTAAACTGTGAAATGTTCGTTATCGGTTGTAATAACTGTAAATGGCTGAAATACAATAATTTGAATAATAATATGGGACAAGGAGACGTTTGTAGCACTATAAATTGTAAGAAAAAGAGGTCAGAGTTATCCTTATTCCGAAAGATCCAGGAAGGTGAGTTTATAAAATATAATATATACTTTATGAAAATAATATATAAACCTTATGTATTTCGTATTTCAATAGTGGAAGGAAGGTGTTAATTTTTTCAAAAGAACACGATTTCGAAAGTACAATACATTTTATCGTCTGCTAGGGAAAGGATTTGTGATGAGGCGATAGTAGCGATCCTGGTGGTTAGCAACTATCTGTGGATGCATATTTAGTAAGTATTGAGCTTCGTGACTGTATATACTAGACTGTGGTAGTATCATACATTTTACACATCTATGGGAGAAACTCTGAAAGATAATCTTTTGTCTGAGACGTTTTCAAATATTGTCAATTACTGGATCAGTGTCAGTCATGTGTGTCATTACCTTATTACCCAGTGACAAAGTAACATTTTGCGGTGACCCACGTGTCAACTTACGTTCCTGATGTGCACTTGCCACATAAGCGAGGTCATCATAGTGGACTAGATCGTAACCTCCCAGGTTGGCGAGCTCGGCATCAGAGTAGCCTAGCAACATCTTTCCCCTGAAAAGAAGAACATCGATAAATGTCCAGCAGATGAATATTTAGACAGAGATCAAGCTACAATGAACATTGAAAAGATCACCAAACGACAGTGGCGACCGGAATGAAAGAATTGAAGAGGTGGATTCAGGTTTTAAGCTAGAAAATAAATAATTGTCGCAAAAATGCACAAATGAACAATTATTTTTGTGCAATTGCGAAATACATGTGCAATATTATAAAAAATTGTGCAAGAAGGTAAAATTAATAAAGTATGCAGAAACTAAAAGTTATTTAATTTGTTTCTTGGAGTTTTATTACTTTCAACCCATCTTATCACACTCTAGATCAGCGGTGACTAAAGCAGGTGCGTGTTTACATCGTGTAATCACAGACATTCAAACGGGTACGAGGTGTTTCCTGTACATTTCTGTGTGTTTCATTTACATACTGAAGGCAAGCAATGGCGGTATCACGTTGCTCTACAAACTCTGTCTCTACAAGCAGTAAGAGGTGGTTTCGTAAAGAATGAGAAGGAGAACTTTTTTGTTGTTCTGTCAGACAACATGTAATAAGTTTACTTTGCTCAACGCCTCAATTAGGAGTATATAGAAACATTAAATGTCACGCTGAATAATGTATTATTATTATTATTATTATTATTATTATTATTATTATTATTATTATTATTATTATTATTATTACTGATCACTAAGCATGTGTTTCCTTAATTCTTCTGTACGTGCATGAATATTGATATTTTTAGATCTTCTCCCTAGAAGGATAAAATTATTAAGTTTTATCCCAATTTTAAACTTCTTAATCTTTACATGAGGGTAACTATTTATTAATTATTCATTTAATAATAGTATTGCAGAAAAAACTGATTCAATATTATGTGCCAACGAACTGTTGAACGCCAGGAATTGACATGTCTTAAATCATAGCCAGGAAGAGAAAGAGGTGATAAATAAATGTAAGGAAGTCAGCTACCTAATAGGGTTTGAAATATCTCGTGCTTTAAAGCCTTTTAATAGAACAGAATTTCTCAAAAGAGTAATGATTAAAATAGCTTAAATAACTTGTCCATAAGAAGTTTTTAATTTTGAAAAACTACGAATTTCTCGATCAAGTATCGAGAGAAGAATTTAGAAAATTCCTGATTATATTCAAGAGGAAGGTAAAAAAAAAAAAAAAGAAGCAAGAAAAATCGTATATTATTCACTGGCTCTTGATGACAGCAGTGACATTACTGATACAGCAAAGCTTGAGATTTTTATCCGCGTGATTGATCAAGATGTTAGTACAGGAACCACCACTGGTTGTAGTTTTCATGCCAAGTACCTTTCCTCCGTCTCCTTACTTCACAGGATGTCTGTCTCATGTAATCACTGCAGCCCGAGTTTTGGTCACCGCTACTCTAGATATACGTGTACTTAAGTAAGTAAAGCAAGGTATGTTTAGAATCAATTACTGCTGAATTTACATCACATTAAAACACATTATTTTATGGGCACTCTAATCTACCAGGGAACATTTGGTTGAAGACATCCATTACTCTTCTACCATAATGTGAAGGTGCATATTGTTTCGTTTGTTTCATGACCTACTCCATATGAATACACACGTTTATTTTGTGTTACATTATCAAAGCATTTGACAGAATCATAACATTTACAAGAGAGTATTCATCATTTATGCCGAGTCGAACTTCTATTTGTATGTAAAATTGAATGGAGATTTAAAATGTGTAAAATTTAATACAGGGTGCCATTTAAAAAAACTGCTATTTTTTGGCACACCCTGTACATGAATCAATACTTTTATGAGACCACAGCTATAAAGTTTAGTTAGATATCTCCAACAACTTTTGTTTTTGGTATTTTTTCATAAAATGAATGTATAAAGAGTTATCATCATCCTTCACGAATTAGGCCTCTGTAGACCTGTTTCGGCCCCATCTAGCAGTCTTCTTAACGGAGCAATGTTCCATACTTAATTAACACATTGTATACTCTAAGAATTTCATGCCAAATTATATATTTTTGTGGGATCAAACTTAAATAAATTAAGAAAGGTTTGTGGTGTTTAAATGTACGAATAGTATAATACATGTATAACAATTCCTGTCAAAATCGGTTTAACTGTATGGAATGAACGCCATGAAAGACTTGTTTCCCTTAATAATATCGAGTAAGCATATAAAGAAAATAAACATTTCAATAAAAAGGAACGAAGATATCTTCCAGTCTTCTGAAGTAAAGAACTTGATTACGCACTTACTTGTGCGTAATGTGCGTGAGTTGTGATAGTAGCTGTAATTTGAAGCTATGCACCGTTTCTGAATTAATTTAAAGTTAGCATATTCCTACAGATTTAATTAATATTAAAACGCTAGCCTTAGCACTGGTATTTAAAGCTACTTTTCTCTGATAGAAACGCAAAGGCACATTATTTAAATCACGTGACTTCCCCTTATAAACGTTTGAAAGTACAAGGTCTATTATCGGGGTAAATGGTTTCCATGTAGATAGGACGAGTAGAAAAAAAAAACAGAAGACGTAACATACATTGCTTCTTATCGTTCGAGGCAAATGTTTTGTACGTAACATAATGCATTAATTTAATGTGAAGTCTTCCTTTCTAACATATTTCACTAAATAAAAAGGGAAAGGTGTCCGCATGCACGCCATCGAGGAGCATCAGATGAGAGGTTTAGAACTCCTATGTTTTCTTGGCTTTGACACTAGAAGTACAGTGTGTTCACAGAAACATTCCGTGATTATAAACAGCTATAATTCTCTAATTATGCGCATTACGAAATTCATACCGGTGCCATTAGAAAGAACGGCTCAAAGAATTTCAGGGGATCTGTAATTGTAATTCTTGGCGGAAAACAATGAAAATAAAGACCTATTCCCGTTCTCTCGCTTGCAATTGTGGCATTGTTGGATAAAGGAAAATTGTGTTAAATGTTGTGAATGTTTACATTTCAAGTCAGTGTGACTTCTGCATCATTTAGAGAGTTATAGCGAACCTACAGGAACGTAGTTGGTGTGTATTGGAATACCATAGCACATGGAGTATAGTGAGAGTTCAGTGTGCTTTCAAACATGCGGTACCTATTGACAAAACGATTCTGGGGAATTTTAAAATGTTACATTTATTCGCATAAAATTTCTACACATTTAAAGGACAAAACTAAAATTTTTCAGTAATTTATTACCCTAATACATTGCTCTCTTCAACTGACGGAGCTACTGGGAATTAAATCAATGGTTTTTCCAAAATACGATATGAAATGTTTCATATAAAACATTTGTTTTTTCTTGAAAAGGAATCAACATTGTATTAAACCTTTTTGTTTGAAATATCTCAAAGAATAACCTCCCTGAAATTAATTACATTAGACCTACTTTGGATGTGTGAGAATAAATATGGGAAATGCCTGTTATTATTCGGTTGAGAAGCTTCTATCATCCAGTCTGCTGTCAAAAAAAGTTAGAATTTATAAAACAGTTATATTACAGGTTGTTCTTTATGGTTGTGAAACTTGGACTCTCGCTTTGAGAGAGGAACATAGGTTAAGGGTGTTTGAGAATAAGGTGCTTAGGAAAATATTTGGGGCTATGAGGGATGAAGTTACGGGAGAATGGAGAAAGTTAGACAACACAGAACTGCACGCATTGTATTCTTCACCTGACATAATTAGGAACATTAAATCCAGACGTTTGAGATGGGCAGGGCATGTAGCACGTATGGGCGAATCCAGAAATGCATATAGAGTGTTAGTTGGGAGGCCGAAGGGAAACAGACCTTTAGGGAGGCCGAGACGTAGATGGGAAGATAATATTAAAATGGATTTGAGGTGGGTGGGATATGATGATAGAGACTGGGTTAATCTTGCTCAGGATTGGGACCAATGGCGGGCTTATGTGAGGGCAGCAATGAACCTTCGGGTTCCTTAAAAGTAAGTAAGTAAGTAAGTAAGTAAGTAAGTAAGTAAGTAAGTAAGTAAGACCTACTTTACGGTTCACTCTGTATATACAGGGTGGAAGTGAAATAGTTTTGCAGATTTCCAGAGGGAATAGCTCATGTTATATGTAACAAAACTCTATCATATCGTATCATATTGGTGGAAAGTTCATAGTTTTTTTTTTCAGAAAAAAATGTTTTTTTTTTCTGAAATGTTTAACAATCTCTTATTGGGTAAATATTGCGAGTAGGATCGTGATTTTTGTCCATATCGATAGGAAATCTAATAAAGAATAATTTATCCCTCTGGCGTATTTAAATAGCGTGAACGGTTTTCGTGTAAATTTAATTTTAAAAACCTCTAAATTCAAGCCATTGCACGAAGCGAGCGAGCGGCAACGTCTCGGCAGAATGCAGCTTACGTACATAGTTCGTTGACCTCTTACATCTGTATCACGATTGGAGTGTATTAGCGACGATGTTTTCGGACTTCTGAAACTTCAAACTTAATTTTCTAATTAACCGTGCATTTAATCACAAAACGTAATATAGGTTTTCTATTAATTTACGTGCATCCTATCGTCCCTTTTAAAGGCTGTTTCACAATAAATCGGAAATGGAAACGAGAACGGAAATAATGTTAAAATAAATGTATTCAAATGTGAGCATTCACAATTAATTATTGTGAATGCTTACATTTAAATACATTTATTTTAACATTATTTCCGTTCTCGTTGTCGTTTCCGTTCCCGGCTTATTGAGAACAAGCCTTAAGCTGCGAGGTTATTTTACTTTCACTCTGTATAAGTTACTGTAAGCAGGTTTCCATGCAGTGATCTACAATCCTGAAAAAATTGTTTTATTGCGAGGAAGTTTCAAAAAGTTGAATGAAATGAACTTCTCATCTACGAAACATTCGCTGAATTTTGTGAGTTAACTTCAGTATCACAATGCTGTAGGCTATGTGTCTCTGATTCATACTCTAACTGAATTTGCTAATGTTAGCAGTAAGACAGCTGAATCATTCACATGAATTTAACAACTACATGACCTGTCATCATAAGAATTTATTATAATTTAGGCACTTTCATGTCACCGTTAGTTTGTACTGTGCCATGTACAGTTACTTCGCAGTTAATACACTTTCAAGTCGTTAGAAGGAAGATCGGGTCAAGCTTTCAATATCAGTTATTAAAAGCTCTTTAGTAGCCCGTGATGTGTGCCCGGAAGGTAGGGAGGTCAGTCGAACTAATTCAGATCTCGATAGTTTGCCTGCAGTTTCGATTTCCAGAATAAATAACGGTTTTCTCCATTAACTATTTTAGATTTGTTTTTCTTTGTTGAATAAAATGTTTATTAATTCACTTACAATATTGATTTACTTGGTTACGCACTTATTTATTTACTTCTTTCTTAAATAGCAGTTCAATAAATAATTTACTCATTCACATATATATTCATCCACAAGGTTTATTATTTATTTACTTATTTTTTATTTCTTGAATACTAAAATTACTCCCTTCATACTAGATTAAGGGCCGATTGTATGAACCATTTAATCTTAGATCAGAGGTTAAATTGATCCTCGTTCTAGCTGAACTTGGATTTTTGTGTTGTATAAAGTCTAATCTGAGATTAATTTGTCTTAAACTAAAGTAAATTTGACTGAAGAAATTTCTCCGATTAAGTTTGATGATCCAAGTTCAATTATTTCTTTTCTGTTTGAAATATACGAGTGACAGATTGTGCAAATAAAATATCCATTATTATTATTAATATTAATAGACATGGTAGGTACATTTATATATATATATATATATATATATATATATATATATTTTTTCAATTTCTTGCCTAAATACACATTCTTATATTTTATAAGGCTCTATCGTGTTCAGCAGTATGAAATAACATAACCTATAATTATACTATGTTTATAACAACCATTATTATTAATGGATATGATAGGTACATTCATAAATTTTCAATTAACTGTATTACTAAACGAAAATTGTCGTTTTATAAAGCTTTATTATGTTTAACAGTATCAAAAACCATAACAAAATAACAATTTGGAGAACAGTCAATCTTCTTCTTATTGTCCGCCATTATTTACATTGCACAAAATAAACCAGTGTCTCTAACAGAGTGTACGGAAAGTCGTCAAAAAGTAATTGGAAAGTAGCTAGATTTCTCATTATTAACAAAGAAAGATTACATTTTGTCACTATGGGGTGCTAAGAAGGTCGCCAAATCCCTATTTAAGCAATATAAAAGTTAAAAGAAATTGTCGTTGAAAAAGAGTTAAAGTCGCTGGATTGGCAACACTGAACAAACCTGTACAACATGATCCGCGCATCACATAATCTGTTTATGAGATGTTGCCAAATCCTTTTCACGTGAACTTAGATTGCATTTGAACCAAGGTAATTTGATTGCAGAAAAGTTTTATACAATAGACGAAGTGTCTGAACTCGGTTCACTTTCCGATCTTCGATCAAAGTTGATCTTTAGTCAGGGAGATTTATACAGGGACATCACTTTATTTTTACCAACATTTTTAACATTAACCTGGCTATACTCGGAAACATTGTTACCCCCTCCCATTACAGGAGTTTGGAGTTGCTAGTGCAATATGTACACAAATCATTTTACTAGCTATAGGAGGAGAGAAAAGTAGTGTATCCATTTATGTTACAGGGAAATATAGTATTACGATTTTCAGTTTGATCATTACTTATACAGTATTTTATCTAAAAACAGTAGAATAGTAACAATTTTTTTTCACAAACTCAGCTCTTCAGGCGGTTATATTCATTATGTAATGCCTACTTTATTCAGCATATTACTAACCTAATTTATTCCTGAGAATTTTGTGAGCACTTCCGTAAGAAACCCCAATTTCTACAGCTAACTTCTTGACCGACTTATTAGGACCTCGCTGCATCCTTTCTCTAGCATCTTCTACAACGTCTTCTGTTACCTTTGTTGGCCATATTACACTTGTCTTCCTTTCTGTACACTCTGTTGCTCTAAATTTATCTACCAGATTAATGAAATTTCAACGAAAATATTCCGTAATGATATAATCAGGAAATTGTGAAAAAAAAACTGTTGTTCACATTCGGTTATATTGTAATTCCAGCTTCCATCATCGTCCTTCATACCTACAAACAGTAAAACAAAACTCTTGTTTAAATAATGCTGTTAAGTACCGTACCATATTGTCGGGTACCGTACTTTCGGTAACTCTAATCTTCACTTGTGCTCAGTCCACACAGATAAATTCAGTTATGCTATACACGATATCTGTGTGAAAATAAACTTCAATAATATAAGCTCTTTCTTCCATAAAAATGCAACATATTTCTGAAACACACTGTACTCTGTACTGTTTATTTCACTGCTAGCAAGAGCGGCCATAAGTTTGTGTGACTGACGTTAGCAAGGACATTAGTGAAAGGGGTGGGAGTCAAGTACATTTAGAAACGCAGGTACAATAAAAATTGAAGTAAAACTAAAATTATGTCCCTGTAGAAATGGGCCTGAAAATGTTACGCTACATGTATGCAGAAAGCTGGCAATTAAATCAAGTACGGACTTTCTCATAAAATGGCATTCATAAGCAGTTGCAATTAAATATGTAAATAAAACAATTCGTGAAGATTTCAATGGTCAGCAGGGCCGAGTTGGTACGCACCTTTGGTCCATGGAAACGAGAGTGAGATCGAGTTTGTGTTTGCTCTTGAACATCACCTCCTTCTGGGGGATCTCCAGCAACGAGGGCGGCCCGAAAGGGGTGCAGATGGCGAACAGTGCGAGTGGGGGCTCCTCCGTCTTGCGGTTCTGCCCGTGGAGAACTTTGATCCGTCCTCGGATGTCCAACCGCTGAGCAAGAAGAAAAAACAAACGACTGTTGAAACGCACACTTGGGTTGAAAGTCACGACTGAACGAAACGATTGAAGAGTTCGCGGAATAAACGATGAATGTCACATTTCTGTTAAGGATTAGATAACTAATTGAGTCTATAACTGCAAGATGTAGTGCTGTTTCTATAGAAAATAAAGGAAAGGATTACTGTATTCGTGGTGATAATTCTCCTTTTTACCATCTTTGATAAGAACAACATTAAATTTCGTAGTGATCCATTGAATTAGATAATGACATCAACCTTAACAAAACTGTGACATTCATCGTTTTTCCCGCGAACTCTTCAATTATAACATATAATAATAATAATAATAATAATAATAATAATAATAATAATAATAAAGATAATAATAAATAACAATAATAACAATAATAAACAATAACAATAACAATAATAACATATAATAATAATAATAATAATAATAATAATAATAATAATAACAATAATTTGACATTAAGATATATGGAACATATGAGGAGACAAAGAGGAAGACAGAAAACAGGAAAGACTGGAGAATGCTGGGTTTGCAATGACAGACCTGTCTTTGGGCAGAATACTATAAATGAATTAATGCATAATAATTTATTAAATGTATTATTATTGTTATTATATTATTATTATTATTATTATTATTATTATTATTATTATTATTATTATTATATTAATGTGCCGGCCAACAGCCATAGGCCAATAATAGCCCAGTACAAGTGATACAATAATAGTACAAAATTAAAATTTGAATATAATTACAAATTCACAATAAAATAATAATAATAATAATAATAATAATAATAATAATAATAATAATAATAACAACAACAACAATAATTTGACATTAAGATATATGGATCATATGAGGAGACAAAGAGGAAGGCAGAAAACAGGAAAGACTGGAGAATGCTGGGTTTGCAGTGACAGACCTGTCTTTGGGCAGAATACTGTAAATGGATGAATGAATAATAATTTATTAAATCTATTATTATTATTATATTTATTATTATTATTATTATTATTATTATTATTATTATTATTATTATTATTATTATTATTATTATTTCTATTATATTAATGTGCCGGCCAACAACCATAGGCCAAGTGATACAATAATAATACAAAATTAAAATTTGAATATAATTACAAATTTACAACAATAATAATAATAATAATAATAATAATAATAATAATAAAAATAATAATAATAATAATAATAATAATAATAATAATAATAATAATAATAATAATAATAATAATGCAAACTTTAAAATAAATACATTACAATTTTAATGTTAACTAATGGATGCATAAAAAAATAAAAATAAAAGTAAAACAATCTTAAACGAAGACTTTTTCTCTGATCTCTTATACCGGTATATTATACTAAGAAAATACTAGAGATGATACAATGGAAATTAAGTATAATTTTTAAAAGATTACATAAATAAGAAGTCAATGCCAAGAGCAAACTAAGTTGTATATAAATAATAATAATAATAATAATAATAATAATAATAATAATAATATTTTCTTCTGCCTCGAACTTTTCTACCGTTCACCATTCCTTCCAGTGCATTCTTCAGTAGGCAGTTTCTTCTCAGCCAGTGACTCAACCAATTTCTTTTTCTCTTCCTAATCAGTTTGAGCATTATTATTTCTTCACCCACTCTTTCTATCTCAGCTTTATCTCTTATTCTATTTCATACACTCCATTCTGGTCCTGGAACCCAGGGTCCGGTAACGAATGTTACCCAATATTTCCTCCTGATAGGTTGAGGGAAAGAAACCTCAATCAGACAATTTGTCAAAACCGGGATTGAATCCCGGGCCGCTAGTTTCGCAGTCAGATACGCCGATCACTATGCATTGGACGTTTGCCTTCTAATGTTGGTAAGTTAAAAAGTAAAATGCATGAACAGTAACACAGTTTGATCCGTTTGGCTATGGATAATATTAATTTATTATTATAACACTATTATGATAGTAAGAAAATTTTGTTGCTGGTTATATTATGATTAAAAGATGGGAGTTTCCATATATGACAATCAACATTGCATAATCTGAAAGGACAAATGAAAATCGTAGACGATTAAAATGGCTACTACAAATCAACAGCGGACACAATGTGTTCTTTGGTATGCTAAATTTGAGAGTGTTAAAAGAGTTCAAAAGGAATTTCGACGTGATTATGGTGTGCGTAATGTACCAAAATATGATTCCATAATGTTGTGGTATCGAACATTTGTAGAAACAGGTTCTGTGTTAAAAAAACATGCAGGAGGTCGCAGGCGAAACCCAGTACGAGAAGCAGCTATCTCTTGGCTTGGCTCCCAAACTCCCCAGATCTAACCCCTCCCGATTTCTTCGTGTAGGATTTTGTTAAAGACATTGTCTATTCACAGAAACCCAGGAACATTGATGATCTGAGAGTAAAAATTACTCAAACTTCAAAAAAAATCATCCCTCTTATGTTACAACGGACATGGGCTGAATTGCATCACCGTTATGAGTTATGCAGGGTGCGCAATGGGGGTCAGGTTGAGCTCTGAGGAATCTCCCATTTTTCAGTGATGTGTGCACAAAATTTCAACAAATAAAGTTCAGTAGTAAATGTTTTCATCGTCATCAGTAGCTCTACAACTCATTGCTGAGTCTTGGCTTCCTCAAGAACTCGTCTCCAGCTATCGCGATCCAAAGCTACCATCCTCCAATTCCTCACTCCAAGAGCTCTCGCATCACCATCCACTCCATCAATCCATCTTGATCTCGGCCTTTCTTTCCTTCTTGTCCCATCCGGCTGTGTTAGCGTTACTCTCTTTGGGATCTTTGCCTCTTCCTTCCTTATCAGGTGTCCTGCCCATCTTAGCGTGGTTAACATTATGTATCTAGAGACTTCCACATCTTCATAAAGAAAATACAATTCTTGGTTATACCTTTTCCTCCATACACCGCTGTCACACACTGAGCCATAAACTCTGCACAATATTTTTCTTTCAAAACACTGGAGAATTTGAACATTATTTTTGTTCATAGTCCACGTTTCACAAACATACAATAGTAATGGTCTTATGAGGGTCTTATACAACGAGACCTTCACAGATCTTGATAATATGTTACTCTTCATATGTTGAATCAGACCAAAATAACATCTACTGGTCATCTTGACCCGTTGTTTGATTTCTTGCGTAACATCATTGTTCATTTGGACTATGGATCCCAAATAAGTGAACTGGTGTACTAATTCAAAGGTATATCCTCCTATTTTTACATCAGTTCTATTAAAATAGTTAGTCAGATGTCATGTATTTAGTTTTCTTTTCATTAACAGATAAACCCATTTTCTTGGTATTTCTTTCGAGTGCGAGGAAAGCTTCTGACATTGCGGAAAAGGATCTGCCAATTATATCTATATCGTTAGCATATCCAAGTAAAGTAAATATTTTACGGTGTTTTTATTTTATCCATACCCAAACGGATCACCCTGTATACTGTAATTCGGGAAGTGTTCAAAGAATTAAATATCAGAGAGCAAAAGGTAGAACAGATTACTTGTCATCTTCGGACACCTAATTTTTGTTATACTTTTCTGCCAATTTTGACATTCACTATTTGACCCTCACGAAGCCTTTCGTTTTTCAAAATGTCCCCATTTTTCATCTAATAGTTTGAATATTCTTCATCAATGTGCATGTGATTGAGGCCATGTCTGTGGTATGATGGTGTTTTGTATTATTATTATTATTATTATTATTATTATTATTATTATTATTATTATTATTATTACTTCATCGATCGCAGCGACGGCCCTGATGATATAAGTTACCGCTGCCCCAGGACTGAGATAGCATCTCATCGTCGGTGTAATCTATGACGTGGGCAGGTAAATTGCTCCTTCTTTTGAGGTAGTAACCGCAAGGTAGTCACTTTAGGTCAGCCCAAATAACCACCTGTCATCATTACGTAATGTATGGCCTGTCTTATCGTTGTCATTACTAGCAGATTAGACATTGTTAAAACTCGTAATTTCCACTAATATTACCGTGCAGTCGATACCCACAATCGATTAACCTCGTTCTATGTGGCCAAGAATCTTAGGAAGAAAAGAGTTTACTTTAGAAAAATTTACTTGTTGAGAATACCTCTAAAAGGTATTTATTCTAAGAATATGAGTGAATCGTATTCATGAATTCTATTTGTATTAACATGATTTATTTATGTAGTTTTCGTTTCCTCTTCTTGCATGTATTTTATCGTGTTTTGTGGACAATTAATAGACAAGATCCCAAACGATAAGATGAGACGAACTAAATATTGAAGGAGTTACTTATAAATTTACACGTTACAGAGATAACTGGGTAAATCCTATTGACAGAATGCATGAAGGAAGATAATCCTAAATTAATATTAGATTATCAACCCACAGGATATCGCAATCTTGCAAGACCGAGGAAAAGATGGAAAGAAAATGTGAGACCGGAACAGACTTGAAGTTTAAATCTTGAAAGAATTATGGTGATGATGATTATTATTATTATTATTATCATTATTATTATCACGTTTATTTATTCAAGCTTTAACATCCGTGGTCATATCACGTGTGTAGGATCTTTTGGGTTACAGGGGCGTCTCGTCTTTTGGGGCTCAGCCCCGCATGAAAATTTATGTAATATATTATTTCAGATATTTACGAATAACTCTCAAATATAAAGAAGTCTCGTTCCCTTTATAGTCAAGGTTTGGACTTCATCTGGGCGGAGGAAATGCTATAGTCTTCTGTGAAAGCTACAGATAAATTCCAGCCTGGAGATGCTAGACCCCCAATACAGATCTAACGAGGAGACTGTGACGAATAGGTTGACAAATCGAACTGAAACCCTAACCGAGTTACTATGTTAGCGCTTGTTGTCTTGGGGTGAGAAAGTGAGAAAGCACGGGAGGAAGGGAGAGAGCACTATTTATTTATTTATTTATTCTGGTATAGTTAAGGCCATCAGGCCTTCTCTTCCACAACACCAGGAATACAAATACAATAATAGAAATAAACAGAAAAAAAACACTATATACAAAGCAAAGCTACACAAGAAATAAAGAGAGAGAGAGAAAAAAAACACTATAAACAAAGTAAAGCCACACAAAAATATACACAGGTTGCAGTCACACAAGCTTTAAATGAGTGATTAAGTATCATAATTAATTGTATCCTAACTAATTAACTAACATAAACAAGAAACTTGCAATTTTAATCTAGATTAAAAAAGAAAAAGAAAAAAAAACACAAATCAATACTCCTAGCAATACCTAAAAAACATTAACTAAGACAAAATTTTCCAATTTAATTTTGAATTGTGATAAAGTCTGGCAGTCCCTGACGTCATTACGTAACGAATTCCAGAGGCGAGGTATTTCTACAGTATAGGAAGATGAGTATAAAGACGTTCTATGATGAGGGATAGAAAGAAGTGCTTGATGTCGGTTTCGAAGAGTTGTAAGAAATTGAAAGCGCGATAACAGATAATTCGGAGTAGAAGTATGCATGATTCTAAACAGAAGAGACAGTGAATGTATTGTTCTTCGTTCCTTCAGACGCACCCATGAAAGTAACTGGAGGGAAGGTGTTATATGGTAAAATTTACGAGTATTGCAGATGAATCGTATGCACACTTATGAACACGTTGTAGTCTCTTAGCTAAGAGTGAACTTACATGAACTTACTATGAACTCAGCGTTGCCACTAAAAGGGAAAAACACTAGAGGAGGGGGTTTGGATCCGGTGCTGAGGATTGAACTTCGGTGTAGCTCAGTGGTTAGAGCGTTTGGTACGTAAAACCAAGGATGCCTGGCGCCGGAGCGAATTTTTCTCCTCTAATAATCATTGTTAGCATAACAGATAAATTCTGTAGAACTAAAAATAAAAAATAAAATCTTCACGTAGATTCTTCGCCCAACAATGCATATATACCGTGAAATCCCGGCCACCAAAGCACTCAATTGAGTGCGCTCCTTGTATAATGGCAGTTGACTTAATATATGTCAACACATACGTCGAACATGGAGTAAGGCCACAAAGGGAAAAACATTAGAGGAGGGGGATTTGATCAGGTGCTGTGGATTGAACTTCGACGTAGCTCAGTGGTTAGAGCGCTTGGTACGTAAAACCCGGGTTCGATCCCCGGCGCCGGAGCGAATTTTTCTTCTCTAGTAACCATAGTTGAGACTTGTTTTGATGGATTTCGGGTTTTCACGGTAACATAATATATGTCTTTAAATCCGTGTCACACCCGTGCACATATTGTGTGGGATTTTGTGGAAACAAATTACAGCAGAACCTCTATTATCTGTGGTAATGAAAGGGGTGGACTGGACGGTTAATAAAAAAATCGGATAATCCGTATCATAAAATATTTTCATAAGTCCATACTACAACCTCATAGTATTCCTCCGTAGTGTTGTGTTTAACATGCTAGATAGTGAATCAGAAGTTCACTAATTTAATTCTGGTTTATAAGGGCCAAGGAAGTTCCTTATGATGGTTGTTTGCGAAAGGATAGGGGTAGTAGAGGGCTCCTGTTTTTTAGATCTACATACGTTATAGACTTTATCATTATTTTCCATTAAATCGCGCACAGTTGTAACGCCAAACACGTATTCTGATGCAAAATGAGCCGAGGTTTTTCTTTTCCCAAACCTCTCAATTATTTGCATTTTTATTTCGATACTTAGCAAAACTCTTTTGACATCCGTGGAAGATATTTTGCATAGAAGTTATAAAGTACGTGCATTCGAGTAGTAGGAGAAAGACTGAATGCTGCACAGGTTTGCTATACCTATATTATGCGAAAGTTCTTTGGACTATTTCTTTGAAAGCAGGTAGTGACTATTTTACAAATTGGGAAAAACACCTTCAAGTAAGATTCTTATTGCTTGCAGTAGTACTATGTAAAGGTAAAGGCTTTTAATAAAACACTCTACAAAAAAAAAAAAGGATTATAATATAAGGTATAGCACTAAGTTTCTTACATGTTTATTTCCGTAGTAAACAAAGAAAAAAAGAAAGAAAGAAAGAAAGAAAGAAAAGAGCAACAGAAAGACAGTCGGAAAATCCGCCAATCGGTTAATAGGGTGACGGATAATCGGGGTTCTACTGTATGTTTTACAGGTCGGTCAAAAAAAGAGATCATCTCCTCATGCAACGGTAATAATGAAATAATAGTGAAAAAGCTGATAGAATTATGATAGAAGAAAAGGAGTGTTTCGAGAAAACCAGCATCAAAAGAGAGTTTCTGTTGACCGTAACATTAATTTATACTCATCGGGATTTGAGCGCTATTGTTTTGCGTCAAAAGGTGGTTCGTGGTGCTTCGACTTCCAAGACTACGACCGCGGCTTCTCTGTCCATTACTGCTGCCTAAAATCCTGTTTTTTCCTAATGATCGCTGTCTAATTTTTAATTTTTAATACTGCTGCGTTTTTTACATTTATGCGTGAGTGAGGGGCACCAAAGATAACTGATTGCTCATTCTTCCTCCCAATTAAACACTAATGCATTAGGTTTATGCTTCCACCATCACATGAGAATGCCTGCTCTGGCTTAATTGTTACCTAATACTGGCATTATAATAGGAGGGGAGCAGGAGAGTTTCCATAAAAAAAAAACAAGAGCGTTCCGCGTGTGAGAGCTTCCGCCGCCGTCACTTCCGGTGCTATAATAATATTTATATTTTTCTGGAGTTGCGAGATAAGCGCAGGACTTGTATCGGGGCAGTGAGCTGCGAAGGTAATCAGCCCCGCCGCCAGGACGTTGTGCTCTTTTCTTGCTCTTTCCGCCCATCCCGCATGTCTAGTTCTTGGATAGATCCGAGGGGCTGATATGAAACCTTACGAAAAACATTTACTGGCCTGTGAAGAGTTCTCAGCGTTCAACCTGGGTACGTATAATATATGTACCGTATTTCTATTACTATAAGAACGATTGCAATACGACACGAAAAAAATAGCTTATGCTTACATTTAAAATTTTTATTTAATATGTTAAGTCGGGAGGAAATTAAACACAGAATAAATATGGGAAATGCCTGTTATTATTCGGTTGAGAAGTCCACACCTGTGGAGTAACGGTCAGCGCGCCTGGCTGCGAAACCAGGTGGTCCGGGTTCGAATCCTGGTCGGGGCAAATTACCTGGTTGAGGTTTTTCCGGGGTTTTCCCTCAACCCAATACGAGCAAATGCTGGGTAACTTTTGGTGCAGGACCCCGGACTCATTTCACCGGCATTATCACCTTCATATCATTCAGACGCTAAATAACCTAGATGTTGATACAGCGTCGTAAAATAACCCAATAAAAAAATCGGTTGAGAAGCTTTTATCATCCAGTCTGCTATCAAAAAATCTGAAAGTTAGAATTTATAAATCAGTAGAGTACAATTCCAAAACTGTCTAAATCCATTTTTTTTAATTGACATAATGGAGGTTTCGTCATCTACCTAAATGTCTCTAGCAATTTTATAATTAATGTTGTGCCTAAATTGCCTATTTCCTTCCATAAATAAGCTTCAAATATGACGAACAATGCAAACAATTAGGAAAAAAAGTTATCAGTTTTTGGCGTTTCCTGAAAATTGGCTTCAGTTCTATTAACGGTTGTTCTTTACGGTTGTGAAAATTGGACTCTCACTTTGAGAGAGGAACATAGGTTAAGGGTGTTTGAGAATAAGGTGCATAGGAAAATATTTGGGGCTAAGCGGGATGAAGTTACAGGAGAATGGAGAAAGTTACACAACGCAGAACTGCATGCATTGTATTCTTCACCTGACATAATTAGGAACATTAAATCCAGACGTTTGAGATGGGCAGGGCATGTAGCACGTATGGGCGAATCCAGAAATGCATACAGAGTGTTAGTTGGGAGACCGGAGGGAAAAAGACCTATGGGGAGGCCGAGACATAGATGGGAAGATAATATTAAAATGGATTTGAGGGAGGTGGGATATGATGATAGAGACTGGATTAATCTTGCACAGGATAGGGACCGACGGCGGGCTTACGTAAGGGCGGCAATGAACCTCCGGGTTCCTTAAAAGCCAGTAAGTTAGTTTATGTTAAGTTTCATTAGCAAATGGAATTACATGCATGGTTTGAAAAGCATTCAATTCAAAATACTCAACTTTTTGCATGATATCCTACCTTTGCAATAAGGCGACGATATGTCGATTGATAATACCGCTCATACAGCGCTTGTTTTTGTATATTAAAGTAAATTATATTAGTTTCCGTTTTGCTATTAAACGTTGATTTTAAGGATTCAAAGCTCCTGAAATTTCTCCACATTTGATAATTGTTTCAACACAAGCAACGTCTACAGTACTATTCTTGGATTCAAACACCAATACCTCTATAAATTGGCATTGTGTCGACGACTTAGACGCCCTCTAGCAGCGAAAGACGGTATTTTCGAACATTAGTTTACTCTTAAAAATTACTTGATCCCTTCTATTACGTCACGAAGTTTGTCAGTCGAATTTTTTTACATCCTATATAAATTCAAATGTAGTATATATGGGCCTATATAAATGGAAATAAATAATATTAAGTGTACATAACTTAAAAACGTGTCGCCGTATGTTACACTAAAAACAAAGCAGAAGTCAATGGTTTTATCTCGCGCAGGCCTACATCTCCTTGGAAACCTACCTGACCAGAAGAAAGACGCTGTGTCAGTGAGTCCTGAAAATCATTTCACGTGGGTCGAGCGGCTCTTGTGAAGTCAGGAGAGGCTCTTTTTTGCGTATGCGCAGTGGACAATGTTCGGACGTTGATTATGATGAATGAGAAATAACGCACTTGTGTTGTTTCCTTTTGAAATAAAAAAGTAAATCTGGGAATAAAAACGCGGGACAAACCCACGACGTCCAGAGAGAATGACACGAACAAACAATTAAATCCATTCTTTGTCGATTAAATGCGCGGGACGCCCTCGCATGACACCGTGAAAGGAGCTTGTTGACAATTTTGTCAACAGATCACTATGGAAGAAATGAGTTACAGTTTTTACTTGACATAAGCTTGCCAGCTTAGTCGAAATATGGTTGAAACCTCACTGTAGCCACAAGTCTCGACTACTGACTTTTAAGGAACCCGGAGGTTCATTGCCGCCCTCACATAAGCCCGCCATTGGTCCATATCCTGAGCAAGATTTATCCATTCTCTATCATCATATCCCACCTCCCTCAAATCGATTTCAATATTATCTTCCCATCTACGTCTCGGCCTCCCTAAAGGTCTCTTTCCCTCCGGCCTCCCAACTAACACTCTATATACATTTCTAGATTCGCCCATACGTGCTACATGCCCTGCCCATTTCAAACGTCTGGATTTAATGTTCCTAATTATGTCAGGTGAAGAATACAATGCATGCAGTTCTGTGTTGTGTAACTTTCTCCATTCTCCTGTAACGTCATCCCTCTTAGCCCCAAATATTTTCCTAAGCACCATACAAAACTTCTCTCTTAACCGAGTCATATGCCTTTTTGAAATCTATGAATAACTAATGTACTGTACCCTTATACTCCCATTTTTTTCTCCATTATCTGTGGAATACAAAATATCTGGTCAGTAGTTGATCTATTACGCCTAAAACCACACTGTTGATCCCCAATAATTTCATCTACATATGGAGTTAATCTTCTCAAAAGAATATTGGACAAAATTTTGTCCGACGTCAACAAAAGTGATATTCCTCGAAAGTTACTACGTCTAGTGTAGGTAATAGCACATAGGTCAAATCCAGATAAAGGTAGAATTTCTTATATCGTCCTACTATGTTCACTCAGCCGCCAATAAAATTGAGTACAGGGTACCGACCTTTCCTGGGGATAAATAAACAAGCGGAACGCAATAACCGCACGACTTTTTTCTAGTGTGGAGATGAAGAAAGGGTTGGATCTATATTTTCCAGCTTTCCTGCCACCTTAAGGAGACACTATGGTGAAATAATGCTGAAAAATTAAGAAAATCCACTTTCTTGTTTTTATGATCGTAATTATACAGTTATATAAAACAGTTATATTACCGGTTGTTCTGTATGGTTGTGAAACTTGGACTCTCACTTTGAGAGAGGAACAGAGACTACGGGTGTTTGAGAATAAGATTCTTAGGAAAATATTTGGGGCTAAGAGGGATGAAGTTACAGGAGAATGGAGAAAGTTACACAACACAGAACTAGCACGCATTGTATTCTTCACCTGACATAATTAGGAACATTAAATCCAGACGTTTGAGATGGGCAGGGCATGTAAAACGTATGGGCGAATCCAGAAATGCATATAGAGTGTTAGTTGGGAGGCCGGGGAGAAAAAGACCTTTAGGGAGGCCGAGACGTAGATGGGAAGATAATATTAAAATGGATTTGAGGGAGGTGTGATGATGATAGAGAATGGATTAATTTTGCTCAGGATAGGGACCAATGGCGGGCTTATGTGAGGGCGGCAATGAACCTCCGGGTTCCTTAAAAGCCAGTAAGTAAGTAATTATACAGGGTGTTTCCGTGCTAATGTTACAAACTTTCAGGGATGATGGCGAAGGGCACATGTATCAATTTGAGATTAGAAACCCTGGTCCGGAAATGAGTGAGTCGAAAGTTACAAGCAAAAATAGTTGTGTGGCAATGAAATAATTTTATTCCTCTGTACACCTTATTTATGTGTATTTATCTGTACATCTTACACATACTGTATTCATCTGACGTTGTTTACGTTGTCTACCTACAGTATTCCATTCAGTGCGCTGTCTGAGGGATGGGGACATGAAACTACACTAAAGCAATGCAGATAGCGTAATGTGTAACGGACATGATCGGTCCTGATATGCACATCTGTAGACAGCAGTGTATGTGTACAAGTTGCAGTATCCAGTTGATCAGTCCTAGTGAAATGGTGGAGTACACGAGATCGGAATAAGCAGACCCGATTTTCGAATACGGATGAGCCAATGGGAACAGTAGACAAGCTCACAGATTGGTACGTTTAACCAAAGGTCCCGGGGTCGATACCCGGCCCCGGGGCAAATTTTTCCCTCGAAATTATTCAAGCTCACAGATTGTATCGTGCCAAGTACCCAGACCGGGGTTACTTATCTCAAATTGATACATGTGCCCTTTCCAATCATCCCTGAAAGTTTGTAACACCGGCCCGCAAACACCCTGTATTTAAGACTGTTTTAAATGACCTAATCATATAATCAAATGTGGCCAAACATAGGTGCGTGAGTGAGTCGAGAGAAACGTTTTTTGTTCTTTTTTAATGCTGTTTTCTCGACTTTAACATTTTAAAAAGTTTATTGAATAAAAAAAGCTCCTTGTGCAACAGTTATTTTCAGATTGGCTTGAAACTTTTCACAGAGGTCAATGAAATGTTGATAAATTAAATTTAATTAGAATATGTAAGAAATATTAATATTAAGTTCCTTTGGGGCATATTCATATTGCTCTTAGATTAAATATGCTGTAATGGTAAATTCGTGAAACTTAAAAAATTTATTTTGTCTCTCCAATTAGACTGAGCTCAAAAAGCTAATTAATTTTTTATTCCCATGACTATTTTCAAGCTTTTCACTGAATATTAACCACGAATTTGAAAAAAAATTGACGGAAGGAGTATTTTTAGTGACGTCAATATAAAATATATTTTACACATATAATTTCAAAACTATTAGTCCTAATGACACCAAATTTTGTACAGAAGTTCGTATTGTATGCCTGTTTATGTAGATTAAATTTCACAAATTTTGGATGATAATTGTGAAAGTTTTAAAAATCATATGTGTCCCCTTAAGAATGAAAGGTTAAGTGAAAATTGCTTTTGAGAGAAAAATGTTATGTTTTATTTTTATTTAACCACGCTCGCAAATGCAGAGGTTATATCAGCGTCGCCGGATGTGCCGGAATTTTGTCTCGCAGGAGTTCTTTTGCATGCCAGTAAATCTACTGACATGAGCCTGTCGCATTTGAGCACACTTAAATGACATCGACCTGGTCCGGGATCGAAACCGCAACCTTGGGCATAGAAGGCCAGCGCTATACCAACTCGCCAACCAGGTAGACTTTTGAGAGAATATTTTGAGACATAAATACAACCTAACTAATAAAATAATTATCAATACTGTATTTTTCGGTACCTGATCTGCAAATGTTGGCAATATAATATATTCAGCAAAACCTTGTTTGTTTCAAAACTAACCACACCTATAAATTTAAAGTCAACAACACAGCAAAATTTAAAAAAAAAATATGTAGCTATATAGGCCTATATAACGGCACTTTATACAGTGCGTTTCAAAAGTTATTGATATTTTCTGCTACAGCTAAATGGAAATATTTTTCGAAAAACGCTAGGACACGTCAAACAGTAGGCCTATATTTTAAAAGACAATTTTTCGCAAAAACAAACAATTCTCGATATCATTTTTGTGCGAGTTGTGACGTCATCGGAAACATTTTAAAATAACACCCTGTATTTTTCTGTAAACCATCTCAAATTTTTATTATTCTCCACAGTCACACAAGCTATCTATTATTTTCTACTGTTCGTCATTAACCTATATGACGGCAGTTTTGTAGACCGACAGCGTCGTAGCCCAGGGTGCACCATAGGAGGCTGGTCTACGCTATACCAGCAATGAAATAAGATGGGATTATGATGAAGATTTGTTGGGATGTCACAGGGAAACTGGAGCTCCCGGAGAAAATCCATCTGTTACCTGGACTACGGGCTTGCCTAACACAAGTTACTAATTGAGGATACGCCGTGGATCGAACCCGGGTCCACAGGATTATAAGTCCAGCGCTCTAGCCACTGGACAACAGTGGCGACTCCTAAATTTAACACTAAAAGTGCTATAAAATGATCAATCTAATTTCTAAAACGTTATTTTTTTTATTTTAACCACTTCCCTGATTAACCCGAGTTAACTCGGGTAGCTAACTTCTGTCAAAATTTATTAACCCGAGTTAACTCGTTTGAGTCCCATTTTCGCTGCTAAGGATTATTATCCCGAATATATACGTTTCCATCTTTCCATTAACTTTTCCTTACTAGATGGCTACAGAAGTTAGTGATATTGCTACATCTGGTGGTGTGTTTTGTACTTCTTCCTTGCGAGTGGAATTCTATGCTCAATGAAATGTGTTCTCGTCAATTTTTTTTTATTTCAGTTGGTTATTTAACGACGCTGTATCAACTACTAGGTTATTTAGCGTCGATGAGATTGGTGATAGCGAAATGATATTTGGCGAGATGAGGCCGAGGATTCGCCATAGACTACCTTGCATTCACATTACGGTTGGGGAAAACCTCGGAAAAAACCCAACCAGGTAATCAGCCCAAGCGGGGATCGAACCCGCGCCCGAACGCAACTTCAGGCCGGCAGGCAAGCGCCTTAAGTTCTCGTCAATGAAATGTGTTTTCGTCAATGAAATGTGTTCTATAGTGTCAGTGAAATGTGTTACAGAGTGTCAGTGAAATGTGTGCTGAAGTGTCAGTGAAATGCGTCATAGTGCCACAATAGGGAATGAGATGAGAGTAAAGTGAAAGACTATTGAAACTAATGTAGGGCCTATACATAATTATGTAGGTTGTGTTGTAAAATTAGGTATTTTATTTATGTTTTATTATTAGTGTTAAATTGTATTGTGTATTCTTATTGTATTGTGTATAAAATTGTATATGTGTTGTAAAATTGTATTGTGTATTGTAAATTTTATTGTGTATTGCTTATCATTTTATTGTGTATTGTTTATATTGTATATACCACTGCCACAGGGTACTTGCCCACTTGCAGTGTAAATAAATACATACATACATAGCATTCGCACACAATAATGAGTAGATGCTAGTTAGTTTTGCCGGTTTCTGTTTGTGTTTAGTGTTTTGTTGTGCTGTTTTGTGTTGAGATGGATCAAGTTAGTGATTCCGAAACTTTTGATCAGGAATATATTCCTGTAGAAGTTAGGAAATGAAACATCGGTATCAGAAGACGAAGCTATAGACCAACATACAGATTCAGATCAGTTGATGTCACGTCTTTTCGACAGTGGTTTGAATAGAAGACATCTGGCACCACTTCTTCTGCACCTCCGAGGTCCCCATTCCCTAAAATTTTAACATTGTTTCTGATAAAGATAATTCTCAATTTTTTTAATTATTCTTTGATAATGACCTCATCAACATTATATTCGAGGAGACGTTTCGGCATGCTAAAGTGTTCACAGAATGCTGAAAATAATTCGATCAAATTCGACACAAGAGGAGATGCTACTATCCGGAATGCAATGTGCCAGTGCGCGTAAAACCCTGCTTTCGAGTCTATCACACGACAAGCAACATTTAACGCCTTGATAACAGCACTGGTATTGTACCTCATAAATTAATCCATAAAAAAACATAAGTTGGTAATTAGTTCGGAAGAAAATCAAAGTGGGACAACTACCAGAGCTGGAATCAAGGTGCACGAGATAACTCGGGATAATAATTCCGGTATGAATGTATGTCTATTTCATAGTGATTTTTTAGGTATGTAAGAAAATTAGTGATGTACAGTGATTCTATAATATTAAATGACCTCTATACAAAAATAAAAAAAAAATATGACACTTTTTTTCACAAAACTGGTAAAATATATAGTAAGGGAAGAGGGTGTGCTCATTGAGCTGTGATTGTGAATGCGTTATGAAAAATAAAGTGAGGAGTCCACTGATATAACGAAGAAGAGAAATCATGAATCATATAACGTAACTGTTATGATGTTTTCCTCAGCTAACAGTAATTATTTTAAAATGAAAGCCTTTCATCATATCATGTGGATCTAATAGTGATGTGAGAATTTAAATCAGATTAGTAAAGTTCTCAAAATATGATATTCGCCAGCTCTTATTTCTTAATCAGTACTCTCACGGCAAGACAAATATGACAATAGAATTTTTCTGGCAAAATAATACATAATGATGAATTTTCCATCTCACGTTACTATATTATCTTAATATACTTACGTTAATAAATCTTTAAACCTGACACAAAGAAAATGTCCTCGCTTCACAGCTTGTGAACTACTCTTTTAACTCAATTCAGTAACGCTCCCAACTTTCTGATACTTGCTCTCAACGTTTTCCAAATAAACTATATATAAATTTTAATTCAAGCTTAATTTATCCAATTTATTAATAATAATGTGAATTTATATTAATATACAGCAAGGAAATGATTCCAGTGTAAAAGCCTCACAATGTCCTATTGCATGTAAATTGGGAGTAAAATATTTTCTTTAACATTTGTGCACCAATGGTCCCAATAATGCTTGAGGAACTTTGAAATAATTAGTACCTACAACGTAAAATGAAATACTGTGTTCGTGTTTTGTTGTTTCGAAATTACTGCAATATTTATATTTTCTTCAAATACTGTATACAAATCATGTAAATAAATGATTCTTTACAAACGACTGCTTTGTGAATTGTAACTGAGTAAGTCTATTGTTTCTTGTGTTACAATTATTTGCAAATATAGACACTGACAATAATTGTGTTTTTTCCTTCTGCTAAGTGTGTTTATAATGTCCAAATGTCAATTTAATTGAACATTAGAAGTGCAGAATAGATTCTTGTACATCCCTCCCGCTAAGAACTGGTAAGAGCAACACGTGAATGACGCAATCTGCACAGACCGGCGATCCGCGCACATACACTGCACTTTCAGTGTCTGATTTCTGACATGGCTGCTCTAGCCATTGGACAACAGTGGCGACTCCTAAATTGTAACACTAAAAGTGCTATAAAATGATAAATCTAATTTCTAAAACGTTAATTTCTTTATTTTAAGTTGCTAAAATCTATCATCTCTAAACATCATCATTATCATCATCACTATCATCATCGTCACTGTCGTAAGCGTTAAGTCCCACTGTTCTTAGAATTGTTGACTAGTATCACTGGCGGTGAGTTAGAAGCCAATCAGCCAGTTTATAAGAGATGTATCACGCCACCTCGTAAAACAAGAGGAACACCCGAGCGTGGGAATATAAATATATGTCTTAAAGTCCTGTTCCCAGCATCGTTCAGGTAACAGTACAGCATCCATCCAGATAAAAACCCTTTCGCTACACAGTGATTACGCGAGAAGGGTTTTTTTTATGGCGAGCTGCCAGTGAAAGGAGTTATAATGATAGGTTTTCCGTCCGAGGCAAAATTTAATAATAACAATACAGAAATTTTAATTGATGTATCGGAAAGTAGCTGCCAAAGAAGCGGAGAAGATCCCTTATAAAGAAAACAAAAAGAGATTCTACAAGGTAATGAACACTTTTGGAATACATACTATTGACAGTAGAGTGCTATGCAAGGATTTAATTGAAATATTAAGTGTTGGGGGCAGAACGAGAAGCAAGGGCCTAAGAAGCGTCTCCATGGAAACGAATAAACAAGTGAGAACGTGCATTTCCGTGAAAAACTATTTTTTTTGTACATCAGCGACTTTATTGTTAGTCAAATTTTGCACAATATGCTACATCACTGCATCAGTGACTTAAGGGGTTAGGTACAGCTTACAGCAGTAAAATGTTTGGAAATATTCAACATTTCTTTCCTCCATTACTGTATCTTGTACAGTAATGAAAATTTGTATGTATAAAACACTGTCCTTCTGCTATATGAAAAAGATTTTTTACTATTAAAAAAAATCTACTACATAAAGAACCAACACAACATCAATGCATACAAACTACATCTACAATTAGCACACTCACTATACCAGACACAACTTGAAGAAGTTATAATATACAGAAACGAAATATTTACACAAATAAGCCATAAAATCAAAAAAAAAAAAGACAAAGAAACAAAGTAACATCACTAAAAGAACAACAAACTACAACGTACCGCACGAAACACAAATTCCACCCGAGAATATTCAACACAACCAACGTTAAATTGAACCACAACGAAACCAAACTACTTAAAAGGGAATAAAATATAACTTATTAATCTACTTGATATTAATTGCACAAATTTGTATAGCTTAATGAAAGTATGCTACTTTGTATTGTATATATTTGTATAGTTTTGGCCGATGAATTGTATATACTTTAAATTGAATAGTAATCTATATAGCTCTACTGATAAATTGTTTGTGTTTGTAATTTGAAGTAGTTTGCATGATATGTATTATCAATTTCTGTATATCACAACTGGTTGAATTGTTTATGCCTTAAATTTAATTAAATTGTTTTGTATTATAATATAGCTCAACTTATGAATGATCGTTTGCGTTTGTAAATTTAATAATCTGATTGGCTATGTATTGTATACTTTTAGTAGAGCCATCGATGTAGCTCAGTCGGCAGACTCGCTGGGCTGCTGTTCCGGAGCTGCGTTCGGGCTTGGGTTGGATCCCCCTTTGGACTTTGGTTTCTTCCGAGGTTTTCCACAGCCGTGGGACTGAAGCCGGATGGTCTATGGCGAGTCCTTGGCATCAACACCTTTGATTTGATTACCTGGTTGGGTTTTTCCGAGGTTTCCCCCACCGAAAAGGCAAATGCCGGGTAATATTTTGGCGAATCCTCGGACCTCATTTCATCTCACTACATCTCGCCAAAATGTAAAAAAATTGTACAACATTGTAAAAATTGTAGAAAATTACTAAATTGTAAAACTATAAAAATTTGTAAAAATTGTAATTGTAATATTGTAAAATGTTGACATGTTCCACATCTTAAAGCTTCATTGCTCATGTAAGATCTATGGAATAAAATAAATGAATGAATGAATGAATTACAACCTAACATAACAAAAACACAACAAACACAAATCAACATCAATAATACATAATAAGGCAAAACATAATATAAAACATAAACAACAAACACAAATCCATAATAAAAAAAACCAAGAACACAAAAGAATAAACACCCTGAAAACTAAATAAGACGACCATAACCTAACTTTCGTCAAAGCAGACAAAGAAAACTGCACAGTAATTATGAACAAAAAAATCGAAGCTTTCTTCACAGACAACAACATCAAATAACTAAAAAATAACTCATATTAACACACTAAAGAGTTATAAAGTTAATCTGTGAATAAATAAGAAATTTAACATTTTCTTCTTAACAACGCTGTATCAACTATGAGGTTATTTAGCGTCGATGAAATTGGTGATAGGTAAATGATATTTTGCGAGATGAGACCGAGGATTCGTCGTCATAGATCACCTGACATTTGCCTTGTAGTTGGGGAAAACCTTGTAAAAAACCCAACCAGGTCATCAGCCCAAGCGACAATCGAACCCGCGCCCCTGCATAACTCCGGATCAACAGGCAAGCGTCTTTGCCGACCGAGCTACGCCGGTGACTATCATTTCGTTTATTGTATGCATAATGTGTTTTCTGTGTTTATGATGCACTCAAGCTTAATACATATACAGTTAATAGTACTGTATTCATGTTTATGTAGTTAAAATTTCATAAATTTAGGATGAAAATTGTAGAAGTTTTAAAACTCACATAAGTATTCCCTTAAGACCAAACAATACAAATGCGAAAAAAAAACATGCTTTCAGATACCACAGAAGGGAGATAAATTTCCATTTAGCCTACCTATCAAAACTTGAACACGTGTCTTTCATATAGGCTTATGTAATATCGAAAGCTACCACTAATTCTTTATATTCCTCTGGTGATTAAATATCGTGAAATGAAGGATTGTCTTTGTTGTTGAAAAGAGAATTGGGCAAGCACAACATCTTCATCGAAGGAGCAGGCCAGTGTGTGGCGGTGTCACTCCGGGGCCCGTGACGAATCACCGGCTCGCACAGCTGACGTTTCATTACGTCCCGACACTTCTAATTAATTGAGCGAGGTTCGCTGTGTAATCAAATTATTTATATAATTACCACGGTACAGGTGTCCGCGAGTACGCACATGATTGATGCTGGGCCCTCCGAAAACAGCGACTTAATTTCAGAGAAGTAACGATGACTCTTTAAGTACGGCCACCAGCAAATGGCTTCACACAAAAGGCGCTGGGTATCGATGCCAGTTTCCTTCTCTTTTCTTTCTTTATTTTCATCTTATTTTTATTTTAATCCTTTGTCCTCTCTTCTCCTTTCCCTCTCTGCTACAAATAGGGTTTGCAATTTAGAATTGATGTGATACAGGTATATCAAAAGTCCGGTAACACTTTCAATATTTTATTACACAAAAACTACTAATGATAGCACTTTCAAACACACGTCAGTTTAAAGTCAAACTCTCGAAGTTCTGTTTAGGCCTACACCTTACAGAGATTCAACGTGTGAACCACGAGTGACTCGGCAGATGTCCAAACGATAATCAAACTCTTCCTATACCCTTTTCAACATATCCTCTATGACCGTGGCGGCAGCTTCTCGAATTCTGGTTTTAATTCCTCTAAATCACGTGGAAAAGGCGGTACAAACACACGGTCCTTTAGTTAACCCCATAGAAAAAAGTCACATGCAGTCATATCGGGTGACCTTGGTGGCCATGTCATGAAACATCTGTCCCTTACCCCAGCACGTCCTATCCAACGATCAGACATCTCCGTATTCAGGTAAGCACGAACTGCATTGTGGAAATGTGGCGGAGCCCCATCTTGCTGAAAGATGAAATCGTCATCGAGATCTTGTCTAAGTTGAGGCACCAACCACTGCTGCAACATGTCCAGTCACAGTGGCCTCAATGAAGAAGAAAGGTCCGTACAGTTTTCGTTGTGACAACGCGCAGAAAACATTCACCTTTGCTGAATCACGCTCATGTTCAATGAGCCTGTGAGGTTTCTGTGTACCCCAAACACGACAGTTGTGCTTGTTAATTTCCCCACTCGTATGGAATGTCGCTTCGTCGCTGAAAATTAAGCGGCTGAATAACTCTGAGAGTTTTACTTTAAACTGACGTGTGTTTGAAAGTGCTATCATTAGTATTTTTTTGTGTAATAAAATATTGAAAGTGTTACCGGACGTTTGATATGCACAGCATTATAAAGTCGCCCAATCGAAACACTTTATTTTTATATTGTATTCTTTTCTATTGGTTATTTTACGACGCTTTATCAACTGCTATGGTTATCTAGCGTTTGAATGAGATAAGGTGACAATGCAAGCAAAATGAGTTCAGGGTTCAGTGCCGAAAGTTACCCAGCATTTGCTCTTAATAGCTTGAGAGAAAAGCCAGGAAAAAATCTCAACCAGGTAACTTATCCCAACCAGGATTTGAACTTCTGTGTGACTGTATTTTATATTTACTTATCCACTTTATTAATATTTTATTTTCTCGTGTTTACAGCTTGGAGAGTGCAGGCAGTGGCGGCCGGTGAGGCATTCTGGTGGTGGTGCCAAAAATGAAAAAAGGTTTTACTGATAATCGCAGCTCACGTTTACATTATGTTAAATAAAACACATTAATTAAACCAGATATTTTACCAGGTGTATAGTTAATAATGCATCTAGTAACAGTTACAATAACATTTCCGAAACTAATAACGAAGTTTACAAATACAGATAATCAAAACTTTCACAGTATTGTTAGTCAAATACAAATGAATTTTATAACTAATAAAATTACTGGCAAAAACAAACTAGATAAACAGTAATATAGATAATAAACGAACACGTTTGCATTTTATTTAACAGACCGATAAATCCAAGGCAGCGGCCTGAATAACGCATGTTCATGTCCTGCATAGAT
Source organism: Periplaneta americana (assembly GCF_040183065.1). Lineage (NCBI taxonomy): Eukaryota > Metazoa > Arthropoda > Insecta > Blattodea > Blattidae > Periplaneta > Periplaneta americana. The sequence goes on along the minus strand of NC_091127.1, from coordinate 29,711,293 downwards.
CTCATGTATCGTTAACAAAAGCATCAATATTATAGCAACAGTGTAGCGATATTTAGTTGCCGCAAAATAAAACAAATATTACACAACATTAACAAACAGTGTTACATAATATGAAAAAAATATTTATCTTTCTAAAAAGAACTATGATTATCTCTGCATTCAATATAGTTAAACGGATAATACTTCACACATTCAAATCCAAGTTATGTGCATTAGTTTTGAATTGGCAACATTACATTAACATTTGGATCGGAACTTTAACTCGTGTTTCGTGCACGTCTGCGGTTGATGGTTCCCTTCCTAACGTCTCCAACAACCCTGCCATCTAGCGAAATTTCTGCATTACTGTGCTCTAGCGGGCGGAATATTAACTACTGAGTCAAACTGAATTCGGCCCAAAGTCTGCCATAAGAAACGTATATAAACTAGAATCAGCAGCCTTTTGTACAGTGTTATATGGACGTAGGCAGTGCCACACAGATGTGGCTCCAAAGTTCGGAAAAACGCTGCAAGAGTGCGTCCCGATCTGTGCGCGCGCTCGTTAAGATGAAATACAAATAAAAGTGTAGAATTAAACTATTACAACAGCTTTTTAGGATATTATTTTCTGTTTATTTCATTGGCGTGCCATGGCACACTGGCACTACCCCAAAAGCCGCCCCTGGCCGTGCAGGTATAAGAGGTAACAGACTACCATCTCTGTCGCTGACTGCCTCGGGGAAAGTAGAAGGGGAAAGAAATGCCTTCGCATCCTCTCAACTTGTACGAAATGTCGTTTACGTAGTGGTTACTAATGTCTTGCATTACAGGCGCTATGTTCGGTTCAAGTTGGTCGAGTATGGCGAAGTTCGATATTCGCCGATGTTCGCTCTGCAGGAGAAGGCCTATCATGTTTGTTCTGTCTTGTTATGAAAATATTCGCTGTCCTCCACTGCCACATCTTCATGTTTTAACCACTTAAGTATTTTAACACATATCTTACGATTAGTTTTTCATATGAAATAAAACGAATTTTATAATATCTGTATTGCCTTTTTCATGTTCGAACATTGCACGACACTAGTGGTTACTATGCGAGCCGTTGAATACAGCCGAGAGCGATGGACTTTAAACAGCGAACAATTCTTAGTATGACCACAGTCTAGTATATACAGTCACGAAGCTCAATATGTAATAAATATGCATCCATAGATAGTTGCTAACCACTAGGATCGCTACTATCGCCTCATTGCAGACAAAGCGAAATAGTACCTGCACAGTCTATTGTTCCTAGCAACCTCATCAACTCAAGCTTCGTGACTGTATATACTAAACGACATTTCATACAAGCTGAGAGGATGCAAAGGCATTTCTTTCCCCTTGTACTTGCCCTGAGTCCGTCAGTAACAGACCGGTAGCTGTTACCTCTTATACCTGCACCCCCCCAAGTTATACACACAAGAAAATAAAATATTAAATAAAGTACATAAGTGGATATAAAATACAGTGACAAAGAAGTTTGACAATTACGTTTCAGTATATTTTAGTGTCGTTCTTACAATATTTTCAACTAATAATTAATCAAATTAAGGGATGTCAGTTTGTATTATGAAATCAGGGGGGAGCGACAGAGTGCAGATTGCCCCATTATGTATGCTTAGAGTAGCAACTAGCGGTGAAGAAAACATTTATCTTCTGCTGTCAGTAGTTTTTTAATGTGTCAGTTGACATAAACAACAATGAAATGTAATATAAACGCTTAGTATAGATTTTCGAAATATAGATTACCGGTAAACATTTTCAATAATAAGAATTTTCACTATTTTCAAAATCTATTAGTCGAACGTTAGTAAGATAGACAGTAGCACCTTCCCCTTCACGGATGGTAAAGAGTGTGAGTAGAGGGGAAAGCCTATCAACCAAACTGAAATGAGGATTAGTATATACAGTCACGAAGCTCAATATGTAATAAATATGCATCCATAAATAGTTGCTAACCACTAGGATCGCTACTATCGCCTCATTACAGACAATGCGAAATAGTACCTGCACAGTCTATTGTTCCTAGCAACCTCAGCAACTCAAGCTTCGTGACTGTATATATTACACTGTGGTATGACTCTCTCTGGGGAGGGAGGTAAAGTTTTGTTTATCATGTCGTAGATTTACGGCAGGTAAATAAAATTCTTTCCTTCATAGAGATAAAATCTGTCGGATATTTCTCGCCCAAGCAGAATTTCAGCACTAAATAAACTCTGCATTTGAAAGCGTTTACGTACTAACACTATAGGGCTGACGACCACTTGTTTGTTGTCTGCCACTCACCAGGAAACCCGAGGTGTTGTCCAGTAGGCAGCGAAAACGAACGGTGAAGCTGCGCTCCAGTAGATGGCAGTTGTCGGGCTGCAGCACGTCCTGGAGCACGATGTTGGCGGACTCTGGCGGCAGGAACGAGTTCCACATGAGCTGCCTTTGCAGTTCTTCCCGGTCCTCGGAATGCACTAGTTCGTACACCGACTGGTGGACGATGTCCGACTGTGGAACACAAAGCAAGTGATAATAATAATAATAATAATAATAATAATAATAATAATAATAATAATAAAATAATAATAATAGTAATAATAATATAGAATGGAATTTATTTCAGCTATCCTTTTCATTATTTCAGATTCACAGATTTAGTTTTATTTCCGTTAATATAATCAATCAATCAATCAATCAATCAATCAATCAATCAATGTGGCTCATCAATCCTCAGAAGGCTTTTGGCCTCAATCACAATTTTCCCTCACGCTTCTTTATCTTAATTTTTAACTTCCTTCAATGTTTAGTTCGTCTTTTATGTTATCGTTTGGGATCTTGCCTACAATCTTTCACAGCTCTTAGGAAACTCATCTCGACTGCCTCAGTTCTTTACAAGTCTCTTCCAAAAAGCAAAGTTAGTAAAGGCATACCATTATAAAATCTCAGTTGGGTTTATTTTCTTATTAGGTTTTTTACATTTCTACTTTTAGTCTCACATATATTTTGATATTTTCTTAATTTAATTTCTGTATCCATCCCTTTATCATATGATATTAGTGTACCAAAGCCATTTCGCGACTGTCGATTGTCTGTCTGGAGTGGTATATTGTTGATACATTGGATTGCTGCCATATATTGGCGATACGCTACTGAAAATAGTTGAATTTTGGCAAATTCTATCATTTGTTTATTTTCGCTCTAAAAAATGTACGGTTTCATGAGGAGTATTTCGTGAAAATTTTATGGCATAATATCAGTATATTAAATCTACAAATGAATTTGGTAGAAGTTGTGTTAATTCACGAGGTATGTGTAAACAAAATTTTGAATTTAATTATCCCAAAAATAAATTTTCTACGTTTTCAACGACAAGAATTCATGTTATTTCTCAGTGGTTAAAGCTAGAGTGATGAAACTTGGCATATTTATTGATAAATATCTCTGTTGTGAAATGGAGCATTTGATTGGCTATATTCAGCATAGTTTTATTACTAAAGAATTATACGTAAACAGTATTATTTTTATTAATGTTTGGATATTAAAGACATATTTTTTTTTTACAACTGAACAAATTAGAGTAGGGCATTACTAATGCTCCATTGCATAACATGCAGTGTTACCTTTAAGAAAAAAATATATTTAAAAATTATAGTAATATATTTATTGTTAGAAATAATATTTTCACCAAGATAATTAAAAAAAAAGAGAAGTTAATTTTTTTACAGTGTTTATGAGAAAACATTAAAATTTACAATTTTTTTTATTATAATTGATATGCATATTCAGTAGAAATTTCAGTAGCACATCGATTTAAACGTTAAAACATGAAAGGGTGGGAGTGGAAGACAGCGAATATTTTTATAATAAGGCCGAACAAACATGAGAGCACGCTTCTGCATAGCGAACATCGGCGAATATTGAACTTCAGTATAAGCTACTAGACAAACTTGAACCGAACATAGGCGCTTAGTAATGCATGACGCTATACCCACAAAAACATAATCGACACTAAAATATTAACCATTTTTGCGAGTAAACCATCAATAATTAATAAGTTATTATGGTTGTGAACAAAAGATCATAACAAAATAAAACCTCTAATGTTTTTGGAAATAAGATTTTTCAATAAGGAAATTAAAAAAAAAGAGAAAACAAAATAAGTTTATTTTTTTAGAGTGTTTAAGAAAAAACATTAAAATTTACAATGTGTGATTATAATTTGATATGCATATTGAGTGAAAATTTCAGTAGCACATCAATTTAAGCGTTAAAACATGAAAGGATGGAAGTGGAGGACAGCGAATATTTTTATACCAAGGCCGAAAAAACATGACAGAACGCTTTTGCATAGCGAACATCGGCGAATATTGAACTTCAGTATAAGCTACTAGACAAACTTGAACCGAACATAGGCGCTTAATAATGCAGGACGCTATACCCACAAATTTACCATAGACACTAAAATATTAATAATTTTTGCGTGTAAAACATCAATAATTAATAAGATATTATGGTTGTGAACAAAAGATCATAAAAAAGACTATTATTACGTAAAAAAAGGTTAGGTTACTTTGACAGTAAGAAAATAACTTTTGCTATGTACGAGCCCACAGACATGAAAAGTTACTATAGATGCGCACAAAAAATATCATCGAAAACAAAAGAAGTGAATATCGAGACCATTTTGATGCAGAGCACAGCCATTAAAAGAAACAATGCAGGCTGCCTAATGAGCGAGGGGCAGTGTGTGTCACTGTGTAACGAGAGTGACATGACGCGCTGATGTGCACGACACCGCATAATAACGGTGTTTGGCCGTGGCGAAGAATACCGCGCAAGACATACCTGCCTGCTGTATTTGCGGATCGAATTCTCCATTTACCCCAGCCACTAATCTTGATACCGAAGAGTGGGAAGTTGTTGTTGACATCATAATAAGCATCACGCGATCACGGGTACACTCGTCGGAAGCGGAAAATTGTCTCACGTGCATGAACGCACAAAATAACCCCATTCCTTATTTAACGTCCTCCTTGAAGTACTTACAGACAACTCGGAGACGATGAGCTGCTGAAATGGTGATAATGGGGGGGGCGGTGGAATAAGAATGACTGGACACCTACTCCCCAGACCCTTTGCTATCCACGAACCTTAGAGAACCTGTCCGGGATCAAACACAGGTCGGCTTAACGAGGAACCGCGTTTTTAATAAGCTAGGGTCAAGTGGGGCTAATGTGATACAGTAAAGAAGTCGGGCTAATTTGATACAGACTTCAAAATGTATCAAAGGCTCAGTTTGAAAATGTTTAAAATTGCGATTATGGAAGTATATTTTATGATCTTTCAGGAACAATATTGAACAAAGTTTAAAAAACATGATTATGAAAAGGCAGTTGTATTTCTTGAAAACACTTTAATGTGATATTCCCTTACTTTTGTTATTGCTATTGAATGAATAAAGATAAAATCATTTTTAAATTATCCTTTTACTTAGAGTAGTGTCAACTTCATTTTTCTCTGAAGAAAAGCTGTGAATGTTAAGCAGTCGTGTTAGTGTGTGAATGAGAAGGACTATTATGATACATATTTTAGAGCAGGCCTGCACAAGGTTTGCGCTCTCCGAGCCGGCTCACAGCTCACGAGCGGAATGCAGATATTAGCTGCGCTCTGTATAAGGGTGGACTGGATGAAGGGAAGATCTCGTACAAAATATACAAAAAACGAAGTACTATTACGAGTGTTTATGAAATGAATTCCCGTTCAGTGTTTGCAAAACTATCTTGGACTATTATTAATTAATAAAGAAATATTTATTTTACAGAAATAATAGAAATTCTATAGTTACTTAAATGTACAATATCATTTTGTTATATTTTTATTTATCAGTACATCAAAACGAAGTTTTATCCTGTTGGCAACTGAAAGGAATAGTAGCCTACTGATTGTAGTGAAACATCTGTTACAGATGTTCGATGTCTGCCTTTATTAAAGTTGAATATAGAAAACAATTGCTCACAAATATAAATGTTGAGCCAAACATAGCAATCATTTTCACAGCCAGCCTGTTTAGTCGTGGCTATTATTGCTGAGGTTTAGTCTTGTAAAACTCAACCAGGCTAGTAGGATTATTCAAACGATCTTTAGCCCTTAGGTCACATTGAAGATCAATAAGTTCGAGCTGTAAAGCGTTAAATGTTAAATGTTATGATTTAGGCCTATTTAATGACGCTCGCAACTGCCGAGGTTATATCAGCGTCGCCCGTGTGCCGGAATTTTGTCCCGCAGGAGTTCCTTTACATGCCAGTAAATCTACTGACATGACCCTGTCGCATTTAAGCACATTTAAATGCAATCGACCTGGCCCGGAATCGAACCCGCAACCTCGGGCATAGAGTAATTAAGAAAGTATCTCTGATAAGACAATGTATTTAAAATTCATAAAAAATAAATACCGACTGTATCTACCTCGGGTAATAATGCAGTTTCCAAGTCTTGAACCTTTTCACTGCGATCTTCAGCAACAAAACAACCGTAAGTACCTTTATGTCTGGACTCGTAATGATGCATTATGTTATGTTTCTTTTAACCTTTCAAAATATTGTGGCAGATAAGGCACTGAGTATTTAATCCAGCAGCTATGAAAAAAATAAGCATTTTCCCATGCAACACTGAAAAAATTTGCCTGATGATCATTTTCCCGTCTTTTAGATTCCTCCATACTGTACTGTAGCAGTAGGTAAGCAACGTGAAACAGTCACTGAGAATACACACTGCACTCCACTAGATAGCTGAGTGGTCGTTTCCCTCTCCTCTACCTACAGCAAGTCTTTGTCATTCTGACGTATCTTCCTCTCCGTTTCGGCGAGCGGTAAACATGGCTCTCCCGCCCCGAAAGAACGCGCGCGCTCGTTGAGCGCTGTTTGTGCAGGTATGTTTTAGAGCTATTATGATATGTTTACAATGAAAGAAATTGAGTAAGGTGATTAATTTTCTAACTTAAAGTAATTTTTTATATCTTGAGAGGTATTTAATAAATTCTCAGCTCTTTAGAGATGTTTGAATTGACATGTTGGAACCTACATTACAGTATTAAGTTAAAAAATTACACAGACTTATTTTTATTTATTTACCTAACAATTCCAAGTTAATAGTCATTCTTCTTACTCCTAAAATTTAACACAACTTTGGAAAATACAGTACATTCATCATTATTCAAAAAAGCATTTTAATTTACTTTAGCAATACAAACTGTATCATAATTTTCTCAACCAATTTCCTTACACACAAAAAAGTTATTTGGACATACAGCAATTTTCTATCATTGGCAGTAAGTGTCACAAATTTCAGTGAATTATATAAATCGAACCAGGCTAGTACGCACAATGGAAGTTGGCCAAAAAGAAAATTCACCCAACAAATTCGCCTAAGAATATTGATCCAGGAATATTCGCCCAAAGTGATTACACCCAACGATTTTTATTCTCACCCTCACTCACGGAAAATTTACCCATTTCAATAAAGTTTAGTTCATTTCATAGTAAATATATTTTTATCAATTCGTTTCCGTGGTAACATTTGTATTCCGAAATGTTTAAGTGTGTATGAATATTTTGAAGTTCTTTCTTAACAATTCAAAATTCGTGTTCGTGGTGATACTTTTATTACAAAATTATGAAGTTTAGATTAATATTTTAAAGGTATAAATTTTCAATGGATAACCGTGGAGAAATTATTCCGAATGAAAGAAATGGGTATATAATGATTCATAAAGGTTATACGTGCAATCTTCACTCCAAAAATGCGGCTAGACCGAATAAACCACTTACCAATAACAACACAGAAGCATAGCACAGCTGCTTCTAGAATATTGTTTGTAAAAAAACATCCCACTACGCCTATATACAAATTCATACATTATTTAAAGAAAGAGTAATCCGATGTTGACACAGTGATCCAGGAGTTGTATCTAGGACGAAGAGTAAAAGAACCACAAAAACGAAAATATAAAAGCTTAAATATAAGGCTTCAAAATATTTCACAAAGGTATGATGAATTCAAAGACGAAGTGGAGTAACGGTCAGCGCGTCTGGCCGCGAAACCAGGTGGCCCGGGTTCGAATCCTGTTCGGAGCAAGTTACCTGGTTGAGGTTTTTTCCGGGGTTTTCTCTCAACCCAATACGAGCAAATGCTGGGTAACTTTCGGTGCTGCACCCCGGACTCATTTCACCGGCATTATCACCTTCATTTCATTCAGACGCTAAATAACCTAGATGTTGATACAGCGTCGTAAAATAACCCAATAAAATAAAAAATAAATCCATCCAAAACTCGGTTTCTTTAATAAAATAGGCCTAAAGTTTTTCAGGAGATATGTAAACCATTCAAAACTTCGTTCCATCTAAATTATTGCATTATCAACTAAAAAAATTAATATATGTGAATTTTCTTTCTTCTAATTTTCTCTAAGACGTGAGAGACGATTCATCTGGATTCAGTATTACGGTTGGGAAAACACCTTCTAATGAAGATGCTGAATAGTTATTCTGTGCTTTTCTTAGTAGAGGCAATTTTGACATTGCAATTTTGTTAATCTTGTAACTTGTTAATAGTTTATACATCCATTTTTATGAAGGAAATATGTTAGATTTCGAGGGAATTATTTTTTTTCAAACATTTTATAAGATCTTACGAACTTCTAAGTCCGGTGTACCATTCACAGGGACATTCAGTAATAAACAGGACGATACTTTACGTTCAGTATTCAAAATAAGTAGGTTGCAAAATGAAAAAAAAAAAATAGTATCCCATATTTTGTAACACTTCCTTTATATATTTTTCAAACTGTACTTTATATTAATATTTTTATAATATTGATTATACAATTTTGTGTTTCAAAGCAATCCTAAATTAAGGGTACCTTACCTTCATAGGTTTCTACTAGAGAAAGTGAAAAATAATTTTAAAAAGTGCAGATTTGAAAGGAAAGGAGAAAAAGGAGGTGAGGGAGTATTCAGTAAGGGGAAGGGGACAAAGAATGAAATGTATAATGAGAATGGGTAAGGAATGAAAAAGGAAGAATAAATACGTAGATGAGAAAGACAATAAGAAGAATGGAAGAGGCGAAGAAAAGAATACAAAGAAATACATAAAATTACAGAAGAGGTGAATAAAATAGGAAAGAGTTAGAAATAATATTACTAAGGGGGAAAAAGAAGGACAAAAATCTGAAGACAGGGAAAAGAAGAAATGAAATTGGAAGAAAGAGAAAGAAAAAAAGCAAAATCTGAGGTAGAAATAAGAAGAGAAGAGAAAGCGGAGTATGTAATTAATATGAGGATTAAAAGAGGAAGAAGAAAAGGGAAAAATCTGCGAAGCATAAAGGATAATAAAATAAAAATGGCAAAGGTAAGAAGAGAAGTGAGAATGAAGATTAGGGGAGACTGTTGTACTTTTAAACACTTTTCACATTTTATTTTTTTTTAATTTTGGGAAATGATAATTTTTAAATTAAAAAATACTTTAAATAATCATTGAAGATTCCTTTACAACTTCGTGTATATATTTTACTGTTCTACACATCTATTAAGGATGGAAAAAATAAAATGTAATATGTTCAAAGGTACAACAGGTTCATGTACCTTAGAACATACCCTCTTGTTAAGTTGGAACACATGTAATATAGGTGGGAATATAGTTGTAAGAACTGACAATCTTATTTAAAATGTTTTTTTTCGGTCGTAAATTTATTATTATTTATTATTTATTATTATTTTGCTAATAATTGTAACACAAAATATACAGAGAACTTTAGCTCGCCCCTGAAAGAATAGAATTCGTGCTCAGGGGCGGATTCCTGAATTGAAATTAATAAAAAAATTCCTGAATTGAAATTAATAAAAAATTAAAAATTTGCAATCATAAACCAGTGCAGGCTGCTCTGATTGAGATTTTATTTCCTGGAGGAGCAATAACTGCTTCAACAGCTTTCTTCAAGGCATCCGAATCAATTGGGGGCCTCTTAACTCCAGATTTAGTTCGTGGCATGATCTTAAAATAAAATAAAAACAATAACCAATAGTATTATGTACCTTGAAACATGTTCCGTGGTACAAGATGTTCTTTGTTCAAAGGTACAAGAGGGTGCACGTTTAAACAAATATGGCTACCAAAACTAGAGATTCGAATAAATCATGAAAATTAAAGATGATACGGAACACATTGTACTTAATGGATGGTAACAAATACAATCTGGTTTTATGTTAGATAACATATATAAATGAACGAAATATTTGCTTTTGGTACTAAAAAAGATTCTTTCGTTCACAGAACTCACTCTTTGCATTAAATCAAACCAAAACTACGACCAGAGCTACTTAGCGGCTTTCCCTACAGTCTACTTCAGTTTGAGTCCTCTAGGTAGTAGCAAAAAATAAAAAACAAAAAATGTTCAAAGGTACACTATGCTAAAGGTGCAACAGTCTCCCCTAATAAAAGACGGTAAGGAGGAAGAAACTATAAAGATGGAGGAATAAAGGGAAGAAACAACAAAAAAATTGTGAGGATTTAATGGGAATGAAAAAGAAGGAAGGATGCGAAAGAAGATTGTGAAAGAATGGCAAAGAGAAGAAGTGTGAAAGCGATAAACGATAGGCGAGTTAAAGAAGGAGGAAGTATAAACAAATTAAGGAGAAAGAGGAAGAGAAATATAAAGAAAGAGAAGAAATGAAGGAATGAAAGAAAAAAGAAAGGAGGACAAGCATTGAAGTGCTTACACAGAGTTTAATTTGATACGACACCTTGATAGGATAAAGGAGGGCATAGGTCATTTAGGTTCTATTGAATATATTAAAAGGTTTTTCCGGGATTTGAAGTGAGATGGGAGGATAGCAAGGCAAGGCGTCGCACCGCCCACCCTCCTCGCGGGTGACAGGTAATGTCTGTATTAGTACGCGAGAATAAGGAGCACGAAATAAATTGTAACTCGTCTTGCAGATAAGTGATCTTCTTGGTTCAGTGGTTTTGCAGCCCTGCTTTCACTTCAGTGGCCACAATTTATAACGCAAGTTAAGTCCATAATGGTTCTTAAGTCGTGTGTTTTAGATCTCTTTCACAGGCTGGCTAAAAATGTAGTCCAATACAGCCTGTCATCGCGTTTGTTCACCACAAACCCTGGACTCTTTAGCTAGGAAAAATGATTCAGTGTCATTTATTTATTTAATATTAATATTTATTTATTTAACTAGCTAGCTATAGTCCCCTCGCTCTAATTTCCGGCAGCCAATCACGTTGCAGGTCGGCTACATATAAACGTGTGCGTCTTGTGATTCGCTGATGAAGACGTTATGCATTTTCTAAAGGCTAGTTCACAATAGACCGGGAACGGAAACGACAACGAGAATGAGAACGGAAATATTGTTAAAATAAATGTATTTAAAGGCTAGTTCACAATAGTTAATTGTAAATGCTCACATTTAAATATATTTATTTTAAAGGCTAGTTCACAATAAACCGGGAACGGAAACGACAACGAGAACGGAAATGTTAAAATAAATGTATTTAAATGTGAGCATTCACAATAGTTAATTGTGAACGTTCATATTTAAATACATGTATTTTAACAATATTTCCGTTCTCGTTATCATTGTCCTTTCCGTTCCCGGTTTATTGTGAACCAGCCTTAAGGCTGGATAAATACGTAATATAATCGACCGCCATCTTGGCTCTTTCGTTGGCGTTCGCAGAAAGCACACGAGGACATTATTTGCCGCTCAATTATTTGCTGAATTACAGTGCGCTTGATTTATTGTCATAAGAGCTACGACATGATAATGTTTAACGGTGTGGCAAATAGATTCCTCATCTGGTAGCTAGGCAACGAAAGAACAAAAATGGCAAACGATACTACCTACTTAGAGTTTATAGAGCCTTCATTTCCTAAGACGTAAGCAAAGAGGAGGAGTCACGCCGGGAATAACAGCGTCGCGACTATAGCTAGTGAGTACAAATTAAATTTATAAAACAAAAATGTTTCCAGCCACTACGGTAAGACCCAGGCTCGTGTACGGTATGGTCTTAACCAATAATGTAATATACAATTTACAAGGATAGTTTAAAACATACGGTAAGTAACTTAATCCTCCAAACCAATAAATTACACACAAGAGAAAAAGAAAAAAAAAAAGAAGAGAGAAAAAAAAGAGAGAAAAAACATTTAATATAAACTGACAATCAGTCAGAAGCCAGTGATATTCAATAAAAACATGAATATAGTCGACAGAAATAAAAGGTAAAAAAATACACACATTTGTTAATATTATATACCATGAAAAATTTTATAAATTTCTTTTTTAAAAGCTTCAATTTTAAAATATTTCAAATTTGGAAAATGGTTTGTAATTTTATTATAACGTCTTGGGCCGAAACTAGCACCATGTTTAAGAGCTGCTCAATTAATGGGAAAGCAGGCTTTTGTCTTCGAGTACGATATTCATGTCGATTAGATTTATGTTTTATTTGATTTCTGTGGTAATAAGTTAGTTAGCTATACTTATAAATTTCTTCAATAGTTAATATAATTGTGGGCCTTTCATGTTACTGTCTAATTACATCTCTCTCAATAATCAGGTCGAGTAACTGGTCAGATATGAAGACTAAAAATTGTCTATGCTCATTGATAGTCTCGTTGTCACTTTCTCAGAAATAAATTACAATATAAAACAAATAATAAATGTAATCATGTAAACTACAGTATAATGTTGTAATATACCCTAAAAGTAACTGCTAATTACAAATATACAGGGATTTCATTTCAAACCTTCCCAGTCTAAATAACTAATTCTTTAATTTGAATTCAATTTAAACAAAAAACACGTCGATTGAAGAGTTCAAAGCCACAGTGGGCCAAGCGCCATTTATTAAAAACAGAGAAAGCAAGGGTTAAAGTCAAGTGAATACCATAGTTTAATGAGGATTAACATATCATTGGGTTTTAATGTGCATACTTTACCTATATACTTGCTATATGTTTCCATTGAATTATGGTAATAACTTCATTTTAACCCTTGTTTTCTACGGTTTTAGTAAATGGCGCTTGGCCCACTATGGTTCCGAACCCTTCAATTTAGATATTGAGAAGAGAGTCTGAAACCAGGTTTAATTGCATTTTAGATTTCACCCCTCTCCCCAGCCACCTCCATTTTGAAATTTCAAATGGCAACCCTTTATACTTAAATATGATAGAGCCATTGTTGTCTGCAGCACAAGATTAAAACTATTTGCCAAATTTGAACATCCTAACCAAAATAATTTGCGTAAAAAAGTTGTACGTTACTTTCCGATTCTCCCTCATACATTGCTACAAACGTAGATTATTTCTCTTTAATAATATATGTAGTTAATTTTTCTAACATTGAAGAATAACAATGTATATTCAAGAAAAGAACTTACCGCCAATATTTTCACTATCCTCGAAAACGCAATAATGATAAACGTTTCAACAGTTCAGCTTCTATATTCGCGACGCTGTTATTCCCGGCGTGACTCCTCTTTACTTACGTCTTAGGAAGTCAAGGCTCTATAAACTCTAGGTAGGTAGTATCGTTCGCCATTTTTTTTCTTTCGTTGCCGAGCTATTAGACGAGGAATCAATTTGCCGCACCGTTAAACATTATCATGTCGTAGATCCTATGATAATAAATCAAACGCACTGTAATTCAGCAAATAATTGAGCGGCAAATAACGTCCTCGTGTGCTTTCTGCGAACGCCAATGTAAGAGCCAAAATGGCGGGCGATTATATTAAGTATTTATCGAGCCTTAGGAAATGCATAACGTCATCATCAGCGAATCACAAGACGCACACATTTAAATGTAGCCGACCTGCAACGTGATTGGCTGCCGGAAATAAGGGCGACGGGACTATAACTGCAAACTAACACCACAGTCTAGTATATACAGTCATGAAGCTCAATATGTATGAAATATGCAGCCATAGATAGTTGCTAACCACTAGGATCGTTACTATCGCCCCATTACAGACAATGCGAAGTAGTATCGGCACAGTTTATTGTTCCTAGTACCCTCAACAACTCAAGCTTCATGACTGTATATACTAGACTGTGCTAACACGTCATTCCCGCAAAATAGAGTATCAGTGCTAGAAATCTAGAATTCTTCCCCTAGAATGCAACACGTCTCAGGTCGTATATAACTTACTTACTTATGGCTTTTAAGGAACCCGGAGGTTCATTGCCTCCCTCACATAAGCTCGCCATAGGTCCCTATCCTGAGCAAGATTAACCCAGCCCCTACCATGATATCCCACTTCCCTCAAATCCATTTTAATATTATCCCCCATCTACGTCTCGGCCTCCCCAAAGATCTTATTCCCTCTGGGCTTCCAACTAACACACTATATGCATTTCTGGATTCGCTCATACGTGCTACACTTTTTTAGTAGGTTATTTTACGACGCTTTATCAACATCTCAGATTATTTAGCGTCTGAATGAGATGAAGGTGATAATACCGGTGAAATGAGTCCGGGGTCCAGCATTTGCTCATATTGGGTTGAGGGGAAACCCTTGGAAAAAACCTCAACCAGGTAACTTGCCCCGACCGGGAATCGAACCCGGGCCACCTGGTTTCGCGGCCAGACTCGCTGACCGTTACTCCACAGGTGTGGACGGCTACACTATTTGTACCCCTAGTTCATATTTGTAACACTTTCTGTATTATAAAAAATACCCTCGCAAGAAATGTAAGACAATAAATAAAAGTAAAATTGTATACAAATATACTGAAATTTCTGTACTGATGTACAGATCAGAAACCTGGCTATTAACGATTAGAAAATAAAACAGATTGAGACAGAAGGAAATATGACTTCTAAGACCTGTAGGAGGTTAAAATTTAACAGAATGAGTAAACTTCATAATAGAATATGTTAAGGAGAAGTAGTAGAAACATGTACAACGTATAGATACAACAAAATTACCTCATCAATGATTATTTTGCAAGCAGAATAATAGGACGCACGAGAAAGAGATGGATAGACGATATTAACAACAACTTCCATGTAACCAAATCGGCCTAAACTATGTTGATGGTGTTGTTCATGATGATGATGGTGACGTTACTATGGGACCGTTTATTTTTCACGCTCTCCTGCAGAAACATTTCGCTGTTGGTGGCAAACAAGCTCAAAACGAGGGAATTAATTTTATTACTATTATTTGGTCTTGTTAACGGCGATGAAGTTCTTAAGAGAATGTTGTCGTGTGGCAGAGGAAAGCTTTTGTCCTCCCGGAGAACAATGGAACGTTGCACAATAACAGAGATTCAGCACAATAAAAACTAATTAATAATATTATGAAAACAAAGTTTTGTCCAGCTGCAGAGTTCAGATTGTTCGTCTGACCAACTGCGTGACGCACATCCGACTCTGAATTCAAATGGATGAATCAGAAAACTTCCGGAATGTACATTAGGCCGTCACGCGACGCCACCACCCTCCGCACAACGTGATGGCGTCGAGGGGTGTGGGCGCATGCAGGCGCTGTGAAAACAAGCCCTCTTGCACAGGGAACGGGTTCGTACCCAAGGGAAACTTAAGTCCATAGTTTAATAGTTTAAATTACATGTCTAAAAATAAACGAAGCCGAAGTGACTCAGTCCGTCGGTTGAGCAACATAACACAAAGCGGAGAATATGATATGATATGATATGATATGATATGATATGATATGATATGATATGATATGATATGATATGATATGATATGGTTTATTCTCACACTAAAACATTTCTTCTTCCACGAGAACTTGAACCAGCGCGCATTCCGTAACGCGAGTCCTAGGCGGGATGCCTTAGACCGCGACGCCAGGGCGCGGGACAAAGTATGATTACTACTTCAAAATACTGAAGGCTGAACGGGCCAAAAGACTTAATTCTTGAAGATGAAGAGATATCATATTGGGTTCAGTTGATTCTGCAGAGCGACATATTGCATCAGAATGGATGAATAAAGGATAAATAAGTCAATAATAAATAAATAAATAAATAAATATACATAAACTGACAAATAAATAAACAATAAGTAGCCCAAGTACGTAAACAAGTAAATAAATAAATAAATAAATATACATAAACTAACAAATAAGTAAACAATAAGTAGCCCAAGTACGTAAACAAGTAAATAAATAAATAAATATACATAAACTAACAAATAAATAATCAATAAGTAGCCTAAGCACGTCAACAAGTAAATAAATAAATAAATATACATAAACTAACAAATAAATAATCAATAAGTAGCCTAAGCACGTCAACAAGTAAATAAATAAATAAATATACATAAACTAACAAATAAATAATCAATAAGTAGCCTAAGCACGTCAACAAGTAAATAAATAAATAAATATACATAAACTAACAAATAAATAAACAATAAGTAGCGCAAGGACATTAACAAGTAAATAAATAAATAAATAAATAAATGTACATAAACTAACAAATAAATAAACAATAACTAGCTCAAGTACGTAAACAAGTAAATAAATAAATAAATGTACATAAACTAACAAATAAATAAACAATAACTAGCTCAAGTACGTAAACAAGTAAATAAATAAATAAATGTACATAAACTAACAAATAAATAAACAATAACTAGCTCAAGTACGTAAACAAGTAAATAAATAAATAAATGTACATAAACTAACAAATAAATAAACAATAACTAGCTCAAGTACGTAAACAAGTAAATAAATAAATAAATGTACATAAACTAACAAATAAATAAACAATAACTAGCTCAAGTACGTAAACAAGTAAATAAATAAATAAATGTACTTCAACTAACAAATAAATAAACAATAACTAGCTCAAGTACGTAAACAAGTAAATAAATAAATATACATAAACTAACAAATAAATAAACAATAAGTAGCCCAAGAACGTAAACAAATAAATAAATAAATGTACCTAAACTAACAAATAAATAAACAATAATTAGCCTAAGTACGTAAACAAGTAAATAAATAAATAAATAAATAAATAAATAAATAGATGAGTGTATGTGAGTTTGATTTTAAGCCCTATTTTTATTTTAGTAGGTTATTTTACGACGCTTTATCAACATCTTGGGTTATTTAGCGTCTGAATGAGATGAAGGTGATAATGCCGGTGAAATGAGTCCGGGGTCTAGCACCGAAAGTTACCCAGCATTTGCTCATATTGGGTTGAGGAAAAACCCCGGAAAAAACCTCAACCAGGTAACTTGCCCCGACCGGGAATCGAACCCGGGCCACCTGGTTTCGCAGCCAGAAGCACTAACCGTTACTCCACAGGTGTGGACGATTTTTCCTATCATGTTGGATAAAGAGAAAGGAGAGATCATAGGAAATTTCTAGGTTGACACTAAGAACCTGTTAGTAAGACAAATCTCAAAGCACAGAACAGAAAGATGAAGTGTCTCTAAAACTCGGAAACCGAAAATTTCCCAGATTCAGCAGCCGTAATAGCGAGGAAGTAAGAAGACAATCGGACGCCAATCTGTGCGGTGTCTACTGTACACCGTGCGTTGTGCCGTCACAGGCCAATAGTTCCAGCTGCCCGTGCAGATGTCGACACTTCCGCCACAAAACGTCGTGAGAACTATCCAGCTATCTATCGTCTATTAAGCTATAGTTGGAGCAACCGTTCTTGACCGGTGAAACATATCAGCATCGAGTTAATATTTCCCAGAGCAGTGTAACATCAGACCAGTATTATTTAAGTGATGAACTGCAAGATATTAAGAAGAGCCAGCTGATAGGCCTACGCGTTTATTTATTTCAATGTCAAGTATTTAAACAACTTAATAGTACAAGCTTGGCACAGGCCTACATACTTGCAATGCAACCAGAAGTTGTGGGCCGTATTCATAGACATTTTTAGCGCGGGCTTCCGGTGGATGATCAGCGTTTTTCGTATTCATTAACCAGTGTTAGCGATAGGATATGATTTGAATTCTGTACAAGTAACCAGTGGATAGCCGGGGCTAGCTTAGTACGCTCGTAGTGCGTGCTGCGAAATGTCTATGAATAGCACCCTAAGTGTTTAAGATAGCTTACAGAGTTTTAGAATATATATAAAACAAAAGAAGCAGCCTAAAATAAATATTTAATTACACAATATGTGTCAGTAGCTACATATTGTTTAGTCAACTGTCCGAAGGCAGGTTTGAACCTCACATTTGACAACAATAAGTTATCACTCATGAGGCAACTAAACCAGGAGTTAATGGGGTTGGATGGCCAGTTCCTTTTTCCTTCAATTGCATACATCACTGACTAGTAACATATTACATTAATCAGATTTCAGATGTATACAAAACTATATTGTTCTTCTTCTGACACAAATGTAGCTAATCGGCGATGTATGCAATGGAAGGAGAAAGGAACTACCCCATTATCTCCGGACCTAACTGCCTCATAACTGGTGCCTTATTGGTATCACTTGTGAGGTTCAGACCTGTCTTCGGACAGTTGACTAAACAAAACAACAACTCTGACACATACCGTCAAGTGAGATGTAGGGCTACTGCCTGTTAATAGAAGTAAATTTGGCTAGCCTATATATATAAATAATACTTCAAGTAAGTTAAGAGTATGCAGACTTCAGAAAAAGAAGTGTAAATATTGTGACAAGTAAATGTCACACAGAGGTACGACTAGGAATCATAGACATCACAGATTGTCGATATATATAATATATATAGGGTGATTCATGAGGAGTTACCGCCACTTTCGGAGCATATTTTCGAAGACATTTTGAGCAAAAAATGTCATACAAACATAGGTCCTATTGTCAATATTTTCAGAGTTATACACTAATTTGAAGTTGTTAAAAAATACCTTTTTTCACTAGTTTTAAGTGTAAAAGAATATTACAATTAGAGAATTAACTGTTTATAAGTATCATGTCTTTAATTGGCCAGTATTCTGAAGCTAAAAATGTGTTGTTAATTCCATAGTCGCTTCGTGCAGAATTTTTTTTTCAATTTTTACCACAAAATTACATTTTTCTTACGAATTTATCGCAATAATTGTTACAAATACGTCATTCTTGTAAATTCTTTAAGACTGTACATTAGGATGAAAAACTGAACTGTAAAGAACAAAGTTGCTAAAACTTGTGTGTTCTGTAACAATTGTTGTGATAGTGTGTAAGAATAATGTAATTTTAGTTAAAAATTTGAGAAAAAATTCTGTACAAAGCAACTAAGCAATTAACAACACATTTTTAGCTTCAGAATACTAGTCAATTAAAGTAAGCATACTTCTGAATAGTTCATTATCTATTTGTAAAATCCTTTATCCTTAAAACTAAAGAAAAAAAGGCATTTTTAACAACTTCAAATTAGTGTAACTTTAAAAATATTGGGAACAGGACACATGTTTATATGACACTTTTTTCTCAGAATGTCTCCAGAAATGAGCTACGTAAGTGGCAGTAACTCCTCGTGAATCACCCTGTATATATTGGGAGGAATGAGAAACTTCTTCACATATCCTGCTTCAATGTTCTAAACTGAATCTGAAATACAAATGCCTTGGGAACTGCTTTTATTTATCCTGAGAATTTTAAGGAGATCAAACAAGCCAATTGAAGCAAGTTTCATTCTTGTCTCTGTACTGAATGTTTAATCCCTCTGAATGGGGGGCATGCTGCATCAAATTAAGAGGAATTGGTCGTTATCAGGGTAAAAAATTTCTTTTTCTCGCTTACATTACAGAGGGTTCTTTTCTTAAAGATATACATTCCGAGAATATTTGTATTTAATAGATGTGCTTATTCAAATCGTGGCGCCGTAATGAAAAATAGCATAAATTTAAATTTAAACACTGTTTTCAGAAGCCTACACATTTCAAGTTATTAGTAGGCCTACACTTGTAGAAAAAACTATTCGAGCTAGACTTACGAAATTTCCAGGCTATCTTACCAGATGTATAATCATTTATTGAAATATATTAAAATTATTCTGACCTGCATTTCAATATATTAGGGAAGAAATAAATTTGTAAATTATTAACGAATTCAAATGTGCCCTAAGACCATAATATATAAAGAAACCTTTTCATTACAGACCAGAGTTCTTTCTGCTACTTCTAAGTCTATGTGATTAATTTTTTTTTAATCTGAAAGGTAGAAAAAAAAAGAGAAAATTATACCTATTTTGTGCATGTACTGTAATTATTAATGAAAATTTACTTTGGATATTATATTTTTCCAAGAAGGAAAGCAATGTATCAGCACTTCTAGTAGGTCTACATATTTAAAGAGTAGAAAGGGGTTATAATAAGCAAACAAAATCACTTAGTTGTATTAGCGCCTAAGTTATGACAAAATAAAATGTAGTTATATATTTTCACAACTGCAGCATGACTCAATAACCAACTCTACTTAACCTCCTTAGTCCTGAGACATGTGTTGCTTTATTTTTAAAGTTCAGTATAATTCTACACTTCAAAAAAGTCACTGACATGAGGAAAAATTGCTGGAAAAAATTCTGCAGGTTAAAGTTAGGGCACAAAATGCAGGTATATTGTACTATATTTTGGGTCTCTGCACATACATCTTATATCAAAATCATGTATGAAGTATAGTATAGTATACTATACCCTCAGTAGTATAGTATATTATACTCTCAGAACTCAGAAGGATAATAGATCTAAGTGGCTTCGAACTGTATTAGGCTATTAGACTGTTTGGAAGAAAAATAATAGGAGAGCCTCTGAATATTTGATACTATATGCAGATGTTATTTGAGAGATTTTGATTCTCTTCCCGGAGACAAAATTAAAAAAAAAAATGCTAGTCATAAATGAGTACTGTACATTAAAAGACTAAGTTTATTTTAATTTATTGAGTTATTTTACGACGCTGTATCAACATCTAGGTTATTTAGCGTCTGAATGATATGAAGGTGATAATGCCGGTGAAATGAGTCCGGGGTCCAACACCGAAAGTTACCCAGCATTTGCTCGTATTGTTAAAAGACTAAGTGCAAATGACAAAAACTCTAGAAAACAGAGTTTTCTTGTGCAACTACTAATGTATTATCATACATTTTGCACGTCTATGTGAGAAGCTAGGTTCTAAATAAATTATAATGGGACTTATGCTCTTTTCGTAGTGGACTGAGCCAGGGATATAAACTCGTTTTCGGAAAAACTAATTTCAAAGATATTGTCACTTACAGCCTTTTTATGTTCAGTCTTCAATATTACTACAGACTAATAAAAAAGTTCATTTCGCGTAATGTGAAATTGTATAATAACCTGGAAGTCAATAGCCATGATCAGGAATGAACCATCCTTACATTCATATTTCTATTTTTGTCAAATGTTTTGAACTCTGAAATAAAGTCTGATTATGCACCATGAACATTACAGCTCAACTTGGTTTCAGCAAGACGGTGCAACAACATACATTACAGCCACCTCTATGACGGAAATGCGAAATTTGTTTGAGAATCACGTCATATCGAGAAGTGGAGACATTTCATGGCCTGCACGATCCCCCGATTTAAGTCAAAGCGATTTACTTTTATGGTGTTAATCTAAAAAGTAAGGCATACGCAAACAAACTGAACAAATGAAGAAAGCAATTCGTGAAAAAATTTCAAACATCACAATCGAAATGTTGCAAATTGTAATGAGAAACTTCAAAAAACGATTACAAGAATATATGCACGCTGATGGAGGACATTTTAGGGATGTCATTTTCAAGAAGTAATGATTAGATGCAAATGGCATACTATATTCTATATTTTAATATACTGGGTGTTCATTTCAAAGTGTGTCATGACGTCACTGTTGATGAGTCAGCGATTTGAAGCGAGTTTCAGCTTTGGTGTCAGAGAAGTTGCCTATTAATCGAGGCGTTCAATCTGAACTTGAGAACGTGTACGGTATAACTTGAACGTCGTAGCAACAGATGGCGGTCTGTACGGTCTGTGTGCTACCATAACTTCTTTCGAACTGTGTTTTGCGCGGCCAAGTTGTACACAGGGTATTTGTTATCATCGGTTGCGTACGGCAACATTCCACAAATCAAATGCTCCGTGTCCATGTTGACCGTCGAAGTTAATGTCAACAAATACTAAGTAATCGTCTTAACCCTCTCCCCATTTCTGACAGTAAGAAAAAACTCACCACAGTACATGTTTCGAGACAGTTCACATTCCTGCCACTACCGGCGTTACGCTACGCATCGGTAAGTACTCTTCAGAATGAACGCCGTACTTATTAGGCAACTTCTCTGGCAGATAAGTAATACACCTCTGCGGAATTTTAGGAAGCTTGAATTCTCTAAGCTCATCGACTACAGTCCATGAGGATTTACTTGTCTAGTCCCTTTTAGAAAGAGAAAGAATACTCACCATCTCTCTCTACCCTCATTTATGGTGACGGCGGTATGGTCGACACTCCTTCCAGCGACCAGGAGTTAGCAGCGGCGGCACTCTCTTCCTCTTCAAATTCTGACTCCTCTCCGCCAGAAAGTTCCTCGTCCGTGTCCGTGTCATCCAAATTTATTACGAAGCGATCGCTAATTTCGTCTACTAGTCCGTCCTTCTCCCAATAAAATTGATCGACTTTTTCCACGTGTTCACAGGCCTTTCTCCAATTATCTTCCGTCACTTTTGCAAGAGCGCTCTCAAACAACAATTTCACATCTTTACTTTTGAACGAAATATTACGCTTCGCAACGTCATTTTTAACCTGCCCCCATATTAATTCGATCGCGTTTAAATCACAATGGTATGGTGGCTGTCTCACTACAGTATGGGAGTGCATTGTCGCAATTTGGTCGATTTCGTATGTTTTGAAATTATCTTTTTTAGTTTTTACAAGTTCATATAATACAGGTTTCGTGGATCGTAAATCAAATTCAATGTTATTGTTACGAAGCCAGGACTGCATTTCAGATTTCGGTGTTGATGAAATTGGTGCCTTATTGAGTTCTGTTGAATGATAGGGGGCATTGTCCATTACAATGATGCTATTGAGAGGAATGTTTGGTAATAATTGATTAATGAACCAGTTCTTAAATACAGTGCTGTCCATCTCCTCGTGGTAGTCTTTAGTTGATTTAGATTTGAAAGTTAGAAGCGCGTTTGGAATGAAACCTGTCGAACATCCGGCGTGTAAAATAATAAACCGTTGACCTTTTCCTATTGGGGTTTGAAGTGGGAAGTCAATTTCGTGATCATCGCTTTTCCAAACTTTGCTTTTCGTATGGTTCACATTAACCCAAGTTTCGTCTAGATAAACAACGGCGCGTCCAGTGGCGCGTAATTCTTTCATTTTTCTTAAGAATTTAAATCTCTTTAAAATAACATCTGACCTTTCCATTAAAAATTTTCTGCCTTGAGTATTTTTAACATACCTAAATTTCATTTTTCTTCCAGTGAATAAGCTTTCCTTAATTAATGCGTCATTTATATCCTTCAAACTAGGCAAAAAATCAGTCCGATACAAAGAATAAATTACTCGTCTTATAGCGGCGGCAGAAAATGACTCAATTGCAGTTTTCTGAGGGGTCCTGTTTGGGCGTTTCTTTCCTGGAGTTCGCAGAACACTTCCACTTTCTAGTGCCTCCCTTTGTTTTTTTAAAATCCTGCTAATACTACGAGACGATATACCTGTCGCTGCAGCAGTTCTTTCGATAACACTCGACACAGATATTGTTTGCTTTCCGCGTTTCAGTGCCTCGTATTCTTCAGTAAAGAATTTGTGTACATTAATAACCATGTTCATACTGTCCGACTTCAAGGCTTTCCCGCGTTTTCCCATATTGCCTACCATGATTATTAAAAACAAGAGCACAACACACATTACAATGTTTAAGATAACAGGGAAACCATGCAATTCCGAAAACATTTTGTTTAAATTGTGAATTATTGTATATTATATTATATTATATTATATTATATTATATTATATTAAATTGACACAACGAGACACACACTTACTTCACTATTCACTAAACACTACTGAATAAATGAACTCGAACAACGCCAAGACGCCACTGAGAGACCCACTAATTGGATTTGCAAAAGTGTGTTCTAGAAGGGCCAAGGGAGAAGGAGGGAAGGGAATTCCAAGAATTCTACAAAAGAAAACCTTTCCCCCCTTACATCTGTTGACAGTCGATAGACAAGGACCGCAGACAAGGATAGTAGAAATCACGCCAACTTAACCCTCATGCACTGTAGCTACGTGACGGCATACAGCGAGCCATGACACACTTTGAACTGAACACCCAGTAGTAAAAGTTAATTTAATATAATATCTTAAGTTTACGATGAAAGAGTAATGGAACGGAGAAAAATTCTCTCCGGCGCATATCATATATATTATTTTTTAATGTACCGAAGTACATATGATATTTCCATTTCATCGTACGATGACGCAGAATATCTGCATGGAAATATCATATGTACTTCGGTACATTGAAATAATATATATATATATATATGTATATATGATATGCGTAAATCACTTCGTGATTTAAGACGGCGCTTATTCGGTCGGATCCCGGCCAACTAGTCACTCATATCGAGTGCACCTCAGCACATGTGTGGACTTCGGTCCTGTGTTCATAGACGTCTATGACGTAGTGCAGAGGGCGGCCACTAGAGGGAACCCAAGAGTTGGAGCTTAATCTGAGACGATTCTAACCGGCGTCGGAGTTTTATCCGGTGTGGCTTAGTGGATAAAGCATCAGCACGTAGAGCTGAAAACCCGGGTTCAAATCCCGGCGCCGGAGAGAATTTTTCTCCGTTCCATTACTCTTTCATCGTATGATGACGCAGAATATCTGCATGGAAATATCATATGTACTTCGGTACATTAAAAAAATAAATAAATAAAATAATAATAATATATATCTAAAGTTTAATTTCTCTGTTTAAAAATCTCCCGTTTCATTGACCTACTCTGTATAGAACAAACAAACAAACAAACATGTAAACACTAACTGGATTCGATCTAAGAACCGTTGGTTCTGGACAGCTCCAAAACTGAGCCTAAACCCGCGCGTACACGAAGTGTCACCTGTGCCTGTATCATAAGGCACGGCAGTAAACCCAGGTGTTGTCGTTCACAGCTGGCAGGAAACAGACAGGAGCCGCTCCACCTTATCTAGGCTCATCTGTGATTCTTTATCTCCCGTTGCTCTGGTAATGACCGCCACAGCTGCTGCGGCAGGGCTGGTAATTAGCACGTAATATATCCAGTTGCGAGCGCGTGAGGGGCTTTGTTTTACATCCATACGCATGAATAACGAAATTATTTTGCTACGGAGAGTTGGTAGCTTTTGTCACGACATTTATTAAAATATCTTTCGTCTGCTGGTATTGTTTTACGAAAATCCAGGTTACAGGTTCACAAATGTACCAGAATAGGTTCACAAACACTTGAGGATATCTTCCTTTGCGAATGCTTCATCAAATAAATAATGTTGATTTTGTTATTGTACTGTGATTAAGATTCCTTCTTAGTGGGCTTTGGCTGTTAACAGTCGATATTATTTTGTTTTAATAGTAATTTGCGATAAAAGGGTGGTAAACACATTATGTATGTATGCAATTTTTTTTTTAATTTAGACCGGCCAGAGGCCGTTTACCAAAGTTATCTTTGTTTTCTGTTTTCTTTTTGTTTTACTAACTCTAATACAAGCCCAACACCCATGCCCGAGGCGGGACTCGAACCCACAACCCTTCGGACCAAACGATAGAGACATGCCGTGCCCCTACCGCTTGAGCCATCCGGGCCGGCTATTGCAAATGGGTATATAGGCCTACCTGGTGGCAGTGGTTAATAATTACACTCAATAATGACAATAATGAACACAAATAATAAAAATACAATCTATACTAATAATAAATCTGTAGCCGAAATTTTTCTGGTAATTTTCGATTTTTCAAAAATAATTGGTCCTAACATATATAATTAACCACCCTGAAACCGAAAATCGCTTTTTTGAAATTTTTTTTGTCTGTCTGTCTGTCTGTCTGTATGTTTGTTACCTTTTCACGCGATAATGGATGAACGGATTTCGATGAAAATTGGAATATAAATTATGTTCGTTGTAACTTAGATTTTAGGCTATATGGCATTCAAAATACATTATTTAACAGGGGGGTTATAAGGAGGCCTGATTTAAATAAATCGAAATATCTCGCTTATTATTGATTTTTGTGAAAAATGTTACATAACAAACGTTTCTTTAAACATAATTTCCGATAAGTTTTATTCCTTGAAAAATTTTGATAGGACTGATATTTAATGAGATAAATGAGTTTTAAAATTAAAATAACTGCCATATAAGGCCGTGTAATGAATTAAAAAACAAATGAATTCGTCTATAAGGGGCCTTGGACAGCAATAATCGAAAGCTATGAAAGATAGCCTACAGAGAATGTTTCTGTGTTTGTATGAAGTAATATCGGAAGCTAAATTAACCGATTTGTATAATTAATTATTATTTCACCATTAGAAAGTGTAGTTTCTCTAGATGGACATAATGCTATAATGTTATTACAGTAACTTCTGATATAATATAATGTAATATAATATAATATAATATAATATAATATAATATAATATAATATAATATAATATAATATAATATATGTAATGTAATATTATATAATATAATTTAAGTTATTTGAAGGGTTCAGAACTATAGTGGGCCAAGCGCCATTTACTGAATACGTAGAAAACAACAAGGGTTAAAATTAAGTTATTACCATAATTCAATGGAAACATATAGCAAGTAAAATAAAGTATACACATTACATCTAAATGATGTCAATCTTCATTAAACTATGGTTGCATGTAATAAAAATTAGAAACATGTTAAAGGAATTGTCATTGCACCAATGAGTGGTCTCTGGACCAAAATGATCGCATTTTAATTATTTGGATGCAATTTAAATTAAGTAACATATTAAACGATTTATTCTTCTATCAAACAAGAATGTTCCCTGGATCAAATGTCCTATTTTAATTACGTAATTACTTTATATTTATTTCTAACGGGTGCAGTGGAGCGCACGGGTACGGCTAGTTAATAATAAATTAATACTACTACTACTACTACTACTACAAAAGATATTAAATATTAAATAAAATAATCAAACAAAATAAATAAATAAATATATAAACTCTATAGGGTCTTCTCGTCCCATAAATAAATTTAAGCTTTTTAACTTAAAAATTAAATTCAACATTTAACACTAAGAAACAGTGTATTCCTCGTCCAACCATTCATTCCAGTCCACAATTAAAATACTAATGATTATGCTCTACTACTACTACTACTACTACTACTACTACTACTACTACTACTACTACTACTACTACTACTACTACTACTCCTACTACTACTACTACTACTACTACTACTAATAATAATAATAATAATAATAATAATAATAATAATAATAATAAATAGAAGAAGAAGAAGTGTCCTAAATTAAATGAGACACAATCCCTTAAAATAACATTTAAAGTAAATCTAATTTGTATCTTAACTCTAAGTTCGAACTAAAACCCACTAGTATGATATGTTCATACTTGCACAAGTACCTTTCAGTACTACACTTATTTCGCTGTCAACTGACTCACTGTACTGGAACTACGACACATTTCACTGATACTATCCTGGTTTCACTAACACTTCAAGAACATTTTACTGTTCAAATACTTTGCACTTCACTTACACAACATACGTCACACTTCACTGACACAACACACGTCACACTTCACTGACACAACACACTTCTTGACTGATACAACACTTCAAACAATAAAATATCAATTACACCATTCAAATAATAAGAGAAAAAAAACCTAGAGAAGACGAGACGAATTCGAGTCTTTTCTATTTCCGAAAATTTGTTACGCATTCAACACACGTATATTGCATAGGCCCTACTATTTTTACAAGATCGTATTTACAGAAATTGTAAATAGGCAACTACATAATCTTTTACTATATTTTTGCATTAAAATACAGAGTAAATTTATTCTTCGAGAGTTTTGTGTATAGTTTCATTGTATTGCCTATAGATACGTAATTCCAAGAACAGAGTTTATTGGTGATTCGCCATTTTAGCTATGTAACTACAGTAAAGTTACAAGAGTTGTATTCTGACAAATTTTTATTTGAAGTCAGAACTTCCTCTATAAAATTGAACGAATGCGTTGAGAATAACATTCTAAGTTTCTTTCTCTTTTAGTCAAAGGACAAAGATAGGATTAGTGATTCATAGACAATGAGCTGTGCTGTACGTAAATCCAAGCAACGCGTGACGACTTTGCCTCACTCCACCGTCGAAGAGCTGCCATTCTGTTCTCAGGCACACTACTCTACTGTTATTTCTAATTCTTCACCATCAAAGGGTTGCTTTTTGTTCTCAGAAACATTTACATTATGACGGATAGCATCGAAATAACGGAAAATGAAATTGTCTTCTTTTATTAAAAGGGGACAGACATTATGTCCAGAGCATAAATGAAGGTAAGATTCCGATGGCTTTCCAACTTCATCACCCCCCCCTTCCAGTTTCCATTAAGTGACTCGGGAAATTTCAAGGCTGAGTACGTAGTCACATCATAACAGCATCTGTCGTTTCTACCTGCTCAGTCTGTTTCTAGTGTTCGAACAGTGAATGTATTGTATAAAAATGTCGAAGCGTGTTTTCTTTGGAAGCTAAGGCGAATATTATAAGTGACCTGAACGTAGTCTTTCGCAAGCAAGCGTGGGTCGATAGCATAGTTTAAGTAAATCAACTGTGAATAACAGTATACAGTGTAGAGGAGAAGGTGGAAATATGGGCTAGGAGTGGTAATATGGGCTACCTCGTTTTTTTACTATATATGGTGTTGTTACCTAGCGGAAAAGCTCTAAAAGTAGGCTACATATCGTGTCCATCAGTCTGCGTGCACAAAGAGACGAACCAGTTGCCTTTGTGGTGTGGATGTGGTGTGTTCTTTGTGTTTTTCATAAATTTCAAAGTCTTTGCAGGTATGTAGTTTCAATTTTATTGAAAAAAATAAATTTAGTGTTTAGAAATCACGCTTGATGTGTTGCACTGATTAAGAATAGCTCTATCACGTGGCATAAGAGCAATGTTTATTGAGGATAACAATTGCCATAAATAATCTTAGAAACCTTCATGAGTCGATGCTGCTATAATGGGATACAGCTATGTGTCAAATATGGGATAGGTAGCTCATATTACCAGCACGTTAACAGGTCCTGTATTTTCACTATCGTGATTTGCGTTATTTGTTACAGAATATTGCCAATGATGTGACACAGATTTCCTATTTACGTTTATTTGTTTTTTTTTTCCAATTTTATTTTCAAATTTTTGTGATGGCCCATATTTAGACCCCACTACCTATAGAGGACCAGTTCGTCTTTCTTTCAAAAAGTAATTATATGATATGATATGATATAATATATGATATATTTATTTCTACAACTCATATTTGGTAGTGGGTCGCCACCACATCTCTGTATTCGTGCTCCCCATTACCTTCTAATTACAATAAACTTTCATTGACGTGTGCAGTCATCTTGTTTTACCTTTGTTACCTCTATTACTATAATACATACTCTCAGCTTTCTTTCTAACCTCTCACCTTAAAATTTTTTCTTCTTTCTAATGAACACCTCACCACTTTTATTGTTTACTTATATTAAAGTACTTCCTGTCGTCTAAAATTTTCCTAATTTTGAACTAACTTTTATTAACACTATTTAATCATACTCCTTCACTTATCTCTCTAACTTACAATCAGTTCTACCTCTCCTCACTTCTGTCATCACTCTTATCCCCTATTTCTCCATTAGACACTGAATCACATGTTTATTTTGTTTAATTGTTCTCTTACACCCCATAAATTTTCCGTTTGGCACTATTTTTGTAAGTCAACTCAACCTTCAATTGTAAACTTACATTGAAATAGCCTACTTGCTGTCTTCCTATCATTTCAATTTCTCTGATTCTACTCTAACTTAGTCGACACTCCAATATTAGTAACATTTCACTACCAATTACTATTAACAAACACTTCTAATTTTCTCTAGTCACTTCCTTTATCAACTATTGTTTCTCTGGACACTAATTCACTTATTCGTTCATATATTCTTCCTCCGATTATTTTGATAGTTACTCTTACTCCTTGAACACTCACTTTATTGTTTCTATGTCTTTTGCCACACTTTTATCACTCCATCCCCCTTAAGCACCAACTTCGTAGACTGTAGTTCTGCGGTAAAAGTAATTATATGCAAATATTTACTGCAACTATTGACTTTTAAGACTGGAAAAATTGTATATGAATAATTACTTTGTATGTCGATAAAGATTTCTAAGCAATATCCCACACCATTTTCCATTATTACGAGGAAAATAAAATAAAATGAGGGAAAGAAGGTAGAGGACGGACACTGGAAAGTTTTCTTTTCTCAATCATACTATCAGGGACTGGAATGCTTTACCTGCAGACTTACTAAAGGCTATACCAACAACCAAAAACATATTTAAAAATAGGCTTAAGGACCTTACTAATAGACGGTAATTATACACAGTATTTAAAAAGGTTTTAATGATATGTTGTTATTGAAGTGTTGTATCAGTGAAGAATTATGTTGTGTCAGTGAAGTGTGTTGTATCAGTGAAGAAGTATGTCGTGTCAGTGAAGCTTTATAGTTTATAGTGGCAGTGCATAGTATTTGAACAGTGAAATGTTTTTGAAGTGTTAGTGAAATCAGGATAGAATCAGTGAAATGTATCGTAGTTCCAGTGCAGTGAGTTGACAGCGAAATGAGTGTAATTTGAAAGGTACTTGTGCAGATATGAACATATCATACTCGTGGGTTTTAGTTCGATCTTAGTTTTAAAATACAAATTAGATTTATTTCAAATGTTATTTGAAGTGATCGTTTCATTTAATTTAGTATATTCCCCGTTGTTGTTATTATTATTATTATTATTAATTATTGTTAGTATTAATTATTAGTATTATTATTAATTGTATTTTTAATTAATAAGTTTATTATTGTCATTATTGAGTGTAATTAGTTACCACTGCCACCGTGTATATACCCACTGCAGTGTGAATAAATACATACATATTTCCACCTTCTCCTCTAATCCATTATATAAAAATGAAAAAAAAAATGTAATTACTGTATAGTATTTTATTTTCTTCTTCACAATTTCATTCATTCTTTTCATTTAAGGGTAGGGGAGAGACACTTCGGATTTAGCGAACTTCGGATACAGTGAACGAAATATGCAAGTCCGCAGAGGTTCACTATATCCGGAGTTGACTGTATAGGTCTAATATTGTCATTATATTGCTCGAAAACTATTAAAAGAAAACTTCATGGTGACAGTGAAACAACCGTGGAATGCAAACAGGAGGAAAAATCGAAGTAAGAAAAGAAACTAATTCGAGGTTGCGGTGCTAGCCTTCGGACCCCCTCCCCCTTCCGTATAAAGAAAAAGAAAAGTTAACACATTCACTCTAAGCATTGAAAATGTTAGGATTAAGTTTCAATTAATCAAGATACGTCAACTGCTTTAACCAGAGACATGCAATTCTTCATTTCTTTCTTTCTTTCTTTCTTTCTTTCTTTCTTTCTTTCTTTCTTTCTTTCTTTCTTTCTTTCTTTAACCTCTCCCTTTTAGGTTCATTTACACGACCCACGCCACCCGGGCCTTACAGGGCCGCGACCTGTCGGGAGAGGAATTAATCTATGGATCACATACATACTTTTTTGACCACACAAGGACATGGAGGGCCTCCCCGGATGAGGGATCAGCTCAATGCCAGGGCCACCTCCGATACAACACAAACATTTAAGACATTACACATCATTCACTCACACCTATGAAAGGATTAAGGGAAGGATCGCCGTCCATAGCGGTACTTTCAAGAGGTACAATCCCGGCATTTGCCTGAAAATAACTGAGGAAACCATGAACAACCTCAGTTAGCATTGCCGGCCCCTGGGATCGAATCCCGGACCTCCCGAATGCAAGGCCAGCCCTCTACCACTCCGCTAGCCCGCTCGGTGACATGCAATTCTAATTTTTTTTCCATCGACTCTTTTTTTATTTACTAACCTTAGAATTATTATCAGCAAGCGAACACGTTTCCCAAAGTCTTCCCAGAATTCTATAGTTGTGTTTAATTGCACGGTTTTTTAAAATACTTTCCTTTATTATCAGGAACTTTATCTAGTAGTGATTCGTATGCGACCATAAACATAAACAATGCGTTACAAATTGTAGGGGCTATACGTAAACAACCATTAAGTGACCAGTATCTGGAATCGGGAGTCATTAAGAAGGACTAGTCATCAATCACATCGTCGGTGACGAAATCAATACTGTCAGGCGCTGCATGGCCCGGTTGGTGGTGACACAACTACACGGGTAGATTACTGCTATTATGTCATTGCTAATTTCTTTTGGAAAGCGACGCTGTGAGTCATAGTAGAGACATTTCGTAGCAACCTAACAATTAATTAAACACATATATGGAACTTTATAATTCACTAACTTAGACTAGCATTATATTATTCTTCCGGATGCGGGTTCTCTCAGTTTTTACTCAATGCCAGTTTTGGTGCTGATCAATTGATTCATTACTAGAGACTGAATTAACAAGCACTATCATATCTTTAAGATGCAGGCATTCATGCACTATCATATGGCAAAACATGCGTAATGAAACGAAAAACAATAAACGTATGGACTATGAAAACATTATGTTACATTTTTATTTTCTTTTGATATAGTATGCTACAACTATTTTCTCAAAATTTTCTTCACTTAAACTCACGTGTTTATCTAAAGCACGTTCTTGAACACAGAAAATGATCTTTATACTCGACCATGCCGAAATGTACTAATTATACATCTGGTAGTAGCCCTTTAATGCACCTCATTAAAGTACACCTATTCATTATAGTTCAGTTGTTCAGCCAATGAGAAATCACCATTTTAGCATTATAGAAGCGCAAGTATCGATTATTCTCGGATATGCAATCGAAAGACAACTAGCGAAACGTCACGGAGGGTGGAAATCCAATACTGTCGCAGAAGGTGTGTTGTTCTGTTACTACAATAATTAGCGTTAATTGTAAATAATATTCAAATAAATTCAATTTGTCATCTCGTTTTTCAATTCTAAATCAAATTCCAGGTTATATCAAAATTAATGTTCATGTTATTCTCTAGATTATATCAAAGTCAATGACATTCGTTCCTCGGAAAAAAATCAATACTTTTGCGTCTGCGCACATTTCACAATTTATAAGGCCAGTTCCGCTCCTCACTTACATAAACATAACATGAATACTTATGAATAATTTCAAGTTAGAAATATGGTCGAGCATAAAAAGTCGTATGAAACTTGCCTATAATGGTAATTAAGACGCTCGTATGAAAATAATGAAACTCGCTTGTGCTCGTTTCATAAACAAACATACTCGAGTCTTAATTACTACCATTATAGGCTCGTTGCATAATGTACTATTCTACGTTACAAGAAGTCACAGGTGCATATTTATGCGACGAAATTGGGGACAAAGTGAGGTCGAGTTGTAAGCCTTTTTGTATTTCCGCATGATCATGACCCATATCGAATCGAACACGCGACCTTCCGATCTTACACGTAAGAATCCATGTGGTGTGTTGCTTACAAATTGAATTTGGTTTGTGTTGTGTGTTTACAATCGTTTGTTGAGTTTTATTTACACCGAAATATTTACGTACGCCTAAATATAGTGAAATAAGTACAGTTGTAGAGTATGTGACGAAGATAAGGGCTGAAAAGCCAAAAAGAGGGATGAACTATCATATAAAGCTGGGCACTTCTAAAAGTACAGGTATAGTGAATATGTTGTTTTTCTTATAGACAAGCCATATACAATTTTAAACATGTTTTTTCTTGGTTGCAATATTTTGATAATTTTGTCATATCCAAAGTGTATCTTCTCCCACTTGTGAGAGCTAGAACTTTGAAGTTTTTACACAATATTCTCTAGAATATGTTTGACAAAATGACAGCATTTTTTTTCATGGCTGAATTTCATTAAAAAATAGAAAGTAAAACTTTGATCAGTTTTTATTAATTTTTCCATTTTTATGTTTTAATTTTTTGTCCTGTAGGCCTATTAAAAAAGAAACTCAAAATTCTATCGGATATTTTATTCATGACACAAGTACTAAAGAATGGAAAATAAAAAAATTAGAACATAATACTAATTTTTGCGTTAGAAAATACATTTCATTTTTGTTACTTTTCTTAATTTAAAAAAACAAACATTATATTTCAAGAATCTATTTGAGACTTTGAGTTCAAACTTTCCACAGTTACTTTTAGTGTCAAATAGACTGTGTGTGCAAACAAGTAGATTTCTAACATATATAGTTTAGAAAATCACAATTTTCACCTCGGTTACCCCTTAAAGCTGAAATTGAGGAGCCGCAAGATAACCTTCATCCACAGATATTGTCCGCCATGAGTATCAATACAGTCGGGGATCAAACCCGAGCTTTCGTAATGATAACCTAGCGCTCTAGCACGGATTTACTGAGGGGGAGGGTAGTCTGACAATTCTTACGATATCGAAGTTGCAATCAGCACTTGAATACGCTCGTAGGGAAAATCTCGCTTTGAGTTTTTATAGACGTAATGCTATAGCAACAAGAATATAGAGTTATTGCCAAAAATTTGAGGGAAAGGGAGGCAATAAACTGATATCGCGGAGCGGTGCTTGCTATTGCTTTTGGCGCGGAGTTTATGGCCTCAGAGAACCAGTGCCATAAATATCACATTGTGGGCTCCATTCCTGTCTGAGCAATGAACTCGGCGCTCCGGCGAACATTTCGTTAGGGACCCACATCGATTAATCAACGTGCATGAGGTCACGGGTCAACCTGCCTGCGATTCTGACAGCTATATCGAGTTGTCGGTGGGGTACATAAACTGGGCAGATTTATGCTGAATCAAGGTCTCGGGTTTCCACCTGCAAGCTATCAGAAAATGAAAAACGTCGAAATGAGGTTCTACATCTTTCCAGGTGTTAGGTCTAATAGTAAAAATACGAAATTATTATTAAATACAGTGTATACATAATGGATTATTAATTAATGCTGATATCATATTTCCCATACAGTTAAATATTTGATATTTAAACATTTGAACATGCATGCAAAATTACAGTCCAAAATTAAATGAGAACATGGTTTATGAAGATTTTTAGTCTCTGCACAGTTTCAGGCATCAGTATAGCTCAGGTGGTAGCCCGCATTATTTATTTATTTATTTATTTAAATCCACCAACAACAGAAGCAGGCTTCCAATATTACAGGTGGCTTACACAGATACATACACAATAGTAATATACGTTACAAGAGCGGTATGTTGACGTTTTCATGGTCGAGGAAAAGATTGAAAAAGCGAAACGTAGTTGAGCTTTTTTAATTTCCAAGAACATGAAAACAAACATACCGCTCGTGTATCGTACATTACTTTGTGCGAAGATCGTTTATTACATACCTGAAAGACGAATTTCTAATTAGTTGCAATGAAATCTCCATGTTGGTTTCTGTTTAATGACGGCAACTTCGGAAAACTTAATATCTTCTTCAACATTGTTGCTATAAAATGTTTTCTGTGTTTACTATACTCCAGCAGGCAGTGATATACGTCTGTCTTTTTTTCCCCCCAGTCTATAAATGCGAACTTAAAACAAACGGTAAGGGTATGTAATGATTTATTTTTCATTTAAATATTTTAACAATATTATTTATATAACATATTGCAGTAATAACATCCGCATCTGGAATCTTGTTGATTTTTTCACGGCTTCCTTAATGTTACTTGTATCAGGAATGCAATAAGTTTCGTGGAGTAGTAGAATTTACTTAATTTTTGCAAATATTTAAAAACAATAATTAACATTGCAATTTAGGTGAAATTGCAGTGGTAAGTTTCCAATTTATAATTATTACTATGTTAAACGTCTCTAAAAATAATATGTTAAAAGCCTAAAGCAGTAAAATGAATGTCGCGCTTAAGCGGTAAGAAGAGGGAAATTGTTGTGTGTGTTACGTTGGGAATACTGAATGAGGTATTTCACACTTACCGCGTATTGGTTCTGTGCGGAAAACAAGCAAATACGCACGATCTCGCACAAAATACATAACAGGAAAAAAAAAAAACAAAACAAACAACACAAACGAAAGAAAGAAAATACATAACGGTAATAGATGCTAGAATATAGTATTGCAGTTAATATAGTGCCAAATGTCAATATAATGATGCAAAATTATTGAAAAAAAAAACATCATAATACACTTCTTCATAATTTAAATATCTAAGTAAATACAATTCTTTTTAATATTGTATGAAATTTATCAACTGTTAAACTGAAATCCAATTGAGAATCACAGTTTAAAGACAGAGAGTTGTAAGTATTACACATAACAAACAATGGAGAGTTCTTGAAGAAAACAGTTCTAGGAATGGGAATAACAAAAGGTTGCCTATGACGTAATTCTGTTTTTTTTTTTACATTGAACTGAAGGAATTTAAGAAAGTCACAGTTATTCAATATACCGTTAACAGTCTTATAGAGTAAAATTTGACTATTTATTAATCGTCGAGATGTTAAAGTTTTATAATTGCGTTTGATAGCGTGTTCGATTCCCGCATGGACTAATTACCTGGCTGGAGTATTTCCGAGGTTTTTACCAACTGTAAGGCGAATGTCAAGTACTCCCATGGCAAATCTTCGGCTTTATCTTCCCAGTATCATCTCGTTATCACCGCTGTCATCAACGCTAAATAATTTATTATAGATTTTTTTTAAATTTTTTATTAATTTGTCCTACAGAATAATATCTGTAATATTGACAATTAATATTTGAGGAGAAAAATTCGCTCCGGCACCGAGGATCGAACCCGTGTCCTTGGTTCTACGCACCAAGCGCTCTGACCACTGAGCTACGCCGAATTCAATCCACAGCACCGGACCGAACCCTCCTCCTTCAATGTTTCCCTTTGTGGCCTGCTATGAGAATATTATAGATTTTTTTAAATATATTTTTTTTATTAATTTGTCCTACAGAATAATATCTGTAATGTTGACAATTAATAGGGCCCTTGGTTCTACGTACCAAGCGCTCTGACCACTGAGCTACGCCGAATTCAATCTACAGCACCGGACCGAACTCTCCTCCTTTAATGTTTCCCTTTGTGGCATATAGCTGCTGTGCTTATGTCTGTACAGATTACTGTGCTCTTAAATGCGGAATCCCGGCCAAACAAGTCACTCAACTGAGTGCGCTACTAATATAATGGCAATTGACATTGGACATATACGTCAACATATAATATGCCTAACTTGGAGTCAGAATACTAGTCAATTAAAGAAATGACACTTCTGAATCGTTCATTCTCTAATTTATTTGTACTATTTTTTACCCGTAAAACTACAGAAAAAAAGGTATTTTACTAACACCTTCAAATTAATGTAACTTTGAAAATATTGCAATTAGGACAAATGTTTATAATGACATTTTTTCCTCAGAATGTCTTCTGAAATAAGCTCCGTAAGTGACGGTAAATCCTCGTGAATCATTGTCTATTTTTGTTTTAGTTCCTATAACAAGGATTATTACATGTATGTTTAATGGCCAATAAATTTATTATTATAAAATTATTATAAAAATTAAGGAAATAAGTAATACCTCTCTTCTACAATCCTAATATAATAGACAACATAATACGAAAGACAAAACATATGTAATCACAAAAAACTTAAGAATACAACACAAACACAAGAACACAAAAAAAAATACATCACATTAACATACGAAAACAAAAACACACTCAAGTTTGCAACCGCATTCAAGAGATTAAATTGCAACATCGCATACAGAACAAATAATATTCTACAAAAACATCTCAACACACAAACAACACAAACAAATACAACCACACAGGAGTATAGAAACTCAAATGTAACACCTGCAACAACTTCTACATAGGACAGACAGGCAGATCATTTCAAACACGTTACAAAGAACACATCACAGCCATAACAAAATTACGAAACACTTCCACATATGCAGAACACATCACAAATGCCAACCACACCCACAGAGACATCAACACAGACATGGAAATTCTATACATCCAACCAAAAAGCCAGAAACTAAACACACTAGAACAATACGAAATATACACAAAAA
The DNA here is from genome assembly GCF_040183065.1 of Periplaneta americana. Taxonomy (NCBI): domain Eukaryota; kingdom Metazoa; phylum Arthropoda; class Insecta; order Blattodea; family Blattidae; genus Periplaneta; species Periplaneta americana. The sequence goes on along the minus strand of NC_091127.1, from coordinate 29,672,945 downwards.
CACATCCAAATGAAATTCTCAACACACAACTCAATTTCAGAACACACACACACTTTGATTCCACATTACACTACACAAACACACCACCACAAGAAATGAAACAAAACAAAAGGCGCCAAGACCAGCAACAACCAGTTCTGAAGAAAACCCATAACAGGCCGAAACATGTTAACCAGGTACGATAGAATTTAACACAAGAAAGGCGTATAATACATATTCCGAAACCTCTCTTTTATTATGACAAGTGTTGTATTGCATGTTTCCACGTATTCACATTTTTTTATGTTCTAGTGATATTTAACTTATTTTATATTTTTGTTTTCATATTTTCCGATAATGGTATATCTATAATGTGATAAGTTGAGCTATATATAATCATAATTTTCCTTACTGTGTGTACCTAAAAATATTGTATTCATTGTATGCATTGTACTGCACTATTTTATTAGGCCTACTACCACTATTATTATTATTATTATTATTATTATTATTATTATTATTATTATTAGGCCTATTACTACTACTACTACTACTACTACTATTCTTATTTATTATTATTAGCTATTATTATTATTATTATTATTATTATTATTATTATTATTATTATTATTATTATTATTATGAATAATTGTCTTATTTTTTATACTTTGTATGTCTCATTTATTTTGACCTGCTGTTCACATTTTATTATGCTTTTCCTTTCTTTCTGTATTTTATATATTATGTCTGATTTCTACTTACTTGTTGTTTACTTTTTATTATTATTATCTTATTCAGTTTTGTGTGTAAAATTGTAGAGTACTTTGTAAATTTGTAGTATTTTTTGTAACGCAGTTTTACTCCTGGTTGAGTGTTAGAGAAGGCCGTATGGCCTTAACTCTGCCAGGTTAAATAAATTATTATTATTATTACTATTATTATTATTATTACTATTATTATTATTATTATTATTATTATTATTATTATTATTATTATTATTATTATTATTATTATTATTAATATCTTGAAGAAACGAGAAAGAAACAAGTATAGCTAAACTACTAAAAGGTTCTTGAAGTCGGGGCCTCTGCGTTAAGACTCCCATTGTAACGCACTGAGCTACTGTACTCCAACCACGAGAAAGTCTCCAGGGAATGAAACGAAGCGGGGTGATGTCTGCGTTAAGACTCCCATTGTGACGCACTGAGCTACTGTACTCCAACCACGAGCAAGTCTCCAGGGAATGAAACGAAGCGGGGTGATGCTGTGAATGAATGTTGATGTCATAAGATGTCATAAGGTCACACACGTGGGTACTCGTAACTCTATTGGCTATCTCTCAAAGCACAAACCATAACACTGATATATACAAATTTTTATACTACCCTAGTTACAAAATTAGATCACTGTTAATCTCCTGGTCTTTTAATCCCTCCATACAGGAAATAACATATGCAGGAGAGCGCATGATTTTTAAACTGACGTTATAACTCTAATATTATCTATCTACTTCGCTCCAATAGATGACGCAATAGTAAGCACATTCCTTTCACGGTTTATCTCCTGGTTGGAGAACAGGACTTTCTCTGTCAACTAATCACCAAACTTTGGATGTGGTATAGGCTACTTTGGTTTTACAGTGCCTCATTTTAGATCTATAACTTCCGTTCGGAACATTTATCATTAAAACCGACGAACTGTCAAATTTTGGACTGCATCGTGTCAGGGATCAAGAAGAGTGTACCAATTAGCGATCAGACATCGGCGCGGCCATTATGTAATGCCACATACCCACTACGTAGCGCTGATGACATCACGGTCGGGCCGGAACAATGCGGCAGTGGGTGTGATGGCTGTATCATAAATCCAAGCCAATCAGGTGGACCACTCAGAATGTCTAAATCAAATCGCGGTGGGGGCATAATACATGCATTAGCACAGGCTCAGCGGGGACGGGAGGTCGCGGGGTCACGATCGCTGCTACATGTGTAAATCAATGTAGGCCTAACCTCCTCCCACCTCCCCCACCCCACTAAGTTTTCAGTCCAAGATTTACTCTCGCCTCGTGTGGATCCGCGACTATATACTGCAGAACCCAAGAAGTGATGTCGTCCGCATAAAGAAGAGACAGAGACTGACAAGAGAAAGTCGAGTTCTACGAAGACGGTATTTTAATAGAGTCCATGAGTGGAATTAACGCCACTGAATACAGTTCCACAGCTAACTCAAAGTGAACTAGTGATGGCATGTTTTTTTGAAGACATGTAATTTTGTCGCTGAGTTACATCAGCTGCTTGTCTATGCGGATGACGTGAATACGTTAGGAGAAAATCCACAAACGATTAGGGAAAACACGGGAATTTTACTGGAAGCAAGTAAAGAGATGGGTTTGGAAGTAAATCCCGAAAAGACAAAGTATATGATTATGTCTCGTGACCAGAATATTGTACGAAATGGAACTATAAAAATTGGAAATTTATATTTTGAAGAGGTGGAGAAGTTCAAATATCATGGAGCAACAGTAACAAATATAAATGATACTCGGGAGGAAATTAAACACAGAATAAATAGGATGAGAAATGCTTGTTATTATTCGGTTGAGAAGCTTTTATCATCCAGTCTGCTGTCAAAAAATCTGAAAGTTCGAATCTATAAAACAGTTATATTACCGGTTGTTCTTTATGGTTGTGAAACTTGGACTCTCACTTTGAGAGAGGAACATAGGCTAAGGGTGTTTGAGAAAGGTGCTTAGGAAAATATTTGTGACTAAGAGGGATGAAGTTACAGGAGAATGGTGAAAGTGACACAACACAGAACTGCACGCATTGTATTCTTCACCTGACGTAATTAGGAACATTAAATCCAGACGTTTGAGTTGGGCAGGGCATGTAGCACGTATGGGCGAATCCAGAAATGCATATAGAGTGTTAGTTGGGAGGCCGGAGGGAAAAAGACCTTTGGGAAGGCCGAGACGTAGATGGGAGGATAATATTAAAATGGATTTGAGGGAGGTGGGATATGATGATAGAGATTGGATTGATCTTGCTCAGGATAGGGACCGCTGGCGGGCTTATGTGAGGGCGGCAATGAACCTCCGGGTTACTTAAAAGCCAGTAAGTAAGATAGGTTAGTCACTGGTTCCGACTGTGACTATACTTCCAAAATCACAGCTCCGAGAAATCGCCATCTCCGACCAATACGTGATTTATAGTCTTAATACGTATATGACGTGTACATATACAGGGTGATTCAAGAGGATTTACCGTCACTTTACGGAGCTTACTTCCGAAGACATTCTGAGCAAAAAATTTCATATAGACATGTGTCTTAATCTCAATATTTTCAGAGTTATATTAATTAGAAATTGTTAGTGAAATAGCAGTTTTTTTTAGTTTTAAGGGAAAAATATATTGCAAATAGAGAATGAGCGATTCAGGAGTATTATGAAGCTAAAAGGGTGTTGTGAATTCCATAGTTGGTCGTAGAGATTTTTTTTTTCGATTTTTAACTACAAAATTACATTTTTCTTATGTATTTATCACACAATTCTTACAAATCACGCCACTCTTGTAAATTCTTCAAGACTGTACATTAGGATAAATAATTAAACTGTAAAGAATCAAGTTAGTAAAGTCGTATAATTTTTAAGAATATTTGTGATGAGTGTGTAAGAATAATGTAATTTTTAGTTAAAAACTGAAAAACAAAATCTGTGCAAAGCAATTAGCAGCTCATTTTTGACTTCAGGACACTAGACGATTAAAGAAATGATACTTCTGAATAGTTCATTCTCTATTTGTAATATTTTTTTCACCCTCAAAACTAAAGAGGAAAAGGTATTTTACTAACAACTTCAAATTAGTGTAACTCTGAAAATATTGATATTAGGAGAAATGTTTATATGACATTTTTTGCTCACAATGTCTTCGGAAATAAGCTCCGTAAGTGACGGTAAATCTTCGAGAATCACCCTGTATATGACAGCTCCAAGTTCAGACGACTAAGGTTTGCCAACCTTCCCTTATTTCCCGCGATCTCCAGTATTTGGCAGTAATTTTCAATAGTCTGCCGGCTCCTGCATTTTTCTTCTCTTCGAGCATTTTCCTTCCTTATTTTTTCATAATGTAAAAATTTTGTTTCAAACATTTGATTTTGCTGTGAATGAAGATGATTCACATGATGAACTTTGTTATTCCAGAGATGCATTAAAATATGCAGTCTCTACAGAAGATAAACTCTTGGCAGAAATGGGTTTAAAAGGTGACCAGGTTAAAATAAAAAATGTTAATATTGGAAATTTGGAAAAACTGGTGAGTTTTGTTCTAAGCTTACCAGGTAGTCATGCTGACAGAGAGAAAGAGGCAGAGAGAGAGAGAGAGGATGTTTTCTCTCATTAAAAATAAGTGAACAGATGTTTGAAACAGGAGAGTGACACATCTAATCATCTGAGAACTGCAAACCGCAATGAACTTCAATTGCAGAGAATTCTTTCAATTTGTAAAAAAAAAAAAAATTATAATAATTAAAAATCATTACGCGAAGCAAAACCGATCTCGAAATACTCTTAATTTAAGGTTAACTCTTGAAGTGTAGAATAACGTTGTTTTTTTTAAATAATTGAACTAAATAATTTGTCAATTTTCTATGTGAAATTCTGCCGATTCCTTAGTCTCCTGTATTTTCTTCAAAAAAGTTGGCAACCCTAAGACAACTGCAAGTCGGAAGATTAACTTGAAGCACAACATAACTGGGATCTACACTTTTGATTTGAGGTAGCCCCACTCTGCGTAAAATGAATTGGATTCAAATCCGGGGATCGGGGAGCCCATTCCACATGTCCCGTACGACCAATCCATTGATGAAATTTCTCATCCAGTCAATGATGTAACTGGCTATGGTGTGGGACTTTGGCTCACTCTATAGTAGGTCTATAACGAAAAATGAGAAATTGTGCATATAATGTGCCAGTACTTCAAAATTAAATATCTCAGCGACGCTTTCGAGCACCTGGAAAACACTGTAGACTAATCAGCTAAAAGAAACCACAGACTTTGATGACTTGGAATTATTTTGTTTCATAGCAAGCAGATTGCAACGCTGTAAATATATCGCTTTCTCACCCATGAGCGAAACGAGCTTCGAGCACAGATATGTTACTTTCAGTACTCTACAATTCAGCATAAAATTTCCGCATTTAGTGTTTCTGCAGTACAGCTTGTAATGCGTGTGATCTGCTTACTAAGTACCGTATACAGACTGTGTCTCAGTATCCCGTGCCACATGGGGTCCCTCTCTCTCCCCACAAGAGATGAAAACGTTGAACCCATTTCTTATTACCAACTTTCACAAATAAAATAAGGCTGGGATTAGCAGGGAGTACTTGAAGCACCTCCCCTCTCTGAGTAAACTTGTAGCATCATTCTCATTCAAGGCAATTATTTTCTGTCAACATTCCCATAAGCTGCTGACCGTGAACAAAAGAAACATAGAAACATTGTATCGTTCTGTCATTGGTGCGTTCAGAAACAAGTGGGGATAGAATTCAAAGTTTTTTAGATTTAGATTTAGATTTATTTAATAATAACATATACATAAAAACGTTACATTAAAGTACCCCGAAAGAGCAAAGCTCGTGTTCGGGGACAGTTCCGTTACATAAATATACAAACTTTGTAGACAAAATACTTAAGAAAAAAGATCACATAAAGATGATAATAATTAAGTAAGTAATAATAATACTAGTAATAACTGAGTGAAAAAAGAGACGATGTTGAGATTGGTGGGTTAATATTAAATTATTATTATTAGTAGTATAATTAGTACAGGTCATGTTGATATAGTAACCAAGATAAGATAGAAAAAATATACTTAGGAAAGAAATAAACTTGTTTTACAATATATGGTACATATAATACAGGGAAGTCTGTCATATAAATTTTTTAATTCTGGATCTGAAAATTTCATTGCTTAAAGTAGTCAATTCTGGATGAAATTTTATTATCGAATTATATAGACGTGGACCATAATTTGTACTGTGCAGTAAAGCAGCAGATGTGAAACATTTAGGTTCAACTAAATTAAGAATTTCATTTCGTCTTGTATTATGATCAGTGTCTGAGCTACAAATTTCATTATATTTTTATGATAGCATTTCATTAAAGAGTATTTGTAAATTTGGTCAATTCTAAAAACATTCAATTCGGAATGGATCAAATTTGTTGGATAATCCAGTCGCCTTTTCAAACAAATTTTGATTATACGTTTTTGCAACATAATTAGAGGAAGAAGAGCAGTTTTTGTAATGCCTCCCCACCCAGTTATACAGATATTGGATAACAGATTGAACTGTAGCCAAATAAACCAAACGTAATACATGAATAGGGAAGTAATGGCGAAGGTTTACAAATTTGTAAATTGTTTTACGGATCTTTTTACATAAAAAGGTGATTTGTCTATCCCATTTCAAGTGCTGATCAACAATACCTAGATACATGTCAATTTGGAGTTAAAATGATGATGATGATCATGATGATAATAATAATAATAATAATAATAATAATAATAATAATAATAATAATAATAATAATATCAACTAAAAGATGCAGACAGAGATCCTAGAAGATATCTTCTCACAGTTTTCTTTCAGAAGGTTCATTGTCATTATGGTATTGATTATTTGAAAAGCAGGTCTAATGTAGCAATATTATTACCGTAAGAAATGTCATTAAATTCAGGGGGTTATTCTTTGAGATATTTCAAACAAAAAAAAAATATTTAACGCAATTTTGCTCGTTTTTGCTTTCTTTCCAAGATAAAAAAATGTTTTATACGAAACATTTCATAGAGTGCTTTGGGAACGCCATTGATTGAATTACCAATATGCTCAGTCAATTTAAGAGAGCAGTGTATTATGATAATAAATGATTGGAAGAACTTTAGTTTCGCCCTTGAAGTATGTAGAAATTTTATCCGAACAAATGTTATATTTTAAAATTTCTTTTCAGAATGAAAAGTTACATTTGTTCAGATCTAATTTCTGCACATTTAAAGGACAAAACTAAAATCATTTCAATTATTTATTATCATAATACACTGCTCTCAATCAATGACTTTCTCAGAACACGTTATGAAATATTTCATATAAAAATATTTATCTCGAAAAGAAAGCAAAAACGAGCAAAATTGTACAAAACATTTTTATTTGGTGTCCACACCTGTGGAGTAACGGTCAGCACGTCTAGCCGCGAAACCAGGTGACCTGGGTTCGAATCCCGGTCGGGGCAAGTTACCTGGTTGAGGTTTTTTCCGGGGTTTTTCCTCAACCCAATACGAGCAAATGCTGGGTGACTTTCGGTGCTGGACCCCAGACTCATTTCACCGGCATTATCACCTTCATTTCATTCAGACGCTAAATAACCTAGATGTTGATACAGCGTCGTAAAATAACCCAATAAAATAAAAATAAATTTTTATTTGAAATGTCTCAAAGAATAACCCCCTGAAATTAACGACATTAGTTACGGTTCACCCTCTTTATATAAGTTATATAAATTAATTACATACATAGGCCCACATATTATTCGTGAAATTGGTTTTACTTCTTAGAGTTACAAAATTTCTTTGTGTTTGATATAGAAAACGAAAGTATTTTTATTAATCGGGTGCGCAATGAACGATTTCTTTTATGTATTTCGTTTGAACTATTAAGAAAACAAAGTGCATAGGGAAAATCACTGTCAGTTAAGAATTTCATTTACACTGAAAAATTTCGATTCTGTATATTCCGAAATTTTATAAATTATTTTTCTTTATTTATAATTATTATTTATATTAATTTTTTATTGGGTTATTTTACGACGCTGTATCAACATCTAGGTCATTTAGCGTCTGAATGAAATGAAGGTGATAATGCCGGTGAAATGAGTCCGGGGTCCAGCACCGAAAGTTATCCAGCATTTGCCCATATTGGGTTGAGGGAAACCCCCGGTAAAAACCTCAAGGTAACTTGCCCCGACCGGGAATCGAATCCGGGCCACCTGGTTCCGCGGCCAGACGCGCTGACCGTTACTCCACAGGTGTGGACATATTAAAATTAATTCATTGTTTTTGTATAGGCTATGTTGTAGATTAATTTTTTTTTCAATTATAATTAATTTTTACTCTATGGAGTGTTTTATTAATTTTTGGAACTAGATTTTTTCATCTTGACGATATCAAATTTTCATTTTTTGACCTCCGTTTAGAAATCTCTTGGTGAATCTTGTAATGTGAGTCAATTAAACTGAAACGAAATAAAGTGTTGTAGTAATAGTGGGTCTATACAGTTAAACTTCACCACCGCACAGATCCATAAACTTGTCACTGAGGAGAGGAGATCGTATAAACGCCAGATCGTGCGGCTCCCAGTTGCTGTATGGCCATCATTAAACTTTATTCCGCTCCGTGTACCGGCGTCGTGACTCGGCATTTCTCGGAATCCAGAGAGCGGATTACATATTCCAATCTTTTCCTCGAATATGGAAACATAGCTAATTAGATAGTTGTGAAGAAACCCAAGGTTGCACTTTCAAATAAAAGATCTCATTTCCAAGATGTGATTATCCGTGTTTAACTATTCCTACAACCTCTACCGTTTTATCTCAAACACCTGCGTTCAACCAGATATCACTGTTCATAGTTTATGTCAAGCTTTATTTTTTTAATAGTTCAGATATTGTAGATAATTAGCTACAAAGTCAACAGATATAATAATAATAATAATAATAATAATAATAATAATAATAATAATAATAATAATTTTATTTATTTTATTTCATTTTATTTATTGATATTTATGTGCTGGAAAACAGCCATTGGCCAATAAAAGTCCATCACAGTGATACAATTAATACATTAAAATGAATAACTATGGTACAAATTAAATACTTGAGTTAACAACAAAATAAAGAACATAGATTACAATAATTAATTTACAAGAATTAATATTATAAAATATTAGGGAAAGGAGTTGATTCTTACTACCAATTTGTGTATAAGGATTATGCAAATAATATTAGCAAAGACATTGTCATATTCTATTACTTCTATTGAATTGATCGCAATCGCCTAAATAATAATAATAATAATAATAATAATAATAATAATAATAATAATAATAATAATAATAATGCTTATTGGCTGGTTCACTGGTTGAGAAGAAACTGCCTTATGAAAGATGTACTGAAAGGAATGGTGAACGGGAAAAAAGTTCGTGGCAGAAGAAGATATCAGATGACAGACGACATTAAGATATATGGATCATATGTGGAGATAAAGAGAAAGGCAGAAAATAGGAAAGACTGGAGAATGCTGGGATTGCAGCGAAAGACCTGCCCTTGGGCAGAACACTATGAATGAATAAATTAATGAATGAATAATGCTTATTTACAAATGGCTTTTAAAGAACCTGGAGGTTCATTGCCGCCTCACATAAGCCCAATCGGGCCCAATTCTGAGCAAGATTATTCCACTCCCTACCAGCATATCCAATCCCCTTCAAATCCATTTTCATATTATCCTCCTATCTACATCTCGACATCCCCAAAGATATTTTTCACTCAGACTAGCACTATAGGCCTATGCATTTCTGGATTCACCCATACGTACTACATGCCCTGCCCATCTTAAACGTCTCGATTTAATATTCCTAATTATGTTAGGTGAAGAATACAATGTGTGTAGTTCTGCGTTGTGTAACTTTCTCCATTCTCCTGTAACTTTATCCCTCTTAGCCGCAAATATTTTCCTAAGCACCTTTATCTCTAACACCCTTAATCTCTGTTCTTGTCTCAAAGTGAAAGTCCAAGTTTCACAGTCATACAGAACAACCGTTAATATAACTGTTTTATAAATTCTTTCAGTTTAATAGTAGTAGTAGTAGTAGTAGCAGTAGTAGTAGTAGTAGTAGTACTAGTAATAGTAGTAGTAATAATAATAATAATAATAATAATAATAATAATAATAATAATAATAATAATAGTACTCTCACTTTGAGAGAGGAACATAGGTTAAGGGTGTTTGAGAATAAGGTGCTTAGGAAAATATTTGGTGCTAAGAGGGGTGAAGTTACAGGAGAATGGAGAAAGTTACACAACACGGAACTGTACGCATTGTATTCTTCACCTGACATAATTAGGAACATTAAATCCAGACGTTTGAGATGGGCAGGGCATGTAGCACGTATGGGTGAATCCAGAAATGCATATAGAGTGTTAGTTGGGAGGCCGGAGGGAAAAAGACCTTTGGGGCGGTCGAGACGTAGATGGGAAAATAATATTAAAATGGATTTGAGGGAGGTGGGATATGATGATAGAGACTGGATTAATCTTGCTCAGGATAGGGACCAATGGCGGGCTAATGTGAGGGCGGCAATGAATCTGCAGGTTCCTTAAAAGCCATTTGTAAGTATTATTAATAATAATAATAATAATAATAATAATAATAATAATAATAATGGCTTTATTTAACCTTGTAGCAACTAGGAGTAAAACTTCGATACAAAGAACATTACAAAAATTGAAATAGATAATCATAAATAATCAATGTTAAGCTCTATAAAGCTGTTCTGCTGATGGATATGCCTCCAGAATCTTACAGGCCTACCATTTGTACAATGCGAAGATGTAATGTATTGTATTAATTTAACCCCTTCAGACGTGAATTTATATTAAAAAATGAAAAAATAAACTGGTCACAAAATCATTCTGGGGGTCCAAAATTCCCAAATCAAGACTTCACAGAAAATCAAAATTTGGGGATAATTTTGATCCCCTGGGGTCCCAAAATTTTAAACTTTATTTTCAATTTAGGTATGGAACTGTTTCAAAAATAATATTCTCCATTTATATCACATTGAATTTTTCAAAATATTTAAAAGTATCGAAGGCATTCCAAAAAAGGGGGGGAAAAAAAACAATGTACATTATAATGTACACCAGGCCTGAAGGGGTTAAATGGTTTCCACGGTTTATAATTAAGGGATAAAATACATGATTTAATAAAAATGCCTCTTTATTGCAAATATTGATCATTTTTTAATAATGTAACATCTTAAAACGGATGTGACATTTGCGGAACAGTTTCGTGAAAAATACAGCCAATTAAAACCTGGGTAGAAACATTTGCGGTAGCTTCTTCAGTAAAAGATAAATGATTGCTTCGTGTCGGCCGAAATTTGCGGCTCCAAGGCCAGAAGGTAAACATCGGTTTGTGCTCTTCTTAAGCCAATAATTACGTCTACTATTATAATGTCAGACTAATATGAAACTTGTTTTCCTATAATTTTGAAAATATTGGCATGCCGAGACTGCTGCAGTTCGTGTTCAAGTCTATCACAGAAGTGCAAGTCCTTTGTGAAGCGTAAAACACATCCTGAGCGTCAACACAGGTGACGAGAGCGAAGTGATTTTGCCGACTGGCACAATAGGGGAACATGGGGCAGGACGGGGTAGTTAATGTTTGAATGCTTTTATTTGGTATCAAATAATGTAAATGTTTGGGTTTTATGACATATATGCTTTTATTACACTGTAAACAAGTAAAAAAATATGCACTTCGGGTGAAATCCGGTCATTATAATCTTAAAATAACTTAGTTTTTCGAAATGTGTGTTTTGCCCCGTTCTGCCCCACGTATGGGGCAAAACGGGGTATCTCTTTTTTGTAATAATTAAATGACAAAAGTGACAAAAATTATATACTGAAAGTGTGAATACTACAACATTTTACAAGTTTACTTGAGAAAAAGTCATTCGCAAAATACGCAAATGTGCGTGGCATCCTCGTCTTCACTGTCTACTCCTGCGAAACAATTGTGAGCCCATTTCAGACATGATACGCATCTAATCCAACCTTCTTCTGACAAACAACAGAACTAACTACCCATTACAAGAGGTGAAATTTAATTAAATATGACGTGGTGCAGGACGGGGTACTGCCCTGTTATGCCCCACCCCGTTTTGCCCCACAGTCACAATTTCTATGTTATGAGGTATTGGCAGGAAAAATAACGCACGAAATTTAAGAAAGTATCGGAATTAAAAGCCAGGTAAGCATTCTATAATATGACATTAAAATAGATTGTCTAAATAAATCTCATTTCTACTTACGTGTGACAAGAGAACACTTTAAAGTTGCAAATGAATGATACAATATGATGCAGCAACCGAATAACATACAACAGATGCAAGGAATGGCTGTAAGTGTTGTGTGATGATACTGTATATTGACTTGAGTTGACGAAGTTCTAAAAAAAATTCGGTAGACAGTACTTGTTGGGAAGACAGAGGCTATACCCCGTCCTGCCCCATATTCCCCTACATCCCACATCAGTTGTTCCTCCGTTTGGCGATAAATCTATGCAAGTGACGACTCGATGACTCACAAGAAAGGGCAAAAACATAATACCACGCGCAGAAAAGTTTCACTCCTTCTAAATGGTGAAAATACTTTTAGAATAACAATTCTGTGACTCACACAAAAAAACTAATTTCTAGTCAAGTGACTTTTTCCTTTATTCATTAATAGTTTTCTGTCCAAGGGCAGTCTTTCACTGCAAACTCAGCATTCTCCAATCTTTCCTATTTTCCACCTTCCTTAGTCTCCGCGTATGATTCATATATATCATAATGTCGTTTATACCTTATTTTATTTCAAGGAGTGCAGTTCGGTAGCTTCTTTGAACAACCACTTACAGATTTATGACTTCCTACACAAACAACTCTGACAATTCCATCCTGTCCCCTCGTCCCAACATTGCACAGTTGCCACAATCCTGGTGACCTTCGAAATTATGCAGTGAAACTGACGGGATTCTTGGAATTCGGAAAAGATGCGGCAACTCTGCCTCCACGTGAATTTGACGGGTACCTGTCAATTCTTCTGAACGAGGGTTGTGATTGGTTACTAACAAGAGAAGACAAGATTTCCGTCACAGTAAGGAAGACATTTATTTATGACAACCAATTAGTAGGGGGCAGGAGAAGGTCTGTCGGCAAAGTCCTTTCTATGAAACTGCACTCCATGAAAAAAAATAGAGTATATCATCTATTATTTTCTTCTGCCCCGAACTCTTCTCCCGTTCACCATTCCTTTCTGTGCATCCTTCAGTAGACAGTTTCTTCTCAGCCAGTGACCCAACCATTTCCTTTTCCTCTTCCTAATCAATTTCAGCATCATTCTTTCTTCACCCACTCTTTCCAATACAGCTTCATTTCTTATAAGTTATTGTCTGTCCACTTCACACGTTCCATTCTTCTCCATATTCACATTTTAAATGCTTCTATTCGCTTCTCTTCACTTTGTCGTAATGTCCATGTTTCTGCTCCATAGAATGCCACACTCCACACAAAGCACTAGCCTCTTCCTTAGTTCCTTTTCCAAACGTCTGCAGAAGATGCTCCTTTTTCTATTAAAATCTTCCTTTGCCATTGCTATTCTCCTTTTGACTTCCTGGCAGCAGCTCATGTTACTGCTTATAGTAAAAAAAAGGTAAAGGTATCCCCGTAACATGCCATGAAGACACGTGGTGGGCATGGAGGTGAGTCCCATGCTCTCCATGACCTCGGCACTAGAATGAGGTGGTGTGGTCGGCACCACGCTCTGACCGCCTTTTACCCCCGGGGAAGACCCGTACTCAATTTTATAGGAGACTGAGTGAACCTCGGTACACCTCAAGTATTTGAAGCTGTCCACTTGCTCTACTGCAGTGATGTCAAAGCAAGCGCATTTTTCTGAACTTGGCGTCGTGCGCGGGCATCAAGCGCTAAGTATGGAAAGAGGAAGGGTTGAGTATATGAATAAGCAACCTGTTAGATTAAGAAAACAGTGGTGCACAAACTTCAAACGGAACGTGAAATTTTATGTCGTTATTTTTATATGGCTTCTTTCTGTTTGATATTATCTATATTGTCTGTAAAACAAAAGTACTAATACCAATTTCTTGATATTGCAGTTGTGTTTTAAACGTTAATAACATAATAAAGAGTTAAGAAGAAATATTCACATAAATTCCATAGTAGTACAACTATACTGTACTAAATGGATGAAATAGGCTACATCATTCATAAAGAAAGTGATATCCCAAAAAAAGAGGTTAAGTATGGCGTAAGTTGGAATTGATATTGATGGTACCTTTAGCCTTATAAAAGTAATCAATAAACTAATCAAAACAATAGTACAGTACAAAGCAAAGTTACCTAGGTGCTGTATATATTTTAAGTGTAACTAATATTCCATAACAAAACTCTTATCGCATTATGCTTTTAAGCTGATATTGGTTAGCAACTTCCTAACATCAAAATATTAAATTATTTTCTCGAAATGTGCTGAAGATATAGAGCTGACATTTTTACAACACATGGGCACATATCTTTCGCTTATGATGTCACAGTAGTTGCTTTGTTAATTCATTTCTTTATAAACAATTTCCATGCGAATATTTTCAAAATTTTCAATACACTATCTTCAGTAATACGTATATACGGTATATTAGATTTACGAAAACATTCTGTAAGGCTACTAAATAAATAGGCCTATATCTGAAAATTTCACTTTTCTATAAAAAATTGAGAAAATATTTCTTTTGAATAAAAAATCAAACTTGTGAAAATTGAGCATTAAATTTAAAACTTACATTCTTATAATGCACTTAAACTTCTCAGACAAATCTAAAAATTAACATGGATACAGTTTTAATAATTTCTCTTCCCTTTATCTATTGAATCAGTGCTGGCCATCCCTGAATATAGCTCGACCAAGCGGCATATACCACCTCTTTCGTCTGTCTTTTTCCTTTCCGCTGTAAAACGCTCAGGCTCTCCTGAGCTCTAAAGCGCGCGCTTGCTCCTATGGGCATCAATTGACATGACTGCTCTACTGCCTCATTTCGAATTCGCACATTTACTTTCTTTACTTTTCTTCCTATGACCATGGTCTTCGTCTTGTTTGCATTTATCTTCATCCCATACTGCTCACAGCCGTCATTTAGCTCCAGTAGCATATCCCTTAGTATCATCTCGTCTTCAGCTAACAACGCCATATCATCAGCAAATCTTATGGACGTTAGTCTTCTTCCTCTTACTATTACCACAGTCTACTATATACAGTCACGAAGCTTGGCATGATTTTTTGCAATTATCGCGATAGTTGCTAGCCGCTTGGAGCGCTGTGAGTACTAGGAACAATAGACTGTGCCACAGCCATCGTGATCTAATACAGGCCGTAAGGCAGACCATGTAACTCGCTTAACCCGATTACGAAGGGCGGCGTTTCAACCATATAAATTAGTTGGAATGCATAAACAGTAACATATGTTTCTCTAAAATGTAGGCCTAGTGTAATTCCATTAATGAAATTTAAAACATTGATTATGAGACACTTCAGACATAATTCACTTGCGAGTTAAGATGTAATATTATTTATGGTATGAATGGCAAGGCATTGGAGATCACTAAATTTAGACAGACAGGGGCAACTGGTACAGTAAACATAACCTATAATTTCAAAATATCTAAATATCCGTGCGGTGCAATTGAAAATTATTGAATCATGCATAAATGAATGTACAAGAATTTCGCAATAATTAATCGAAGTAAAGGCAGATATTACACATACGAACAACGTAATTTTCATACCAGTTACAGTACCAGTTACAACAGTTTTGTAATTATTTCTGCAACATACTATGCAACAAGAAGTAAACAGAACTTATGGACACATTACACTAAATAAAGCTTAGCAATCATAAGCAATAAAGTTATAATATAATATTTCACTGAGCTCCATACATTCAAATAGAAAACCCGAACAAACATTACGGCCTGGTCTACATCGAAAAAGCATTGACTGTGCCGTATTTCGCATTTTTGTGAAAATGCTATGTAAACTGTGAAATGTTCGTTATCGGTTGTAACAACTGTAAATGGCTAAAATACAATAATATGAATAATAATATGGGACAAGGAGACGTTTGTAGTACTATAAATTGTAAGGAAAATAGGTTAGAGTTATCCTTCTTCCGAAAGATCCGGGAAGGTGAGTTTATAGAATATAATATATTTTATGAAAATAATATATAAACCTTATGTATTTCATATTTCAATAGTGGAAGGAAGGTGTTATTTTTTTCAAAAGAACACGATATCGAAAGTACAGTACATTTTATGGTCTGCTAGGGAAAGAGTCTGTGATGAGGCGATAGTAGCGATCCTGGTGGTGAGCAACTATCTATGGATGCATATTTCAACTGTCTATGTTTGCATATTTAGTAAGTATTAAGCTTCGTGACTGTATATACTAGACTGTGCTATTACCCCTGCCATGTTCTGAAAATAGCTGTTTATTAAATCCAGTAAATCTACTGACATGAGCCTGTTACATTTAAGCACACTTAAATGCCATCGACCTGACCCGGAATCGAACCCGCAACCTCGGGCATAGAAGGCCAGCGCTATGCCAACTCGCCAACCAGGCCGACTCCCACGTGAATATGATGATGATGATGATGATAAAAGTTTGCTTAATTTTTTTAATGTGTTACTAATTGCATCACATTTGCCGCCTAATTGAAACCACATTCGATGGAAAATAAAATACATGCATGTTCCACATTCTCAAAATTTATGTCACCAGGAGAAAATGTTTCCTGCGTCCCTCAAGCAAGCAGCAACACCTGACGCGGCGTTTCTCTCCGACGTCCGCCTCAGGCGGTTTCGTATCCTATTAGTCGTAATGACTGTATATGTATGTACAAGTTTACGTTTCGAAACGCTTGCCTGACAGAAACGCCAGATATTCGTAAATATGTTTCTTTGCCTCTTCAGGGCACTCATTTTATTACTTCTGGATAATATTAATTAAAAATATTTCAGGCAGATCCGTTCTAATTTTTTTTGTCTTCATTCTGGCTCCAGTGGTAGCGTTCTTAGCTATACATCCAGAGTTTCTGGTTTGAAACACGGCCAGAAAGTGAGTATAGGCCTACAGGGTGTAACAAAAATGTATGTCAAAACTTTAGGGACACATTCCTTACATGTAGATGATGAAATTATTTTATATGAACTTGGGTCCGGAAACACTTTATTTGGTTACAAGTATACGCTCTTGTTTACCTCTGGTTAGAATGTAATTACACATGGGGTGGAGTTGGGGTGGGGATAACATATCGTACATAATCTTTCTGTGTGCTTTCCACAGTTCTGGTGTTCATTGTTCTGTTATGGGGTACATGATAGCTAAGACGGCATTCCACAAAAAACAATATGGCATGTGCATCATACAATGTAAGTAGGGTTTATAACAATACCTTACGAATCATACAATGTAAGCAGGGTTAATAACAATAGCTTGCGAATCACACAATGTGAGCAGGGTTTATAAGAATAGCTTGCGAATCATACAATTTAAGCGGAGTCTATAACAATAGCTTGCGAATCATGCAATTTAAGCGGAGTTTATAATAGCTTGCGAATCATACAATATAAGCAGGGTTTATAATAATAGCTTGCGAATTATACAATTTAAGCTTAGTTTATAATAGCTTGCGAATCATGCAATGCAAGTAGGGTTTAGAAAAATAGATTGCGACTAATACAATGTAAGTAGAGTTTATAACAATAGCTTGCGCATCATACAATATAAGCAGGGTTTATAACAATAGCTTGCGAATCATACAATTTAAGTGGGGTTTATAACAATAGCTTGCGAATCACACAATGCAAGTAGGGTTAAGAAAAATAGATTGCGAATCATACAATGCAAGTAGCGTTTATCATAAGAGCTTGCGAATCATACAATTTAAGTGGGGTTTATAATAATAATTTGCGAATCATACAATGCAAGTAGGATTTAGAAAAAATAACTTTCGAATCATACAATGTAAGCAGGGTTTATAATGATAGCTTGCGAATCATACAATGTAAGCAGAGTTCAGAAAAACAGCTTGCGAATCATACAATGTGAGCAGGGTTTAGAAAAATAGTTTGCGAATCATACAATGTGAGCAGAGTTTTTAATTATAGGTTGCGAATCATACAGTGCAAGCAGGATTTATAACAATAGGTTGCGAATCATACAGTGTAAGCAGGATTTATAGCAATAGCTTTCGAATCATACAATGTAAGCAGGGTTTGTAATAATAGCTTGCGAATCATAAATGTAAGCGAGATTTATAATAATAACTTACGAATCATACAATGTAAACAGGATTTAGAAAAATAGCTCGCGAATCATACAATGTGAGCAGAGTTTAGAAAAATAACTTGCGAATCATACAGTGTAAGCAGGGTTTATAACAATAGCTTGCGATTCATACAATTTAAGCGGGGTTTGTAACAATAGCTTGCACATCATACAATATAAGCAGGGTTTATAACAACAGCTTGCGAATCATACAATGTAGGCCTAAGCAGGGTTTATAACAATAGCTTGCGAATCATACAATTTAAGCGGGGTTTATAACAGCAGCTTGCGAATCATACAATGCAAGTAGGATTTAGAAAAATAGATTGCGAATCATACAATGTAAGCAGGGTTTTGTAAAATAGCTTGCGAATTATACAATTTAAGCGGTGTTTATAACAATAGCTTGCGAATCTACAATGTAACCAGGGTTTATAACAATAGCTTGCGAATCATACAATTTAAGCGGAGTTTATAACAACAGCTTGCGCATCATACAATATTAGCAGGGTTTATAACAATAGCTTGCGAATCATACAATGTAAGTAGGGTTTAGAACATTGGCTTGCGAATCATACAATATAAGCAGGGTTTATAGCAATAGCTTGCAAATCATACAATGTAAGCAGGTTTTATAACAATAGCTTGCGAATCATACAATTTAAGCGGGGTTTATAACAATAGCTTGCGAATCATACAATGCAAGTAGGGTATAGAAAAATAGATTGCCAATCATACAATGTAAGCAGGGTTTATAAAAATGGCTTGCGAATCATACAATTTAAGCGGGGTTTATAACAATAGCTTGCGAATCATATAATGCAAGTAGGGTTTTGTAACAACGGGTTGTGAATCATACAATGTAAGCAGGGTTTATAAAAATGGCTTGCGAATCATACAATTTAAGCGGGGTTTATAATAATAGCTTGCGAATCATACAATGCAAGTAGGGTTTAGAAAAATAAATTGCGAATCATACAATGTAAGCAGGGTTTAGAAAAATAACTTGCGAATCATACAAAGCAAGAAGGGTTTAGAAAAATAACTTGTGAATCATACAATGTAAGCAAGGTTTATAACAATAGCTTGAGAATCATACAACGCAAGCAGGGTTTATAACAATAGCTTGCGAATCATACAATGTAAGTAGGGTTTACAACAATGGCTAGCGAATCATACAATGTAAGCAGGGTTTATAACAATAGCTTGCGAATCATACAATGTAAGCAGAGTTTTTAATAATAGCTTGCGAAACATACATTGTAAGCAGGGTTTAGAAAAGGAGCTCTAACAAGGAAATCGAGCATTTACGGATCAATGCTCATATAACGTAGCCTACTGCATTTTCATCCTCTACGTGAAAGAAATGTTTCCCTAAGTTTTGACATATAATTTTGTTTCACCTGTATACACATGACTTAGGAGTACAGGATGAACGGAAAGCAGTGTCATTTCAGGGGGTTATTCTTTGAGATTTTTAAATAAAAATTTTGAATACATTTTATTTTGCTCGTTTTCACTTCCTTTTCGAGAAAAAAATTCTTTTATTTGGAACATTTCATATCGCGTTTTGGGAAAGCCATTGATTGAATTCCCAATTTGCTCAGTTAGGTTAAGAGAGCAGTGTATTATGATAATGAATTATGGAAAAAATTTTGGGTAGCTTAGTTGGTAAAGCAGCTGGCTACGGACTGGAAGGTCCGGGGTTCGATCCCAGGTAGTGACAGGATTTTTTTTCTTGTTACCAAACTTTCAGAAGGGCCCCGAGGTTCACTCAGCCTCCTATAAAATTGAGTATTGGGTTTTTCCCGGGGGTAAAAGGCGGTCACCACCTAATTCTAGTGCCGAGGTCATGGAAAGCATGGGGCTCTACCTCCATGCCCCCCAAGTGCCTCTATGGCATGTTACGGGGATACCTTTACCTTTTTTTTTACTTTAATGTGCAGAAATTTGATCCGAACAAATGTAACATTTTAAAATTCCTTTTCAGAACGAAAAGTTAGCAATGTTCTTGATGTCTGAACGAGGAATAGAATTTCGTACAGTTTCAAATTCATATTTTTAGGAATTTATTTTTAATAATCTCATCTGATTGTTTTCTTACCGTTTTGAACAGAGTTCCAAATTACTTATGCGTATTATAATTTACTTCACTGTAATGTATTGTGGGTCCCTATCATCACGGCATGGCGCGTCCTCAGGTTGCGGATCGAGGAGACGGCCTCCAGATATGGAGGGTAGCTGTGAATATATTGAATAAGCAGTCCGAACAGCCGATGAGGGGTGGTCCTCCAGTTTGGGGGTTGGGCGAAGGGCTAACAACCCATCACCGTAAAAAAACAGCCAGCTTGTTACGAATCCTTCTAATAAGCCTCGGAATGGGACTGATTCTCTGGCACGACCACAGCAAAGGAATAAGGTTTTGAGATTTGGTACTTGGAATGTTACAAGTCTATATAGAACAGGAGGGGTAACATTAGTAGCAAAAACAACTAGCTAGATATTGAATAGACTTTGTGGGAGTACAGGAGGTTAGGTTAGATGGGAATGGCATAGGAGATTATTTGTTGTATTATGGGGAAGGAAACGATAATCACCAATTAGGAACAGGATTCTTTATTCATAAAATAATAAAATCAGCAGTAAAAAAGGTCGAATTTATCAGTGATAGGTTATCGTATTTAGTACTTAAGGGTAGATGGTGCGATATCGTAGTTATAAATGCTCATGCCCCTACTGAAGAGAAAGACGACCATATAAAGGATAGCTTGTATGAGGATTGAGATGGGCAGGGCATGTAGCACGTATGGGCGAATCCAGAAATGCATATAGAGTGTTAGTTGGGAGGCCGGAGGGAAAAAGACCTTTAGGGAGGCCGAGACGTAGATGGGAAGATAATATTAAAATGGATTTGAGAGAGGTGGGATATGATGATAGAGACTGGATTAATCTTGCTCAGGATAGGGGCCAATGGCGGGCTTATGTGAGGGCGGCAATGAACCTCCGGGTTCCTTAAAAGCCAGTAAATAAGTAAGTAAGTAATATTGAAAAATAAATAATATCCGGAAAACAGATCGTAATATTTAGTAACCTATCACTGAAATATCTGCACTACCATTGTTTTCTTTCATTAGACGACTAACTTTGACCTACTGCATTTCAATAACGGCAATGCTATTTTATTCGTACATCG
The DNA here is from genome assembly GCF_040183065.1 of Periplaneta americana. Taxonomy (NCBI): domain Eukaryota; kingdom Metazoa; phylum Arthropoda; class Insecta; order Blattodea; family Blattidae; genus Periplaneta; species Periplaneta americana. The sequence goes on along the minus strand of NC_091127.1, from coordinate 29,651,558 downwards.
AAAGAAACATCAGTCTAATGTTTTCTTTCAAGAAGTAGAAGTACAATTCTAACATTATTTACTGCATGCTAACCCTATGCATTTCCCGTCACTTGGCCTCGTCGATCTTAGGCCTACTTCTTACCCCATACAGAAAGACAGAGCTCTCTATCAGGGCCGTACAACTGGTACCTGCACTTTGTGTACAATTTAAATTGATCTTGTCTGCTATTGAACCACAGGACCTCGGTACCGCTGACAGATCTGCATGATTGAGATGTCCGTCCATATCTTCCGGGTACAGAGTCATTATCTCACCGGGAAATCTCGTGACGTAGAGGGATTGCGACCCACTGATTTATAACCGCCTTTATCAATGTAATTCGTAAATCACTGTCAAACGTTTCGGCCGCCTGACCGGATTAATTGCCGCGGGAACACCGCGGTGCCCTTTGTAGAAGCACGCCAACATCGACTTCATTTCACACGGAGAGTCCACGATCAAATCACTTCAGAATTGCGACAACTGAATGAACGAAATCATATCTACAGTAAGCAAATATCCAGGCACAAAATTTGGTTGGCTCTCAGTGCTAATATATGGAGTTACAATAGTAATATGCGTTACAAGAGCGGTATGTTGATGTTTTCATGTTCGAGGAAAAGATTGAAAAAGCGAAACGTATTTGAGCTTTTTTAATTTCCGAGAACATGAAAACAAACATACCGCTCGTGTTTCGTACATTATTTTGTGCGAAGATCGTTTATTACATACCTGAAAGAGGAATTTCTAATTAGTTGCAATGAAATCTCCATCTTGGTTTCTGTTCAATGACGGCAACTTTTAAAAACAAAAATATATATCTCCAAATTGTTGCTATAAAATGTTTGCTGTGTTTACTATATTCCAGCAGGCCGTGATATAGTCTGTCTTTTTTTTGCCCCAGTCTATAAATGCGAACTTAAAACAAACGGTAAGGTTATGTAATGATTTATTTTTCATTTTAATATTTTAACAATATTATTTATATAACATATTGCAGTAATAACGTCGGCATCTGGAATCTTGTTGATTTTTTCACGGCTTCCTTAATGTTACTTGCATTACAAATGCAGTAACTTTTGTGGTGTTGTAGAGTTTACTTAATTTTTGCAAATATTTAAAAACAATAATTAACATTGCAATTTAGGTGAAATTGCAGTGGTAAGTTTCCAATTTATAATTATTACTATATTAAACGTCTCTAAAAATAATATGTTAAAAGCCTAAAGCAGTAAAATGAATATGGTGCTTAAGCGGTAAGAAGAGGGAAATTGTTATGTGTGTTACGTTGGGAATACTGAATGTGGTATTTCACACTTACCGCGTATTGGTTTTGTGCGGAAAGCAAGCAAATACGCACGATCTCGCACAAAACAACTGAACAACGGAAGACATCCCTACAAGTAACTCAGAGAAGAATTAAAATCCATGTTGAATCTTTCGTACACTACTTTTAACACTTGAATATAAATAACTGATTAAATGGCGATGTTACTCGTGTCAATTATGTAAGCATGTGCGGCTTACAGCTGTTTCGGTGCTATTTGACACCATCTTCAGAGCCTTCTGTGTCTCGGCGTCATCTCAACTTCGCTGTCTGTAGTGTGGGTACGTTCGTGTGATGAAGAGTTGAGTCAAATAGTGTGTGTGTTCTGAAATTGATCTGTGTGTTGAGAATTTGATTAGGGTGTGTTTTAGTGTGACTGTATATTTCATATTATTCTAGTGTGTTGAATTTTTGGTTTTTGGGTTGTATGTGTAGGATTTCCATGTCTGTATTTATGTTATTGTATGTGTGGTTGGCATTAGTTATGTGTTCGGCATATGTAGATGTATTGTGTCCTCTGGTTATTGCTTTAATGTGTTCTTTGTATCGAGTTTGGAATGATCTGCCTGTCTGTCCAATGTAGAAACTGTCGCAACTATTAAAAGGAAAAAGTTTACAAATCACACTGAAGAACCGTGTCAGAAACACAAACATAAGTAAAAGGACACAAGTGAAAAATGCTATATTCGCAGCACAAATAGCGGAATGGAAATGGGCAGGACACACAATAAGACTCAACAGCAATCAATGGGCACAGACAGCAACAGTTTGGGATCCCAGAGTTGGAGAAAGAGGGTCCGGAAGACCGAGAACGAGATGGGCGGACGAGATGAGGAAAGACGCTGGCAGCATGTGAACTAGGACTGCTAGAAACCTAGAAGATTGGAAGGGCCACGAACTGCTCTGCAGAAATAAAAATGTTCCGAGGTTCTAGTGTAGTGTAAAGTTTATTTATTTATTTATTTATTTATTTATTTATTTATTTATTTATTTATTTATTCTGGTGTAGTTAAGGCCATCAGGCCTTCTCTTCCACAACACCAGGAATACAAATACAATAATAGAAATAAACAGAAAAAATACACTATAATATACAAAGTAAAGCTACACAAGAAATAAAGAGACAGAAAAAAAACACTGTAAACAAAGTAAAGCCACACAAAAATATACACAGGTTGTAGTCACACAAACTTTAAATGAGTGATTAAGTATCATAATTAATTCTATCCTAACTAATTAACTAACATAAACAAGAAACTTGGAATTTTAATATAAATTAAAAAAGAAAAAGAAAAAAAAACACAAATCAATACTTCTAGCAATACCTAAAAAACATTAACTAGGACAAAATTTTCCAATTTAATTTTGAATTGTGATAAAGTCCGGCAGTCCCTGACATCATTAGGTAACGAATTCCAGAGGTGAGGTATTTCTACAGTATAGAAAGATGAGTATAAAGACGTTCTATGATGAGGGATAGAAAGAAGTGCTTGATATCGGTTTCGAAGAGTTGTAAGAAATTGAAAGCGCGATAACAGATAATTCGGAGTAGAAGTATGCATGATTCTAAATAGAAGAGACAGTGAATGTATTGTTCTTCGTTCCTTCAGACGCACCCATGAAAGTAACTGGAGGGAAGGTGTTATATGGTCAAATTTACGAGTATTGCAGATGAATCGTATGCACACATTATGAACACGTTGTAGTCTCTCAGCTAAGGTTGGTAATATTGTGATACGAGTAATATTGTGATAGAGAATTTATTACAATTTTACTGAGCGAGAGAAGGGACGGTTTTGTGCAGAAACTTGTTCACCAACATTCCCTTAATAATTGACGCATAAAACAGATATTTCTCTCGCTCAGTAAAACTGTAATAGATTCTCAAAAATAACTATCACAATATTACTCATATCACAATACTACCAACTTTTACCCTATATCATGTGTGTCTGAAACTGTACGAAGTAAGTTACAATAACTAATTGGAAGCATACTGTTAAGAGAAAGCAAGGAAAATGAAAGAGACTTAAGTCGATATGTAATTGTTAGCATTATTTGTAAAAAAAAAAACAGTACGAGAAGTGTGGGGGAAGAGTGAAAACCTAAAAGCATGCTAAGGACAAATTCTAAAAGACCTGATGTAAACACGAGTAAAATCCAAAACTAAAGTGACTAAAATAATAAATAGATAGAAAAATGTCACATCCCTAACTCAGATGTGGGAAAACTACGACCTATCCTCCATTGGAGAGGCCATTGCCCTATTAATTTATATATTCTAGAGTTAATTTTGTATGTTAAAGATAATCTTCCAACTTTAACATTAAGAAATGATATTCATTTCTATAACACAAGACAAGGACATGTAGACTTGCTAAATCCCCCAAAAAACCTTTCGTCAAATGTCATTCAAGGTTGCAAATAAATTTCCATAATATATTTTTAATTTAAGCAGAGCTACTCTCAAATTTTACATCTCTAGTTGGCTAATTTTAAATCCGTTTTATAATCTTGACGAATTTTTTTTATTGTACAATCTCTTTGTAATTTAACTGACCTTGTCTATACATTTTGTTTTTAGCCACGTAATTTAAACTATTAAACTATTATGGGAACCAATCATAATTCTCCAAGGAGACTATCTTGAACGGTCCACACCTGTGGAGTAACGTTTAGCGCGTCTGGCCGCGAAATCAGGTGGCCCGGGTTCGATTCCCGGTCGGGGCAAGTTACCTGGTTGAGGTTTTTTCCGGGGTTTTCCCTCAACCCAATATGAGCAAATGCTGGGTAACTTTCAGTGCTGGACCCCGGACTCATTTCACCGGCATTATCACCTTCATCTCATTCAGACGCTAAATAACCTAAGATGTTGATAAAGCGTCGTAAAATAACTTAATAAAATAAAAAATATTTTGAACGATCTTGATGTAAGTTAAAAAATGAATAAATAAATGAATAAGTAAATAAATAAATAAATAAATAATAAATAAATAAATATATAAATAAATAAATAAATAAGTAAGTAAACGAATTAACGAACAAATAAATAAATAAATAAATTAATTAATTAATTAAATAAATAAATAAATAAATAAATAAATAAATAAATAAATAAATAAATAAATAAATAAATAAATAAATAAATAAATAAATAAATAGATTTGATGAAATAAAATCTGTGTCAATTAAGTAAGTCTGTGCATTGCTTCTGGGTTGACTCTCGTGTTTTAACTTATAACTAACAGCGATTGATTCTTAACATTACAATTAGGCAACGTTGCTTAACCGCGAGTGGATGGTGTTGTTCTGGACAGCTAAATATCCAATATCTTCATGAACTAAGTCCCATGAAAAAGATAGGCCTATAACATCATTCCTCTAGCAGGAATACAAACCGACGGGTGTAAATTCTACAAAGCATTAAAGTTGCACCTTAATTATCGAATACACAATGTCTTGCAATAAGATAAAATAATAATAATAATAATAATAATAATAATAAATCATAAAAATAATATGGCAACATAGCATAACGTTACCGTAACGGGATTGTATTGTTGTGTATTTCCTGTGTTAGATAGCGTAAATTGAGACCTGCAGTTTGTCTGTTTGATAAACACATTGAAAAAAAGAGAACTATGAAACAGGAAGCAATGTAGGACCAATTTACATGTTGACAAAATCGCTGGAGCAAGCAATTTCACCAAATTATTATCACCATATCCCCACCCAGCGCATACTCACTGTAATCATACACGGATAATAAGCACGAGTGCTCGTCTGTCAAACGTCACTAACAAGCCAAAAAAGACGCCATTAGTTGGGAGTCAGTGGCTCGGAATGAACGCACAGATATCGTGATCTATGATCCACTTTTTTAACAATATTTTTTTAGACTTTTTCTCCACCCTTTGCTTGTTCGCGTTGATAAATAAGCAGCAACATTGTGATATCACTTCCACTTAAATAAGCCTTTAAAACAGGGTTGTACAATGCAACAAAAGACTTACTTGTACAGTAATCAACCCGCCCCTAGATCTGTCACTCAATTGACAGCTTGGATTCATCAGAAGATTTCGTTGTATTCAAGCGAGTTTCGAGTTCGGGAGACCATTAACTAAGGACGCGCAGCGGGGTTATGATGTGTTAGTGGTCATCAAAAATTAACCGAAGCCTAACTTTCTGTTTCTTCCCTGACTCCGCACAAATAATGACTGCAACGAAAACTTATTTGAAATCACCATACCCATTATTTTATTGTTAAATTCAATTCAAATCGTAATATTACATTAGAAGTGTTTATGTATAGATCAGGCGACGCATATATTATCAACAAAATGGTTCCACTCCTCATCTTTTTCGTGTAGTAGCAGACGATAGTACAAACTACAAACAAGAGAATAATAAAATTAAAAATATTTCCAGTGCTGTGAACTCTGCTCTGCTTATCAATCTTGCCGAGCTATAAAATGCTAAGCGAGCGATTCACAACCGTGCGACCAAGTGCTTTGAAGAGCAAAAAGGAATATTTAAAAATGTACTCGTACTTTCAAACTAAGGTATGCTTGTTTTCTGTTTAATACACTATTTTAGCAAGCTTCCTGTATATTTATAACTAGCCGTACCCGTGCGCTCCGCTGCACTTGTTAGAAATAAATATAAAGTAATTACATAAAATAGGACGTTTGATCCAGGGAACAACTTTAACAACAGCGCAAGATAATCTGCTTCACTCATTACCCAATTTTTTTTGCATTGCATTTATTGCATATATATTTTATGTATTTTTAACACGATTCAATTGAGCATAGTTAAAATTTGAATTACAAAATAATGGATTGCTAAGCTAACGTACTATTACTGCGTACTAAATCAATACACTCGCGTTGTTCGTTAATTCTCTGAGATTAAAATGAGTGTACATAAATATTATTTTAAGAAATACAGAAAACGAATGTACAAAATAGCCTATCAAATTTTCTGTGCATAAGAAGCTATTTTAATATTATTCATCATCGATTTACTCAGACGTTACTGTAATAACATTATAGCATTATGTCCATCTAGAGAAACTACACTTTCCAATGGTGAAATAATAATTAATTATACAAATCGGTTAATTTAGCTACTGATATTACTTCATACAAACATAGAAACATTCTCTGTACGCTATGTTTAATAGCTTTCGATTGTTGATGTCCAAGGCCCCTGTTTCGATTGTTGTTGTCCAAGGCCCTTTATAAACGAAGTCATTTGTTCTTAATTCATTGCACCGTCTTAGATGGCGTTATTTTAATTTTAAAACTCATTTATCTCATTAAATATCAGTCCTATAAAAATTTTGTAAAGAATAAAACTTATCGGAAATAATTTTTAAAGAAACTTTTGTTATGTAACATTGTTCATGAAAATCAATAATAAGCGAGATATTTCGATTTATTTAATTCAGGCCCCCTTATAACCCCCCTTTTAAATAAAGTGTTTTGAATGCCATATAGCCTAAAATCTAAGTTACAACGAACATAATTTATGTTCCAATTTTCATATAAATCGGTTCAGCCATTATCGCGTGAAAAGGTAACAAACATACAGACAGACATACAAACAAAAATTTCAAAAATGCGATTTTCGGTTTCAGGGTGGTTAATTATATATGTTAGGACCAATTATTTTTGGAAAATCGAAAATTACCAGAAAAATTTCGGCTACAGATTTATTATTAGTATAGATTGATTTCCTTTAACTCTGCTCACAATTGCTTCTAGTTTTTAGGATTCGAACATTTTTTGTTCCTTCAATCGAACCTATCCTCACATTGTTACAATTTTCGCTCAAAATGACCTAAAGAACAGATTCGAAACCCCCGAATTATACTTTGTAAATCACCCTGTATAGCCTATGAATAAATAAATAGATAAATAAATAAATACATACATAAACAAATAAAACAGCAAATAAATAAATAAATAAATAAATACATAAATAAATAAAGAAATAAGTAAATAAACAAAACAAATACATAAACTAATAAATCAGCAAATAAATAAATAAACAAAAGAACTACATAAACAAATAAATTATCACACAAATAAACATATTAATAAATAATAAGTAAATAAATAAAGAAATAAGTAGGCCTATATAAATGAGTACATGATTACATAAGTAAATAAATAAAATAAATATATGAGCACATTAGTACATAAGCAAATAAAAAAGGAAAACAAATAGGCCTACATGAACAAATAAATCAGGAAATAAATAAATAAATAAAAATAAATAACTACATGAGTACATAAGTAAGTAAATAAATATAAATAAGAAATGAGTGCAGGACTACATAAGTAAATAAACAAATTAAATAAACAAAACACATACATAAACAAATAAATCAGCAAATAAATAAATTTATAAATGAATAATAAATAAATAAATAAAGTGAAATAAATAAAGAAAACAAATACATAAATAAATAGCAGATAAATAAATAATAAATAAACAAACAAATAAATAAATAAATAAATAAAAATAAATAAATAAACAAAACAAATATATAAATAAATAACAGATAAATAAATAGATAAATAAACAAACAAATAAACAAACAAATAAATAAATAAATAAATAAAGTAAATGAATAAATATTTGTATAGGGGTCATTTAACAAAGTAAGAGAATTAAGATCTTCAAATCTTGTTAAAATTTAAGTTTGAAATTTGAAATAGGCCTACCGTTTCATTGCATTAGAGTTTATTACAGTAAAATGCCATTAATAAATAATTCAAGTGTAACATCTATTTTCCCCTCTCAACTTTACAGAACCCACACCTCAAAGCATTTCCAATGGAAAATCTTCTAAGAAAAATTCTCTCTTGCGTTTATTACAGCAGATAAATCCAGTTTTCTGCTCCAGTGACAAAGCCACTAGTCTTCGAAAATATGCGAGAGTGGCAGGAAAACACAACTTATTGTATTAAGTGAAGTAACAGCTTTATACAAACTCGCTGAACGCAGATTTAGTAACTTAGACACAAAGAGAGGTCCTGCAATGTCCTACGAATATTACAAAAAATAGAAAATTAAGTCGCCCATTCACTCACTCATTTGCAAAATAGGTCTAATTTTTTGTGAATCGTTCAGTCATTATTATTTACACTATCCCATTTTGAGAAGAAAGCTAATTAATTTTATTTGGAGTCCTTTTATTTAGAAATTTGGTTCCTCTCAGATTCACTTCTATTCGAAAGTGAGTCATAATATCAATTTTATCGTCCTCCAAAATCCTTCGTACTCGACGGTTTGAACACGCACACCTCGGATCCAATAGAACTTTATATTAATCTCCAAGCCACCAACGACGGCCAATATGTATGGAATAAACTGGTAGGCCTAATCTTACATTTAAGTAGGTCTATTCTGTTTAACAGAATAACCTTTCATTAGAATGTAATACCTGGTAGCCTATAGATTATCAGAACTTGATAGTTAATAGAAAACTCTCTTCTCCGTTATTGAGTTTTCTCAACACAAATTTAACATGACTTTCTAATTAACTAACTGCGTGCCTAAGATCTCTGCGATGTCAAGAGAATATGGATCTTGTTTGCAAGATGTGTGGTATGATAGAAAAGGTACAACTCTACAAAGATAGGCAACACGCACGACCCGACACAAGCCTTCAAATATATAAGCTTACTTCTCTATTATTAAGGTCGTGCAATGCACGTGACACACTTTCTCATTATCAAAGTTATTTTACCCATGGATTCATCGCCTAATGAAAGAGATAGAATTATTGTAGCCTATCCATGGATTCATCGTTGTTCAGCAACAGTAGTAGAGTTATTGTATCTATGGATTCATTGCTGTCTACCGGAAGAGGCAGTATTATTGTATCCATGGATTCATTTTTGCCCAGCAACAGAAGTAGAGCTATTGTATCTATGGATTCATCGACGCCTGGCGAAAGAGGCAGTATTATTGTTGTCCATGGATTCATTGTTGTCCAGTAAGAGTAGCAGAACTGTTGTATCAATGGATTCATCGCTACCTAGCGAAAGATGTAATAGCTCTATAATTGCATCCATGGATTCATTGTTTTCCAGCAATAAGCAGAGTTATTGTATCTATTGATTCATTGCTGCCTAGCGAAAGAGGCAGTATAATTGTATTCATGGATTCATTATTTTCCAGCAACAAGCAGAGCTATTGTATCTATGAATTTATCGTAGCCTAGTGGAAGAAACAGTATTATCATATTGTATCCATGGATTCACTGTTGTCCATGAACAGAAGGAGAGTTATTGTATCTATGTATTCATCACTGCCTACTGGAAGAGGCAATATTATCATATTGTATCCATGGATTCACTGTCGCCCAGCCAACAGAAGGAGAATTATAGTATCTATGGATTCATCGCTGTCTAGTGGAAGAGACAGTATTATCATATTGTAACCATGGATTCACTGTTGTCCAGCAACATATGGAGAGTTATTGTGTCTGTGGATTCATCGCTGTCTAGTGGAAGAGACAGTATTATCATATTGTATCCATGAATTCACTGTTGTCCATGAAAAGGAGGAGAGCTCTTGTATCTATGGATTCATCGCTGTCTAGTGGAAGAGGCAGTATTATCATATTGTATCCATGGATTCACTATTGTCCAGCAACAGAAGGAGAGCTCTTGTATCTATGGATTCATCGCTGTCTAGTGGAAGAGACAGTATTATCATATTGTATCCATGGATTCACTATTGTCCAGCAACAGAAGGAGAGCTATTGTATCTATGGATTCATCGCTGTCTAGTGGAAGAGGCAGTATTATCATATTGTATCCATGGATTCACTATTGTCCAACAAGAAAAGGAGAACTATTGTATCTATGGATTCATCGCTGTCTAGTGGAAGAGGCAGTATTATCATATTGTAACTATGGATTCACTGTTGTCCAGCAACATATGAAGAGTTACTGTATCCATGGATTCATCGCTGCTTTTTGATAGACGCAGTATAATTTTTCTATGTATTAATTATTGCTCAATAACTGAAATAGAGTTATTATACCTATGGAATCTTAGTTGCTAAGCGACAGAAATACTATTACTTATATTTTTGTAGTGGTAGTGTTATGTTGATAGGATGGTCAGCAATTCTGGATATTTTTGACCTTGCATTCATGTCATTGTAAGACACCGAATTTAAATTACATACACAGTCAAGCCAATATCAACTCAAAAGTATTACTCTATCTCTAAATTCATCATTGTTCAGCTTCAGAGATAGTAGTAGACCTATTGAATCCGTAGATAGATTGCTGTTCTGCGAAACAGGAAGTGTCATTTGACGCATTGATTCATTTTTCCTGAGCACTTATTATTGTATCCATGAACTGATCATTGTCTATCAACAGAGACAGTGCTATTCTATCGTTGGATTCATTGTTACCTAGCAATATAAGCTATAGTATTGTGTTCATGGATCCACAACGAAGGAGAATATTTGTATCAGCAGATTCGGGTTTTTCTAGCGACACGGGAAGTAGTATTGTTGTATTCTTGGAGTCGCGTGTGACTACGTGAACGCTTTGCAGCCAAACTTGGCCTTCGTAGACCAAGTCCCCCGAGTTGTCGAAATAGAAAGGGACATCAACTTAACAACATGTGATCCCGACTGACTGGGTTACACGGTGTTCTTATGTCTCCGGGTCACGGAAGGGATGTCTTGCGCTGGGGGATGCAGGATGTTCAATTTTAATGACCAACCTAACAAGTTGAAACAGAGACTTTCTCTTACTGTGGACAGAATGGCTAGTGCAACGGCTTCCCGATCCAAGGAGCTGGGTTCAGAACAACACTGGCCTATTCAATAGGGTTGGTCCACAGTTGCAATTCAGGGAGATTTTTAGAAAGACTCAATTTAATGAGTTACTGTGTCGTCTATTGAACAAACATTGGGCTACTTTTACACTATATAAGTATAACAACTTAAGGCACAATGACAGTGATTAAAGGTTCTATTTTATGTTGAATTATATCTTACCTGGTGGAAGCCGAGGTAGCTCTCGATGCTGTGAGTCGCGAAGAAAACTTCTCCTTCGCAGGTGAGGATGAGCAGGAAGCCGTTCAGCGCCTGAAACAAAAGAAAAACTACTGTATTGCTAATACATAAAAGTGATAGGGAAGAAAAAGAGTGTGTTACTTAGGGGTTTTGTACTATTTTAACAAGAAAAGTCAGACAAAATTCTTGCTGATTTTTATATGGCAATTTAAACCATAGGCCATACCTGCACAAACAGCGTTCAACAAGCGCGCGCGCTCCTTCGGAGCGGGAGAGCGGTGTTTACCGCTCGCCGAAACGGAGAGGAAGATACGTCAGAATGACACAGACTTGCTATAGGTAGAGGAGAGGGAAACAACCACTCAGTTATCTAGTGGATTGCAGTGTGTAGGCCTATTCTCAGTAACTGTTCCACGTTGCTTACCTACTGCTACAGTACAGTATGGAGGAATCTAAAAGACGGAACATAACATTTAACATTTAAAGATTTACAGCTCGAACTTATTGATCTTCAAAGTGACCTAAGGGCTAAAGATCGTTTGAATAATACTACTAGTCTGGTTGAGTTTTACAAGACTGAACATTAGCAATAATATCCACGAATACACAGGCTGGCTGTGAAAATGATTTCTATGCTTGGCTCAACATTTATATTTGTGAGCAACTGTTTTCTATAATCAACTTTAATAAAGGCAGGCATCGAACTTCTGTAACTGATGTTTCATTACGATCAGTAGGCTACTGTTCCTTTCAGCTGCCAACAACATAAAACCTCGTTTTGATGTACTGATAAATAAAAATATGACAAAATGATATTGTACATTTAAGTAGCTATAGAATTTCTATTATTTCTGTAAAATAAATATTTATTAATTAATAATATTCTAAGATAGTTTTGCAAACACTGAACGAGAATTCATTTCATAAACACTCGTAATAGTACTTTCTTTTGTGTACATTTTGTACGAGATCAACCCTTCTTCCAGTCCACCCTTATACAGAGCGCAGTTAATATCTGCATTCCGCTCATAAGTTAAAAAAATGTTATGTTTTATTTAACGACGCTCGCAACTGCAGAGGTTATATCAGCGTCGCCGGATGTACCGGAATTTTGTCCCGCAGGAGTTCTTTTACATGCCAGTAAATCTACTGACATGAGCCTGTCGCATTTAAGCACACTTAAATGCCATCGACCTGGCCCGGGATCGAACCCGCAACCTTAGGCATAGAAGGCCAGCACTATACCAACTCGCCAACCAGGTCGACGGCCGCTCATAAGCTGTGAGCCGGCTCGGAGAGCGCAAACCTTGTGCAGGCCTGCCATAGGCTATTTTTCTAACATAAATTAACCTAATAATTATGATACAGAGATTTATTTTTAATTTTCGTTTACATTTCTTATAGCAAGTTAAGTTTTTAATAGGTTATCTAGCGAAGCTATTCCAAATGTTCAATGCCAGAAAAAAGACTACAAATACAATTCAAAAATGAAAATTATTTTCCCGGACTTAGACTTTGTTTGCTGAAAATGGCAAGGAAGAACACATGTTTTCGGTATGAATAATGAGCAGAACGCTTTTCGTCCACTGCTGTTACCCGAAACCCTTTGAGATAGAGCTCAAGTTAGGAAGGCGTCACTGGTAGCTATTTGTGACTGTATAATTTTGGTTAAAAATGATTACAATGCAAAATTTACGGGTAAAAGGATCTAAATGCTTGAAAGTTGATAATGATAATGACGATGAGGATAAGAAAATTATGTAACTTTAAGTAGGGAAACACAAAAGGTGCTGCCGTTTGAGCCCAGGTTATCGATGTATCGTTGAAATAACAGTCCTTAAAGTGATGTCTATGTTACAGGTTATCTTGTCTTCGATTGTCTATTGTTTTTTTCGTTGTTACAGCAACGAAAGTGAAATAATTACAAGAAGAGATAGCACGTTACAAAGAAGCAAATGAAACAAGCAGTTAGAAGATAGGGTCGGCTATTTCGATAACGTAACATGACTTAAAATTGCCTCCCATAACTCATGGACTTTTAAATGTCTGTGTGTAAATATGAAAGTGGATTAAGGTCGATCCCTAGTCGTAATGAATTTCCAAGTTAGTGATTAAGGTTCACATCTTATTGAAGTTACCTATGCGATCTATCTTTGGTTCCTTCTTTTTTTGACATGTGTTTATATTCGACCCACACTAATAAAAAAAAAAGATAGGTTTTGTGGAAAATAAATAAGGCATCGGTTGCCACGGAAATGCTTACGTCATAGCCGATAAATTGACAATATGAACGAGTCCAAACTTATACAGAAGGGACGACCGCACAGTCCATACCACTTAGGCCTATTTGGAAGAGTTATACAGGGACATCATTTTATTTTTACTAACATTTTTAATATTAACCTGTCTATACCTTTAGAGAACCGGAAACACCGCTTGCTCCCCCCTCCAAGACTGGAGTTCGATGATACTGGCGTAAAACACAAATCACTCTACTAGGTATAGGAAGGAAGAAAAGTACTTCATCCATTTACGTAAACTAGGAAATATCGCGATTTTGAGTATGATCATTTTCATTGGGTTTTTCTTTAATCAAAGTACAGTACCGTATTAAGAATAAGTGTTTTTACTCACGAAGTGAGTTATCCATGCGAACGTATTCATTATGCAGTGTATATTATACTGTCTACAGCACATTAGCGTACAATATAGAGAAAGAAGTTAAATTGAAAAATAATCATAATATGAATATTTAAACACAATTTTGAAAATGGTGGCCGTTCATTTCGATACAGGCTTCAGTTCTTTTGTGCATATTATCGCACTATAGACTATTGCATCTAATTCCAATTGCCAGTTTCGTCCTTCGTACTAGTAACTCATGTTGAAATAATTCTGTACCTACTCTAAGTACTGTAAATTCAATCTTCACTTCTGCCGACCCGAAAATATAAAATTACTCAGACATGCTATCTACTGTCCGTCCAAGTGGTTATGCCGCAGGATTGTAGAAAGGGAGGTAATCACGTGACAGTTAATTACTTAACGAGGCCCTTTTATTTAAGTTAAATTAAACAACTGTATAATATTACGTAAACTTCCAATTCCTAAGAGAAATTAATGTTTTCAGAAAAGAGCTAAGACAGCCCAGATTTTACAAAGGGGCGAGCAGAAGCAGGTGGGGGAAATCGGGATGCGACGTAGGCAAACGGACAGTACCTGTGCGAAAATATGATTCAATATTGAAAGCTCTTTCGTCACTGGAAAACGCGAACATATTTCTGGAACGTACTATACTCAGTAACTCAGTACTGCTTACTATCTGCGATCTTGGTTCTGTGTGGAGTTGGAACTTCCTTAGTAGAAGGGGTGGGAGTGAAGTACATTCAAAAACTCAGGTACAATAAAAATTGAAGTAAAAATAAAATGATGTCCCTGTATAAGTTACAGATGGACAAAATAAATAAAAATTGCAACATTTAAGGCACGGGATATCCTCATGTGCTAATAGATACAGTGTACCAGTTAAATGTTAACTGACAGTGCCTCAAAAACAGTTCTGTACTTGTAGCTATTAATAGTACGTTCTGTTTTCATTCACTGGTATTTTTAGTGGAGAACTGATTCACATCTTATTTCATTTGTTCATTATACACGCCAACATATAGGCCTACAGCCTACATATTCATATATAAATATGAAATCATATAACTTTATTAAATTAGGCTATAACTACCAACCAAAAATACAAAAGATAAAATGAATGCTAATCTAATCTGTTTAAGAATAGCACGTAATTCTTCAGTCATAAAACAAATTGTATTTATTTATTCTTTAAAGCTATTACGCTAATTTCTGCGTAGACTTTACATGAAATAATAACGACTTCCTTAACCCCCTGTTGCTATTTTTCCTTTCCTTTGCTTTCTTTTCTTGTTGACTTGTTTCTTTTCTATTTCTTTCTATGTACCTTTTATTTTTATCTATTTGTTATTTTTTCGTTTTTCATATCATTTCCTAAATTGATATAACAGCCTATGATATACTTCGTCACAGCACTTCTTTATATGTAATGGTGTACCTCACTTTTCCTGAATTATTTTGCCCTCTCTTTCTTAATATTTATGTACCGGTATTTATTCGCTTTCCACTTTATTTTTATTTCATAGACTTAAGATTGTATAGGCTACTTTATTCCTTAAATTGTTTTTTATACGTTTTCTAAGGTATTGTCTTTTTTCTTTTTCAGTTAATACTTATTTTCTTAATTTACTCTTTGTTCACGTTTCATTACTTTCTTCCTTCTTTTTCATTGTTTCGCTGTTCTTTTCCCTTCCTATTTTTCACTCTATTTTTTCATCTCTTCCATTATTGGTTTCTGTTTTTCTATTTTTTTCCATTTACTCCTTTTTCCTCCATTTATTCTCTTTCATTGTTTGTTTTTTATAATTTTACATCCATATCGCTCCGTCTTGTTTTTTTTTATTATTTCTTTGTTTTACTTTTCGTTTGTTTTTCACTCATTTCTTTGTCATTCCTTTATTTTTTTCACTTCATATTTGTCTTTCTATTTGTCTCTCCATCTCTTCCTTCCTTAAGTACTTCCTTTCTTTTTTGTTCCTTGTCATTTCTCTCTTACTTTCTTTCACTCTTTTTTCCCCTTTCATGTTTCGTTTCCCTCCTTCCTCTTTTTCTCTTGTGTTTTTTCTTTATTGTGTAGACAATTTGATAAACCGTTTGACTTACTCTTGACTTCTCGCGGTTAAAATGAACAACAGTAATAACTTATATTGAATTAGAAGAAGACATCACTCTTAAGAGAATTATCACTTCGATTATTTTTCCACTTTACTCAGTTATTTGGAAATATAAGCTTACTAGTAGACTAATCATAGCTTCCTAATTCTTTATAGATGTTGTAAGTTATTAATCTTACAGACAGATAGTGACTCACTAAGACGTAGACAGGTCTAAGTCGCATCTTCCTTAGCCTATCCCATGCAGATCGATATAATTTTCGGTAAGTTAAAAGAAGTTACAGAAAAGAAGAATTCGACTAAGAAATATCGGAACTCCACGGATTTTTTCAATAAGATGCCCCTCTTCTTTACGAATTTCGCCATGGGTTGAGCGATGTTAAGTTCTAATTTGTAATAATTATAATGAACAGAGACAAATGGTAAATGTAAAAAGAAATCTGGATCTCTGAATGGCATGTTAGAAGTCCTCACGTATAATTACTCAAACATTAGCTCTTGTTAACGAAACGGTTCATGCCAGGCTCTAAATGACACAAGATGGCGTTGCAGTGCGACATTCACATGTTTTCGTTGGTGGGGAGGCTTCCTTATCTGTTGTGGCCCGGGGGCGCAGGCGCGCTCCGGCTCTGACGCGCATTGGCCGCGGGCTCAGCATCAATATCGTCGCCGTCACCAAGGAAACGTCCAACAGATTCGTACTTCACGTCAGAGACACGTGGTCTCCACCCAAACACATTAATCTCGCTGAATCTCGCGCTGCGTCATTTTTCTCTTGAGTGCTGTACGTCTACTAAAGTTCACGCCAATCTTGGCACGGTTACTAACAGTGACTACGTCATGTCACTAGGTTAACAGAAAACACATTGCTCTTGTAGTTCTAATCTCTGCCGTTTTTGCAAAATGGGCACAATAAGACATTTATTTACAAAAGGGATCACAATTAACATATCGTAACATAATAAAGAGAACAAACAGAACGGTGATGATGTGTGTAGTTCCTGGGGTAGCTCAGTCGGTAGAGCATTCGTGCGCTAAGCGAAGGATCCCGGATCGATACCCGGCCCCGGAACAATTTTTCCTTGAAATTATTCAAACCTGCTTTACAGGGAGCTACTACCTGAAAGCCAGATTTGCATAATACATTCGTTACTGGAGGTACGTTAATAGAAAGCCACAATTTAAGTCACACAGAATTTGTGTACACTCAAAGTTGGGTTCTGGCGTCTTGTCAGCTCATTTGATTTGTGTGGATATGAAGGAAAAATTGTTGTGACGGTGTATAGTTCCTGGGGTAGTTCAGTCGGCAGAGCACTCGTGCGCTAAGCGAAGAGTCCCGGGATCGATACCCGGCCCCGGAACAATTTTTCCTTGACATTATTCAAACCTGCTTTATAGGGAGCTACCACCTGAAAGCCAGATTTGCATGATATATTTCGTTACTGGAGGTACGTTAACAGGAAGCCACAATTTAAGTCACACAGAATTTGTGTGCACTCAAAGTTGGGTTCTGGCGTCTTGTCAGCCCATTTGAGTTGTGTGGATATAAAGGGAAAATTGTGACGGTGTCTTGTATAGTTCCTGGAGTAGCTCAATCGGAAGAGCATTCGTGCGCTAAACGAAGAGTCCCGGGATCGATACCAGGCCCCGGAACAATTTTTCCTTGAAATTATTCAAACAGAACAAAATCACAGTATTTATTGCACAACAATAAAAAATTATAAACACTAATAAGTATAGCCCGGTATTTATAACAGTTAAAATAGACAGGCAAAAAAGACAATAAAACGTAAAAAAAGGCGTATAAGGTGGCTTTAAATAAATATTAGTTTTTTTTATTAAATTCACGTCACAGTATATTTTGTACTTAGTACTATTCTCACAGACACACGAATAAGCAGATGTAAACACACGAAACTGGGCTAGGAGACGGCCTCATTATAGCCTTGTAAACGTTTGACTCACAGAGCAAAGCTAGAGTGATCCATGTCCACCTAACTTGTATTGAAAGTAACAAAACGCAGGACTTTAGTCTAGTTGTTAGGCACATTAGACCGTGTGATCGTGGTGTTGAATAACTTCAATCAGAGCCATCTTCAGTTACAAGCCGGAGCATGGGTAGGTTTGGCAACGCAGAGTGGAGGCGGGCGGAGGCGAAATAAAGGCATGAAGTGTGACGTTTTAGTGCTTTGAGTTCGTTGTCACATGTACAGTTTCGACATTAATTGATACAAAACTAAGTGCATGTGATAAAGATTCAGCGTATTGATGTACGTAATTTATTACGGAATCCGAAATGGTATTTTATTTGAGTTTCAGAATTCCGCGTAAGTACTTGCATACAGCTACTTATAGGCTAACTTACAAAAAATTAAAAGCATACGTGTTTTTTATTGATGGTACAAAGGAAAATAAGCAAATAGGCCTACTTAAAGAAATGTTACTTGTACCAAAAATAAATAAAATAACGACGTACTTCCGCAATACCTTATTCCAATCAATTAACCATTATGTGGCTAGTAAATTGACAATGTCTTGCCGCTTTATGTTGTTTCACCTCTGACTGATTATCTGTCGTGCTTTTCTATAAATATTTCAGATGTCCATGAAGCCAGTTTTAGTTTGAACCTTGCCAGTCATCATAATAATACTGTTATCCTAAAGTATTTATTATAATTTTTTAAAATATAATTTTACATAGGCCAAGGTCAAGTATAAAAATCTATGAAAAACTGAAGAAACATACCTTCAATATAATACGTAACAAAACAAAACACATCATGTGGGCCAATTAGCGTAAACTCAGTGAATCCTGTAAATGCGAAGTGAAAAGAAACATGTTTATAACTAATTTATTACAAAAGATATAATATTACTAAACAAACCTTCAAAACCAACAAAGTGAGTGTATGCATCTAAAAATTATAGGTATAGCCGGCATTCCGAATCTTCAACAAAACTGCAACATTTATGGGATCACAAAGCAGCTGTTTATAATGAACTTGAAAATCAACGGCGTAACTTTATTGATATATCAGGCGAGACCCAACAATTTGGCCACAATTCTGATACACCACAAAAGTAAGACTATAAAAATGTACAATTAATGTTTGAGGAGAAAAATTCGCTCCGGCCCCGGGGATCGAACCCGGGTCCTTGGTTCTACGTACCAAGCGCTCTAATCACTGAGCTATGCCGAATTCAATCCACAGTACCGGACCGAACCCTCCCCCTTCAATGTTTCCCTTTATGGCCTGACTGCAAGTTAGGCATATATGTTGACGTATATATGTCCAATGTTAACTGCCATTATACTAGGAGCGCACTCAGGTGAGTGACTTGTTTGGCCGGGATTCCGAGATATGCAGTGCATATATTTGTACAGATTACTGTGCACGTAACTGCGGAATCCCGGCCAAACAAGTCACTCAGCTGAGTGCGCCCCTAGTATAATGGCAGTTGACATTGGACATATTATATACGTCAACATATATAACTAACTTGGAGTCAGGCCATAAAGGAAAACATTCAAGGAGGAGGGTTCGTACCGGTGCTGTGGATTGAATTCGGCGTAGCTCAGTGGTCAGAGCGCTTGGTACGTAGAACCAACGACCAGGGTTCGATCCCCGGCGCCGGAGCGAATTTTTCTTCTCAAATATTAATTGTCAATATTACAGATACTATTCTGTCTGACAAATTAATAAATCTATAATATTTATATGAAAATGTAGTTCATACAATATTTAATATTTAGAAGAATTGTCAATCACTTTGTCATTAATAATAACCGTAAACATTGCTAAAGACTGCAGCCATATTTTCATTTATTGTCTTGTTTTTATCGCCAACACGTACTTAGTTTATAATACATCAACAATTAACGTTTGGTACGATCAAGAACATAATTCCATCCACACACACACTTATATTGTAACATTAATTTACATTGGTAATAAACGTAGTTATGGAAATCCTTGGGGTTGAAGCGAATTGCTGAGTTATTAAGTATGACACAAGCAGTGGCGGCTGGTGGTTTGAAAATATGGTGGTGCACAGTGGATATCGGAGAGGAGTTAAACATACTTTACTTTAAAGTTTAAAACCGTGTATACCTGAGGGCGTATACATATAAAGCTTATTTATGTGCAATTAATAAGTAAAATGACTAAATACAAGCATACCTATTTATACAGAAAGTCCAAAAGCGGACGGGGTCGTGGATGGAGCTCTCTATATTACGATTTAACCCCATGAAAAACATTTGAGCACAGAATAGTCATCAGAATGCTACCAAGTACCAAGTCCAACGTTTTCGTTCATAAAATTCAAATGCAGCTTTCGTAGGCTGTCGGGAGATAGCAGCACTTATTGTCAGAATGTAGGGCTCTGAGTTCTGCAGTCACAACTGGCCTACGTCTATGTTCATGATACAACGGAGTGGGCTATGGAAATTCAGCTCTCCTTGGCAACGGTTTTGTTGTGAATTGTTTTGTATCTTTTCTGACGAGAAATAAAAACTGTTCTTGAGTTTCATTTACTCAGTATATTGTATTCTAGCTACAATATTGGTGACCCCGACGTGATATGAACACGCACGAAGATACAGAGCAAAGTTCTTTACCAACTAGTAGTGGTGACAGAGTCGTTGTGTGTGCACAACGTATTGAGAAGCCTCCTCCATTCTACAAGGACGATCCAGATCTGTGGTTTGCAGTAGTGGAAAATGCTCTCAGTTTCGCACGGATTACTCGAGATCAAGCAAAATTCCAGTATATAGCAAGTAACGCTGACCATACGTTTATTCCAATTATAGCTGATTTAATTAAATCCCCACCAGCCACGGGCAGGTATGACGCTATTAAAACACGTATCATTGCCGCTTTTGCTGAACCAATCAACAAAAGACTCAATAGATTATTGAGCGGCATACCTATAGGAGAGAAACGACCGTCCCACTATCTACAAGAGCTCAGAAGTTTAGCTTCCGGCCATTTAGGTGAAGAAGTCCTCAAGTTACTATTCTTAGCACAACTAGCACCCACTATTAGAATGTCTTTGCTTTGCAGAGAAGAGGATAGTTTGGACAAGCTAGCATTTTTAGCTGACAAGATGCAGGAGACGAACGTAACAACTCAAATGTCAGTAGCTCGGCAAGAACCCTTTACATTATCGACTATTGTTGACGAGGTTACGGAATTGAAAAGCAAAGTAGACGAGTTATGCAAATTGACAACGTACAAATCTCCTCATCTTAAAAATAACGGCGGGTCGTCATCCGATACCCAACGAAGTAAACTTTACAAACAGAAGAAAGATAAAGTTTGCTACTATCATTTTAAGTTTGGAGCTAACGCGAGACGATGTGTACAGCCTTGTTGCTGGAGCTTAGAGAAAAATTCGGAAAACTAGTGACGTCGTCTGGAGTCGAGGCGGTCCATGACGAGAGATTTAAAAATCGTCTCATTGTTACAGACAAGATTAATCACTTGGACTTTCTCGTTGACACGGGAGCTGATTTATCTGTTCTTCCCCGTTCTAAGGCAAACTTCATCGGTAAGCAACCAGCTGATTTCAAACTATATGCAGCGAATGGGTCAGTCATAGATACCTATGGCGAGAGGCTCATTACACTGGACCTTAATCTAGGACGCCAATATCCATGGAAGTTCACAATTGCTAACATTTCTCAGCCTATACTTGGAGCTGATTTTTTGAAACATTATGGTATTCTAGTTAACCCCCTATCCTCGCATTAGCCGAACATCTCTATAAACTATCTTCCATAGGTTTTCAACATCTTTGCAAACCAAGAGGCTCGAAGGCTCCTGCAGACGTACAAAACAAGACGCCAGCTGCAGATAGTCATGAATGAAAATTGTAAAAAATATATATATATAATAGTAACAAAGCCGGGAGATTAGGAACATTACTGGGGGGTGTACAAACCTGCAACCCCCTTGAGAAGCCGCCACTGGACACAAGAGAGAAAATATTATTCGCGTCCATGGTAGCCAGTACGAAAAGTAAAGAATGTGAGCTCTAAACCGACCTTGCAGTTATGTCGCGGGCAAGCGTTGCATGCATTAGTATGTGCCACATCTCAATCAAGTTAAAAACCGTGCAGTCGCGGGACAAAGCGGCTGTAGAGCAGCACCATAGATCAGCGGGTCGGGGCCTATCTGGAGTCGCTGCGTGCGAGGGCCTCAACATCTCAATCAAGTAAAAGCGGCACATGAAAAGCGGGAGAAAAAATAATGACTGACTTTATAGAGAGCGGGAAGCATTGTTCGCTACAATAGAACCCGTCCGAGCCCCAGAATCACGCTCAGTCTGCTATTGATTTCATCACCCGCTCTCAAAAGCCTCAAAGCTTGCTCACATTTTTAAAGTTGTTTTCCAGGCCCCAATAAGTAACGGGAGGTCGTCAGCATTTAATACACACAGTCACGCCATGCTCGAACCTACGCTACGCCAGGATTCGGACTGCTCAATGTTTACTTTCTTATCATGAACTCCTTACCTCGTCGTGTCAGGGATTGTCGAACGGTTATCAGTTTCAATTCATCCATACTTCTCTGTCCAAGAGCAGGTCTTTCACTGCAAACCCAGAATTTTCCAATCTTCCTTATTTTCCGCCTTCATCTTAGTCTCCACATGTGATCCAGATATCTTATTCCTCCTGCTACCAAGGGGATAATAGGATTATCCCACTGATGATTTTTCAGTAATATTTTCATTTTTTTCCATATTTATTTTTCAAATTCCACGTATTTGTCCGCTATATGTCTACTACCGTTTTGAAATATGAATAACACAAATAATTATTCCACTTTAAGAAGTAATCCGCATTACTGAAGTAGGATGATCTTGTTACCCTCTTTGGTAGTCTGTGTCATGAAAATTCCAGGATATGAAATTCAATTGGTAGCTTAATTTTCTATATGTTGAGTTCGTCTTCTTCCAAATTACTTCTTTTTGTATTATTTATATCATTTTCATATCGTTGTTTATATTATCATTGGTTCCAATATTTTTAAACTTTTATTTCTGCCTGTTATAATTATTCTAAAAGTGATATTGTTAGTAGAGATTTTCCCCCCGGGATCTTCATTGTAGTGTTCCAACATTTGAATTAAAAAATATTTTCTTAGATTTATATTTTTATTTATTTATTAAATTAGAATTTTTAACGATTTTTAAGGATTTTATTTCATTATAAATAAATGGAAACGTTCATGGTTGATAAATTATATTTTAATATAATACCTGAAATGATTTTTCAATTTATTTTATACTACCCTGTGATCTTAATTGTTTGTAAATTTGTTTTCTACCTTA
Source organism: Periplaneta americana (assembly GCF_040183065.1). Lineage (NCBI taxonomy): Eukaryota > Metazoa > Arthropoda > Insecta > Blattodea > Blattidae > Periplaneta > Periplaneta americana. The sequence goes on along the minus strand of NC_091127.1, from coordinate 29,628,054 downwards.
ACAAAACTATATAGCATTGAGGAGTTTGCCTTGAAATGGAAAGGATGCAAATGTAAGTCTTCAGATATGTTTTCTCATAGAGTCGCCAATAACATATCTTGAAGTTAATTTTGATATACGCTTTCAACAAATGGAACGGTACTTTTGAATCAAGCAATATTAAAAAAAAAGAGGACAATTACTTTAGATTTTTACATTTTCTGAAGTCCATAGTCAATAATACATACATGTATAAATATTCTAAATGCTTAACACAGATTGGTATATGATTTTGATTGTGTAATAGAATTGTAGTTGGTAGTAGTAGGTTGTAAAAAACCTTCGTAGTAGGCGCGTTAATGTCATCTATCGTCTGATATTTTTTTCTGCCCCGAACTTTTCTCCCGTTCACCATTCCTTCCAGTGTATCTTCTGTAGGCAGTTTTTTCTCAACCAGTGACCCAATTCCTTTTTCTCTTCCTGATCAGTTTCAGCATCATTCTTTCTTCACCCACTATTTCCAACACAACTTAATTTTTTATTCTGTCTGTCCACTTCACACACTCCATCCTTCCCCATAGGCCTATCCACATTATAAAGCTTCTAGTCGGTTCTCTTCACTTCGTCGTAATGTCCATGTTTCTGCTCCACACAATGCCACAATTGCTATCCTTCTTTTGACTTCCTGGCTGCAGCTATGTTACTGCTTATACTGTTCTCCAACCAGGAGATCAACCGTGAAAGGAATATGCTTACTATTGCGTCATCTATTGGAGCGAAGTAGATAGATAATATTATCGTTATAACGTCAGTTTAAAAACCATGCGCTCTCCTGTATATGTTATTTCCTGTATGGAGGGATTAAAAGATCAGGAGATTAATAGTGATCTAATTTTCTAACTAGGGTAGTATAAATATGTGTGTATCAATGTTATTGTTTGTGCTGTGTGAGCTAGCCAATAGAGATACGAGTACCCACGTGTGTGACCTTACGACATCAACATTCATTCACAGCATTACCCCGCTTCGTCTCATTTCCCAGAGACTTTCTCGTGGTTGGAGTACAGTAGTAGGCCTACTCGTACACCACAAGTATTTGAAGCTGTTCACTTGCTCTACTGCCTCATTTAGAATTCGCAAGTCTGCCTTCTTTACTTTTCTTCCGATAACCATGGTATTCATCTTGTTTGCATTTATCTTCATCCCATACTGCTCACAGCTGCTATTTAACTCCAGGAGCATGTTCCTTTGGTATCGTCTCTTCTTCTGTTAACAACATCATATCAGCAAATCTTATGCACTTTATTATTCTTATTCCTACTATCACCTCTCCCATATTCTGAAAATAGTTCTTCACTAAATCCTCCAAGCAGACCAGGAGTCGTCAGCACAGAGCACGCTGGGGCTAGTCTCTCTTACCCGCGGAAAACGCAGTGCACTAGGGTGCACTCCGTAGCTGCTAGCGGGTATGCTCTCTATCTCTCCCTGTTGCACCGCGTACCTTTGCACATTCCAGCGAGTGCTGACGACCACTGAAGTAGATGTTGAACAGGATAGGTGATAAAGGGCATCCTTGTCGTACTCCTCTCTCTATTTCACTTTCTTCTAGACATTTCTTCTCCTATCCTGACTTTGACTCGTTTCATGTAAAGATTACTTAACAGCCTCCTCTCTTTCCAATCCACACCAATCCTCTTTAGGATCTCCACCAGTTTATTCCAATCCACTCTGTCAAATGCCTTTTCTAAGTATACAAATACTACATACACTTCTTTATTCTTCTCTAGGTATCTTTCGCTGATTGTTCGTAGTAGGCCTAGTCCGTACCTTTTCCCTTTCAAAAGCCAAACTGTTCTTGCAACTGTTCTTCCATGTTAGAATATAAACATCGATTCAGTATCCGCAGGATAATCTTTGCCGAGTGCGATATCAGGCTGAGAGTCCTGAATTCGTTACATTTCTTGGCATTATTTTTTATTTTTGTTGTTAGCCGGTTTTCACAGATTATTATTTATATAATAATTGAAGGTTACTGATACTGAGGAAACAATGGTAGCCCTCATTTTTAGATTCTTGTAGCTAAGTACAGAAATATATAGGCCTAGGCCCAGTACATCCGCACCAAACTAAATGAAATTAAGAATTCATAACCGATGAGAAGATGGTGATATTGATGTAAACAGAGTTTGAGACAAGGATGTCAATGACAGAGGCCGCGCGGTACGGCCAATTTTATACGAAAATTCGACGTTCTCATGCTAGTAGCCAGAGGAGGTGGTGCCATTGGCAGTGGTCACATGCGTTACATTGGTTCGTGGCCCGACTACTAATAGTATTAGCAATGGACTGTAGCTCATAGTGTTGTTACAGTAAATATTTGAAATTCTGCCTTTAAAGGGCCATACTCGGTGCGGAAAAAGACATATTCTACATCAAAATTATTAGGCCTAATGTAGAAATTTTAATCGAAATCCTTCGATATTACGTAGGTTATACGAAAAATGAGGTAGTCTATAGTTAAAATATTAATAAACGGGATGTAATATATGTATCTTCTATCGGCCTAAATCACTTAACATCCTTCGGTGTTTTTTTTCGCTACTATCGGGTTACATACTAATTTGAGATACGATTATTCTGTACAAGTTTCGTTGTTGCAGATAAAATGCAAATTACGCATTACTTATTTGTCACATAGTATTTCTACAACTGTGGTATACGCGTGTGAAATTTATATTATCGGAGTCTTTTTTACCATGTTTTTGCGATAAACAAAAGCAACTTCTTCACATTCAGTGATATAGGCTATTTGTCCTCGAATTTTTAATTTCTCAATGAGCTGGAATGTACTGGATTTCTTCAGTGTTTAACTTACATGTCATTCTAGGTCGTTAAGTGATCACTGTCCTTTCACCGAAATATTGCCGGTTCGAACTTAGTTCAGGGCGATGTGTTTTTCTGTAATAGTAAAACTAAACTTAAAACTAAAGAATAAAGGTATTTTACAAATAATTTCAAATTAGTGTAACTCTGAAAATATTGAGATTAGGATAAATATTTACACGACTTTTTTTTGCTGAGAATGTCTTTAGAAATAAGATCCGTAAGTGGTGGTAAATCCTCGTGAATCACCCTGTATAAGGAGCCGGAACTCAACAGGTCCAATCGTTGATGATGATGATGATGACGACTTGTGGAATAAATAATAATAATAATAATAATAATAATAATAATAATAATAATAATAGTAATAATAATAATAATATTAATAATACTTACTGGCTTTTAAGGAACCCGGGGATTCATTATCACCCTCATATCAGCCCGCCATTAGTCCCTATCCTGTGCAAGATTAATCCAGTCTCTATCATCATATCCCACCTCCTTCAAATCCATTTTAATATTATATTCCCATCTACGTCTCGGCCTCCCCAAAGGTCTTTTTCCCTCCGGTCTCCCAACTAACATTCTATATGCAGTTCTGGATTCGCCCATAGTGCTACATGCCCTGCCCATTTCAAACGTCTGGATTTGATGTTCCTAATTATGTCAGGTGAAGAATACAATGCGTGCAGTTTTGTGTTATGTAACTTTCTCCATTCTCCTGTAACTTCATCCCTCTTAGCCCCAAATATTTTCCTGAGCACCTTATTCTCAAACACCCTTAACCTATGTTCCTCTCTCAAAGTGAGAGTCCAAGTTTCACAACCATAAAGAACAAGCGGTAATATAATTGTTTTATAAATTCTAACTTACAGATTTTTTGACTGCAGACTGGATGATAAAAGCTTCTGAACCGAATAATAACAGGCATTTCCCGTATTTATTCTGTGTTTAATTTCCTCCCCAGTATCATTTATATTTGTTACTGTTGCTCCAAGGTATTTGAAAAGACAAAGTAGCCTATATGATTATGTCTCGTGAAGAGAATATTGTACGAAATGGAAATATAAAAATTGGAAATTTATGCTTTGAAGAGGTGGAAAAATTCAAATAATAATAATAATAATAATAATAATAATAATAATAATAATAATAATTTATTTTATTTATTTATTTACATTTAATGTGCTGTACAACAGCCAGTGGCCAATTACAGTTCAGCACAAAGAATATAAAAAAACATAATACAAAAATAATTATTACACATAAATACAATTACAATTAATTACAATAATGACGATGAATGGATAAATAATGGATGACTTTAAAATACATAACTAAGAATACTATGAGACAATGATAATTGAGTATAATGCCTAAAAGAATACATAAATGATAAATCGTTGCCAAGAGCAAACTAAGTCTATACATTGAAGGGATCGAATTCGCAGCCATGCATGTTGGCGTTTTTAATGCATCTGGAGACTGGTGAAAGAAATTTCGAATTTCTAATATAGAAAAGTTTGTGGGCTCTCATATCTTTTGTTGGAATACGTAAGGTAATATTGTTTAAGAAAGAGTCACAGGATATATCACCTTTGAGGACTTTACAAAGGAACAGATAATCTAGCTCATGGCGTCTAGCATATAGATTTTGACAATTAAAATATTCACATTTTCTCTCATAACTTTACCCGGAATTAATGGGCAGATATCTGAATGAACATAAAGATATAAATTTTCTTTGTATATTTTCTAATTTAGCCGAATCTGTAGTTGTAATCGAGTTCCAAGCTACAGACACATATTCGAGTTTCTATCGCACCAATGTATAGTCAAGCATTAAAAGAGAATCTGGCGTGGAAAAAGAATAAATTATTGACCGTATTATTCCTAACATTCTGATTGCGTGATTGTAAATGTAATCAACGTAACTATGAAAATACAATTTACTGTCAATGAATATTCCCAAATCTTTTACACAATCCGTTCTGTTAATTATAACATTATTTAGATAATAATTAAATTTCAGTGAAGAAGTTTTTCTAGAAAAGGTTATTACTTTAGCTTTGGATACGTTAATTTTCATACCATTGCCTTCCGACCATTTAGCGACTGAATTAATGTCACATTGAAATGATTGACAATAATAATAATAATAATAATAATAATAATAATAATAATAATAATAATAATAATAATAATAATATACTAAATATTGCAGGTTGAACAGACTTGCTGCAATACGATTGTATAAGTGAGTTCACTGTTTACTGAAGTTTCAAGAGAGATCGAAATGAATGATAACATAGCTGGAATTGGTTTGAGAATGGTTGGCTGGACGTGACTGGTCAGTACTATGTATTGTTAAATAACAAAAGAGAGTGTTATTTACTTGTCCGTGTTTACTCACGTTACATGGGATCAATTCTTTCAACAAAGCATCGATCTCTGTACCTTTTAGCCGCTGTCAGCGACAGAAGAAACCCACCCACATAAAACGGAAATTAGAACTGTTAGAGCAGGCCAGTCGATATGTGACGTGGATAAATACGCCGCGCGTAATGACCTGTGTACACGGCAAACAAGTCTGTCCCTCAATTATTTTAGAGTCCACCGACACTGTCATTAACTCAACTTTGTACGTTGTTAATAGAAGTTAAAAATATATTACAGCAGATAGGGAGCAGCTTTAACAATGAGTTCAGGTTATAGTAGCTGCATTCGGGCTTGGGTTGGATCCCCCTTTGGTCTTTGGTTTCTTTCGAGGTTTTCCACAGCCGTGGGACTGAAGCCGGATGGTCTATGGCGAGTCCTTGGCATCAACCCCTTTGATATGATTACCTGGTTGGGTTTTTCCGAGGTTTTCACCAACCAAAAGGCAAATACCGGGTAATATTTTGGTGAATCCTCGGACCTCACCTCATCTCACTACATCTCGCCAAAATATTGTAAAAAAAATTGCACAAAATTGTAAAAATTGTAGAAAATTACTAAATTGTAAAACTATAAAAATTTGTAAAAATTGTAATTGTAATATTGTAAAATTTTGACTTGTTCCACATCTTAAAGCTTCATTGCTCATGTAAGATCTATGGAATAAAATAAATGAATGAATGAATTAATTAATTAATTAATTAATTAATGGTAGAATGAATGAATGAATTAATGAATTAATGATAGAATGAATGAATGAATGAATAAATGAATGAATTAATTAATTAATGATAGAATGAATGAATGAATGAATGAAAGAATGAATGAATAAATGAATGAAAGAATGAATGAATAAATGAATGAATGAATAAATGAATAAATGAATGAATGAATGAATTATTGATAGAATGAATGAATGAATGAAAGAATGAATGAATAAATGAATGAATGAATAAATGAATGAATGAATGATAGAATGAATGAATTAATTAATTAATGATAGAATGAATGAATGAATGAATAAATGAATGAATAAATGAATGAATAAATGAATGAATAAATGATAGAATGAATGAATAAATGAATGAATGAATGAATTAATGATAGAATGAATGAATGAATAAATGAATGAATGAATAAATGAATGAATGAATAAATGAATGAATGAATGAATAAATGAATGAATGAATGAATGAACGAATGAATGAATGAATGAATGAATGAATGAGTGAGTGAGTAGTGGATTCAGATCCAGTATAGGACTTGATGTGCATCGGTTATCAATGCAACATTCCCAGGTGGGACCACTTTAGGTTCGAGCTCCATTATATTAATAATAAAAACTATTTATTCTCTTTCATTTTGAGACCACTTAACTTGAATGAAATTTATGCTTTAGCGGAATTTTTTTTTTCAGACTTGAAATTTTGTTCTCCACTTTTATTTTTCTCCACTTCGAAAGATTTTCACACGAATTACAAAGTTCACACACATCTTAGTACAAGGGCCGTCCAGAAAGTAAGTTTCCCTGGGGCCGTTTACAGAAAGAAAACACAATTTAATTGAAACATTTATTTGAACAGACACAGTAATTACTTTAAAGCTATATTTACATAAGATACAGTAGACTAATTGTTGAACTATTTTTCAACATATTCCCCACCGAAAATGAGACATTTGTCATACCGTGCGATCAAATTTTGTATCTGTGTTGTAGACGTCTACCGCCTGGAATCGTAACCAGTGTGTGACAGCCGTCTATACCTCTCTGTTCATTCCACGGTATGACAATGTTTTTAAAAATGTTATGTTTTATTTAACGACGCTCGCAACTGCAGAGGTTACATCAGCGTCGCCGGATGTGCCTGAATTTTGTCCCGGAGGACTTCTTTTACATGCCAGTAAATCTACTGACATGAGCCTGTCGCATTTAAGCACACTTAAATGCCATCGACCTGGCCCGGGATCGAACCCGCAACCTTGGGCATAGAAGGCCAGCGCTACACCAACTCGGCAACCAGGTCGACCGGTATGACAAAAAATGTTCCAATTCCGGTGGGGAATATGTTGAAAAATAGCTCAACAATTTTATTGCAGTATCTGTTCCATCACTTACAGATGATATGGTGTTGTTAGCAGAAGAGGAGATGATACTAAAGGATATGCTACTGGAGGTAAATGACAGCTGTGAGCAGTATGGGATGAGGATAAATGCAAGTAAGACGAAGAACATGATCACAGGAAGAAAAATAGACTACAGAAGATAAACTTGCGAATTCTAAATTGAAATTAGCTGTCAATTAACAAAGGTTAACTGTGCTGTTTATGGTAGATTTTTGTTTTAAAAGTAGCTGAAAGTACCCGGCGTTGCCCGGGTTTTCCTTTCTGCTTCTATTTTTAATTAAACTGGTTATTAAGTTTTCGGAAATCTCGGAAACCTAACAATACACAACCAAAACGAATTGTCTTTACTAAGCTTTCCTCGCCCATAAAGATGAATCTTTACTTAACGTCACTTACATGAATTAATGAACTCAGTCAAATGCCTGCCAGGGTTAACTCAATTTAAAACAGTTGTAAATCAGCCACCGAAAAGAAAACATTTCATCATGTGCCTGACGTTAAACTGTTGTTTTAAATTTATTTATTTATTTGTTTTGATTTATTTATTTATTCTGGTGAAATTAAGCTCATTAGGCCTTCTCTTCCACACCGCCAGAAATACAAATAAAGTAATAGAAAAATCAAACTATAAATAAAGTAAAACCCAACGAAAATATAATTCCTTCTCCTCTTTCTGATCAGTTTCATCATCGAATGAATATTATACATATTTAATTTAATTTATATTGGAAGATTTTTTTACCTCTTGACTGCTATATACTCGCTTATATCATATCCAGTTTTTTTTTTAATATAACTTGAAACTATATCTCATAAATTCAGAACATATTATATTAATTCTAATTTTACACACAGAATACAGATATAATATTAACTCGCAATAAGTCATTCTTTAACATAAAGACTAATATTCTGAGAAACGTACAGGCCTACCGGTATTTCAGAAATTAAGAGATTTTTGTTTCCACAACGCTTAACATATTAAATTTGCAACGTGAACAACAATATTTTGAGAATAATACAATGTTATTTTCAGTGGGCTTATGTACATTCACATACTACATTAGTAACACGACAAAAGTATCATTGAATTGATTATTGATATGTGTAAAATCTTCTTTTTTTTTCACTTCTTTGTATAAAATATAGTTGAGGATGTGCAAAAGACGCAGTTTTTTTAGTTAATGTCTGCAACTTTGAGAGACTGTCCTTGAGCTTCATTTTAATATGGGCATTACAAATGCTAGTGGCATTGAAATTGCAGTTGGTTAAGATTGAATGAGTATCCTAGAAATACATGGAATAAAAACATCTCCTTTTATTTTTGCAGTTAATATTATCAATTCTATTACGTTTCGTATGAGTTTTTCACACCAATTCTTATTCGTGCATAATTTTGGCGGGTCAATATTTCGCAATAGTACTGTAATGGTTATTCAATATTAAGTAAATTATGTGGTAGCAATCCTTGTAGTTTCAAAGAATTCTAGAATTCAGTTGCATAAAACAGTTTGCTCACTATCTACAAAACTACATCGAGGAATTCATAATACGGTCCTGGAATGCGTAAAGGTACTTATTGCATGAATTATCTAGTTTTAGCCTTCATGATCTGTGACAACAATGTAATTTAATTTCGTGTTAAAATTTCCAAGGCCTCGTGAAAGTCGATGTTGAATACAACAGATAATAATAAAAAATAATTGACTGTAGAAGATTTTGTATTTTAATATTATGCATGAAGATTTGATCTATTTATTTTTATTTTTCATAATTTTAATTAATTTAACTTCCATTTGCACAATTTTAATGTAGCCTATGTTCTTCTCCTGGTTATGAAGGTTAAATGTGCAAACTTTGGCACATATCGGTCAAAGCGTGTAGATTTGTATAGGGAACATACATACATACATACCCACATTCAATTTTATATATTAAGATACTATACATCCATGTCTCCTGGACTAGTTGCGTATTTTAACATACAGAAATAGTAGCCTTTTTAAGATAGAAGGCTAGTTGACATGGAATAGGGCCTAACTCATATTGAAAGCAGCTGAAATGAGATTCCTTAGAGAAAAACAAGATACATACTTTGGACCAGAGGGAAATTAGTAGCCTACATTTTAGAAGAATTAAAAGTAGAAGGCAGTCTTCGTTAAAATCGAAAGAATGCACAAATAATTATTGGATTTAACACGTTTTGAGAATAAACAAGAAACAAATTGTCAAGAATAATAATTGAATACAAAGACGCCAGTCACAATATTACGTCGAGCTAAAACATTTTTTTGAGTAGAAGACCTCTGCTGTAATGCTGATAATAATGGATAATGAAATGGGGATTGTCGGAGAAGTAATGGAAGGAAACGGAAGAACTCCGAGATGAACCCTTAAGCATCTTAGATTTTTCCATTATAAACACGACTTCACTATGATCGGGATTCGAACTCGGGTCCGAAATAATCACAAGGGAGTTCTCTGACAATTGAGCTACACAGGCAGTCTAATATGTAGACAATATAAGTAATAGAGAATTACAATTAAATTATCTTTCGCTATCTTCTACAATCTGTAAAACATAAATTACGAGGTCATAACAGAAAGCCGATGTCATTTTCTTGTGGTATGCTTTAAAAGGACACGCTCTCAGTGAATGATGTAGTGACAGAAACTCACGTCAACGACGCCAGAGGGCAGGTGAATCACACCCGTATACTGGGTGGCAGAACCAGGACCAGTTTTCGAACCGTCGTTTGTTTACATTTAAATACAGCTAATGAGCAAATGTCTACAGAGCGAATCTTGAACTTTTTATTGTCGCAGCAAATTTGGCAAAGTTTTTGTCCTTCACGTCCAGATGCATTCATGCAGGTGGGTGGCCTCAACAGAGTAGCAGACTAGGCCTAGTAGATAGAAATGTACATGCAAGATCTGTCCAATTATATTACGACTACCAATTTCTTTTTTCAAATAACTTAATACGTAAAGCTTTTACAGGCCTTTAAAACAGGGATATAGAACTGGGCGCCAGTTGCGGTATACGTCACAAGCCGGAATACGTCACTCATCCCCTCCTTTAACCCCACGCGTTATTCACATGAAAAGGTAGAGGGGATTTATATTTAATTTATATTCACATAAACATAAAACCAAAAGATCAGACAACATATGCTTGACAATACCACAACTGTAGCATATAATCACAGTAACAACTTCGGTCCAAGACTTTATAACATGACAATAGCTAAACTCCCAAACATACAATTTGCTAATGCTCCTTATTTAAAAAAAAAAAACAATAATTAACCCTTAAATTCGCAATGTATCTTATAGGATACAACAGGTTAAGAGGCTATATGCCATAATTTTAATAGAACAATAGAAAAAAATTTATAGGAAAACTAAATTTAACCAAAATTTCACAATACTATAATATATATATTTTTCATATAATGCAAATTGATTTGAATATTAATTTTTCCTACATTTTTATGGTTAGCTTCTTTGTTAATATTTAAATTTTATAAAATTCCTGTGTTAAGTTACGCACTAAGCAATAATGAATGTTCCCTTAAAGTTTGGAGTAATTCTGAAGAATTGCCAACAATACAAGCAAAATAACAGAATAATTCTAGACTATTCTTCTGAATGACATATAACTAAATACATCTACATTTTGTACAACATATAAAATATGGACATTGCAATAGTTGTTTTCTTTACAGTCCGACACGGTTTAATAAACTAGTGTGAGAAATAAATTTTTGCCATTTTAAGGGTTAAAGAAATTGTTGTTTACAGAGAAAATTAAGAGTTCAATTATTGTGACATCTGTCTTTCTTCTTTTTTTTCTTTCCTTTTTCTTTTTTTTTCTTTTTACTGTTATTAAAAAAAATGTCTTAACATTATGTGGAATGCCCCCTGAGCACGAGTAAGTAACTTACTCTTTCTAGGGGTGCTAGACAGTTTTATATTAAAAAGAAATATGTATCTTTGTTCTGGCAATAAAGTATTATTATTATTACTATGTACAGGCAACAACAAAAGGCTATTATCATAGATCCAACTATACGCATGGAGAGAGATCTAAACCAAGCTCATCAGGTTGATCAGGAAAAGAGGGCCTTTTATGAACCTTGTATTCCCTACTTTAGTGCCAAGTATAACAACCCTCTCTTCAATTGGTCAGTGACAGGTTTAATTTTTGGTGCTCGGAGTTCTTTACCAAAATTTACATATAATTTTTTAAAACAATTATCAACGTCATCTTTTGAAATTAAAAAAATCATCTCGCAAATTCTTAAAGATTCCCTACTATACAGATTCATTTATACCACTCAGAAGGCCTTAATTAAGGATATGCTAATTTTAAATAAAATCTTTTATTTATAAGTATAATTTTATAGTCATCTTCTAAGATTTTATTTTGTAATTGATAATCAATGGTGCTTAATTACTCGTATTATTACATTTTATTTTTATAACAATATTCATATTTAATTAATTACATTTATTTTCTATTAATTTCCGGATCCACGTGGTCATCCTCAATTAAGGCCGGGCGAGTTATTTCTCTCTCTATTATTATTATTATTATTATTATTATTATTATTATTATTATTATTATTATTATTATTTGTATTCACTACCTACTGATGGAATTCAACGCAAAAATTGCCCAAAACTTTTTTATTTTAAATTTCCATTATACTTATAATAAAAGTGTGTTCGGATCAGTACAATTAGTTATAACATGTTTCTGAAAGGAAAAAATTGATCACTTCTTGACAAATGAATGTTGCGAAAATGCAACACTAGGCAGACATGTATCATTTTTTTTTTACTTTGTAATGAAATGATGGCTAAAATATAGCTGAGACTAATTATGAGTATTTTCATATGTATTATAGCAAGTATAAAGCAATGTTATAATCAGGAACACAATTCTTTACATTTTATAACATTCAAAATTACAATTTACTTAGAATACATAACAGAAAATAACATACTAGTAAAGTCAGGAAGTTCCCGAACTTCGGGTGGCAACGCCGTGCTCAGTAGGCAACTTCTCTGCCTTATCCACGTCGTATGTAGCCTATTCTCCAGGCGTACAGTCTCATTGTGCCGACCGATCAAAGGGGAAAGTAATGCTGAAGTGTTCTTCGATACCCAGGGTCTCGTACAATTCCAGTTTATTCCTGAGGGTCGAACTATCAGTAAGGAGACACATGTTGCAATTAATCGATGACTTCGTCATGCAGTTCGAAGAAAAAGACCCAATTTGTGGCAAGGACAGAATTAGGATCTTCATCATGACAGTAACTCAGCACATCTGTCACTGTTGGTGAGCGAATTTATCGCACAACACAAAATACCCGTCCATCCATAGCCAACATATTCTCCAGACTTCGCTCCAGCAGCTTTCTACCTGTTTCCAAAGGTCAAATCCCTACTTAAGGAACGGCGGTTTTCATCAGTCGAAGAGGTGAAAATTCATGCGATGCGCTCTCTGCGGGAAGTGACCAAAGATGGGCTGCAGGAATGTTTCGAGAAATGGTGTGGACGCTGGCAGAAGTGTGTCACTACCCAGGGGGCGTACTTTGAAGGTGGTGTTGTGTAAATGGTTACATGTTATCTGCAACAAAGTTATCTATACATGTTCGGTTACTTTTTGACTCTACTGGTATAACATAGTCACGCACGAAACAGAACTGCAATTCAGAATAGAAAAAAAAAACAGTCAATTATTCGTGCCATAGTGTTTACATGAAATAGTTCACACAGGCCTACTTTTTTGGCATTTTCAGTTACATGCCAAAAATTCACATTTTTTCTAACTGGAATGAAAAGCAACAAAACATTTTTTTTTTACTTCACATTTATGCTACTTTACATTTTATGCAATGGATATTTGTTGTGGATCTGCAGAGTGCACATCTTGTGCGCTTTTCTTGGGAAGCAGAGAGGTTGCTGCAGTTGCCAAATCTTACATCTCCTGGTACTCGGGAAGCTGTTGGTGTCTTGATTGCTCCCGTTTTGAATCTTCATTTTCCATAAATATTCATAAATGTCGAAACAACTTTTTTCTTCGGAATTCCAGCAAGTCATCGTTATTAGTTTTCACACCGTCTATTATGCATGACACTCTATAGGCCTACAGTAGTCAGAGAGCAGCATCAAGTCCCCAGAGAAAAATTTACCGCCATCAACGCCAATGGACGTGGGATAGAGAACCAGGAAATGTATTAACTTTATTTTATTAAAACTCGATTTGTTGTGACTCTGATTAAAGTTGAAAGAGTTATATTTATTGCTTGCATCATTAGAAAAAAAAAATTAGAGCATTTCAACAGAGACATCCTGTATTTACTGTTAATAAACAAATTAAAAATATAGAAGTCACTAAACGGACTAACTTAACTGAAAAGCAAACATTCTCATGGTGGTAGACAAAAAAGTTATTTTTTTCTTCCACCATGTTAATAATATCAAAACAAGTGCATGTACGAATTTTGGCCACTCGAGCGCAACTACGAGGTCCGTAAAAATGTTTCCTTGGGGCCGATTACAGAAATGAAGCATAATTTCATTGGACAAATGTATTGGAACAGATGCAAGAATTGTTGAGCTATTATTCAACATATTCCCCAATGGAACTGAAACGTTTGTCATACCGTGAGATCAACAGAGAGGTGCAGACGGCTGCCACACGCTGGTTCCGATCCCAGGAGGCAGACTTCTATGACACAGGGATACAAAAGTTGATTACACGTTATGACAAATGTCTCAATTCTGGTGGGGAATATGTTGAAAAATAGCTCAACAAAATAATTCTGTATCTGTTTCAATAAATTTTTCCATGATATTGTGTGTCTTTCTGTAAACGGCCCATGGGAAACTTATTTTTTGTGGCCCTCATAATTGAGCTCGAGTGGCCAAAATTTATATAAGCACTTGTTTTGACATTATTAACATGACTATTTTATCTATCCCCATCAGAATGTTTGCTTGTGAGTGGAAGATAAAAGAACCCTGAAACAAATTTTAACACATAAAACTCATGGTAAGAGAGATATTGGTCGCCCTCTTCAAAGGTTGTTAGATTATTTAACGACGCTTTATCAACATCTTAGGTTATTTTTAGCGTCTGAATGAGACGAAGGTGATAATGCCGGTGAAATGTGTCCGGGGTCCAGCACCGATAGTTACCCAGCATTTGCTCGTAATGGGTTGAGGGAAAACCCCGGAAGAAACATCAACCAGATAACTTGCCCCGACCGGAAATCGAACCCGTGCCACCTGGTTTCGCTGCCAGACGCGCTGACCGTTACTCCACAGGTGTAGACTCCTTATCAAAGGTGCTATGTGGTTATAGCGGACCCGAGTTGGACTCCCGGTGTGTCAGTGGTATCTTATTCGAATTCTTTAAGTTTTGGGCATGTTCTGAAACCAAAATGTCTAGAGTTCGAAGCTCGCACGGTACCTCGCCACCTGTTCGCTCTGATTTCACTTCGCACCGCATCTCTGTGTATCGGTGTTCAGTGCTCGGCATGTGCCTATAGGTGCGTACACACTTAGCGAACGAACAACGAACGAATGATGAAGCAAAACTTCGTTGTTCGTTCGCTGTTTGAAGCGACGTACAAATCATCAGCAAATTGTCAGAAAACATTCACATTCGCTGATTATCCGCTATAAAGGCAGACGAAAATATAATTATAGCAAGTGCAGGCCTGTTTCATAAATACAGTAATAATATTAAGTAATAGTATTACAGTCATGAAAACAATTTTATTAACCGACTAAATTCTGTCTCATAAACGTTTTGCACGAGTCATAAAATACGTACAGTAGCCAGATGATTTGAGGTTAAGGCTGACAAACATAACCAAGTTGGTCTGCACTCTACAGCTATTTATATTATTCTCTCTGTTAACAGTTGTTGAATGAAATAAGTTTTGAAGTACTATCTTTAATAGCAACAACAGAGTAAATCGTAATATGTGTGAAGGTTTGGGAGACAATTTATTTCAGATAAGATTGTAAATCACTGCAACTCGAAGTTATTGTTTCTGTTATTTGATTCAGTTGATTTACGAGTAAAAGAAACAATATGATATATCTAAAATATTGTGAACAGATATTTATCATTCCTAATTGTTCACGTCTCTGCTGTTGTAAAGTTTGCAATTCCAAAAACAGTGTATCAGTGACAGAAGCGTGTGTGTGCGCGCGCGTGTGTAAAACTTGGACCTCGTTATCTAAAGAAGTACCATATGAAAATGTTAAGCAGTGAAAACTTTTGATGACAATATTGTAGCAGCCTTAAAGACAGTGTTAACGACAGGGTTAGTAGAATTTGTAAGATATTTCAAGTTCCGTTATAATTCGGAATACTGCGCAAGTACTTATATAAAAAAAAATAAAAATTATTGGTGCAAGCGTAAATAAATACACATAAAAATTACTCTTTTACCAAAAATAAATAAGTAATGCAATAACAACATAAGTACTTACGCGGTGAAGTCGTTCCTAGAAAATATCGTGTTTGAGTGTGAAGGTGTGGATGTTGTAGAAGATTAATGTTATGACGAAATTAATAAAAATACTGAAATTGTCTTAATGGGTTTTTATTGCTGATTATGTTTAAGTAGTATTTTCAAGAAGTTACCTGACTATACAAAATGCAAATACATATGTTCTAATTAGAGATTGTGATGTGGAATTGTGGATACGGTACCTATAAATCTCGTAAGTTAATTTTAGTTTATGCCCTCAATAGGGGTGGTTTAAAGTAGTCCACATATTTTGTAATAGATCTACTTGTTGATATATGTCTGCAAAAGATTTTGGCTCACCAAGATCTTCACAATGTTAGTTAGTGAAGAGTATATAGATTCAGGTTGTCACAAGTATACATTGAAAAAACATTTCAATAGGTACAGAAAATATTAATATTACTGTATTTTGTGATGTAGATGTCCCATAGGCATATATTTCTGAACAATTATTATAATTTAAAAAATGACGAGAAAGGAGGGAAAAACGTAAAGTTCAATCATTCAAATAACATAAAATAATGTAAAATATACAGTAATTACTTTATAACAGTTCTATACTGTAAATGAATTTAATTTAGGTTTCACCCTTTCCAATTGTTCCTCTTTTACAATTAGATAAGATAGTTTTCAATTTCAGCCTGGTCCACCTACATTGGCGCCTATGACAGTTTGTAAGTATTTGTAAGTATGGAGAGGGACTTTGTTAGTCATTCATTTTGTCTCTGATGCTTTTTAAAATGGGGAAAAGAAGAAACAGAGTTTTTTGCGAAAAATTCTCGAATTGAAAGGTCAACTATTTCATTATATTCGTAACTTTCTTGCATATGGTTATAGGATATTCGTTGTCTAAAATTTCTTGGACGTCGGACAAACACTCCCATTTCATCACTATTTGAGTCAGAATTATCCATTTCAAATGGTTTCATGGTTTTATCTTCAAAATCTAACCCTACATTGGCATTTACTTTTTACAAATTATTAAACTATTACTTAAAATACAGTCATGGAACTAACGTTAATATTATTAATAAATTTAATTATCTTTGCTGCTTTATGAAACACTTTAGTAATATTATTTATTTTAGTAATAATATGAGCGTTTACAGTAATAAATAATATTATTAAATATTACTTTTATGAAACAGAACAGTAATAATATTACTTAATGTTATTACCTTTTTAGTAATGGTATTAAATTATTACTTTTATGAAATAGGCCCCAGGGGAAAGTTTCAGTACACGGATACCTCACTGACAATAATTATCTTAAAATATTAAAAAGAGAGATTTGTCTGTGTTTGTCGTATGCGCATCATGCTTACGAAAAGACACTTTTCAGTGCCAATAATTTATTTTGTGTGCACAAGGTTGGAACTTTGTTTTTCCTGGGCGTGAATTTGTCCTAAAGGAACGACATACGCGAACCAAGTTGACTCGTACACTTCATCACTCCCCATTCCAGAACTTTTTATGGAATTCTGTCTTTCACTCCAGAATTATGTCAGTAGGGATTCAATTTTCAATTTTCTTTTTGACTTCTGCTCCCTACAATAAACAAAAAAAGTATATCCACTGAAAATAAATAAACAAAAATAATTTTCAAATTTTGCACGTGTTTGACTCGCCTATCTTGCAGCTAAACATCTTTCCAATAGGTTCCCAAACATCATGTTTTCTTATTTTATTGTGGTAAGTAGGATACTTGGGATTCCATGAAGTTTCCTGCTCCCTATATGCATTAATAAGATTTATAACAGCGTCTTCCGTCCACTCCAGTTTCGACATCCTGTTAGTGAAATTGAACTAAGCGCTGCGTTCTGCTACGAACTACAAGCTAGTGGCAAATCCCGTCCACAACGAATACCAACTTCCTTTGATGTACCGACAAGCGACGGATCACTTCCGAAGGCAAACCAAACGATCGGTTTGCCTTTGCTGCGACGTACACACGTACCGATTTCAGTCAACGAATGCAATCATTTGTCGTTCGTTCGTTGTTCGTTCGCTAAGTGTGTACGCACCTTATTGAGCAGCTGTTCGAAGTTCGTGACTTATTGTTCTTGTTCGTGACTGTAACCCCTCTCGAGCCCACGATAACCGCGCACCCCCGGTTACAACACATCGATCGTATCACCCAAAATATATAAGAACTGGAAAGCAAACAGTCCTTTCACTTGCACGGGTGTTTCAAGGATTCTGTAAATATAAATTGCAATAGACTACGGTTTAACTGTCCTTGGAGGAGTATATAGCCTACAAATCGGTTATTTAACAACGCTGTAACTACTGTGTGGTTGTTTAGCGTTAGTAGAATTGGTGATAATGAGTTAATATTTCGCGACGTGAGACTGAACAGTCGAAAAAATTGATACTCTTGTGAAGAGGATGTCCTCTGATGTCGTATAATTAAAAGGGGTGTGACACTGAAACCACCCTGGAACTTGTTTTGGACATGAAATTGTCATCAAAATTTTTAGTAGGGGAGACTTGGGCAAAACGAATAAGCCGGGCAAAGAGAATAATGCATATTTCTTAGAAACGCCAACAGGTAGCGCTTTCTGCTATGTTGGGGAAGAATCCCTATCAGATTTTGCTGCTGGAACTTCCTTGTCGTCATTCTAGCTAGTAAGGGAAGAAGTCAGCGTGTGTTTGAAGAAAATTGACTGTTTTCTTAAAATATTTCAATGTAAGAGAAACATATATACAACATACAGTACTGCAAAAACTCTTTGTTATGTAATAGTAATATATAGGCGATAGAATTAGTTCTAAAATGCCTTACTTACGAAGAAGATTATTGACGTTTATGTTTGTATAACCTTAAATGAAAAGCGAAGTGGCGTCTGCGGGGAAAGTGAATAACTTATCCACTATATAAGTGTCAGCTGTATTTTTGTATATATTTGTCTATTGTAATAAAGCGTGTTAGATCATTTTACATAGTGGAGGCATTAAGTCACACTAATTAAATTATAAATCAGTAACACTGATCTTAATTTTTACTTAAAAAGGTCGTAATGTCTTTTCAGATGGTTTAATTTTTCAAGAGGAAGACGGAGCAAGCCAATTGGTCGGAAGAAGACATGAAGAAAGCACTTGAAGAAATAAAATCTTCCGATCAGTGGTTCTGCTATCTGGCCATACAACCATAATGTGTTTGTTGATGAAGATTTTGCTCCAGATGAACTTAGAGATCGCCCACTTGAGACAGAAATCAGTGAAACGACAGCTGGCTCAGATTTAACAAATTCTGCGGTGCCAGCTTCTTCAGCGGCTGAAGAAACAGTTAATGCTCACTCAGAATTAACCACCTCTGTGATGTCGGCATCTTCAGAGATTGACGAAATATTCAATACATCAATTACAGTCATTAACATCGTGTTTATGTGTTGATTTAATTTTATTATCAGTGAATAGAAATGAAGTAGAAAGGTGAAAATGTTACAGGGATATTCACTTTGCCCGGGTACCCGGACAAAGCGAATAATTAACTATATTTTCTTTCTCAAATCATATCACTCTCCGTAGGTACGAGAAACGAATTGCTGTTTTGTAGATATGTGGACAACATGTGTCACAACCAAAGTCATGAAGTTTTAATTTCGGGAGCACCAAAATATAGCCGGTGGCATTGTTTATTCTTAGCTTATCCGCTTTGCCCGGGTTTACCCTATGAGTATGAACATGTATTGATATTTAGTGCAGATTCTAACCAAAAGTTTCGATATGCCAAGACTAGTATAGTTCAACAGAAGCCGGCCTATGTCAGAGGACGAAATTCCAGAAAATGGTTGTTACTCATCATGCTAATATCTGGAAGTTTCTGGACAATATTCGCAAGGACCAGCGTGAAAACAACATAATTATAACACAACTACTGGGAGGACACCACAATGTTAAGCGGTCCATTAAAAAGAAATATAGGCTATTCTAAATCAGGCCAGAATTGAAAATATTTACGGAAATGTGTTGAATATCAAATAAACAATAACAAACCCCGTTATTTACGTTCAATCAGCAACAATGAAATTATATGCAGAAAACAACCTAGATGATGTAGGAATAGTACCGGTACAAATAAAAAATTTACGTTTCATACTTCAATATTTTCATAGAGAACGTAGATGATGTATAAATAGTACAAATAAAATTTACGCTTTTACACTTCAATATTTCCATTCAATAGTCGTCAATTTTTTCAATTAGCGTACCCATTACATTGACGAATTTGGCAAATAGTCAAAATATTTCGTTGATGAATTTCACAAATAGTCAAAATGCTTCCAGGACGATACGTCCACAGCAGTACGTCCATCAGACAATTTGTCCACTATTTCACGTCCATAGCTATTTTGTCCAAGGAAATTAGTCCCGCAAACATTTCGTCCACCAAAAAATTTGTCCATTAATATTTCATTCAAGAATTATTGTGTCCATAATTTTTTATCAATTTTTCTTTGTCCACTAGTTTCTGTGCCAACTAAATATTTTGTCCTCGAATATTTTGTTCATTTTTGGGTAACAAGTACTTCCAATATGGAATTAAAAAAAGGAGGTTGCTGTGGAAATATATTTAATTATTTTGTAGCATAAAAATGTTAATTTTAATGGAAATATGTAGTTCATTGGTTCAGTATTAAATTTTGAAGCAAGTGAAAATATTTAAAATGGCTTATATGATAACACCCGTAAGAGGGCGGGACATGCTATATAGTCCACAATAAGTATACTTACCACTTTCATTCATATTATTATTATTATTATTATTATTATTATTATTATTATTACAAGAGTGGTAGTGGCATAGCAGTAATATTAGTTTTAAAACATTTATGCAAATGGACAATCAGGAATACTGGACATAATGTACTGGACGAGACAATAAAATGGACAACTTAATAAAGAGTTCAAAGATAACTGTAGGACATAATAAAATGTGGACCAAACGTTCAGAGGACAAAATAGCGCAATGGACATTTTAACTGTGGACGAAATAATAGTGAACATAAAACACCAAAAGACGAAAAAATATATTGGACAGAATATCAAAGGGACGTACGAAACAGCGGACGAAATATCCGTGGACTCAGCGTCTGGGAACTAGTCAAAATATTTCATTGACGAAATATCTGTTGTCGACATTCCCCTGGTCGAGTTTCTCAGTTGTCAAAGTATCTTGATGACGAATTTCACAATCAGCCAAATTAATCGTTGACGAAATGTCTGCAGAAAGAACGTCTGCTAATCTTCTAAACCATACCTGCACAAACAGCGCTCAACGAGCGTGCGCGCTCCTTCGGAGGGGGAGAGCGGTGTTTACCGCTCTCCGAAACGGAGAGGAAGATATGTCAGAATGACATAGACTTGCTACAGGTAGAGGAGAGGGAAACGACCACTCAGTTATCTAGTGGAGTGCAGTGTGTAGGCCTATTCTCAGTAACTGTTTCACGTTGCTTACCTACTGCTACAGTACAGTATGGAGGAATCTAAAAGACGGAACATAACATTTAACATTTAACGATTTACAGCTCGAACTTATTGATCTTCAATGTAACCTAAGGGCTAAAGATCGTTTGAATAATACTACTAGTCTGGTTGAGTTTTACAAGACTAAACATTAGCAATAATATCCAGGACTACACAGGCTGGCTGTGAAAATGATTGCTATGTTTGGCTCAACATTTATATTTGTGAGCAAATGTTTTCTATAATCAACTTTAATAAAGGCATCTGTAATTGATGTTTCATTACGATCAGGTAGGCTACTGTTCCTTTCAGCTGCCAACAACATAAAACCTCGTTTTGATGTACTGATAAATAAAAGTATAACAAAATGATATTGTACATTTAAGTAGCTATAGAATTGCTATTATTTCTGTAAAATAAATATTTATTCATTAATTAATAATGTCCAAGATAGTTTTGCAAACACTGAACGGGAATTCATTTCATGAACACCTTGTGTACATTTCGTACGAGATCACCCCTTCTTCCAGTCCACCCTTATACAGAGCGCAGCTAATATCTGCATTCCGCTCATGAGCTGTCAGCCGGCTCGGAGAGCGCAAACCTTGTGCAGGTCTGTTCTTTTTTTTATTGGGTTATTTTACAACGCTTTATCAACATCTAGGTTATTTAGCGTCTGAATGAAATGGAGGTGATAATGCCGGTGAAATGAGTCCGGGGTCCAGCACCGAAAGTTACCCAGCATTTGCTCATATTGGGTTGAGGGAAAACCCCGGAAAAAACCTCAACCAGGTAACTTGCCCCGACCGGGAATCGAACCCGGGCCACCTGGTTTCGCAGCCAGAAGCGCTGACCGTTACTCCACAGGTGTGGACAGGCCTGTTCTAAACCTGGTAAATTTTCCTCATTTTTCTTCTCGTTCAAAAGTGTGTCCTGCACTTTTCTAGTAGTCCCATTTCATTCTGATGACTTGACATAGGGAAACACATATCTCTAAGAAAGAGATGGGAAGATTTAATAGGTACAATTTCCTTTGCTATTCCATAAGTGAAATTACACATTATGCAAGACGTAAGCTGCAGATGGAAGGAAAACGCAGCGCGTGATTAGCAAAGTGCACGAAGTCAGACAAGTTTCGGTAAAGTAATGTCTTCATCCAGGCGCCGGCCGCGCCGAGTCCCCATTTGCATAATACGGTGTCTCGGAGATCAAGCGTGTAATTTTGTTCCGCCTTGCATCATTTTTGTATTTCATTTCGATTCATCCGAATTGCGCCGTGCACATCAAATCACATTAGACAACTCTTAATTTTTGGGTGTGTCGAAAGAGCTACACGGGCTTTGAAAGCACTTTGCTAATCATGAATTCCTTTTCACTTTCTCATTTCACAAATTAAAAACAGAAAGTATTGTGATGTTGGAGAGATATATTTCGAGATTTTCACGGAATTATACGGTTTTGTCATTCCTAATATTGAAAATTTGATCTTGATCACGCTGTCTGTCTGTACACTACAATTTTTTTTTTTCGAAAACTACTTAATGTGATTTTTTATACGTATTCAGCAACGAAGAAATAGTGCAAATTATTTTCAGTGTCACAAGTACCTACTCACCCATATATCTAGCCACACACCCACATACTCAGTCACCTATCTACAAAATGACGCATACATCCACTTAACTGCGCACTCCTGTCATTTATATACTCACCTAACCATTCTCTCAATGATAAACCCATAGAATAATTCCAGTGTTGCCAGACTAGAAACACTGAAATCCACCCACGTAACAACCAAATTCCACACAATTCCACACATGACTTTAGAATACATTTTTGTAAATTATATTCATGTAGAATAAATAAATAAATAAATAAATAAATAAATAAATAAATAAATAAATAAATAAATAAATTTACAAAAGTTGTTTATATCATGTTTAAACTTATGTATGTATTATGCATATATTGTTTATTTATTTATATTCAGTATTATTTGTTCAAGTACGGTGTATATCACATGGGAAATGCCTGTTACGATTCCGCTGAGAAGCATTTGTCATCCAGTCTGCTCTCAAAAACAGCTGAAAGTTAGAATTTATAAAACAGTTATATTACCGGTTGTTCTCTATGGTTGTGAAACTTGGACTGTCACTTTGAGAGAGGAATAGAGGTTAAGGGTTTTTGAGAATAAGGTGCTTAGGAAAATATTTGGGGCTAAGAGGGATGAAGTTACAGAAGAATGGAGAAAGTTACACAAAGCAGAACTGCAAACATTTATTCTTCACCTGACATAATTAGGAACATTAGTCTACACCTGTGGAGTAATGGTCAGCGCGTCTGGCCGCGAAACCTGGTGACCCGGGTTCGATTCCCGGTCGGGGCAAGTTACCTGGTTGGGGGTTTTTCCCGGGTTTTCCCTCAACCCAATATGAGCAAATGCTGGGTAACTTTCGGTGCTGGACCCCGAACTCATTTCACCGGCATTATCATCTTCATCTCATTCAGACGCTAAATGACCAAAGATGTTGATAAAGCGTCGTAAAATAACCCACTAAAATAAAATAAAAAAGGAACATTAAATCCAGAAGTTTAAGGTGGGCATGGCATATAGGGCGTAAGGGTTAATCCAGAAATGCATATAGAGTGTTAGTTGGAAGACCGGAGGGAAAAATGCCCTTGAGGAGGCCTAGACGGAAATGAGAGGATAATATTAAAATAGATTTGAGGGAGGTGGGATATGATGGTAGGGACTGGATTATTCTTGCTCAGGACAGGGACATATGGCGGGCTTATATGAAGGCGGCAATGAACCTCCGGGTTCTCTAAAACCCATTTATAATCAAGTAAGTATGAGGTGTATATTAAGCAATTTAATCTTAGGTAATGGAAAATGTATTTGTTACAGGTCGTACACGGAGCAAATTAGAGACGCAAGGAAAACCAGACAAGTGACTGAGTTTTATGTTAATTTCTCCCCCGCCGTCTCAACAAGACAGTTAAACGTATGTGTAAGAGTTTTTGTGCGAGATCGTGCGTATTTGCTTGGTTTCCGCACAAATCCAATCCGCGGAAAGTCTAAAATTCCACATTCAATCCACATTCTTCTTACCGCTTAAGTGACATATTGATTTTACTGCTTTAGGCTTTTAACATATTATTTTTAGAGACGTTCAATATAGTAATAATTATAAATTGGAAACTTACCACTGCAATTTCACCTAAATTGCACTGTTAATTATTGTTTTTAAATATTTGCAAAAATTAAGTAAACTCTATAACTCCACTAAAGTTACTGCATTCGTGATGCAAGTAACATTAAGGTAGCCGTGAAAAAATCAACAAGATTTATAGACTGGGGGGAAAAAAAGACAGACGTATATCACGGCCTGCTGGAGTATAGTAAACACAGAAAACATTTTAAAGGAACAATGTTGAATATAGAAATTTTTGTTTTGCAAATTTGCCGTCATTGAACAGAAACCAAGATGGAGATTTCATTGCAACTAATTAGAAATTCCTCTTTCAGGTATGTAATAAACGATCTTCGCACAAAATAATGTACGATACACGAGCGGTATGTTTTCTTTCAATTCTCGGAAATTAAAAAAAAGCTCAACTAAGTTTCGTTTTTTCAAACTTCTCCTCGAACATGAAAACTTCAACATACCGCTCTTGTAACGCATATTACTATTATGGTCTTGTGCAACATTGTGGCCAAGAATTCAGATACATTTCCATCGGCGAAATTTCTCGTTCTCGAGAACCCTTTAATAATTCTGGTGAGAAGGCAATATCAATTAGGAATGGACAGAGTACGGTAAGTTCTAGAGGACATTTGAAGTCGGGTTTGTATTAGGAAAACTCTCCGGAGACCTGCGTGGCACGTATTTTCGACTAGACTGTAGAAGTGCCCCCGAAGGTTTCATTCTTATTTCTTCTCCAACTATCCCAACTACGAACTCCACCTTAGTATCTAAGCTTTGTTCGCTGTGGCTAAAATGACTGGGTCCCTGGCTAGTGGATTCTGGTTCGAATCCCGTTATGAAGTACATATTAGTCTTCCCGTTATTTTGGACGCTTAGTGTTCGTTTGCTAATTTCATATTTACAGTAATTCATTTGGAGAAATGTAATTACCTTTCAGTCGTGATTAGGAGTTTTCTGGATAATCATGCGTCGATATTTGTTTGGAAGTTAACCCTTAAATTGGCAATGTATCCTATAGGATACAATAGGTTAATAGGATATCTATTTATATAATTTGAACTGGTAATGGAAATTACGGGAAAACGGCTGAACGGATTTTAATGAGTGATCCCTCATTTTCATGCCTGGCATCCAAAGTTTTTCGGAAAAATAGTAGTTTTCAGTGAAATGTCAATTTTCCTACATAATTTTCCTATTTTCCAAAATCCATCTGTTGTCAGTTTTGAGAACTAATTTTATTGAATCACGGCCGACTTGATTGAATTTCAGAAAAAAACACACATTACAATAAACAATAGGCTATTACACGAAGGCCATAACCTGCAGGATTGCCGACATATTTAGAGCTCAATTCAATTTGTTATTAAGAACTGATTCTGCAGAGTATAATTTTCTGAGTACAGCTGTGTATTAGGATATTCAAATCTACGAAACTTGAGGTGGTTTGATGACATTATTACCATTATAAATTACATAGTATTATAGTTAATATCATGATGCGTCTATTTTTCATTAATTGTACATAATATTGATGCTATATTGATGACATGAAAGTGAAACGTTTTGAGGTTATGTAAGTAAATGTAGAGAATATCTTAATTTAGATCTTCATTTCTATAATTTACTGAGTGACTGCTATATATAACTACAAAACTTAAGTATATAATAATATTGTTATTAAAAATTAAATATTTTTATACTTATTAACCCAGTGGGGTTGGGTCTTTTTCATATACTTAATGGCGGTGTAGTGTAGATATTGATATGTGTCATTGTCTTCAGTATTGGCTCGAGAGAGCGCAAAAATTACAGTTCCTAAGGAAAGATAAAATGGCATTACTTACTGATAAAATAAGAGGTCTAGAAAATTTTGTAGTCTCAGATCATTTCAGCAAGATCTCTTAGTAGGATAAAATGATTTTACTCTCTACATTTCAAGTTCTACATGCAGCAGTTATACGAAAATGCTATTGTTCGAAAGCTTAGCAAACCTGACATTTTTTTAACTTTTTCCTACAATCCACAATGACCTGAAATAGCTACTGCTATCGTCCTGACATCGATACTTGCGTTTTCGCGTTGAAACTCAAAAACTGAAGTTGGATAGGTTCAAGAAAAAGTATTTGCCCTAAAAAAATCCACTCAGAAGCAGTATGTTTCATTATTATGGAAGCAAATAACCATAAAAAAGACAAATATTCTTTATTGAAAAAAATCTGAAAAATGTTTATTTGAACGTCTAACGAACTTAGTTTGCAGCAGCATTTGCTGCACAAGCCACTAGTGTTAATAGAACAATAGAAGAAAAATTGGTAGGAAAATTAAAATTTCACAATACTATAATATTGCATAACATATGAAATATGGACATTGCGATAGTTGTTTTCTTTACAGTCCGACACGGTTTAATAAACCTTTCACTATCTCTGCCTCTACATAGGTTAACAATATTAGACGATTTGCTAAACATAACTTCATAACGAGGAGAATCTTTACATCAGCCATCATTCAAATTCATTGGTATTATTTTATTTAACCGATTTGTGACATTCTTAACCCTTAACTTGGCAAAACTTCATTTCTCACACTAGTTTATTTTTTTAGGGCAAATACTTTTTCTTGAACCTGTCCAACTTCAGTTTTTGAGTTTCAACGCGAAAACGCAAGTATCGATGTCAGGACGATAGCAGTAGCTATTTCAGGTCATTGTGGATTGTAGGAAAAAGTTAAAAAAATGTCAGGTTTGCTAAGCTTTCGAACAATAGCATTTTCGTATAACTGCTGCATGTAGAACTTGAAATGTAGAGAGTAAAATCATTTTATCCTACTAAGAGATCTTGCTGAAATGATCTGAGACTACAAAATTTTCTAGACCTCTTATTTTATCAGTAAGTAATGCCATTTTATCTTTCCTTAGGAACTGTAATTTTTGCGCTCTCTCGAGCCAATACTGAAGACAATGACACATATCAATATCTATACTACACCGCCATTAAGTATATGAAAAAGACCCAACCCCACTGGGTTAATAAGTATAAAAATATTTAATTTTTAATAACAATATTATTATATACTTAAGTTTTGTAGTTATATATAGCAGTCACTCAGTAAATTATAGAAATGAAGATCTAAATTAAGATACTCTCTACATTTACTTACATAACCTCAAAACGTTTCACTTTCATGTCATCAATATAGCATCAATATTATGTACAATTAATGAAAAATAGACGCATCATGATATTAACTATAATACTATGTAATTTATAATGGTAATAATGTCATAAAACCACCTCAAGTTTCGTAGATTTGAATATCCTAATACACAGCTGTACTCAGAAAATTATACTCTGCAGAATCAGTTCTTAATAACAAATTGAATTGAGCTCTAAATATGTCGGCAATCCTGCAGGTTATGGCCTTCGTGTAATAGCCTATTGTTTATTGTAATGTGTGTTTTTTTCTGAAATTCAATCAAGTCGGCCGTGATTCAATAAAATTAGTTCTGAAAACTGACAACAGATGGATTTTGGAAAATAGGAAAATTATATAGGAAAATTGACATTTCACTGAAAACTACTATTTTTCCGAAAAACTTTGGATGCCAGGCATGAAAATGAGGGTTCACTCATTAAAATCCGTTCAGCCGTTTTCCCGTAATTTCCATTACCATTTCAAATTATATGTTTATTTGAACGTCTAACGAACTTTGTTTGCAGCAGCATTTGCTGCACAAGCCACTAGTGTTAATAGAACAATAGAAGAAAAATTGGTAGGAAAATTAAAATTTCACAATACTATAATATTGCATAACATATGAAATATGGACATTGCGATAGTTGTTTTCTTTACAGTCCGACACGGTTTAATAAACTAGTGTGAGAAATGAAGTTTTGCCAAGTTAAGGGTTAAGAATGTCACAAATCGGTTAAGTAAAATAATATCAATGAATTTGAATGATGGCTGATGTAAAGATTCTCCTCGTTATGAAGATATGTTTAGCAAATCGTCTAATACTGTTAACCTATGTAGAGGCAGAGATAGTGAAAGGTATGGAAAAGTAAATTAGGAATAAAGCCTGAGAAATGGGTAAACAACTCAATACAACTAAATTAAAAAAATAATGAACACAATAATATAAATTAAATCAATAGCCGTTGCAAACACACGAGAGTGAAGAAACACTTAAGAAGAAAGCGAAAATTTAGGAAAGAAAGAGAGGGAAAATAGGGTAATACTAAGAGAAAGAGACATAAAAACAAATAAAAATCACAAAACAGAAGAAAATCGGAAAACATAAAATATCAGAGATAAATAAAGAGACAGAGAGAGGAAGGGAAAGATAGAACAAGGAAATAAATTAAAAACACACACAGGAACGAAAGGATGGGACTATAACCAACAAAAATAAATAAAAAATAAATACAAATTAGTAGGTTAAAGAATATACTGTATATTTCATAAAATTAGTCGACCTGGTTGGCGAGTTGGTATAGCGCTGGCCTTCTATGCCCAAGGTGCGGGTTCGATCCCGAGCCAGATCGATGGCATTTAAGTGTGCTTAAATGCGACAGACTCATGTCAGTAGATTTGCTGGCATGTAAAAGAACTCCTGCGGGACAAAATTCCGGCACATCCGGCGACGCTGATATAACCTCTGCAGTTGCGAGCGTCGTTAAATAAAAAATAACATTTTAACATTCATAAAATTATCATAAAAGAAAGAAATGTATAAACTGAGTGCAAGAAAGAACGAAACAGATGCGGAAAGAAATATATTTAAGCAAATAAAGGAAGAAGGTTAAACGTATAAAGGAAGAAAGTAAATGTAATTGGGGTAAAAAAGATAACATAGTAATGATAAAGAAATAAATATTAAAGAAAACAGTAAAAGAAACAGAAATAAAGAAAGAGTTAGGCCTAATGAATGAATGAATTAATTAATTAATGAGAATATAATTATGAAATAAAGAAAGAAAGAAATGCATAAACATACAAACTATATATAACATAAAGAGGGTGAAGAGAGAAAGATGATAGAGAAAAATAAATACAAGGACAAAGAAATGTAGAAAGAGAAATAGTAAGAAGTAAAATGTAACTAAGATGACAAAATATAGCATAGAAATAAAATAGTACATTATGCAACGAGCCTATAATGGTAGTAAATAAGACGAGCGCAAGCGAGTTTCATAATTTTCATACAAGCGTCTTAATTACCATTATAGGCAAGTTTCATACGACTTTTTATGCTCGACCATATTTCTAACTTGAAATTATTCGTAAGTATTCATGTTATTGTTATGTGAGTGGAATAGCCTATCTCATGAATTGTGAGATGTGCGCAGACGCGAAAGTATTGATTTTTTCCGGGAAATGAATATCGACTACCTTTATAATACTAAGATAAACATTAGCCTTGATATAACCTTGAAATTGAATTCGACATTGAAAAACGAGATGAGAAATTGAATTTATTTGAATATTATTTACAATTAACGCTAATTATTATAGTAACAGAACATAACCTTCTGCGACAGTATTGGATTTCCAGCCTCCGTGACCTTTCGATAGTTGTCTTTCGATTGCATATCCGAAAATAATCGAAAATCTGAATTTTAATGAATAGGTGTACTTTAATGACATGTATTAAATGACTGCTACCAGGTGTATAATTACTACATTTCGGCATGGTCGAGCATAAAGAAATAAATATTAAAATCCTCAATAAAAGAAACTGAAAGAAATACAGTATAATTCCTAATGAATGAATGAATAAAAAATGAAAAATGATTAAGGAAATAAAGGAAGAAATGCGTAAAATCTTAAACTAATTAACATACAAGGAATATTAATATAAAAAGAGAGAAGCAAAGAAAAGTGATGGACTAGAGGAAAATAAATAGAAGAAACAAAATAAGGCAGGAAAATAAGAACCTACTTTGAAAAATAATAAATGATGTACTGGAATTATGACAGAGAGAAATGTGAAGAACATCAAAATAAAAGAAACGAAAAAATAAAGGAAATGAATATTTGAAATTGTGCATCTGTAAAGGCGTCATTGACGCAAACATCGTTAAATGTTTCTAGTGGGAGGGAGGGGGAGGGAAGAGTAGAGAGAATATCGGCAAGTAGTGAATCGTGTGCACAATTGACTGAGTCAGTGATCACGATGAATTATTAAGAAGAAGGCGTACTTGCGTGCAGCAGCGGCCCAAATATTAGATAATGCACACTCGCCATGCGATCATGAACAACGATTTCCATGTTGTACGAGGGTCAGCCTAAGGGCCTACACTCATTTTGCGACATACTAATTATTTAATCACTGTTAGCAATATTGATTCCACTGTCATCCGCCCTTCTCAGTCGACCTTGGTAATATGTTTGTCAAGGCCCGAGGTTCGAGAGTTTAAACCCTGCGATGAATTCTTTACGAAGGTCAAAATTCTTAACACGGATTTATTAATAAAACTGTGAAATTTCAGCACGTAAAACTACTCTATCCATTAATAGTAGCTAGTAGTAGTAATAATAATAATAATAATAATAATAATAATAATAATAATAATAATGATAATAATAATAAATTGCGCTAGAGATCTTTAAGGGAACAGACTGACCAGTCGGCTGCTGGCCTTACTCCCACATGCCGAGGCAGAAGTGCACGATCATCCAACCAGAATGGAGGTATTGTCTGGTTAGCAGGATGATTCTCCCATTCATTATAGCTGGCTTTCGTAACCGGATTTCGCTACCTATAGAAGCTCCCCAAATGCATCACGATGCTGGGTGAGTATCGGTCCCATACAGTGGCTGAAACTTCACAAGACAATTTCTTCCCCTTGAGAACTCGAACCAGCGCGCATTCCGTAACGCGAGTCCTAGGCAGGATGCCTCACACCACTACTTTTTTTATTTTTATTTTATTGGGTTATTTTACGACGCTGTATCAACATCTATGTTATTTAGCGTCTGAATTAAATGAAGGTGATAATACCGGTGAAATGAGTCCGGGGTCCAGCACCGAAAGTTACCCAACATTTGCTCGTATTGGGTTGAGGGAAAACCCCGGAAAAAACCTCAACCAGGTAACTTGCCCCGACCGGGATTTGAACCCGGGCCGCCTGGTTTCGCGGCCAGACGCGCTGACCGTTACTCCACAGGTATGGACCTCACACCACAACACAGGACACAAACTGCTTGTTAATAAGTGTTTGTTTTAGCACCCTATATCTATCATATCCTTATGTAACTCAAGCTGGGAACCAGCCTTATAAATTGATAATTAAGCTAGTTTAATAAATAAATAAATAAATAAATAAATAAATAAATAAATAAATAAATAAATAAGTAAATAAATAAATAAATAAATAAATAAATAAAAATAAATAAATAAATAAAATAAATAAATAAACAAATAAGCAATAAATGAATAGACAATGAATGAATGAGTGAATGAATAAATAGATCACTAAACGAATGAATGAATGAATGAATGAATGAATGAATGAATGAATGAATGAATGAATGAATCAATTAATTAATTAATAAGTAAATAAATAAACAAATAAACAAATCAATAAATATCCAAATAAACAAAGAAATGAACAAAAGAACGAAACAAATAAACAAATAAATAAATGAGTAAATAAATAAATAAATAAATGAAGGATGAATGAATAAAGAATAAATGAACAATGAATGAATAATTAAGTCAATGGATAAGTGAATGAATAAATGAAAGAATAAATAAATAAAAACAAGTAAATAAATAAATAAATAAATAAATAAATAAGGAATAAATGAATAGACAATGAATGAATAAATTGATCACTAAACGAATGAATGAATGAATGAATGAATGAATGAATGAATGAATGAATGAATAAGTAAATAAACAAATAAACAAAGAAATGAACAAACGAACGGAACAAACAAGCAAATAAATAATGAATAAAAAATAAATGAACAATGAATGAATGAATAAGTCAATGGATAAGTGAATGAATAAATCAAATAATTAATTAAACAAGTACATAAATAAACAACTAAACAAACAAATAAACAAACGAAATAAACAAACAAGCAAACAAACAAACGAAAGAACGAAACAAACAAGTAAAGAAAGAAAGAAACAAATAAATAAACGAACAAGTAAACAAACGAACGAAAGAAAGAATCAAACAATCAAACGAACGAACGAACGAAACAAGAAAACAAATAAATATAACATATATATATATATATATATATATATATATATATAGATCCTATTTCATTTCAATAAGAAAACAGTTATTTTATGCACAATTTAAATCAGTGACTTTCAATTTGTCATACAATGATATCAGGCCGCCTTCTCAAGATAGTTCTGTGTTCTTTTTAAACATACATAACATAATACACAACAGGTAATCGTAATTTCTTGATAATTTTATTCGATGCTGTCTAATCTAGTCGAATGACTCTGTAAAAACAAGTTTTCACAGCTTAGTAAAAGTTTTCTTATTACTTTCTCAATATAGGAAATCCACTAACAAAGCCTACTTCAAAAACATATTTCGAAAGTTTCGCGGAAATACGGATAGAAAGTAAACTATGACGGGACTTATCATTGCCACTTTGATAAAAATAACTATTTTCTTTTTCACTCAGCGGCAAATTTGTCCAAGAAAGTCTGTCACCACGAAACCGAGCCTTTTTTAGTATAAATACTTCACACACATGCAAGGTGCCTTTCACAAAAATTCTTGTTTTTAATTTCGCAAAAAATTAATAATTTGAAATAGGCAATACATGAGTAATTTTCACGAATTATTTGTCGTTAAATTAGACGAAGTGCATGTGTTTCAGTCCGTGCGTGGCTTCCTTAAGGAAGACAGTAAGAATTGAAATAGTTTGTTTACGTTGGGTGGGAGAACGTATAACGGCCGCGAAGTCAAAGAGAATCGTTTACTTGAATACTGTACTGATAGCCGTAGTCACGCCACTTTGCGGGCGATTTATGACTGAGAGACATTATCACGTATCCAATTCCCGTGCAAAGAGCCTTCTCTCTACTTGTGTATAATGTTTCGCTCCTGCTTTTTATGATGACTTTCGTTGTGTCTGGCGGATCACCAAGCATATCACCAATTCCCAACACAATCCATATTGCACGCCAATCACGTATAGAGAAAGTTTCCAGCAATCTTCTCTGATATTTGTTTATGGCATGCTGTCAGTTTAATGGACTGTGTTGCATAGAAACTAGGGCACCAGTAGTGGCAAATGTTTTCTCTTTCTTACCTTGTCACTCCCTTCGACTGTTTCAAAAATTTTACTTTCCAATTATGCAAAACATTTCATCATTGCCAAACATATTATTTTTATTATCCAATTTAATAAACCCTATTTCACCCTGAGGTATATTAGGGTTATAGTTGGCATCAAAATATATTTTATAAGCAATAAACAATAATAAAATTATAATACAAAATTGTGATCAAGGTTGCAATTCACATGAATAATGTACAAGAATGCACCTTAATGAAAAAATGGATCGTTTCATAAAGCCTCAAGGCATGTCTCTATATTTATATCTAATGGTTATAGAAAGATATATATATATATATATATATATATAATAGCTATTAAACATGTTATTTTAGAAGCAATAAATATCTATACTAAGAGATGGCTTCAAATTTACGAATTAAATACATTATTTAGTAACAACAATTGGCAATAATCAGGTATTACAAGAAATTTCTCAAAATTAGAAATCAAATGCATAATTAAAATAAAAATTAAAACCAATAGTACAATATTATAGTATGCGAAATTGAAGACTTGCAGTTTCATTATAGTTGATTAGAAATAATACGATTTTTTTCCCGGAGTAATTTAACATTTTTACAGTTTCACGAGTATTCTATTCAAGAAGGATATGAAATACTTATATGATTTAGAGTTGGCAAGTTATATTGGTTAACGGTTTGGTAAATGTATGGTTTAAAGTGTTCAGTAACAACTCAAGCTCGTATCTTTCACGGCAAAAGACTGGACAATCATATAATACATGTTTGACATCTTGAGATTCCTCCCCACAAATGCAAGTTGCATCGTCTTTAGTATGGAATCTATTTAAGTATTCCCCGAATTTTCCATGCCCAGTCAAAAACTGTGTCAGTACGAAATTTGGCGTTATTACTTTACATTTATTACGATCATAGACCGTTGGAAAATATAGCTCTTTTGTAAGAATTCCCTTATCACTATTGACCCATCTTTCGTTCCATTCTTGCATATAATGTTCTTTGGCTACTTTTTTGATATACGATGCCAAACATATTATTAGGAGATTTTTTTATGGAAACGCATGTTATTAGTTTTACTGATAAATAAAAACTGTTATTTTTGTCATGTCGTCTATATCAGCGTTTCTCAAACTATGGTCCGCGGACCACCTGTGGTCCTCGAGGTCTGCCCTTGTGGTCCTTAAAAAATTTCAGAAGAAAAAAATAAAATTGAAACGAATTGCGTATCACACTATAGCTGAAAATCGCAGAGTTTGGAAATGAAACATGGCAATCGTCTTTCACTTTTTCTCTCAGTACTGACATTTTATGAAATTTATTACCCTACCTGTCTACCGACTTTCCACTCTACTCTCAGCAACAAAAGAGAGATTTAAAGCACTATGAACGTGGTGTTTCTCGCCATCTTTTCCCTGCACATCAGCTGATGACATGTGGCTAAGTACATTGGCATATCTTTTAGATGTATTCTCAAAACTAAACGAACTCAATCTCTCTCTACAAGGCAATTCTTTGACTGTTCTCAATCCGCATGAGAAAATAAAGATGTTCGAGAGGAAACTTGGTTTAAGTGTCTGTTCCGTAAAACAGAGGATTTTTTCACTATTTCCAACCCTAGAGTCTTTTTTTTTTTTTGGTGAAAATTATTTCGTTATTGAAAAAGAATTGTGCAATGACTATGTTCGCATCTCGAAACTCTTAGGTCACAATTTGAAACTTATTTTCCAAGTAAATGTGACAAATTTTCATGGGTTCGTGATCCCTTTCATTGCGATATTGAAACTAACAAACTTTCATTGAGTGAAAGAGAACAGTCAATTGAACTCTCGAATGACAATGGACTTAAAATAAAATTCCAAGCGGAAAGTATGGTTAATTTTTGGACTTCATCACAAGTGAAAAGAGAACATAGGGAACTGTACAATGATGTTTTACAAATTATAATTCAGTTTGCCTTCACGTATCTGTGTGAGGAAGGGTTTTCATCACTAACTGTAATAAAAACATAGTACCGAAATCGACTGGATGTATGTGACGATCTCCGACTTAAGTTTACCAGCATACATACAACTGTGCAAGAATCGGCAGGCTCATCCATCTCATTAATGTGAATACCAACATTTATTTATTTTGTTCAGTTAATAAGTTAAAGATTATCCAAACTCAATTAGCCTTGATTTATTAAAAAACGAAAATGAATTTTTCTATTAACAGGAACTTAATTAGTCAATACTAATATAAAATTAAATGAATTAAATTAATTTTCATTAATTTCTTAAAATATAAGTATACTGGTATTAAAATATGCTACAAAAATGATAAATTTGCTTTCGAAGGGAACGAGAGTAAGGTGGTCCGCGGAACTGTTCTGACTTAAAAAAGTGGTCCCCACTTCAAAAAAGTTTGAGAAACGCTGGTCTATATTATCTTGCCTTACAACAGGGCTGGGCACCAAGAGCGAATTCTATTTTCTCACGAGGAGTCATATGACTTCTCTTCAACACTTTTCTTCCCCGCCGAACAGTGTTGATTCCGTGACGGATGAATATTAAGCGTCCCCGTTTAGAGTTTGGGTTCACTCCCGGTGCCCAGCCCTGTCTTATAACGTAATAGTACTTAAAAAATCTCGTTCATACTGATTATCAACGAATCTATTTATTCGAGAAATAGATCTATTCGGATTAAATATGCCTTCAGCAGTGTTTACACAACTATCATAATTTTATTTGAAGACTTTATTCTAATATATTTTTCACTTGTTTATTTAACAACGCTGTATTAACTACGAGGTTATTTAACGTCGATGAGGTTAGTGATAGCGAGATGAGTCCGAGGATTTACTATAGATTACCTGACATTTGTCTTACGGTTGGGGAAACTCTCGGAGAAAACTTAACAAGGTAATCAGGCCAAGCGGGAATCGAACCCTCGCTCGAACGCAACTCCGGATCAGCAGGCAAGCGCCTTAGCCGACTGTGCTACGCCGGTGGCTTATTTTAATATTACAGAAGCCTGTTATAAACGGTGATGTGTTTAATAATGAATCAAACGATGTTGAAATAACTCTGGAAAAATGTTTGGTATAGACTAGCGGTCATCAACACAGTGCACCCTCGGGCTAGTGTCTCTTAACCGCGGATAAGAGTGCTGAAGACCACTGGTATAGATGAACTGAAAATTATTAAATATTACAGTTTGGTTGTTCTTGGATCAAACTAGTAAAACGTCTATGTAGTTTTTCAAGGAGAGGGAAATCTTGATATATTTCATTTCGGTACAATTAGAGCTATCTTTATTAATTACAATTTTTTTGACAATAAGGCCCAGAAATGAACATAATTACAAAGTTTTTTTTTCTTTTTTTTCTTAGTTTACGTTCTCCACTTACGCCTGTTACATAGATATTTTTTCATAATTATTAAGAAATAACAGTCACCCCATTACCCTATATGAACGTAACTAGGTTACATTTAATATTACATTCTACACTCTAATACTTCATCTCCTTTTTATTTCATTTCTTCAAGATAAATAAAATTAAAGAAAAACTTGTAAAACATATTTAACAACAACAGGGTAACAATTATTTATACTAATTATTCTTAGATATGTTGCATATTTTTAGAAAGCGGTTTTTACAAATTTATCAAAATTAAAATATAAACATATTTACAAAGGATTTAAGTTAAGTATAGTCTATTACAACGCACGTCGCGGTTAAAACTACAAACCGAAAGGTCGCGGTGTAGATTCCTGGAGGGGTCATGGATTTTTCACATTGATATAATACTTCCTGCCGCTCTTTTGTCTTGTGATGCATGCAACCTACATTAGCACCAGGGTGTTTTCTTGGGAGGCAAAGTCGGACAGCGGGTAGAACTGAAATCCATACTCCTATTCTCGTGAGACAGAAGACTTAACACCCCGCTGTCCTTCGGGGCCTGTAATGAGGCAGATTTGATTTCTGATTTTCACAATAGTACATTAAGCAAAGAGCCTATAATGGTAGTAGTTAAGACGCGAGTATATTTGTTTATGAAACGAGCCCAAGCGACCATATTTATAACTTTAAATTATTCATAAGTATTCATGTTATGGTTATGTAAGTGAAGAGCGGAACTGACCTGAATTGTGAGATGTGCGCAGACGCGAAAGTATTGATTTTTTTCCGAGGCACGAATGTCATTGACCCTGATATAATCTAGAGAATAACAATAACATTAATCTTGATATAACCTGGAAATTGATTTAAAATTGAAAAACGAGATGACAAATTGAATTTATTTGAATATTATTTACAATTAACGCTAATTATTATAGTAATAGAACATAACCTTCTGCGACAGTATTGGATTTCCAGCCTCCGTGACTTTTCGCTAATTGTCTTTCGATTGCATATCCGAGAATAATCGATACTTGCGGTTTCATACTTGGTACAATGGTGATTTCTCATTGGCTGAACAACTGAATTATAATGAATAAGTGTACTTTAATGAGGTGCATTAAAGGGCAACTTCAGGTGTAGGCCTATAATTACTACATTTCGGCATGGTCGATCATAAATACATTTATAACATCTTTGAACCTAGAGAATTGAAACTTCAGTAAAAAGATAATTAAAATATACACATGAAGATATATAATAATGACATCCTACGCGACATACGAAACATGTTTACATGCATATACATACGTTTAATCTCGAAAATTGACATTTACCATTTCTGACATCTGATGAGATAAGCTTGCCATTGTCTTAGTCACGTAATGTATAATTTTCCTTACAGTGGACTAATTTATCACCGTGGACATTTTCATAACAATAATCATCATACTTTCAGATAAAATGTTTCGAGATAAAAGCGCACATACATTTAAAACATATTTTTGTAGGCATTTCAAAGAAACAATTCGCATTACAGTGCCTCACGCAAGTGTCCATTTAAAAGTAAAGAAATATATTCAAAATGGCGGAGTGTCAGCAATTTAGATAACAAATAGATCAGTATCGACTGCTCTGTGTAGCTGCTTATTATTGTAAGAACAGTTTTTTAAAATAATTTTTGTCTGTAGAGTCTCCTTAAGAGAAAAGCTCCAGAACCTTTTGGCACAATGAAGAAAAAACAATTAATATCTCTTAACAACTCTAGTAGCCACTGACGTAGCTCAGTCAGCTGGGGTCCTTGTCTGCC
Organism: Periplaneta americana; assembly: GCF_040183065.1. NCBI lineage: Eukaryota > Metazoa > Arthropoda > Insecta > Blattodea > Blattidae > Periplaneta > Periplaneta americana. Next base: position 29,588,896 of record NC_091127.1, on the reverse strand, counting down.
GATCAGGAGTTACGCTCGGGCGTGGGTTCGATTGTCGCTTGCGCTGATTACCTGTTTTTTTCCCCGAAGTTTTCCCTAACTGTATGGCAAATGTCAGGTAACATGGTGTCCACATACACTATGTTCTTCACTATGAATCTCACAGGATCTGCCTAGGCATGAACTTCAGACACTTTTAATAAAGAGTCATTAAAGGACTTGCTTATGTTTGGTTCAAATGATGTAACTATAACGACAAAATTATTGGTGAGGAAAGGACAGTACAGAGTGAGCAATGTTCCGCTATACCGCTACATGGTGGTGGTGTGGAAGAGAAGGCCTGATGGCCTTAACTACACCAGAATAAATAAATAAGTAAATAAATAAATAAATAAATAAATAAATAAACAAACAAACAAAAAACAAACAAACAAACAAATAAATAAATTATAAATAAATAAATAAATAAAAAATAAATAAATAAATAACTTATTGTTGTTGGCTGCCACACTCACAAAGATATTCATTCATTCTTTCATTTACTATATTCCATAGATCTTACATGAATAATAAAGCTTTAAGATGTGGAACAAGTCAAAATTTTACAATAATACAATTACAGCTTTTACAAATTTTTTACAGTTTTACAATTTAGTAATTTTCTACAATTTTTACAATTTTGTGCAATTTTTTTACAATATTTTGGCGAGATGTAGTGAGATGAGGTGAGGTCCGAGGATTCACCAAAAGATTACCCGGCATTTGCCTTTTGGTTGGGGAAAACCTCGGAAAAAACCCAACCATGTAATCAAATCAAAAGGGTGAAATGAAGGAGCTGTTACAACCAAAACCACGACAATAGTGTATGCGGAATTAATTCATGTCGTTTATTTCTTGTGTTGTTGAAATATAAAAACTTCCCTGATGGTACAGCGAAGTTTAGATCACTCTGCATATGAAGAAAAGGAGCCGTGACCATAAAAAATGTCACAATCTACTGAGGATCAAACTACGATCTCGAGGTGAGAAGCCATCAGCTGATTAAGCTACAGTCTATTTGAGTCTTTTTTGATTAATGTTGAGACATGGGTAACATAAACTAACTTTTATGTAAGTAAATTTGTGACGTGAAAGAATCAAGATGGATCATGGCACGCTATCTACAGAACAATGCCTCACAGTATCTTCTGGGATGATAGATTGCACCAACTCAACCGTTAATCCAGCATTAACCCGCGTCAGGAGTAATAATTACGTTCAACTTGTCATAAGAGAGGAGTCAATGTTTTCTTACTAAAGTGGTTAGTATTATAACTCTGACTATTGATTTCTCTTCCCTCTCTACAGGTAAAACTCGCCCACTGGTTTCTGCTATTGAGCGCACGACGTACAGTCGCCATCAATCGAACTGGATTGTTCTAGCCTTTCACGTCTGCTAGAAAAGGCATAGAAATGGTTCTTGAGAATTAAAGTGCCAATAATGGAAATGAATGAAAGTTTCAAGAACGCCATAATGGCGTGGTGCTACAGGCTGTCGCTAAGTGAATTCTAACACTATGGCTTTTGTATCAATCATACACCGCGTTGTAGACAGAAAAGAATTCCATGATTGATACAAATGTTAACAATTCGTAAGTCTAAACTAGAAGAATTATATGAGACTATTTTATAAAGTGTAACATGGAAATAAAGCCACAATTTCAGAGAAACTATCTATAGTAATGTCACAAGAGGCCCGATAAATTCACGAAGGAAGCGAGTGGATTTATTTGGGAAATCTCAGACCTCCAGTGACATTTATTAGGACTACTGGGTGTTCATTTCAAAGTGAGTCATGACGTCACTGTTGTGAGTCAGCGATTTGAAGAGAGTTTCAGCTTTTGTGTCAGAGAAGTTGCCTATTAATCAAGGCGTTCAATCTGAACTTGAGAACGTGTACGGTATAACTTGAACGTCGTAGCAACACATGGCGGTCTGTACGGTCTGTGTGCTACCATAACCTCTTTCGAACTGTGTTTTTCGAGGCCAAGTCGTACGCAGGGTATTTGTTATCATCGGTTGCGTACGGCAACATTCCACAACACAAATCTAATGCTCCGTGTCCATGTTGACCGTCGAAGTTAATGTCAACAAGTACGTAAGTAATCGTCTTAACCCTCTCGCCATATCCCGACAGTAAGAAAAAACTCACCTCAGTACATGTTTCGAAACAGTTCACATTCCTGCCACTACAGGCGTTACCGTACGTATCGGTAAGTAGTCTTCAGAATGAACGCCGTACTTGCTAGGCAACTTCTCTGGCAGATAAGTAATACACCTCTGCGGAAGTGTAGGAAGATTGAATTCTCTAGGCTCATCGACTAGCCATGTGACGGCATACAGCGAGCCATGACACACTGTGAACTGAACACCCAGTATTTCGTGAATAAAATAAAAATATAAATAATATATGCCTAAAATTCGCTCACAAAATGTTAATAACTGTATATTTACCAAAAGTTTCATGCTCCCGTACAGAGAAATACAGGGACATCATTTTATTTTTACTAACATTTTTAATATTAACCTGGCTATACTTTAGAGAACCGGAAAACCCGTTCACTACCCCCTTCCACAACTGGAGTTCGATGATACTGGCATAAAACACAAACACATCACTTTACTAGGTATAGGAGGGAAGAAAAGTACTTCATCCATTTACGTAAACTAGGAAATATCGCGATTTTGAGTTCGATAATTTTCATTAGGATTTTTATTTAATCAAAATGCAATACTGTATTAAGAATGAGTGTTTTTACTCACGAATTGAGCTATCCATGCGAACGTGTTCATTATGTAGTGTATATTATACTGTCTACAGCACATTAGCGTACAATATAGAGAATAATGAAGTTCAATTGAAAAATAATCATAAAATGCATATTTAAACATATTTTTGAAGATGGTAGCCATTCATTTCGATAGCCTACAGGCTTCAGTTCTTTTGTGCATATTATCGCACTATACACTATTGCATCTAATTCCAATTACCAGTTTCGTCCTTCGTACTAGTAACTCATGTTAAAATAATTCTGTACCTACTCTATAAAAGAGTATCTTATGTAATGTAAATTCAATCTTCACTTCTGCCCGACCCGAAAATATAAAATTACTCGGGCATACTATCTACTCTCCGTCCAAGTGGTTATGCCGCAGGATCGTAGAAAGGAGGGAAATCACGTGACAGTTAATTACTTAACGAGGCCCTTTTATTTAAGTTATTTTAAACAGTTTTATAATATTACGTAAACGTCCAATTCCTAACAGAAATTAATGTTTTCAGAAAAGAGCTAAGACAGCCCAGCTATTACAGAGGGCCGTGCAGAAGCAGGTGGGGGAAATCGGGATGTGACGTAGGCAAACGGACAGTACCTGTGCGAAAATATGATTCAATATTAAAAGTTCTTTCGTCACTGGAAAACGCGAAGATATTTCTGGAACGTACTATACTCAGTAACTCAGTGCTGTTTACTATAAGCGGCCTTGATTCTGTCTGAAAAACAGTTGAAACTTCATTAGTAGAAGGGGTGGGAGTGAAGTACATTAAAAAACTCAGGTACAATAAAAATTGAAGTAAAAATAAAATGATGTCCCTGTATAATTTATAATGTGTAATTTTACAGTACATTTAGACCTTTTTTTGTGTCTTATAGTTTGTATTGGCAGATGCTTTCTTGTCTGTCACTTGTTTTTTACAGTATGTACCAATGCACAGTCTCTCGAAAGGATTTACGATGTGGAAGATTCCGTTGTCAGTGTTTTGGGGCAAGTTCTCACAAAGACTCCCTTTGTTTGTTTGTTTATCATTACGATTTGTATAAACGTTAATAAAATCTATAAGTTGCAACCGATTGTGATAATTCTTTCCGAAATTGTTAAATTCGTGTGTCTACACAATTTTCTATCAAAAGTTCCAGGGTTCGATGAAGTGCAACAAAAATATTAATTCTAATTTCACGATTTTATAAAGTATTCAAACTATAATAAAATCTATAAATCACATCCGATTCCACTAATTCTTTCAGAAAGTGTTAAATTCAGGTGTCTACACAGTTTTATATCAAAAGTTCCAGGGTTCGATGCAAACTAACAAGAATATTAATAGTAAAGTTTTATAAGTTTATTGAAATATTAAAACGCTAATGAAATCTGTAATTTCACACGGAGTTTTGTAATACTTGGAGGAAGTGTTAAATTCAGTCCTTAAATGAATTTATCATAGGTTTGGAGGTCCTCTACCTAACGACCGTCTGGTATATATACCGTCTTACACTTAGGGAAAAGTAGTGCATACGTACGAAATATGAATGTTGCCGCTTTACCGTTCACTGGCGGCCCCAACTAGGATAAAAAAGGCATCTCGTAAACGGTTAATTTTCGGATCCATGTTTACTGCAACTTTTTTTGCCTGTTTTCGTTTTTAATTCTCATCCATAAATTTTTACCATCACTTTTGAAACACCCTGTATTACACCGTAATAAAGTACATTTCTTTTGAAGTCAGCGAAGCCCTAACTGTTATTGCTCTTTAAAAAGTTTCATTTGTTACTTGTAAGATGATTAAACGTTTTTCAGAATGTTCATGTCAGGCGGTATGTAACAGGCATGCAATCCGAGCCTTGCATTGTGTGTTGTGTGCACGTCGATACATATAGCAACATGAAGGTGTAAGTAGTAGCCTATAGTGCATTATGTTTCACTAAAGTTTCAAGTTGTATTGCTTTCTTTCTCGCTTTTATCCAACACTTTCTAACCCTATACAGACGATAAACATATCATGTAGAGGCTTTCAATACTACAAAAAATGTGTCTAACTAATAGATAAATGACATTAGGAATAGAAGCTAGACTCAAAGTAAAGTAAATACTATAACAGTTCTTAAGTAGAAGATTGTACAGGTAAAAGACTGTGGAAAATTAAATATATTTTTGTTGCATAAAAGGTACAATACAAAGAAGCTTAAAATGAAGTTAATGACGTTTATAGAACAATGTCCTTCTTTTTGACAGTAAAACATGAGATAAACTCATCTTCGGTGGCGTAATGGTTATCAAGTTACCGTGCTTATCATTAGATCAGAGGATCGCCAGTTCAAATCTGGTCGAAAAGATACAAATCCATAGCATGCTCTTATTCGGAAGAAAATGGAAATTTTTATGTCGTAGATTTACGTAATAGAATCCTGTCCGTAAATGGAACAGCTTCAGCGTATTTTGAGGGCAGCTGGGAGGATGTATTTATGTATGCATGTAAATATTTAATATACGTAAGACTATCTATTAATTTATGGAAGCCTACATTCATGAATTTATAACGGATGTATTCTTGTGTAAGCCTATTAGATACCTCGTATCAACAAAAATGGTCATTTAGTTTAACCACATTATTATTATTATTATTATTATTATTATTATTATTATTATTATTATTATTATTGCTGTTGATCGATCAAAATATTTAATCGATTAACTATTTGAATTTTTATTGATTAATCGATAGATTAATCGAGTTTTTTTCGAGTTGAAAAAATGTTTTAATATACTGTAATGCACAAGTATTGTTAAATTTAACTTGTGTTCGGTGATAAGCATAAGTATTAAATAAATATTGTATATCTGTATAGGCTATATTGTATCGATATATGACAAAACAACTATTTTAATTACTTACTAACATACAGTATTTATTATGAGGCTTATAATTTATTATGTCAATTTCACCGGGAATTTTTGAGACAAACACAAATAACAAAAAGTATGAAGACTCACCTAGTTAATACTGCTTCATCCATGATTTTAAACATGTGAGTGCATTCACATGCTCCGAATTAAGTGCCGCTCTACATTTAGTAACAATGTTTCCTGCATCACTAAGCACGAAAAAAAAAAAAACTTTTTTTCTGTCAAGCATTTCTCCATGATCGTTCAATTTAAATCCAAACGTTTCACCGAGTTTACCTCTCAAATTCTCGTATGACATAATGGAGTTTACATTTTTCACAGACCACAGAAAACTGATTTTTTTTTCTTTATCAAACTAAACACACAACCGTCATGTACAAACTCAGTACATAAACTGCAAACACTTGCAAAAATACAGGGTTCGAAACAGAAGACTGGCCCCTATTGTATTCGAATTACCAGATTTTAGAAAAAGAAGAAGATAGTTATGCTCTCACTTCCACACAGTGTAGACAAGCTATTTTAAAAGGGATGAGGGGAACGAATCCCATAAAAGAATGTATTTCATATGCTAGGAAGATGAGCTGACAACAAAGTGTAAGTTTTCTTGGAAAACCATAAAACTTAATAAGGTTTCGCATTATGTTTCAACTTTCAATAGAGGTAGACTAGGTCACTGTCCTCATATCTCCATCTCTTTCTGAAGTGTTTGTGCCAAAATTTTCCCTACGCTACCTGTTTACACTTAGAAAATAACAGTACTCTTGTGCTTTTAACTAAGCACTTTCCGAAAGAGAAATATTGTCGGAATTTTTATTATGAGTTTGTATTAACAAAATAATAATTAATATCAACTACAACCTATTAATTTTAATCGACTCGATTATTCGATTAAATATTTTTGATCGATTAATCTTACAACAGAAATTGATCGATTAATCTAATCGATTAATCGGTTAAATCCCACAACACTAATTATTATTATTATTATTATTATTATTATTATTATTTAGATTAAGTATTTTATTATGTTCACAAAATTGAACAGTTAACTAACATTTTGTCCTCGAGTAAAAGAACTTGCAAAACACTACAATGGCAAAATCGACTCTCTGTCCTTTAAATTTGCTCCAAAAAAGAATTATCAAAATTTGTCTATATAAACCTTTTGATTACCCAACAAAATTAATTTTTCAGGAATTTGGCGTATCAAATCTAGAACAAATTTATAAACAAACATTGCTGCTTTACTTCCATAAAAACCACAATAAATTTAAATTTGATCCTCATGAATACCATACGATACAAAACTAAAGTTTCTTTCTAAATACTCCCAAATGCCACACAACTGGTGGAATAAAACACAGCAGAAATTTTGGACCCAAAATATATAATACATTAATTAGAGCTTACCCTGAGCTAAGTACACTTAACGCACAAGGATTTAAGAAACAAATCAGATTAATTATTTAATTGTTTAAGCTAATTGAGTTCAAAATTGACACTCTAATATTTATGTACTTTTGTATTTTCTATTTGTATATAGACCCTATTATTACATGCTGTATTATTTTACCATTTATTAATGTTATTGTGCTCAATGAACTCTCTTAATTTTGTGATATATTTTGTATAACTGATCTGAACTGCGCCCGAGCACGAGCTTCTGCTCTTTCGGGCTGCAATGCCTAATGTAGCTCAAGTGTAAAGTATTAAATAAATAAATAAAAAAAATATGTATATATATATATATATATATATATATATATATATATATAAATTTTGTCTATTTGGATTCAATTTAATTGTTTAAATTGTTTTTTTTATTCACCTTCAAATTTACAGATGCAAGATATCACTTCTTAGCCAGCCATATAGAGGATATATCGTAGTTGTACATACATGTACTTACTCCTGTCTGTAGGCCTATATATTTATGTCGCTCGACAGAGAAATATTAGGTGCTAAATCGTTCGGGTTTAGAGCACCTATTGAAATATTCTGGCACCGCCTCGTTGTCTGCTTATGTTTACAACCTCAGCAGGTAGAACCTGCAGTAATAAGAGAACAACGTGTTTTAAAAATCCGCGAAACCACAGGCAAGCCGGCAGGCAGCAGGCGGACCTGGCCGATACACCCCATCCTATCGCGAGGGGGAGGTTTTAAGATCAATAACCCAGCCAGTAGTCCATAAATTACCTAGACTAAAGCCATTGGCTCGATGCGCCCTGGGTTATGCTCCACAATCTGTGCAGAATGCGGCGGAGTATCGCAATGGGATCACCTGATCTACTAGCAGCACCGAGTTCACTGCAAACTGAAGATATAAAATAGCATAAAGTTTACATAATATTATACGGAATAGGGATATCTTATGCGAAGTTTTACCGTTAGATGGCAGGACCGTTACATGCGGCACAGGGCTATATAATGTCATATGCTACAGTTCATTAGGTTCTCCCGCTTGTAGGTTTTCTGTGAGTGTCGAAATTATATTCATAATTATTTTGTATAACCTAGTATAATTTAATATAATTCAGTATTTTCTTACCTTATAATCTAATTTAATTGACAATAAATAATAGCGTAAACTTGTACAATACTGAGCGATTCCCCTTAAGAGATGGATGGGGAATCTGCAGTTTACAAAATATAGATATGAGTAAATTGAATGTTCTGGAATCTAAACGAGAACTTTGAGAACGACGTGCACGAATAAAAAAAGAAGGACTTTTGTCGAAGGTGAATATTGCGTCTTTAACCATAAGTATGGTAAGTAGGCACCGTACGCGATAAACAGAATATGCAGCCACCAATGTGTTTTTTTATGTAGGGGAGGGACTGTGTTGCTTGAAATCCTCGTACTTTTTTTTTCTCTAATTGCAGAAGGAACAAATTAAATTTTTAATAGGATGATACAATATGATCGCAGTAGTATCACGATCATTCGTGCGTTTTGAAGGTTAAGGACATGCAGTTTTGAATACTATGTATAATGATTTTCAAAATTTGAAGTTAAAACATGGTTTCAATAAGTTACATAGACTATATTATTTATAGGCCTACATATTTTTTTCACTACGGATCGTCCTAGATAATAAACATCCCAGTTCATCCTGAGGTAACTGTAGGGCAAGTATCGTTTATTTGTCAAATGTACAATCTAAGCTAACATAGCTTGCATATGTTTTTATTAAAATTTTTTTCTTTGCTTCTTACAAAATGAAACTGTAGCCAGCAATTCCTTATCTGTAGTTCTTTTTGTTTAATAGGCGCAATTTAGTTAGTTATATTTTTTAAGGTTGAAAGCATATTCAGAATCTTTCGGGACATGATTGAAGGCAAAAAGCTTTCTCTGGTTTTCATATATAGGAACACAACAAAAATTTGACATTTCGAGTTATTTTTAAGAGTATTTAATATAAAAATACACTACGTAAATCCTCAATGTTTATATATTGGGAAACAAATGCACACGCAAAGCGCATCCCTCAAAGTACACGCGCGCTGTCTGTTGGTGCTAGTTCAGGATATCCCTATAGCAGTGATTGTGTCCACTTCATATCTGCAATGCTTGGGAAAAGTGGCATTAGTCAGTTTCCACAAATAGACTGTTTTTTTATTAATTTATTGACAACTTACGGAATATTTGCTCCCTTGGGAAAAGAGACATAAGTATTTCTCCCATTACAATAATTCATACAGAAGAAAATCAAATCGACATAAACCAGTGTGAGGACAGTTTTTTTCCTTCTCCTGTAAAATTAACATTTTTGACTTGTGCCATTTTTCCCGAGCACTACAGATATAATGTTCTCGTATTTAGGCTATAGGTTGAACCTTAAGTAATGTCATTAATTTCAGGGGGTTATTCTTTGAGATAATTCAAACAAAAAAGTTTAATACAATTTTGTTCATTTTTTCTTCCTTTTCGAGATAAAAATTGTTTGATGTGAAAAAATTCATAGCGTGTTTTGGAAAAGCCGTTAATTTAATTCCCAACATGCTCAGTCAATTTAAGAGAGCAATCTATTATGATAATAAATGATTCAAAGAATTTTTGTTTTGTCCTTTAAATGTGCAGAAATTCGAGCCAGAAAAATGTAACTTTTTAAAATTCCTTTTCAAAACAAAAAATATCAGTCATTATCAGTTGATTGTAGGATTAAAACACAGCTTATTCTGTATAATATCCCAAATTTAATCAATAAGGATGATTTATGTTCCCTCTTGAAGGGCATACACCATTTTAAAATAATTTAATACACAAACATAACTATTACATGAAATGCTAAATAAGATTTTGTAGCTTTATTCTCTTCAGCTCTAATCAACAATAACAACAACCCAGGTTGCCAGGCGACATAGAAAACAAAAGATGCGAAAACAAATTAATGAGGTGTATAAACAATTGAATGCTCTTTCATGTTTAGTATAAAGATATAGGGGTGCCATTTGAAATTTCAGAGTAGTGGAGACTGAAGAGTGGGGGTGAAATCTAAAATGCAATTAAACCTGATTTCAGGCTTTCCCCTCAATATCTAAATTCACGTTTTTTTATTTAAATTGAATTTAATTTAAATAATTAGTTATTTAGACTGGGAAGTTCCAGTCTGCTGTCAAAAAATCTGAAAGTTAGAATTCATAAAACAGTTATATTACCGGTTGTTCTTTATGGTTGTGAAACTTCGACTCTCACTTTGAGAGAGGAACACAGATTAAGGGTGTTTGAGAATAAGGTGCTTAGGAAAATATTTGGGGCTAAGAGGGATGAAGTTACAGGAGAATGGAGAAAGTTACACAACACAGAACTGCACGCATTGTATTCTTCACCTGACATAATTAGGAACATTAAATCCAGACGTTTGAGATGGGCAGGGCATGTAGCACGTATGGGCGAATCCAGAGATGCATATAGAGTGTTAGTTGGGAGGCCGGAGGGAAAAAGACCTTTAGGGAGGCCGAGACGTAGATGGGGAGATAATATTAAAATGGATTTGAGGGAGTTGGGATATGATGATAGAGAATGGATTAATCTTGCTCAGGATAGGGACCAATGGCGGGCTTATGTGAGGGCGGCAATGAACCTCCGTGTTCCTTAAAAGTAAGTAAGTAAGTAAGACTGGAAATTTTGAAATGAAAGCCCTGTATAAATAAATAAATAAATAAATAAATAAATAAATAAATAAATAAATAAATAAATAAATAAATAAATAAATAAATAAATAAATAAATAAAAATAAATAAACAAATTAAATAAATAAATAAATATAAATAAATAAATAAGTAAATAAATAAAATATTTTCTTAAACTCTCCAGCAATATCCTTAACATTTGCACCGTTTTCAAGGCGTTGAATAATATTTACTTTGTCATAAATACTTACTCAGACGTGAACGTCTTTCTGACAATACTTTACCTGTATGCGGGGGCTTGCACAACAACAGACTACGTTGTACAGTACTGCTGTTTTCTTTAGACTCAAACGCATTCTATTAAATCGGCAGAGCAGTGTACAGTAGTGGCAAAAAAAAAACCAGACCGTCGGAATAATCAAAGTCCCCGCATGCCACGCCCGCATTCACAAGATAGCGAGTAATCTATTGAAACTGCTGTAGTTTCGACTGCTGATGTAGCCCATTTCGAAAGCCATTAGAAAATAATCTGGTAAAATTCATGTTCTGGGAATAATAAGTTAATTAAATAGTAAAATATCGCTGCAATCGAAAAGTATTGGGAATAAATTTGAATAAGGAACAAAAAAAAAAGTTTCGTTCCCAGGGAGGATTCGAACCACGAAAGACTTAGTTACCAGTCTATCGTGCTGTCACTGTGAACAAGGCTCTAAAATCAGCTACAAGGGTCGGTCCGGTTTTTTTTGCCACTACTGTACAAGCGTCTAGTTAACGCGCAGATTTGAACCAGAGTTCGCAGAATGATAAGCCTGCCTCTTACATTGGACTCTGTTCGTGTTGGTGAGAAGCCACCAGGTCTACAGCCGACCACCACGGCGGGCGGTTCACAGGTCGCCGAAGAATAAGTACTGCGTAGCCTCTATTGCATTAACAACGAATAAAAAGGAGAACTCAGCACCACTTGCCTCTGGTCTTGATCGTTTCATCTCACATTATCCTCTTCTATACTGACCAGTTAACAACTGACGATCGTAAAGCGAACCGCCAATAAATGTCGTTCGTGTCTCATCAAGAATAATTCAATTGTTTGCGATGCCGACTGACTAATTAACACAGAAGCTTTAATTAGTGTTCTCGTAACCACTGTGTTTGATCATCTATCGGTTTCTTCAGGCTAAACATTAATAACAATTGCAGATTAGCCTCGTTTAAAGACCTAAGAGACGTGTGTAACTCTCGACTCACAGGCTGAGCGCTACACGGGTGGTCGAGACCAAGCAGTTGTCCTGGCAACCGTTCTGATATGAACTACAAGGCTTAATTCAACCAGTAGTTCAGGTTTGGGATTTAAGTTCCGAAATCTACTTTCGAAGCTTGAAATTTCTTTAGTTTTTATTTTTTACAATTCATTTTAATATATCAATATGCCTGGTAAATTATTAATAAGTATTTAATAAATTTCAATCTTAAGGCATATAAACTTGCAAATGTTTATTTGCTATTTAATAACAATATATGAACGTTTTCGCCGTTTAGGGCATCTTCAGATATAACAAAACATATTATCATATCATAGGTCCAGATAATATGTTTTGTTATATCTGAAGATGCCCTAAACGGCGAAAACGTTCATATATTGTTATTAAATAGCAAATAAACATTTGCAAGTGTATATGCCTTAAGATTGAAATTTATTAAATACTTATTAATAATTTAGTTTTTATGTCAGCGGAAACCAACCTGCTGGAAGATAAGAATTTTTCTTTTTTCTTTCCTCAGAGGAACTCTTTTTATAGCAAGTAATGAGATCCCCCTTTCCAGCTATTCTTGATCGTTCCTGAGTACAGCAGAACCTCAATTATCCGTATCTCAATTAATAAATCATTAGATTATCCGACCTCTTCTCACATTTTTCCTCTAATTAATCACGAAAACCCATCAAATATAAAAAGAATAGTTCATTAATTTAAAATCTGTGATTAAATATGGATGTTCTAATCAAAATAAAATATTCTGTTTTCCTTTAACAAAAGTATCACTACAAGACACAGAACCAATTCCCATTCAAATGGCAAACCCATTTCTTAGTGCCCGTAGGTCTCTAGGGGTGTGTCTAATTCTCCTACGTAAGCAATCGAACTATAGGATGTCGAACTTGTTTTCTGTCGAACTTAAGAGCTTCAACGGTACTTTTATTTACTATTGTTAGTGAAGTGAGTCATTGTTTCATGTATTAAATTTCATACACATTAAATTATAATTAATTAGAAAATTGCAAATAAACAAGAAATATTGCTTTAAAATTTAAAAAAAAATGGCATTTGTTATTAAATTAGTAAGAAACGCCTTAAAAAGGCAAAATAGACTTTGATTTATCCCAAATCACATTTATATCTATGAAAATAATGATTTACTTCCACCTAGTAAAAAAAGCATTTTGCCAAACATTCTGGCTCTAGTTAACATGATGAGATAGTTAAATGTCGAACTCAAATCGTCGTGTGATTTCCTCTGCCTTTCTTTTCCCGAAGACTTTACTAAAGCTACAATTCGAAATTTTCGAGAAGAATTGAGAGGTCGTGAATATGAATCATGGAAGACCCTTCCAGGACGGGGAAAAGGTGTTGAGATGTATAGCGAAGTAACAGCCGCCAACAGTTGGATTGCAAACAAGAAAGGACTTTCGACTAGTGAATGGATATCTAGCCTGAAAATGACAGCAAATTTAGCAGCTGTTCGTTCCGTTCCCGGCAGATCTCTCGACGGTACCCGGTGCAGACATGGCTGCCCGGAGATTGAAACTTTAGCACACGTCTTGGGATTCTGTGAACAGGGATTGCTCTTGAGGAATTCTAGACATCATCTTGTAAGATCCAAAATTACTGCCGCATTAAGAAATAAGGGCTGGATAGCAGAAGAAGAAATCTCTTGTCTAGCTGAAAATGGGTCAACGAGAAGAGTAGATATTTTAGCGTACAATGCTGACACTAAACAGGGCATCATTGTGGACCCCACGATACGTTTTGAAGTAGAATGTCATCAGTCAACCGAGGTCCACCTTGAGAAGAAGTCGATCTATGAGCTTACAGTCAACTATTTCAAGCTGAAATATGCCTTTATTCACGTTGAGGTATTCGGCTTGCTCATAGGTGCTCGAGGGACTATACCAGCTTTTTTCGAAGAATTTCGACGGCAGTTTGTTCTGCCAACATCTCTGAGGGATGACATTGTGATAATTGTGTTAAAAAAATCCTGCCAAATCCTAATTAATCACATGGTGCCACATTACTAGCAATTGTAATTTTTCACACCCTTTTCTTTGTTTCCCTTCTTTAAAATTTAATTTCTATGTTTACATATGTATAATAAACGTTTTTGAGGATATACTGAGTCCAAAAGGGCTACCCTCAATGGGGGGCAGTTTACTATTATTTTTATTATTATCTGGTGATGAATTGACGCTAAATATGATTAAGAAAAAACCTGTGTAAAACAGGAATGAGATGGGTGAATATGGAGAAGATGATTAAGAAAAAAATAAGGATGAAAGAAATGATTAAATAAAGAAGAAAGAATTATGAAAATGAAGATGAACATGAATCTGAAGATTATGAAGGAGATGAGAAAAAGAGAGATAGGGAAGTTCGTAAAAAACATGCAGAAATAACATTATGATAATGACGATGAATAGAAACACGAAAGCCTTTTCGATGTCTATCATTGAGATAGATTTGTTCGATAATAAGTTGCACATATTTTTACTTTATGATTACATATAACAAACTCCGTTTTAATTCCATTCGTTTCCGCTAGCTGATGTGCAACCTGTTATTCCGGTGGGCTTGCAATCTCATAATTACATTGTAAATTAAGTTCTGTACTTTGCGAGATACGAAAACCTCAAATGATTTAAGCGATGCCCGTCTTGCTTACATTGGATAATAATCAGGTGTTAATTAAATGTAATCCAATAATAATTAGTGGGCGTCAACCGGGTATCTGCACCGAGTCGTGAAACGAAATCATATTCCACCGAATTGGAACACTGACCTTACTTCCTTTACTTCACGATAAGCCTTACAAAATATAAATCGCACTGTGTAAAAATACATCCCGTAGAATTTCTCTGGGACTGGATCCTATGCCTTAAGTCGATTATCAGCTGACTATGGTGTAGCTGAAAAGAAAACAAATTGACCAACCAGTAAATATTTAATTCAAGAAATAAATTTACATGTATTTTGTGAATAAATCTTAAATAAGTGAAATATATTTAATGAAACAACAAAATAAACGAATACGCAACAAATAAATAACTAGAATATTGGATCGTTTATTTGAGAAAATCACACAAG
This sequence comes from Periplaneta americana, assembly GCF_040183065.1. Taxonomy (NCBI): domain Eukaryota; kingdom Metazoa; phylum Arthropoda; class Insecta; order Blattodea; family Blattidae; genus Periplaneta; species Periplaneta americana. The sequence continues at coordinate 29,573,705 of NC_091127.1, read as the reverse complement.
TCCACTTTTAGCCAACATGAGTTTATGTTTCTGAAATTAATACATGTATTTGCACGTCTGTAGAAGAAATTAGACATTCCCGCCTTATTTTAAGTGATGATGTGATGATAGAAGCCTATTTACCTGAAGAGGATGAAATCAAAAGATTTTATGAAGATATACTTTTCTGACTTAGTTGTAACTAGGGACCGGATTTTTAGGTTAAAAAAACATTTTAGGTTTTTGGAATAAGTGAAATAAGTTTTTTTTAAGCTTTTATGTCCAACTGTGAAAGGGGTCGCAAAAACTGCCAGATCTTTAAAGATGTATCCTTACAGTGAAGTTATTCTTAAAATATATATATATATATATATATATATATATATATATATTTATTAAGGCTACGTGGATCACGAAACTAAACTTTTCAAGAACCAACTATTTATCAAAATTTATAAGATTCGAAATTATTGTTCCTTTCCCTTTAACATTGTTTATAGTTTAAATAATATGTTTGTTTAACAGCTAAATTGCATTGTCAAGAAATCACCTGAGATAAGGAATAAAATTGCTATTTTTACATTGTTCAGACCTGTAATATTCTATCTCTCTCTCTCTTTCTCTATCTGTTTTGCTTTAAAAATTATATCAGAACTATAACGGGTGAATCATAAAAACGGGGACAAATTTTGAGCGCGAGTTCCTCAAACCAAAACAAGAAAAAAAAATCTTTACTATCACGAAAGAGACTGGGCTAGGGACGAGTGGGGTTGCCTGCTCGAAACCCGGGTACGCAACGAACCTTAGTGTAGTCAAGCCGGTTTGTGTTTTGGAAATGCGCCTAGCTTAGAGGGTTAGCATAACAGATCGTATAAGGTCGCAGTGCTGGGTCACAGTGCCCCCTCCCGAAATTTCATTACACTTCAACCTAAAGGAAGAAGAAGTCAAGGCCGATATTGGGAAAGGTGGGGCAAAGGAGGTTGGACCAGTCTTTTCATGTATTAATCCATAAAATGAGGAATATAAAAAGGCCCTATACAAATACAAGAAATAGAGTTATAAACAGAAAATAAATAAAGTGTTATAGGCTAATAGGGTCTTGGAATTCTCGTCACCGATTACATTTAATAATTTATTAACGTTTTATCGGAAAAATTTAATGAGATTTAAATGTCACTGTAAGATTGTTTCCGTGGTTACGCATATAAGTATAATGAGATTGAAATGTCATTGTAATGTTGTTTCTATGGTTACGCATATAAGTATAACGAGATTTTAAATGTCGTTGTAAGATTGTTTCCGTGGTTACGCATATAAGTATAATGAGATTTAAATGTGATTGTAAGGTTGTTTCTATGGTTACGCATATAAGTATAACGAGATTTTAAATGTCGTTCTAAGGTTGTTTCCGTGGTTACGTTGTTTCTATGGTTACGCATGTAAGTATAACGAGATTTTAAATGTCGTTGTAAGATTGTTTCCGTGGTTACGCATATAAGTATAATGAGATTTAAATGTGATTGTAAGGTTGTTTCTATGGTTACGCATATAAGTATAACGAGATTTTAAATGTCGTTGTAAGATTGTTTCCGTGGTTACGCATATAAGTATAATGAGATTTAAATGTGATTGTAAGGTTGTTTCTATGGTTACGCATATAAGTATAACGAGATTTTAAATGTCGTTGTAAGGTTGTTTCCGTGGTTACGTTGTTTCTATGGTTACGCATATAAGTATAACGAGATTTTAAATGTCGTTGTAAGATTGTTTCCGTGGTTACGCATATAAGTATAATGAGATTTAAATGTGATTGTAAGGTTGTTTCTATGGTTACGCATATAAGTATAACGAGATTTTAAATGTCGTTGTAAGATTGTTTCCGTGGTTACGCATATAAGTATAATGAGATTTAAATGTGATTGTAAGGTTGTTTCTATGGTTACGCATATAAGTATAACGAGATTTTAAATGTCGTTGTAAGGTTGTTTCCGTGGTTACGTTGTTTCTATGGTTACGCATATAAGTATAACGAGATTTTAAACGTCGTTGTAAGATTGTTTCCGTGGTTACGCATATAAGTATAATGAGATTTAAATGTGATTGTAAGGTTGTTTCTATGGTTACGCATATAAGTATAACGAGATTTTAAATGTCACTGTAAGATTGTTTCCGTGGTTACGCATATAAGTATAATGAGATTTAAATGTCATTGTAAGGTTGTTTCTATGGTTACACATATAAGTATAATGAGATTTAAATGTGATTGTAAGGTTGTTTCTATGGTTACGCATATAAGTATAACGAGATTTTAAATGTCACTGTAAGATTGTTTCCGTGGTTACGCATATAAGTATAATGAGATTTAAATGTCATTGTAAGGTTGTTTCTATGGTTACGCATATAAGTATAACGAGATTTTAAATGTCGTTGTAAGGTTGTTTCCGTGGTTACGCATATAAGTATTTGTCAAAAACTTTTAGGTGTAAAGTGACGTTCTTACTTATTTTAGTTATCAAATTTATTGCACCGATGGAGCATAACGAAGAGGAATTTCGATTCACCTGAAGATTTACACAGAAGGATTAGTGGGATGAAGAACGATATCCTGATTATAAAGAAGAAGGTGATGTTCTTACATACTTCAGAACCATGCGACACAATTTGGGTGGCAATTTTGAAATATGAATCATGTAATATTTTATGCTGTGTGGCAATTTTCAACATTAATCACATAACATTTTATACAGTATACCTAAGGATATTTTACTTGTCAAAATATATTATTACTTTTAAGAAAATATGTACTGGTGGCTACAAAGTCGAAGTGACCAAAATATCGGGTGACAAAATTGTAGTGACTAGGTAGTATAATGACGTGAGTTCTGGTGACGAGAATTCCGCTTCCCAGGCTTAATATAGACTAAACTGTGAAATGAGTGAGGAGGGATGCAAACAAAGAACAAATATCTAGGCATAAATATATGAAGAGATAAAATTTAAATACGTAGAAATCGAGATGTATTTCCAGTTAACTCTTTAACGGCAGGCGGGTTGCCTGTAGGAGCTGTCGCAGAGACATCTGTGTTACCTTCAGCTCCGGCAAGACATATTGCCGTAATTCGGGAGTAATAACACGGCCATTTGTACGCGGAGGTTGGGCGAGATGGATGGACGGGACGCCCCAGAGTGAAGTGATCTCGTGGACCACCGGGGAGAGGAGAAGCTACTTGTGGAGGCTGCGCAGCTCTCATCAATCGGTCGCGATGACAACGGCAATAGCAATAATGACAGAGCGGCGCGGCGCAGTCAGCTTTTTCTTGTTGGCATAGCTGCTGATCCAATTGAAAATATTTCGCATCATTCATTCACGCAACCAGAACAAGAAACAATTGGTGCAATCTTTAATATCATTTTTTGTAGGTTATTTTACGGCGCGTTATCAACATATTAGGTTATTTAATGTCTGAATGAGATGAATGTGATAATTCCGGTGAAATGAGTCCGGGGTCCAGCACCGAAAGTTACCCAGCATCTACTCACATTGGGTTGAGGTTGAGGGAAAACCACGGAAAAAACCTCAACTAGGTAACTTGCCCCGACCGGGAATCGAACCCGCTCCACCTGGTGTCGCGGTCAGACGCGCTAACCGTTACTTCACAAGTGTGGACTCTTATTTAATTTTAGTCAGTTGTTTTACGACGCTTTATCAACATTTTAGGTTATCTAGCGTCTGAATGAGATGAATGTGATAATGCCGGTGAAATGAGTCCGGGGTCCAGCACCGAAAGTTACCCAGCATTTGCTCATGTTGAATTGAGGGAAAACTCCGGAAAAAACCTCAACTAGGTAACTTGCTCCTACCGGGAATCGAACCCGGGCTACCTGGTTTTTCGGCCAGACGCGCTAACCGTTACTCCACAGATGTGGACTCTTCTATTTTATTTTAGTAGGTTTTTTACGACACTTTATCAACATCTTAGGTTATTTAACGTCTGAATGAGATGAAGGTGATAATGCCGGTGAAATGAGTCCGGGATTCAGCACCGAAAGTTACCCAGCATTTGCTCATATTGGGTTGAGGGAAAACCCCCAAAAAAAACCTCAATCGGGTGACTTGCCCTGACCGGGAATCGAACCCGGGCCACCTGGTTTCCCGGCCAGACGCGCTAACCGTTACTCTACAGACGTGAACTCTTCTATTTTATTTTAGTAGTTTTTTTTACGACGCTTTATCAACATACAGTATTAGGTTATTTAGCGTTTGAATGAGATGAAGGTGATAATGCCGGTGAAATGAGTCCGGGGTCCAGCACCGAAAGTTACCCAGCATTTGCTCATGTTGAATTGAGGGAAAACCCGGGAAAAAACCTCAACTAGGTAACTTTCTCCTACCGGGAATCGAACCCGGGCCACCTGGTTTCGCGGCCAGACGCACTAACCGTTATTCCACAGATGTGGACTCTTCTATTTTATTTTAGTAGGTTTTTTTACGACGCTTTATCAACATCTTAGGTTATTTAGCGTCTGAATGAGATGAAGGTGATAATGCCGGTGAAATGAGTCCGGGGTCCAGCACCGAAAGTTACCCAGCGGGACTCTTTTATATCATACATAATGAAAATAGATGACCTATCAGTACAAATGATCGCCGTCATCACCACTGTTATCATCATCATTCACCTTCAAAGGCTGACACTATGGTCCAAAAGTAGGTTATACCACACAGATATGCTAGAGATAGGCTTACTCTTTATGTGGTCAGCATAGTGCAAGAGCGTTCGTTGAGGCAAAGCAGACAAATTCAAAATAAAGAACACAACCAGTACTTGAATGGTTTGTTTCCAAAACCTGCTATTTCACGCTGTTATTTTTACAGGAAGGAGAAAAATTGATGGCTTTGAAATATACGAACCAATTTTATATAAATTTAAATTATGGTTTTTTTAACGACGCTCGCAACTGCCGAGGTTATATCAGCGTCGCCGGTGCGTCGGAATTATATACCACAGGAGTTCTTTTACATGCCAGTAAATCTACTGACATGAGCCTGTCACATTTAAAGCACACTTAAATGCCATCGACCTGGGCCGGGATCGAACCCGCAACCTCGAGCACAGAAGGCCAGCGCTATACCGACTGCGCTACTCAGGAAGACTAATTTTATATGCGTGTTTATTCTTATCTTACTGATATTTTATACCATTCTATGTACTAACGGGTTTACTAATAAAATCTTTTATACAGACGTTTAACAGTCTTAAACTTACACAATGAATAGCTTGTTTATAAGTCGTGTGTTAATTCCTTACTAATAATCACTACATATGTCATGTATAACAGTATAACTGTTACACATCTACGTCATAGTTTCGTCATTACTTCATTACGAAAGGTAATAGAATAAATAAGGTTCTCTATTGCATACGATAGGCCTAATGCGCGCTAGTTTGCCGCGCTAAGTATCGATAGTACAACTGGCTGTGATCGATTACCACGCTATATTCTGGCCAAAAAGTACAGTTACAGCAATATTATTCTAATTATTCTTTGCTCTTTGGTTTGTTCTTCTTGTGGTTACAAGGCAACCATCATCATAAAATGACAATCGATACGAACAGCTGTTAGATGTGCGGCCATTTTTTTCTCTAGAGATATACAACGCTTAAACAAGGGGTTTCGTGTATATAACTACTGCAAAGCAATTCTCGTGTATAGTTACAGGCTGTGTATACATCCATCGCGTATACATGGCTTATTAGTAACGTTTTCTGTACCAACTCTGCATAAGTCTCGTATAAAAACTATAGGCTACACGGTTTATTAGTATGACAATACATGTATTAGAATACTTCATAGTTTATTAACAATGTCTAAATTAGTATATACGATAATATGAGTAATATAATCTGGAGTCCACACCTGTGGAGTAACGGTTAGCGCGTCTGGCCGCGGAACCAGGTAGCCCGGGTTCGAATCTCGGTAGGGGCAAATTACATGGTTGAGGTTTTTCCAAGGCTTTTCCTCAACCCAATACGAGCAAATGCTGGGTAACCTTCGGTGCTGGACCCCGAACTCATTTCACTGGCATTATCACCTTTATTTCATTCAGATGCTGAATAACCTGAAATGTTGATACAGCGGCGTAAAATAACCTACTAAATATATATATATATATATATATATATATATATATATATATATATATATATATATATATATGGCCTGGAAAACAAAAGATACAAGGTTTTTGAAAATAAATATTTTAAATATCATTTTTAAATGGAAAATAGCAGGAATTGGCAAAAAAATAACTTTAGCGTTGGATTCAGAATGTAAGAAACAGGCTATGTTTATTTTTGTTATTGTGTCAAAATCGGTTTGAGCAAAATACCAGGTTTTGGAAATAAGCCATTCGTTTGTAGAATGCAAATGAATCTGCACTTTCCTGCCGGAAATCGAACTGAAGTCCGCTGGACTTACTGTATAGCCAGAAACGTTATTTCTCGAGCCAAACATAAGTAATAAGTAGAGGCCAACACAATATGAAGACAATTTCCCCAAAAATGAAATTCATCATGACAAAATATGAAATAAGTATTTAAATGCTAAAATATATTCTTTCCTAAACCATCCGGACCTGGTTTACATCATTATTTACAAAATAAGCATAGTGGGTGCTATTCATAGACATTTCGCTAGTTCGCGCTACAAGCGTACTTAACTAGCCCCGGCTATCGACTGGTTACTTGTACGTATCGTATCGTATCGTATCGTATCGTATCGTATCGTATCGTATCGTATCGTATCATATCATATCATATCATATTATATCATACCATACCATACCATATCATATATCATATCATACCATATCATATCATATCATACCATACCATACCATATATCATATCATATCATATCATATCATATCATATCATATCATATCATATCATATCATATCATATCATATCATATTATACCATACCATACCATACCATACCATACCATACCATACCATATCATATCATATCATATCATATCATATCATATCATATCATATCATATCATATCATATCATATCGCCAACACTGGTTTATGAATACGAAAAACGTTAGTTCGCTGATCATCCACCGGAAGCCCGCGCTAAGAATGTCTACGAATACGGCCCTTAAAGATTAATATACCTAGTACTGTCTAATTATATTTAATATATTAGGTCTACCAAATAAATAATAATAAATCTGCAAATAGCTTTTCAGCATCACCAAACCCTTACATGAATGCAAGAACTGAAGAGAAAAATAAATATAGTTATTAGTGTTCAACGACATTTCCGACCAAAGTTTGGTGCAGAATCACCCAGTGGGCCTAGAGCACGTGGTCGGTAGCAGACATCCACCTGAGTTTCCGTTTCTACACTTACGCAGCTTGTTCCAGCACATATCACATGCATGCGCGTAACAAGACATGTCTGCGAATCGCAGTTTAATTCCTTACGTAATTGCTTGCAAAATAGCGCATGCGGGTGTCCGAGCGAAAATACGGGTCTCGCATCCAGGGGTCTGGTCGTTCATACACTTCAAGTCAGAACGTGAAGGCTCACTCAGCCGTTACGTAGTCGCATAGCGGCCCAGCAAGCAATTAATGTACTGCAGGATAGTCTACTGAATTTAAACAATCCTTGTTACCATTGAAACTTACTAGGCATATAACCTAAATAAAAAAAAATTCTAAGAATATCTTACCATCACTTCATAATATGTGGTACAATAACCACTGACATAGACCAGCAAAGTAAACACGACACACTTCGGGATAATTAAATAGTCTAATGGACGGAACTCGGGACGCAGGAGGGTTGTTTGCATATTAGAACCCTGGACGCAGGAGGGTTGTTTGCATATTAGAACCCTGGACGCAGGAGGGTTGTTTGGATCATAGAAACCCGGACGCAGGAGGATTGTTTGCATCATAGAAACCCGGACGCAGGAGAGTTGTTTGCATCATAGAAACCCGACGCAGGAGAGTTGTTTGCATCATAGAAACCCGGACGCAGGTGGGTTGTTTGCATCATAGAAACCCGACGCAGGAGGGTTGTTTGCATCATAGAAACCCGACGCAGGAGAGTTGTTTGCATCATAGAAACCCGGACGCAGGTGGGTTGTTTGCATCATAGAAACCCGACGCAGGAGAGTTGTTTGCATCATAGAAACCCGGACGCAGGAGGGTTGTTTGCATCATAGAAACTCGACGCAGGAGAGTTGTTTGCATCATAGAAACCCGGACGCAGGAGGGTTGTTTGCATATTAGAAACCCGGACGCAGGAGGGTTGTTTGCATCATAGAAACTCGACGCAGGAGAGTTGTTTGCATCATAGAAACCCAGACGCAGGAGGGTTGTTTGCATCATAGAAACCCGACGCAGGAGAGTTGTTTGCATCATAGAAACCCGGACGCAGGAGGGTTGTTTGCATCATAGAAACCCGGACGCAGGAGGGTTGTTTGCATCATAGAAACTCGACGCAGGAGAGTTGTTTGCATCATAGAAACCCGGACGCAGGAGGGTTGTTTGCATCATAGAAACCCGACGCAGGAGGGTTGTTTGCATCATAGAAACCCGACGCAGGAGAGTTGCTTGCATCATAGAAACCCGGACGCAGGAGGGTTGTTTGCATCATAGAAACCCGACGCAGGAGAGTTGTTTGGATCACAGAAACCCGGACGCAGGAGGGTTGTTTGCATCATAGATACCCGACGCAGGAGAGTTGTTTGCATCATAGAAACCCGGACGCAGGAGGGTTGTTTGCATCATAGAAACCCGACGCAGGAGAGTTGTTTGCATCATAGAAACCCGGACGCAGGAGGGTTGTTTGCATCATAGAAACCCGGACGCAGGAGGGCTGTTTGCATCATAGAAACCCGGTCGCAGGTGGGTTGTTTGCATCATAGAAACCCGACGCAGGAGGGTTGTTTGCATCATAGAAACCCGACGCAGGAGGGTTGTTTGCATCATAGAAACCCGACGCAGGAGAGTTGTTTGCATCATAGAAACCCGGACGCAGGTGGGTTGTTTGCATCATAGAAACCCGACGCAGGAGAGTTGTTTGCATCATAGAAACCCGGACGCAGGAGGGTTGTTTGCATCATAGAAACCCGACGCAGGAGAGTTGTTTGCATCATAGAAACCCGGACGCAGGAGGGTTGTTTGCATATTAGAAACCCGGACGCAGGAGGGTTGTTTGCATCATAGAAACTCGACGCAGGAGAGTTGTTTGCATCATAGAAACCCAGACGCAGGAGGGTTGTTTGCATCATAGAAACCCGGACGCAGGAGAGTTGTTTGCATCATAGAAACCCGGACGCAGGAGGGTTGTTTGCATCATAGAAACCCGGACGCAGGAGGGTTGTTTGCATCATAGAAACTCGACGCAGGAGAGTTGTTTGCATCATAGAAACCCGGACGCAGGAGGGTTGTTTGCATCATAGAAACCCGACGCAGGAGGGTTGTTTGCATCATAGAAACCCGACGCAGGAGAGTTGCTTGCATCATAGAAACCCGGACGCAGGAGGGTTGTTTGCATCATAGAAACCCGACGCAGGAGAGTTGTTTGGATCACAGAAACCCGGACGCAGGAGGGTTGTTTGCATCATAGATACCCGACGCAGGAGAGTTGTTTGCATCATAGAAACCCGGACGCAGGAGGGTTGTTTGCATCATAGAAACCCGACGCAGGAGAGTTGTTTGCATCATAGAAACCCGGACGCAGGAGGGTTGTTTGCATCATAGAAACCCGGACGCAGGAGGGCTGTTTGCATCATAGAAACCCGGTCGCAGGATGGTTGTTTGCTTCATGGAAATCCAGACGCAAGAGGGTTGTATTGATGAAGGGCCCCACGCGCTGGGACGCAAAAGGGTATGACCTCGAGTATGAGCATTCGTCTAGGGGTAGTTATGTGAGTTGAGAATCCAAGTAGGGGAAGTGACTCAATTGTGGCATTAGTCACGGATTCCGTAGATTGTTGGCGGAATGACGAGAAACGGGAGAACCCCGAGAAAACCCTGATAACCTTGATTTTGTCCACCACAAATACAACTCCACCATCAGAGAAATTTGAACTGGGGTCCACGGTCGTCATATGTCAGCGCTGTGACAAATGAGGGGCTTAGAACAAAAAGCAGGTAAGTGACGGAAACCTAGTTTTGAGGAAATTACAGTTAAAGTTCTACATGCAATGAAATATTATACACTAGCTTGGTGAAATGATGCCCATATAGGAGCACTGCATAGTGTGATCTCTTACCTGATTTTATCCCAAAGAAACATCCTTTTGGGCTATCACAACACGCACTTACCTCATTTTTTTTAATAATATCACTTACCTGCTTTTTGATCTAAGCCCCTCAAATGAGCTACAGAGATGTCTTTAGCTCTTTCATACATAATTAAGTTACCCTCGTTGCTATGGTAATTTATGGTATTACAACTTGAACTGCTGTTACATAAGTTGCATGTTTTGGCTGACAACTCTAAGAAAACTGATTGTATTTTGTACTCGTTTATGCCTATAGGCTTTAGTAAAGTGCCTTAGTAACTCATAAAAACATTGTGAACGTAACTCGGACGAGATATAGAAGTCAGATCAAGTCGGGGACAGTATCAAGTTAACTTCATCTCGACGAATACACACCGCGTTGGCTTTTGTTTCCGGTTGCGCGAACACGTCACCAGACAGCGTTCGTGATGCCCGACCGGACCACGATTTGCATATCCTTAATAAAAGATGGATGAGAGAAGAGAGATAACATCTTTTTAGAGATTCCAGGGCGGAGGTAAAATAAAAATTATTACTCTAATGAATTTCATATCTCAATTTTTGCTGTCTATTTGGCGCAGAGATGCTCCATAGTTTGCTATATACGCTTCCCATCATTAAGTAAATTCGGAGAGAATCTGCAGGAAGCAATTCACAACTGATTCCATATTTCTCCTCAATTAAGGAAGCGGATTTAGGCAAATCAAAGCCATTATCATAGCTGGCAGGAAGTTCCTACAACCTGCGAAAGCCCGAGAGTTGCTGCTGTTACCATGGATATGCTATTGCTATAAATTATGGCGTAGTGATTGCCCAGTTCCGGCAATAACTCACGCTGCACTATGAAAAATTGCTGCGATATTTAAGATTTCAACTCTTATGCTCGGGTTTGTCTTTTGAATCGTTTCGTAAAAACAAGATGTGCGGTTGAGATATGGAAAAAAAATAAGGTTGAGATTAAATTTAATTTAAAGCTACTTTAATACAAGTATAAATTTTTTCACTTCTTTAGTTATCGCTTCTGCGGACCTGAGATCGACTCTCGGTACTTAACTCGAAATTTATTCTCCTTCCATAAGAATCAAGTGTTTGTTTTTCCACGTTTTTCTGTTCTTAAGTTGTCGTAAGAGAACCAGGAATTTTGAAATTTTTAAAAAGTCAATTTTAATATTTTTGTGCTCGACCATGCCGAAATGTAGTAATTATACACCTGGTAGCAGACCTTTAATGCAAGTCATTAAAGTACACCTACTCATTAAAGGTCAGGTCTTTCAGCCAATGACGACTCAGGTTACAACTGTTCAGCCAATGACAGGTCAGCTTTCTACCGTTATAAAACCGCAAGTATCGATTGTTCTCGGATATGCAATCGAAAGAGAATTAGCGAAAAGTCACGGAGGCTGGAAATCCAATACTGTCGCAGAAGGTTATGTTCTGTTACTATAACAATTAGCGTTAATTGTAAATAATATTCAAATAAATTCAATTTGTCATCTCGTTTTTCAATGTCTAATTTAATTTGAATGTTATCTCTGTAGGTTCTTATGGCCTAGCAAGGTCAATGTGGACATCTGTTCCTCGGAAAAAATCAATACTTTCGCGTCTGCGCACATCTCACAACATACGGGACATTGCTCCAGGTCAGATACAATAAAATTAATAATATCAAGTTAGAAATATGGTCGAGCATAAAAAGTCGTATGAAACTCGCCTATAATGGTAATTAAGAAGCTCGTATGAAAATTATGAAACTCGCTTGCGCTCGTTTCATAAATATCCATACGCACTTCTTAATTACCTTCATTATAGGCTCGTTGCATAATGTAATATTATGCTATTTTCATCACTGGATTCTGAACAGTTTATCTACAGACAATGAATTTTCCAACATCTTGAGGAATGCGCAAATCAAGCTTTAGGTATAACTCCCTGTAAAGTTGATTTGAATAATTTCGAGGGAAAAATTGTTCCGGGGCCGGGTATCGAACCCGGGACCTTTGGTTAAACGTACCAGCGCTCTAGCAACTGAGCTACCCGGGAACTGTACCAAACACCGATCCAGCAAACCACAATTTAAGTCACACAGATTTAGTGTGCACTCAATGTTGGTTGCTTGACGGTTGTCAGCCCACTTTGAGGTCTGTGGATATGGAGGGAAAAATTGGATCGGTGTGTATTTGGTTGTGTGTTAATCCGTCTGAAGAAGTCCAAGTATATTTATGTATATCCTTATGGGAAAATGTTGTACTTTTGACAATTACATTTTTTGATGTCGCAAAGTTGACTAACCTAACTCCATTGTCATTACTAGTTACGTGTAGAGCTGAGACGAGATGTTATGGCACCAACCTGCGCGAAGTTTTAAATTGTCGGCCAGCAGGGTAGAGGAGTGGGGGTTGTTTGGGTTACGGTTCTCAAGCTCAGAGCGGCAGGCATATCCGTTTCATCTCTTTCCAAAAACATTCGTCTTGCCTTAGTATCACCACTTTCCTACTCAAGAGTCCGAAGGTACCTAATGAAATTACGCCCGCTATTCCATCTTTATATTGTTATTCTCCATCCGAATCAGACGACTGATCTGTGCTGGAATCAGATGTCCCTAAGTTTATGGAAATGTTCTCCAAATTACTGTCCATCACGTGCTCACTTTCAATGTAATTGTTCTCTATTTTCTTCACATAATCATAAGCTGATATTAATTCTTGGAAGAAGCGATCGCAGAGTCGGCCTCTGCTTATGCGTAGCGTAGAAATTATAGATGAGACTTCTTAGGACTTCCTCATCAAAACTGTCTACAGCTGCAACAATCTTCTTCTTCGGCTGTGATTTTTCCGGACTGGAGAAAGAATCTGCAGTTCCTGCCTCAATATTTTTCCCTTCTTTCCTGATTCTTGCCAAGGTTCACTTTGAAATACCAGTGGCAGCCAGTACTCTTTCACACACGATTTTCAATGGAATTGGTATTCCATTTCAGCCTCTTCTGACATGAATTTCCATATATTGTATGCTATTTCATGTCCTTGACTATGAACTACTCTATGATTTCACACCTTAGATAATGCCAGAATGATGGTGCTCAGAAGGGCAATGTTTTCAGTATTAGCAATAGCGGTAGTAGCAGAACGATCTGAACACTCGGAATGCTAGTAACCAACTAACCCAACACCCCTCCATTTGAGTGTGAGGGCGAGTCCAAGCAAACGAACTAAAATGCGTCTCTCGCGCTGGTGCCATAACTTCTCGTCCGGGCTCTAGTCATTTTATTTTATGTCTTCCCAAACGGATCAGACTGTATATCTTCTAGTAGCTTAATGGAAGATCACTGAAATATCAATAACAATAATATAAACTACATTCAGAGTTTGTAAGATTCCGATGTTATTAGTGGATTGGAGCAATAGTAGAACAAAAATATTAGGGGAAACCAAAATGTTCTCATCATCTTACGATATTTGGTGACGTATATACGTCCGTTGATGTGACATATTATAGTCACAATCATGCCATGGTATGAAAGAAAAATTACACAACCTCGAGCGGGAATCGAACCTGCGACTTCCTGTTCTCCGGTCAGGCGCTCTACCACTGAGCTATCGAGTTCGTCCCAAGTCAAAGGCTTGGAATTATCCTTTCATACTGGCGACTCTGTTATAGAGTACTGTCCATAGCGTCTGATCTAGTCAGCACTGCTTATGGGTGTGAAGAAACTTTTTACAAATGTAATCATCATCTTACGATGTTTGGTGACGTATATACGTCCGTTGATGTGACATATTAATGAATTTTAATACTATTATAGTCACAATCATGCCATGGTATGAAAGAAAAATTACACAACCTCGAGCGGGAATCGAACCTGCGACTTCCTGTTCGCCGGTCAGGCGCTGCACCACTGAGCTATCGAGTTCGTCTCAAGTCAAAGGCTTGGAATTATCCTTTCATACTGGCGACTCTGTTATAGAGTATTGTCCATAGCGTCTGATCTAGTCAGCACTGCTTATGGGTGTGAAGAAACTTTTTACAAATGTAATCATCATCTTACGATGTTTGGTGACGTATATACGTCCGTTGATGTGACATATTAATGAATTTAAATACTATTATAGTCACAATCATGCCATGGTATGAAAGAAAAATTACACAACCTCGAGCGGGAATCGAACCTGCGACTTCCTGTTCTCCGGTCAGGGGCTCTACCACTGAGCTATCGAGATCGAGATTACATTTGTAAAAAGTTTCTTCACACCCATAAGCAGTGCTGACTAGATCAGACGTTATGGACAGTACTCTATAACAAAGTCGCCAGCATGAAAGGATAATTCCAAGCTTTTGACTTGAGACGAACTCGATAGCTCAGTGGTACAGCGCCTGACCGGAGAACAAGAAGTCGCAGGTTCGATTCCCGCTCGAGGTTGTGTAATTTTTCTTTCATACCATGGCATGATTGTGACTATAATAGTATTTAAGTTCATCAACAAAATGTTCAATAAAATCTCTTTCAGAAAACCTACGAGAATCTCCGGGGATCGAACTAAAGTACTTCTGTGAGGGAGGCCAGCAGATGATTGGATGGGTGAACTTCTGACGAAATGTTGAGCAACTGCTGCAGTTAAATAACAGAAGCGGCGCGGTGGCAGACTAGATCGGGCCGCGATACACAAGAATAGTGTGTTAAGTTTTCTCGAATCCTGCGGAAGTCGGGTATTCAGCTTATCAGGACGACCTCATGCAAATCACGGGGGTGGTGGGCCGAGGTGTTGAGCGCGGCATAAATCCAACCCGCGCCCAGATAACGTCCACCCGCCCGGCGAGGACCGATGAGTCCGCTGGCGCGAGATAATGTCCTCAGTGGCGGCTCGTTCTCCAAGATTTCTCTAATACTTTTTAGAGACTAAGGGCGGAATTCATAGTCGTCACTTATAAATGAGTAAACCCTTAAGTGGTTACTTATACTCATTTATAATTCATAGTTGTCCCTCATTCACATAATGAGTGATTACTTAAGTGAGCTGATCTGTACCCTTAAGTGACCACTCATTTTCAAAATGGATACTGAGAATGATTTTGAGGATTTTGTGGAGTTTGTTGAACGAAATGAGGAAAATATAAGTGTCCCAAAAAGGTATATTAGAGACATGGAGAATCCTCTGGAAATGTATAGTGAACTGGAATTTATGAAGCGATATCATTTTCAGATCAATTCGAAGTTGTTGCTCTAGCCAAATTGACATTTATTTATTTATTTATTTACTTACTTACTTACCGGTACTTACTTATTTACTTATTGATTGATTGATTGGTTTATTTATTTACTTACTTACTTACCGGTACTTACTTATTTATTTATTTATTTACTTACTTACTTACCGGTACTTATTTACTTACCGGTATTTACTTATTTACTTACTTACTTATTTACTTACTTACTTATTTATTTATTTATTTATTTATTTATTTATTTATTTATTTATGCCTATAACTGGGCAAAGCCCCAATTACAATAGACAGTACAGATATTTGTTTAAAAAAACATAGAATTGCATATAGCATGAAAAAGAGATAAAGCAGATACAATGTAATTACAAATAAAAAATTAAAAAAAAAACAAGTAGATACTACCTAAATAAAAGACACGGATCTAGATATAAATGAAAAATACCAAATAAAAATAAATTAAAAAGAGTTATGTATAGGTATCTTAGCCAAAAATGTAAAATGTAGCTATAATTGGCAAATTACAGAGTAAATATAACACTATGTTAATAAATTCAATATACAGTGTTATATAGTAAGCTTAATAGGCTTAATTTATTTATTTAAGAAATTCACTACTACAAAACATGTGTTCCAATTAGTAGGATATCTGATTATAACTATAACTAACATGCAACTAGAATTTAACATATCATGAAACTATTGCTGTATATAACTTATTCAGTACAATAATATTGATAACTCGTTGTTATAGCAACTCCTCATGTAGAGCTGCTTTCGATTAGTTCAGTGAGAGTCAACTTTTGTTATGACGTCATGTCCGGCAGCTGTAAGTGAGCAATCATTACGTGAAAATAAGTGTTGTCTATGAATTCGGAACTGACTTAAGGGTTCCCTTGTTATAAGCAAACGCTTATTACTTAAGGGTTCACTCATTTTATAAGTGACGACTATGAATTCCACCCTTAGTTACATTATCGAAAAGGCACTTTGGTAACGACCGCTAGATTGAAGTGCAGTTGCAAGTTATTACTCCATGAAATTCCATAATAATTATATCGTGACTTCTTTTGCAGTCGCTAGACGGCAGCATAGTGAAATTATAAAAATTGTTGTCTCGAAAGTCCATTAGGTTGACTATTACACTTTTACTACGTCACACTACTTTTGACCAATAAAACGGCACGAAAGGACGTCTTTCAACAAATCATGGCTGCTTATCGCACAATTTTATCGCGTCCCTAGCATTTGTTTAATTTTATCGCGTCCCTAGCATTTGTTTATTTTTATCACTACCCTAGTATTTGTTTCATTGTTTGCCAACATTTCAAACTGCACTGGTCTGGACGTCAAAAAACAGAAAATTACAAACCACTCCAGTCGATTCACAGCACTTTCAAATATGACTCGCATTGGCATTCAAGAACAAGAATTAATAAAGATCACTGGTCATAGCTATGCATCTTCCCTGATACCCTAATTACAAATAAATGAAGAGCACCATTCGGAAATCTTGAATAAGTTGAGGGATACACCATGTACATCACCGAGTTCACTTCTTTTACGTACACGTCCAGTGTAACATCAACTGAACCACCAACCACTAAAACATTCAAATTTGAAAATTGTACCTACTTTTAATAAATTGTTTCTTTTAAAATTATTCATGTTTACTTTTTATTTCATCATCGTTAATTAAAATGTTTCTTGTTTATTTCATCATCCCTAATTAAAACATTTCTAACACTCGTTTATATTATTTAGGTTATATTATAGCTTCTGCTATATGATATTATGAATAGGCACGTATCAGAGATTGTTTAATACTAAGATTTATTGAAAATCATTCTGTCAAGTGACGTTGATTACTGGGATCGGGATAATTGAAGTGAAATGCAACTGTTTTAATAAAAATGAAACTGAATCAACAAAGCCTTCTTGACCAGTAACCGTCCACAGAGTTCAATGAAGATTCCATAGTTGGCACAACTGATAAGAAAACAGCTATTCATAACACACTACTGCCATCTACTACCGTAATATTTATAATGTTGAGATGGTACAAATTCGAAGATAGTTTTGTATTTTCGTAAGTCAATTAACATTTTATTGTATTGGAGTACTTCGTTATTTCTAATCTTTGTATACTTTCTTCTAATCGTGTAATAGTCAATTAAATCCCACTCGAGTTTTGATTTTCTCTAGATAAATCAAAACCTCTAGTGAGATTACTGTTGATAAATCTGTTGCATGTTATCAGGGCTGCTATCTAAACACTCATACTTAACAAACTGCAGTCTTCTCTTTTCAGTCTTCCACTTACAATAAAGTAAACTACGATATTCCATTGCGTACTAATAATGTTTTTGCAATAGTTAGTATACTACGCACTTGCACAGGGAACAGAAGTAAACTCTACGGGAACCGCACAGCAACAAACACATCCACCCCTTTTTTCCGATATCAGTATCAAAGCCTGGTTACTGCGCATAATGTTATGACCGACCAAGCTACCTAAACAAATAGTAGTCAGTCTAAGTAGGATTGGAACCCAACCCGAAGGAAACCTAGGAACATCAGGCAAACGCGTTACTGCATGAGCTACGCCAGTGACTATGTATTTATCAGCGTATTCCGAATCTCACCGGGCCGGTGGACAACAATGACGTCACGCTGCAGCGAATTAGGAACAAAACTGCTGGAAGGATTGATGACTGTCATGGCGACTGTATAAGTTGTTGTCTGTGCTACGCTAGCAAAATTTTGCGAAATTTCCGTACTGCCATCTCGTTCAAAGAAAAGAGAGCATAAACAATTTATTTCTTGAACCGGTAGTAATAACTGGTCCGTTGACATGTTCGCTCATAAGCCATTAACATATTGTTTTTACGTTGTGCTCATTACAAACAATACAGCAGAACACACCGCCATGACACAACAGTGCACGATGTCATTCGTCTGCCAATTCCCGCCCTATACAAGAACCAATCAGATTCACTGATGGCGGCTGATGGAGACTGCCACCACCTCTGCAAGCTGATGGCACCGGTGCGACACCAGTGGAGCATCAGTGAAGCCATCGGTGAAATTCGGAACACCGTGATGCCATCAAACTGCTCAGCGCTGAGATTCGGAATACGCTCTGTGTTAAGTGATGTTTTGAGCGGTGTTAACCACTTACTAAGAGAGACCACTACGTATTTGTATTTCTAGATTTCTAGTTTATAATTATCAAAACATAAAGACAGAACAAACAAAATGTTTCATTCTTAACTCTTAAATTCACAAAGTATCCCATAGGATACAACAGGTTAATAGACTATATATATAATTTGAACTGGTAATAGAAATTACGGGAAAACGACTGAACGGATTTTAATAAAAATGACCCCTCAGTTTGAAGCTTGGAAGCCGAAGTTTATTTTAGAAAAATAGTAGTTTTCAGTGAAATGTCAATTTTCCTTAATCATTTTCCTATTTTCCAAAGTCCATCTGTCGTCAGTTTTGAGAAATAATGGCTTTTCAGAGTAAAACAAAACACAAACACACTACAGTAAACAATATCACACGAAGGCTACGACCTGCAGGATTGCTGACATATTTAGAGTTCAGATGGCTCAGATTCTCTGTCATCATAATTTCAGTATGTCGATCTTCATTTGTGTAACTTTTTCAGAACGTTTCTGTAATATTGGTTATTAAAAACTTCAAGACTTGCTAAAAAGAATTTAGGGGTCAGATTCTCTGGTGTGTAATTTTCTGAGTACAAATGTCTGTGTATTGGACTTTAAAAACTACAAAACTTAAGAATGTTTGATGACATTATTACCATTAAAAATGAAATAGTATTATAGTGTATGCCATGATATATTTGTCACTAATTATACAGATTAATGCTTTATTGATGATATGAAAGTGAAATCTTTTGGGGTTATATAAGTAGGCGTAGAGAATATCTGAAGTTAGGTCTTCATTTCTATAATATTTATCGAGTGACGGCTATATAGTAGTCTATACAAAGCTTACGTAAGATAACAATATTGCTATTAAAAATGAAATATTTTTATAGTTATTAATCAAGTGGTATGGGTCTTTTCCATATATTTAATGGCGGTGTGGTGTAAATATTTAAAGCTGAAAGTTTGAATTTATAAAACAGTTATGCTACCGGTTGTTTTTTATGTTTGTGAAACTTGGACTCTCACTTTGAGAAAGGAAGAGAGATTAAGGGTGTTCGAAAGTAAGATGCTTAGGAAAATATTTGGGGCTAAGAGGGATGAAGTTATAGGAGAATGGAGAAAGTTACATAATGCAGAACTACATGCATTGTATTCTTCATTTAACATAATCAGGAACATTAAATCCAGACGTTTGAGATGGCAGAGCATGTAGCACGTATGGTTTAATCTAGAAATGGTATATAGTGTTAGCTGGAAGACCTGAAGGGAAAAGATCTTGAGGGAGGCAGATGTAGATGGGAGGACAATATTAAAATGGATTTGAGAGAGATGGGATATGATGGTAGGGGCTGGATTAATCTTGCTCAGGATAGGAATCGATAGTGGGCTTATGTGAGGGCGGCAATGAACCTGCGGGTTCCTTAAAAGCCATTTGTAAGTAAGTGATATAGGTATTTATAAGTGTGATTCTCTTCAGTATTGTCTGGAGGAAGAGAAAAAATTATAATGTATAAGAAAAGACCAAAAGGCATTACTTACTGATAAAATAAGAGGCCTACAAAATATTGTAGTGTCCCAATCACTTTTGCAAGATCTCTTAGCAGGATAAAATGATTCCACCCTCTACATTTCAAGGTATTTCACGAAACATGCAGCAGCTATACCAAGATGCTATGTCTATTGCTCGAAAGCGTGGCAAATCTGACATTTTCTTAACTCTCACCTACAATCCACAATAACCTGAAATAGCTACTACTGCTTTACTCCCACATGAAAAATCCATTGATCGTCCTCACATTGTTACTTGCGTTTTCTCTTTTAAACTCAAAAACTGGAGATGGATAGGTTCAAGAAAAAGTACTTGGCATAAAAATACCATTCAGAGAGAGTTTGTTTCATTGTTATGGAACCAAATAACTTTTAAAATGACTGGTAGGCCTATTCTTCATTGAAAATAAATCTGAAAAATGTTTATTTGAATTTCTAATGAACTTGGTTTGAAACATTTGCTGCACAAGCCACTAGTATGCTATAATTTTAATAGAACAATGGAAAAAAATGGTAGGAAAATTAAAATTTCACAATACTATAATATTGTTCAACATATAAAATATGGACATCGCGATAGTTGTTTTCTTTACAGTCCGACAAGGTTTAATAAACTAGTGTGAGAAATGAAGCTTTGCCAATTTAAGGGATAAAATTGTACCAATAGATGTTTGGTGTTGATAATGTTTATAATGATAGTGATGATTTGCAGAGGAATGAACACTTTGTCATCATTTTCTTTTCATCAACAACAGCATTTTCATTCTGAAATTAGTTTCGTTATGCAACGCTCTGAAATAAGCATCATCCATCTACCATATATTCAGTTCAACATTGTTTCCTTGACAACCAACCTTTCCAGTCATTTGTTTTTTTTTGCTTTTAAATAACTCCACCCAAAAATTACGTCAAATAGAGAGGTTTTTAAACACAGATATATAGTACAAATTACGGCAACAAGAGGGCAGTACAGAGCCTGACAGCAGTTTTTTTTTTCTGAGATGATTAAAAGCGCAACAGAAATCCCAACAGAATTCGACGTCATAATACTGACGTAAAATGCCCGGATGGTTGTTTCTCCATTTACTAATTAAATATACGAGCTGCTATTTTTCCCTACCACTTTAAAAGATAACGACACATTGCATTTTTAATGAAAACGTGTTATTAACGTTGAAACAGTAAAAGAACTGTGTGATTCAGCTGAATTTCGGTGTTAAAATAAAAATAAGCAAGACTCTACCTTGACGCTTCATGACACTGCGATTATGGGTTCAAATCCCACCTAGGACTTAAGACGTGTTCATTATTATAATGTGATGTCTAGGCCCAGGATTTTTATGTAATATGAAAGTGCGAAATATTTTCGTAAAAATGTAGTAAATACTTACTTACTTACAAATGGCTTTTAAGGAACCCGAAGGTTCACTGCCGCCCTCACATAAGCCCGCCATCGGTCCCTATCCTGTGCAAGATTAATCCAGTCTCCATCATCATACCCCACCTCCCTCAAATCCATTTTAATATTATCCTCCCATCTACGTCTCGGCCTCCCTAAAGGTCTTTTTCCCTCCGGTCTTCCAACTAACACTCTATATGCATTTCTGGATTCGCCCATACGTGATACATGTCCTGCCCATCTCAAACGTCTGGATTTTAAGTTCCTAATTATGTTATGTGAAGAATACAATGCGTGCAGTTCTGTGTTGTGTAACTTTCTCCATTCTCCTGTAACTTCATCCCGCTTAGCCCCAAATATTTTCCTAAGCACCTTATTCTCAAACACCCTTAACCTATCTTCCTCTCTCAGAGTGAGAGTCCAAGTTTCACAACCATACAGAAGAACCGGTAATAGAACTGTTTTATAAATTCTAACTTTCATATTTTTGGACAGCAGACTGGATGATAAGAGCTTCTCAACCGAATAATAACACGCATTTCCCATATTTATTCTGCGTTTAATTTCCTCCCGAGTGTCATTTATATTTGTTACTGTTGCTCCAAGATATTTGAATTTTTCCACGTCTTCGAAGGATAAATCTTCAATTTTTATATTTCCATTTCGTACAATATTCTGGTCACGAGACATAATCATATACTTTGTCTTTTCGGGATTAACTTCCAAACCGATCGCTTTACTTGCTTCAAGTAAAATTTCCGTGTTTTCCCTAATCGTTTGTGTATTTTCTCCTAACATATTCATGTCATCTGCATAGACAAGAAGCTGATGTAACCCGTTCAATTCCAAACCCTGCCTGTTATCCTGAACTTTCCTAATGGCATATTCTAGATCGAAGTTAAAAAGTAAAGGTGATAGTGCATCTCCCTGCTTTAGCCCGCAGTGAATTGGAAAAGCATCAGATATAAACTGACCTATACGGACTCTGCTGTATGTTTCACTCAGACACATTTTAATTAATCGAACTAGTTTGTTGGGAATACCAAATTCAATGTAGTAAATATCGGGGAAATATGTAATTAAATATGTAGTATTAATATAATATGTAATTTAAAGTCACTATTTATTAATGCATTAAATTCACAAAAATGTCGTCACAATTTAACTGGTCAGTTGAAGTGGGAGGTTATAGCCTGAAAAGTGACTTGCCATTTCCACCCCATTGAATAGTTTGCAAATACAACTTGTCTCTGCCACAATTTATGTTTTTTTTGTGCTATAAGATTTCCTAGAAAAATATTTTTCTTCGACACACAAAATGGTATTTTGATTTGCCTGACACCCGACCCAAACCCCTCGCTAATAGCCTACTTTACCCTCGTGAACAATGGCACCCTTCTCGTAATTGTAGGGGAGAGTTGGTCAAAACGGGATACTTAACACGGAATCTTGTATATTTCCTGTTGAAGTGATAGGAAACAATTCAATTTTTACTTATGAATCCACTATTCTATGTACTTTCATAATACATTTTGATTTTCTTCTAATGATATAGCTAAAGTGGGAAAACAATTTTCTTGGAAAGTGCGCAAGTATCCCGTTTGGCCGACTAGTTGGGTAAAACAGGATACTTATTTAAAATAAAGCAAATATTGTTAAGGAACTGAATAAAATGTGTGTGTTTTTATTATAATGCATAATATACACACCAAAAAAAAAATGTTTCGCATCACCTGTCAACCAGACCTTCAATAAAAGATAAAAAGAAGGAAAAGTAAGGAATGAAAATGTATTTATTTTTAACAGTTGTTTCTCAACATTGTTTACGTTTTTCAGACAGTTAAAAGGATAGCTTTCAAATGTTTTTATGGATATTTCTTGAAGTGGAGCGTAAATACCACTTCTACAGGTGATGCAAAACTTTTTTTTGATATATTAGTAGTACTAAAATATGTATGTGGGCTTAAATGAAGAATATCAAATTATTATACGTAAGGTCTATCCTGTTTGTTGACATTGATTCATAGTCCTATTGCAGAATTTTTCATTTACAAAAGTTACAGTACAATTATTCGCAGTCTTCCGATTCAATACTACTGCACGCCTGATGAGCCCATTCTTGGCATTGAGTACACATATTTCATCATCCCTCTTCAGATTTTGAATTAGAGAATTCGTCGTTGTCTTCATCCTCTTCTTCCTAACTATTGTCATTGTTGGTTGTCATAGCGAGAACATATTTAATTCAGAATTTAAAGTGAAATCCCACATATGCAATGCAAGTTGGATAAAACGGGATACTATCCCGTTTTGCCAAACCATAGGGTATCCTGTTTTGTCCGACTAGGAGTTGTAAAGAAAAAAAATGGTGTCCCAACAAAACGGTAAAAGCTACAGCCGTTTTCTTTACATAGAATTAAAGACTAATAATGTTTTATTTATATAAGAGACTTACCTCTTCAACTCTGCAAATTTAATCCCAGAATGTGCCAATTAAAATCAGTCGGAACAATTTAGTTACGCAGCTGATTTGAAACTTTTCTCCACACAACAAAAATTAACGTGTTCGTTCTGTATGTGAGCACTGCATAATGTCCCCTTCTAGTCTAAGAACGAAGTCCTCGCATCATTCGGCAAGTTGCAGCACTTTCCAACGAAATAAGTCGGGGTATCCCGTTTTATCATACCATCCTGTTTTATCCAACTCTCCCCTACATTTGTGCGCAATTCTCACATTATTAATAGCCTACTTTCAATTTGTAACATAGTTAAATAACCGGCGCACCTGACCATCCCAGATTCTGAGAAAGCATTAGGTCAAATGTATAGAGTTCAGGCACTCCGAACTACTATGTTTTACAGACAAAGAGTTGGAATCCCTAGTTTTATGTTTGTTTTTTTTTATTTATAAAAGAACTATTGTCTTAAGCCAGCTTTAGAAATTGAAGTATTTTCTATAGTTGTGAACAAAACATAAAGACGGCAGTTTCCGAGCCCTCCCTCTTAACAGGATCGTGTACTACAGTGAGAACAAAAAGCGGCCCTCCAATAAGAGTAATCGGACAGGGACGTTAAGACATATGTCCATGAAAAAAAATTCAATAATTTACTCTGAATAATAAAAGGAATTTAATAAAGAAAATTAAAAACTCAATAATTGCCTAGATATGTGTAAAAATGTTACATTCTTTACATAATATGTAAAATATGTAATATTACTAAGAATATGTAAAAATATGTAAAATGAAACTCTACTATAACCATACCAGAACCACAAATCGCCGACATTTGTCATTTTCAATAGTCTACAAGTAAAGGAATGCAATATGTAATTACATAAGAATCCAGTCTCTAGTCTCTAGCTTGGAAATATGTAAACCAAAAATCACTGGAGTTCTACTGATAAGGGGGGCCTTTCAGAATAATCAGATCGAATCCCTTTCTGAAAATTTATACACATGTACATATATATATATATATATATATATATATATATATATATATAAAATTGGTTATTTTACGACTCTTTATCAACTGCTATGGTTATCTAGCGTCGAAAGAGATGAGGGAAAACCCTCAACCAAAATTTGAACTCAGGCCAGCTCGTTTCACGGTCAGGCATGTTAACCGTTATTAATAAGTATTTAATGAATTTCAATCTTAAGACATATAAACTTGCAAATGTTTATTTGCTATTTAATAACAATATATGAACGTTTTCGCCGTTTAGGGCATCTTCAGATATAACAAAACATGTTATCTGGACCTCCAACACACCAACACCAGTACATACAAATTTATAGAGCTTCTTCATTTACATACTTCAATAAACCTGAGAACACGTAATAGGATGTCATCGCATCAGAGTAGCCATTTCAAAGTCAATGACCTCTAAGTGAAACAATTACAAAACATACAACATCAACTACGAAAACTATTTTGAACTTACGACAATTCTCAGCCATGATTACTCTAAATATTTTATTATCTTCATTATAAAATTTAAATTTTAACATTGACTAATTTAATCACTGTATATCAATTGTAAAGTAGTCATCAACGTCAAACAACATTCATTCAAATGCCAACGGCCTCTCTAAGCGAAATAATTACAAAACACACGAACATTAACTACGCATACTATCTTGTAACTTACGACAACTTTCAGCCATGATTACTTTAAATATTTTATTATCATCATTGTAAATTTTAAAAATAACATCATTGACAAATTTTAAACATTGTATATAATTGTAACATGAGCTATATGTATAAAATAAAATATTCGTCCAGTCTGAGTTCAAATTCAAAGATTATCTCAATATTCATCCTGTAACATGTTATATCTACATAAAGCTCATGAATTTCATATATCACATATATTGTTCTCTATTTTCCTTGTTATTTGCATAATATACTATTATAGGTCCAGATAACATGTTTTGTTATATCGGAAGATGCCCTAAACGGCGAAAACGTTCATATATTGTTATTAAATAGCAAATAAACATTTGCAAGTTTATATGCCTTAAGATTGAAATTCATTAAATACTTATTAATAATTTACCAGGCATATTGATATATTAAAATGAATTGTAAATGTTAACCGTTACTCCACAGCGGTGGACAGGGTATACCTATATAATGTGAAGCAAAAGGTCAAATACGAAAAAGTGGCTAACTTTACGATTTATAACGCATAAGAATTAGCTTTCAGAAGTATTGAATTTGAGAAGTTTCTTTGACAGAATTTAATCGTGAATTGCAAAAATCCAACATTTCAATATAAGTGAATTTTGAAAGCAGCACAAAAAACTGATTATCTTTAAAAGCTTTTGGTATTTTGGAGTGACTATTCTTATATTAAAGCATAATAATAAGTTCTAGTGAAATACATGAACTCTATTTTTTATTTGGTCTTTTCTTGGAAAAAATCTTTATTGCCTGGACATGTCGGGTTTCTGCAATTCACGACTAGTAACAATTATTTCATTTCTTTAAAACAATTTTAGGTGAAGAAGACGGTTGTTGTTGTTTAGTCAACTGTTCGAAGACAAATCTGAACCTCACAAGTGATACCGAGGACCTCGGTAACCTCCGAGGTAACTAGGCAAGGAGATAATGGGGTAGGATGGTCAATTCCTTTCCCCTTCATTGTATACATCTCTGATTAGCTACATATCACACTAATCAGATTTCAGATGTATACAAACAACTCTTCTTCCTCTGACATATACTATAGTCAAGTGAGATGTACTGCCTGATAATAGGTGTACACATCAGCCAGAACCTCAATCAGAGAAGGGGAATTTTTTTTCTTACGAAGAAATTGAAAAAAGTATAAAACATAGAAAAAAATCAAAATTATGTAAATAGCATAATATTTAATTCTTTAAATTCTTTTAATCCCATAAAAAACGAAGAAAAGTATCTACATAAAGATTAATTTTTTGGTCCTACAGAATTTATTTGTTATGGTGACAAGGCCATAAAGGAAAACACTAGAGGAGGGGGATTCGATCCGGTGCTGTGGATTCAACTTCGGCGTAGCTCAGTGGTTAGAGCGCTTGGTACGTAGAAGCAAGGACCCGGGTTCGATCCCCGGCGCCAGACCGAATTTTTGTCCTCTAATATCAACAGAGTCCCTCGCCGTGGCGTCGGAAGCCTGTTTCAATAAAGAATGTAGGGCCATAAACTGAATCTTCAATAGTGAAAGGTGCTTCTATATTGGTCTAAGGCAGCGTTTCCCAAACTATGGTCCTCGGACCACCTGTGTATCACACTGTAGCTTAAAATCTCAGAGTTTGGCAATGAGGCAAGGCAATCGAATTTAACTTTTTCTCCCAGTACAGAATTTTATTACCCTACCCGTCTATCGACTTCCCACTCTACTCTCAGCAACAAAAGAGGGATTTAAAGCACTATATACGTGGTGTTTCTCAACATCTTATCCCTGCACATCTGGCGCCGCACCTGTAACCCAGCCAGGGACCAGAGGACCAAAGTACAGATTCTTAATTCAATTTTAAAATATAAGCACACTGGTATTAAAATATGCTACGGAAATGATAAATTTGTTTTCGAAGGGAACAAGAGTAAGGTGGTCAGCGGAACTGTTCTGACTTTAAAAAAGTGGTCCCCATTTCAAAATAGTTTGAGAAACGCTGGTCTAAGGTATCCTACCTAGGACTCGCGTTATGGAATGCGCGCTGGTTCGAGTCCCCATGGGGGAAGAAATTTTCTCATGAAATTTCGGCCAGAGTATGGGACCGTTGCCCACCCAGCATCGTGATGCACTTGGGGGGCTACGATAGGTAGCGAAAATCCGGTTTCGCAAACCAGCTATAACGGCTGAGGGGATCATCGTGCTAACCACACGATACCTCCATTCTGGTTGGATGATCGTCCACCTCTGCTTCGGCATGTGGATGTGAGGCCAGCAGCCGGCTGGTCGGTCTTGGCTCTTCAGGGCTGTAGCGCCATGGATTTACTTTACTTTTCTTTAATGTCAACAGAAGAAAAGTAAACTGAATTTTTTTTTTTTTTTAGTTTATAAAAAATCTACATGTTCTGGATTTGTGGTGTTCCTGCAATTCACTGTAATTATTGCTGCTGTGAAATTTACACTAAGTAGCCTACTGGACGTGTGGGATTTCAGCATCATTTGAAAGGCCTAGCCTATATATATATATATATATATATATATATATATATATATATATATATATTACAACCATATGAAAAACTGAATTTGAGAAACATTGTGACTTACGGGTTTTCTACAATTCAAGATTCAATTTTGGAGCATACATCCTTGGTCCTTCATTGGATGGACTGGAATATCAAATAGATGTATAAATATTCTATATTCGATCTCAATCATAATGAACTACTATTAACAGATAGTAAAAACATATACAGATAACTTAAATTGTCACATGTAACTAAATCTGTTTCTATTGTAGAGTAAGGGAAAAGCAACTTCTTTGTCACGCTAAAGACAAGTAGAACCACAGTCTAGAATATAGTCTACAGTCATGAAGCTCAATACGTAGTAAATATGCATCCACAGATAGTTGCTAACCACTAGGATAGCTACTATCGCCTCATTACAGACAATGCGAAATACTGCGTGTTCAGTTCAAAGTGTGCCATTGCTCGCTGTATGCCGTCATGTGACTAGCCGATGAGCCTAGACTCTAGAGAATTCAATCTTCCTATACTTCCGCAGAGGCGTATTACCCGTGTGCCAGAGAAGTTGCCTAGCAAGTACGGCGTTCATTCTGAAGAGTACGTACCGATACATACGGTAACGCCGGT
Source organism: Periplaneta americana (assembly GCF_040183065.1). NCBI lineage: Eukaryota > Metazoa > Arthropoda > Insecta > Blattodea > Blattidae > Periplaneta > Periplaneta americana. The sequence goes on along the minus strand of NC_091127.1, from coordinate 29,544,753 downwards.
AGTGGCACGAATGTGAACTGTTTGGAAACACGTACTGAGGTGAGTTTTTTTCTTACTGCCGGGATATGGGAAGAGGGTTAAGACGATTACTTACATATTTGTTGACATTAACTTCGACGGTCAACATGGACACGGAGCATTTGATTTGTGTTGTGCAATGTTGCGGTACGCAACCGATTATAACAAATACCCTGCGTACGACTTGCCCGCGCAAAACACAGTTGGAAAGAGGTTATGGTAGCACACAGACCGTACAGACCGCCATCTGTTGCTACGACGTTCAAGTTATACCGTACACGTTCTCAAGTTCAGATTGAACCCCTTGAATAATAGGCAACTTCTCTGACACATAAGCTGAAACTAGCTTCAAATCGCTGACGTCATGACACACTTTGAAATGAGCACCTAGTACCTGGACAGTCTATTGTTATTAGTAACCTCATAAACTCAAGCTTCGTGACTGTATATACTAGACTGCGGTAGAACGTTATTCAATTTTAATTTAACGTTATATTTTCAACCAGTTTCTTTCGTATTACAGGTACGCTTGTAGGTCACTTACTGTATAGTACTTACACATGTACCAACTTTCAAAGGAGTTTTCGACTACAAGTTGTGGAAGGTTCTCTTGTAAGTAGAAGCCTTGCAACTCGCTAATCCATAGTCGCAAGAGTTTACTAGGCCTAAGTAGCCTGTCCGTCTCGTGTATGGGTTAAAAATGTTGTAAAATATGAGTTCAATATATTCTCTAATAGAGTATTTCGAATCAAATAAAGGGATGAGAGGACGATAAAAAAGAAAAAAAACCGAATAAATAATAAGATATTCCGTACATGGAAATAAATCAAATATTTCACTTGAGAAGAACAATATGTTTGAGCGATAACTTAGGCTGAAGGTTCTTTAATCCTTAAATTCGCAAAGTATCCAATAGGATATAACAGGTTAATACGCTATACGCTATAATTTTAATAGAATAGAAAAAATTGGGAGGAAAATGAAAATTTCACAATACTATAATGCTGTACAACATGTAAAATATGGACATTGCGATAGTTGTTTTCTTTACAGTCCGACATGGTTTAATAAACTAGTGTGAGAAATAAAGTTTTACCAATTTAAGGATTAAGTTGTTGTTGCTGTTGTTTTCTAATGCCAGGCATTTGACAATGAAGTCATTTGACCTCTTGCACTCCAATATTTTTCAAAGATATTATTATCATCACCCACTGAAGCACAGATTTTGAGATGTCCCGAATCCATTTCTTGGTTTGAGTTGCACAATGGACAGTTAGGGGACTAATATATTCCAATTCTATGCAGATGTTTGGCCAAACAATCATGGCCTGTTGCCAATCTAAATGCAGCTACAGACGATTTTCGTGGTAAATCGGGAATTAACTGTGGATTTTGATGCAGAGAGTTCCATTTTTCCCTTGGGATTGTGTTATTAAATTTTGTTTGTTGAAGTCTAAGTAACTTATGTAGATTTAATAAATCTTTTCACAGAGTAATACGTAGATTTAGTAGTAGCAGTGCTGCTTCTTTGCTAAAGTATCCGCATTCTTATTTCCCAGGATTCCGCAATGGGATGGTATCCATTGGAATACAATTATTTTATTGAGTGATATTAATTGAGAGAGCATTTTAGTTATTTCTGCTGTTTGAGATGAAGTTGTGTGTTTAGAGACTATTGATAGAATAACTGCTTTGGAGTCTGACAATATAACTGCATTCCTAAATTTATTGATGTGGCATAGAAGATTCCTGAGAATTTCCCTTATTGCAATGATTTCACCATCAAAACTTGTTGTTCCATATCCAAGAGATCTATAAAGTAAGAAGAGACAGCACGTAACACCTGCACCGGCACCTTGTTCTCTGGAGATCAAGGATCCGTCGGTGTATAAATGAAGCCAGTTTTGTGGAGGGTGCCTAATATTAATTGTCTCTAAAGACAATTGTTTCAGTATTTCAGTGTTTACTTCTGATTTCAGTATTTCTTCTGTTAAATTTAGATTATATTCTATATTTAATAGAGTTAAAGGGTTTGGTTTAATTTGTAAGTTTTCTTTTAAATTCGGGATATTGATTTTCTGTTTTAATTCTTGAACAGTGGATATGAAACTTTTTTGAGTTTTCAATCTAGAGAGAGGACTGTATGAATGCCAATTATTTCCGGTAATCTGATAAGTTTTTCATATTGAATCAGTGCTTTTTCTTCTATTGTCATTTTGATGCTGTTAATATTAGTGAGGATTCTCATAGAATCTATTGGAGTTGTTTTGATTCCACTAGTAATGAGTCTGAGAGTTTGGTTTTGAACATATTCTATGTCGTTTATGAAAGGTGAAGTAATCAAAATTTCTCCGCAGTATGTCAGCACTGGCTGTATAAACATTTTGTATGTAGTGTTCAAAGTATTCCTAGAGCATCCCCATTTCTTTCCTGCTAGTCTTTTTAGAAGAGAGAATCTTTTACGAGCTTTTTCAGAAATGTATTTCAAATGGTTGCTCCATGTTAACTTACTATCGAAAATAACTCCAAGATATTTGGATTCATAAGTCCTAGGAAGGTATTGGCCATTGTATTGGATATTGAATTCTCTTTCTTTTTTACCGAGTGAAAATATTTGGTAGTTACTTTTGCTTAAATTGAGTGTCATCAAATTTGATGTATTCCATTCATGTAGTTGGTTTAGAGCTTTAAGAGCAGATTTTTTAATTTTGTGTCTATGTCTGTAAGATCCGGAAGTCCACAAAACTATATCATCTGCAAATAGTGCTGTTTTCATGTTTGATTCCTCTAATAGGGAGGGTAAGTCATTTATATAAATATTGAATAAAGTTGTGCTGAGGACAGCGCCCTGAGGTAGACCTCGATATGTTTGTCTGTAACTAGAAAGTGAGTTATTGAATTTAGTGGCAATGAATCGTTGACTAAGGAATTCTGATACCCATCTGAACATATTGCTGGAGATACCTAATTTCTGGAGTTTTAGTAATAATTTATTTCTCCAAACAGAGTCATATGCTAACTGAAAGTCAATAAATATTGCCAAGGTATCTTCTTTCTTGTTAAAACTGTCTTTTATTTCTTGGCCGAGGCGTATGACTTGTTCATTGGTAGAGTGTACTTGTCGAAAGCCGGCTTGACGTGGTGATAAAAGATTTTGGGATTCTAAATACCAAGTTAATCTGTTGGAGATCATGGACTCCATGTTTTTTGCTATCATGCTTAATAGTGCTATTGGTCAATAGCTATTAACATCATGAGCAGGTTTCCCTTTTTTGTGAATTGGTACTATGATTGCTTTTTTCCAAGCTGCAGGAATTGAGGTGTTCCATGGTAAATTGAATATGGATAAAAGGACAGACTTGGCTTTTCCCCAGATGTTTAAAAAATTCAGAATGAATGTTGTCGGGGCCAAGAGATTTCTTGGTTTTTAAATTTTGTATAGCTAGAGTTAATTCTTTGGAAGTAAAATTTTGATGAAATGTTTCAGGTTTTGTACTAGTAATATTGTTTTTATTATTTTTATGTAATTCTCTTTTGATAAATTTGTCAGTTTTTTTGGTATTGGGATGTAATCTGTGAAAGTTTGAGTAGTGTTTATTAAATTCGTTTGCTATATTTCTACTCTCTGTTAGTGTTTTGTTATTATGAATAATAGGTTGGCTAGTATTTTCCTGTGTATTGGAAATATTCTTCAGAAATTTATATGTTTTAGCGCTATCGGTTCTGTAATTAATATTTTCAATAAATTTATTGAAACTGTTCTTTCTTGCTGTTATGATTGATTTTTTTAAGAATGGTAGTCTTTTTCCTCCAATCTTGAGTATCTTCTGGTGTTTTGCTATGTTATGCTTTGGTTCTTGCTTTATCTCTATCTTGTTTCAATAAAGTCAGGTTTTCTGTCCAGAATGGGGTGTATTTTTTTGGTTTGCCTCGCGGAATGTGCTTTTTTTCAATTTTAAGAAGGGGTTCACAGAAATATTTGTTCAATCTATCTGAATTCGTATTTTCCATTAGTGGTGTGTTGACCTTGAGGTATTCATCGAGTTCTATTGTAAATAGTTTCCAATTCGCTTTCTTAAAGTTCCATGTTGTTTTGTTATTGTAGGGTTCTTTTCTTAAGGATTAAGTTAAAGATGTTTTTCAGTCCAGATTCTATCGACAGTAGTACAGTCTTCTGAATACGATATCAAACAACAAATAATTAATTGTAATGTAGTATTGTTCAAGTATATAGTGTAAATTTACTATTACGGCAAATTTAACGGATTAATAAAGTGAAGGTATTAATAAAAGTTAAATATTATTTATACAGAAATTTATCTTGTAAAATATAAAATGTAAAAATTATGAGAAAATTAGAGAATAAATGCTATATATTGAAGCAGTATTAGTGTAAAAGTGAAGATATTATGTCAAAATAAATTGTTGAGGAGTTTCAAGGGACAAACATTAAATGAGTGGTTCAGTGCTAGAGTTGCCTAACCCACAGATTTTTAAGTGTCTGATTTCTCCAAAGAATGACTGTAAATTATCAATTATATGTGTGCCAAAGTAAATGTACTAGATAATTATTAGATGATGGTAAAAGAGAAATAATTTCCAATTGAGAGCACAAAATTTAGAAAAAAAACGGCATCTAAGTTTAGACTTCAATAACTTTTTTCAGTTTAATTGTGGTTTAGGCAACTCTGGCACTAATACACTCAATAATAATAATAATAATAATAATAATAATAATAATAATAATAATAATAATAATAATGCAAAAAACGCATCTAACGTCAACATTTCTGATTTACTATTGAAATTATAATTGTTGTTAAACTTTCAACCGTAAGTAATGTCATTAATTTCAAGGGGCTATTCTTTGAGATATTTCAAACAGACAACTTTAATACAAATTTGCTCGTTTTTACTTCCTTTTCGAGATAAAATTTTTTTATATGAAACATCTCATAGCGTGTTTTGGGAAAGCCATCGATTGAATTCCCAATGTGCTCAGTCAATTTAAAAGAACAGTGTATTATGATGATAAATGCTTGAAATACTTTTTATTTTCGTCCTTTAAATGTGCAGAAATTGATCCGAACGAATTTAACTTTTCGTACTGGAAAGGAATTTGAAAATGTTACATTTTTCGGATCAAATTTCTGCACATTTAAAGGACGAAATTAATTTTTTTTCAATCATTTGTAATCATAATATACTGATCTCTTAAACTGACTTAACATCTGAGGAAGAAGAATGAAGTGCACAAGATTTTCTGATGACATGGCGTTGTTATCAGAAGAGAAGATAATACTAAGGAATATGTTGCAAGAGCTAAATGACAGCTTTGAGTAGTATGGAATGAAGATAAATGTAAATAAGACAAACACCATGGTTATCGGAAGAAAAATATAGAAGATAAACGTCCGAATACGAAATGTCCTAGTAGAGCAAGTGGACAGCTTTAAATACATGTGGTGTACTATAAGCAGTAACATGAACTGCTGCCAGGAAATCAAAAGGAGAATAGTAATGACAAAGGAAGCTTTTAATAGAAAAAGAAATAGAGTATCTTCTGCGGACCTCTGAAAAAAGAACTAAGGAATAGACTAGTGAACTGCTTTGTGTGGAGTGTGGCACTATTCCATTCATTTAGTGTTCTGCCCAAGGGCAGGTATTTCACTGCAAACCCAGCTTTCTTCAGTCTTTCCTATTTTCTGCCTTCGTCTTTGTTTCCTCATATGATCCATATATCTTAATCTCGTCTGTCGTCTGATATCTTCTTCTCCCGTTCACTATTCCTCACAGTGCATCCTTCAGTAGGCAGTTTCTTCTCAGCCAGTGACCGAACCAATTCCTTTTCCTCTTCCTGATCAGTTTCAGCATCATTCTTTCTTCACCCACTCTTTCCAACACAGCTTCATTTCTTATTCTGTCTGTCCACTTCACACGTTCCATTCTTCTCCATAAGGAATAAACTAGTGAACTGCTTTGTGTGGAATGTGGCACTATATGGGACAGAAATATGGACATTACGACGAAGTAAAGAAAAGCTACTAGAAGCATTTGAAATGTGGATGTGGAGAAGAATGGAGCGTGTGAAATGGACAGACAGAATAAGATACGAAGCTGTGTTGGAAAGAGTGGGTGAAGAAAGAATGATGCTGAAACTGACCAGGAAGATGAAAAGGAATTGGTTCGGTCACTGGCTGAGAAGAAACTGCCTACTGAAGGATGCACTGGAAGGAATGGTGAACGAGAGGAAGGTTCGGGGCGGAAGAAAATATCAGATGATAAACAACATTAAAACATGCGGAGAATAAGAGGAAAGCGGAAAGATTGGAAAATGCTGTACTTGCAGTGAAAGACCTGCTCTTGGACAGATTACGATGGATAATAATCCTTGGCTTTGAGATATAATTAAATGAAAACATGCAATTGTTACAAGTTATTCTTCATCGATTCACAAGAAATATCGATTGTGTTAACACAGTGTTCTTGTGCTTTCACTCTGCATTTCGCGCAGAGATTTTGTAGCCGCCACTGGAATGCTCGAAATTACAAGCAGAAGCGAAGAAGATAAAGAAAGTTGTGGAGGGTGGGGGGAGAGTTTAGAAGAGGTTCGCATCACAGGAGCGCTGTCATTTATTTTCGGCGACCTGAGGTGGAGTAACAAAGTGTGCGAGATATATCTCGACTTATCATTATGTGCAATAACGTCGGAGGAAAGGGCTTCACCTGCAACTGCAGTTCAGACCTTTTGTAACCGCAATGGCCTTGTATTTATGTGTTGCTATGGTAACGAGATACGTATATTCTTCAGTAATATATGGTATAATACGATATTCTATTCGTAATACATTTCTAGCTTACTTTCAAAAGAAGGAAGTGAGTTTTAAAATGATAATATGCATGCGTTTCTAAATTTTCATAATTCGTACTTTCTTAAATTGATTTATATATAACATGGCATATATATAACACTAACACATTACAAAGTCCACCCTTATGGAGTAACGGTTAACCTTCTTGACCTTGAAACGAGCGGGTCCGGGTTCAAATTCTGGTTAGGACAAGTCATCCTGTTTGGTTTTTCTGAGGTTTTGCCGCAACCACTCGAGGCAGAATTGCTGGGTAACTTTTGGTGTTGGACCTCGGATTCATTTCGCCTTCATTAGTATCATTCCATTAATCATCTCAATAAGAGGGTATGATGAAAAGTAAAACCTCCTATTTTTCGGTCCCTATGAATATAGTTAAAAATATTAGTGATAGTAAAAATATTAGTGATGGTACAGTGTAGAATTTATAAAATAGTTATAGTACCGGTTGTTCTGTATGGTTGTGAAACTTGGACTCTCGCTTTGAGAGAGGAACACAGATTAACAGTGTTTGAGAATAAGGTTCTTAGGAAAATATTTGGAGCTAAGAGGGATGAAGTTACAGGAGAATGGAGAAAGTTACACACCACAGAAATGCACGCATTGTATTCTTCACCTGACATAAATAGGAACATTAAATCCAGACGTTTGAGATGGGCAGGGCATGTAGCACGTATGGAAGAATCCGGAAATGCATATAGTGTGCTAGTTGGGAGACCGGAGGGAAAAATACCTTTGGGGATGCCGAGACGTAGATGGAAGGATAATATTAAAATAGATTTGAGGGAGATAGAATATGATGATAGAGACTGGATTAATCTTACAAAGGATAGGGACCGATGGCGGGCTTATGTGAGGGCAGCAATGAACCTAAGGATTCCTTAAAAGCCATTTGTAAGAAAGTAAGTAAGTAAGTCAATTAGATTTCAAATTCGTGTCCCGAAGAAAATGCAAATACATCTTTTCAATGGTACAACCCTCTTTCGCCATAATATGACTAGGCCCTAATGATTTTATCTTCTAACTAGTATCTTATCTGTAATACTCTCTACCCCCATTTCGTATCTAGCAGCTAGGTACGTAAATTTTATTAAAGATTAAGATCTTAAGTATTATTTTTTTCACTTACTTTTATATTTGCCCATGTATGTAATAATATTGTATATAGGGTTATGTAGGGCCTTATTAATTGAGAAAAATTCGTTTCGGCACCGAAAATCTAACCCCGGACTCCTAGCGTGGCGTGCTGAATGCTCTTACCATCTGAGCTACGCCCGGATTCGATCCAGAGCGCCGGCAGAACTTTCCTCCTTTGTATCGACAATGGCCTACTAACTGCATATATGTCATATACTCAGGAGAGCATATTTGACTGACTTTATGGCCATTTCAACAACAGTTTTTTTGCGGCATAGCTCAGATGGTAAGAGCACTCAGCGCACTAAACTGAGGGTTCTATGTTCGATTCCCGGTGCCAGAACGATTTTTTTCATTAATAAATATCTACATATGTTAGGAGAAAGTCCACAAACGATTAGAGAAAATACGGGAATTTTACTTGAAACAAGTAAAGAAATAGGTTTGGAAGTAAATCCTGAAAAGACAAAGTACATGATTATGTCTCGTAACGAGAATATTGTACGAAATGGAAATATAAAAATTGGAAATTTATCCTTTGAAGAGGGGGAAAAACTCAAATACCTGGAGCAACAGTAACTAATATAAATGATACTCGGGAGGAAATTAAACATAGAATAAATATGGGAATGTTTGTTATTATTCGGTTGAGAAGCTTTTATCATCCAGTCTGATGTCAAAAAATCTGAAAGTTAGAATTTATAAAAAGTTATATTACCGGTTGTTCTTTAAGGTGAAACTTGGCCTTTCACTTTGAGAGAGGAACATAGGTTAAGCATTTTTGAGAATAAGGTGTTTAAGAAAATATTTGGGGCTAAGAGGGATGAAGTTACAGGAGAATGGAGAAAGTTACACAGCACAGAACTGCACGCATTGTATTCTTCACCTGACATAATTAGGAACATTAAATCCAGACATTTGAGATGGGCAGGGCATGTAGCACGTATGGGCGAATCCAGAAATGCATATAGAGTGTTAGTTGGGAGGCCGGAGGGAAAAATACTTTTGGGGAGGCCGAGACGTAGATGTGAGGATAATATTAAAATGTATTTGAGGGAGGTGGGATATCATGGTAAAGACTGGATTAATCTTGCTCAGGATAGGGACCAATGGCGGGCTTATGTGAGGGCGGCAATGAACCTCCGGGTTCCTTAAAAGCCAGTAAGTAAGTAATAAATATATATATTACACAATATTCAATAGATGACAGCAAGGTCCTGAGAATAAACTTATGTAGGTTGCTAACTTATTATCGATATCTTAGTGCTGATTAGCACTCATTAAAGAATAAATAAAATACATCAAAATGTGTTTTATTTTCACTTAAATTCTTTTGTAATACGAAGTATTTTTATGTTTTTAAGTTTTATGTTTTCTTATTTTAAACATTGGTAGGCGGAATCGGGGGTATATAAAGATAGTAATTCTTTGAAGCGATGTTAAGACACTGATATGAGATACGAACTCCAGACACTTTAATCTTTAATGGCCGAATTTTCGTAGTCGTTTTCATCTGATAGTTCATACATAAAACATTGGGTGCCTGGGATACAAGGCTGGACTGTACGAGAGCTTCGTACTATTGCGTGACTGGCCGAGGAGGGTGGCTTTCCAAACCGCCTCGCCTCAATTCGCTGGCTGGGCAATACCAGATAAATGTCGTAACCGAAGGAGCACTCTGGATTACAATATTGGGGCCCCATAAAGCGGTAGTCTCAATAAAAACATATCTCTAACTATAAAAATAAAATGCACTGAATCCAGAGCTGTGTTGTTTGAATTTCTTATTGTTTATTTGTTGTTGTTTTTCCAGAGCCGTTATTACTATATTTGATCTTTCTGGTACTATGACTTAATGATTTTATTCTATACCGTATCAAGACTATAAAGCCATACTCAGATTTCTCAGGGGTGTCCTGAATTCAGTACTCGTTCTTTCAATTCTAATAATTTATTTGTTATTTTAAAGATGTTATTACTATATTTTATATTTCTGGTAGGGCTATTCTGTTTTAATGAATTTCTACTGAAGTGATGTCAAAGCAAGCGCATTTTTCTGACCTTGACGTCGTGCGCGGGCATCAAGCGCTAAGTATGGAAAGAGGAAGGGTTGTGTATATGAATAAGCAGCCTGCTGGATTAAAAAAACAGTGGTGCACAAACTTCAAACGGAACGTGAAATTTTATGTCGTTATTTTTATATGGCTTCTTTCTGTTTGATATTATCTATATTGCCTGTAAAACAAAAGTACTAATACCAATTTCTTAATATTGCAGTTGTATTTTAAACTTTAATAACATAATAAAGAATTAAGAAGGAATATTCACATAAATTACATAGTAGTACAATTATACTGTACTAAATGGATGAAACACATTATTCATAAAGAAAGTGATATCCCCCTCCCCCAAAAAAGAGAGATTGAGTATGACATGATAAGTTGGAATTGATATTGATTGTACCTTTACCCTTATAAAAGTAATAAATAAACTAATCAAAACAATGTTACAGTACAAAACAAAGTTACGTAGGTGCTGTATATGTTTTAAGTGTAACTAATATTCCATAACAAAACCGTCTACGCATTATGTTTTAAGGTGATATTGGTGAGCAACTTTCTATCATCAGAATATTAAATTATTTTCTCGAAATGTGCTCCAGCTATACAATACATAGGCACGTATCTTTTGCTTATAATGTAACAGTAGTTGCTTTGTTAATTCATTTCCTTACAAATAATTCCCATGCGAATATTTTCAAAATTTTCAATACACTATGTTCAGTAGGCCTAATACGTATTTATGGTGTATTAGATTTACGAAAACATTCTGTAAGGCTACTAAATAAATAGGCCTATATCTGAAAATTTCACTTTTCTATAAAAAAAAAAGTTGAGAAAATATTTCTTTTGAACAAAAAAATCTAACTTGTGAAAAATGAACATTAAAATTAAAACTTTCATTCTTATAATGCACTTAAACTTCTCAGACAAATGTAAAAATTAACATGGATACAGTTTTAATAAGTTCTCTTCCCTTTATCCATTGAATCAGTGCTGGCCATCCCTGAATGAAGCTCGACCAAGCGGCATATACTATCTCTTTCGTCTGCCTCTTTCCTTTCCGCTGTAAAGCGCTCAGGCTCTCCTGAGCTCTAAAGCGCGCGCTTGTTCCTATGGGCATCAATTGACATGACTGTTGTACTGTATCAAAATTTTAAGTTCACGTCCACCATTGTCAGAAACGTCTTGAATCCTGACATCTATTCTTCAATTCCTTGTTGTTTACATGTTGCATTATCTATCTGGTACTCCGTGTAAATTATTTTATTTGTACATCTTGATTACACCACTTTTAGCACTATATCACTTCGGAATATGTATTATATGTCTTTCTCGTGTTAAATTCTATCGTACCTGGTTAACATGTTTCGACCTGATATTGGCCTTCTTCAGAACTGATTGTTGCTGGTCTTGGCGCCTTTTGTTTTGTTTCCTGTGGGGGTGTGTTTGTGTAGTGTAATGTGGAGTTAAAGAGTGTGTGTGTTCTGAAATTGAGTTGTGTGTTGAGAATTTCATTTGGATGCGTTTTTGTGTGTCTGTATATTTCATATTGTTCTAGTGTGTTTAGTTTCTGGGTTTTGGTTGGATGTGTAGAATTTCCATGTCTGTGTTGATGTCTTTGCAGTTGTGGTTAGCATTTGTGATGTGTTCTGCATATGTGGAAGTGTTTTGTAATTTTGTTATGGCTGTAATGTGTTCTTTGTAACGTGTTTGAAATGATCTGCCTGTCTGTCCTATGTAGAAGTTGTTGCAGGTGTTACATTTGAGTTTGTATACGCCTGTGTGGTTGTACTTGTTTGTCTGTTTGTTTGTGTTGTGTTGTTTGTGTGTTGAGATTATTTGTTTGTGAAACAACGAGTCAAATATAATATAAACTAGCCCACTCCTGAATAAGTAAGACTAGTGCTGAGGAGGGGATTCCAATACAAACAAAAATAAAATTGAGAGTGATTAAATTACAAATTAAAAGTATTAAATATCTTTAAACCCAAACTATAGATACAATTCAAATGTGACAAACATCCCAGGTGATCGATAAGCATAGACATCTGTCACTTCGTAGTGAGATACATTCACAATTGCCAAGAATCATCCGAACACAAAAATCACACTGTGACAAAAGCGCTATTATCTGTCACAGCGATTTTTCCGGAGCTGTGACGGCATAACGCTGTCACAGCTCATCTCTATTACAAAAAGCACTGCCAATTAAATCAGTTGGTCTAAAACAGCGTTTCTCAAACTATGGTCCGCTGACCACCTGTGGTCCTCGAGGTCTGCATTTGTGGTCCTTCAAGAAAGACAGAAGAAAAAATAAAATTCAAACTAATTGCGTATCACACTATAGCTTAAAATCTCACAGTTTGGAAATGACAAATGGCAATCGAATTTCACTTTTTCTCCCAGTACTGACATTTAATGAAATTTATTACCCTACTCGTCTATCGACTTCCCACTCTACTCTCAGCAAAAAAAAGAGGGATTTAAAGCACTATATACGTGGGTTTCTCGACATCTTTTCCCTGCACATCTGGCGCCGCGCCTGTAACCCAGCCAGGGACTACCCGAATTCACAACAGACGACAAAAGTACCGAACCTTAATTCAGTTTTAAAATATAAGTACACTGGCATTGAAATATGCTACGAAAATGATAAATTTGCTTTCGAAGGGAACAAAAGTAAGGTGGTCCTCGGAACTGTTCTGACTTTAAAAAGTGGTCCCCAGTTCAAAAAAGTTTGAGAAACGCTGGTTTAAAACATGACTGTGTTGATAATATTAAAAGAATTCGGTTTCTTTTAAATAAAATATGGAAACTATAACTAAACGGTGGTTAAATATTGCTATTGAAGGTTGTCTTCCAACTACTAACCTGATATCAGAAGCATCTCAGTCTATCTTGAATACATGACTATAAAAGTAGAACTGTACTATGTAAATTTAAGTTTATATTCACATTCGGATTCCAGTTATGTAAACAGTATCTCTCGAGGCTAGTTGGGTGAAACACTTTATTATAATACAAGGCAGCATTAAAGTTTATTGCATTTTAAACAGCGCAATGAGGCCAACATGATTGCTAATGATGACAATAAAATATAGTAATTCCTTCAGGCGGTAAAACATGTCAGAGAAACTTCTGGCAGATCATCATCATCATCATCATCATCATCATCATCATCATCATCATCATCATCATCATCATCATCATCAGGCTTCGAGACTTTGGACCCGAAACAATAAGTTTACTGTGAATGCACTATAGGTTGTTGACTCGCTGCAAGTAGGTAGAGATGTGTTGAGGTAACAACGTTGCTATTTAGAGTAGAGTACGGTAGTATGGCGACACACACACACATATGCACATTCTGAAAGTAAATATACATTACACAATGATAATGTCAAAAGAATGTGAAAAGATTTATTCTCCTCTCTTTTATAAGCATTTGTGTTTAATTATACACAGTGTTAATGGTGGAAATAAGCATGTAGCAATTTTAATTTTTTCATTTATCCTATTGGTCGTCTTTAGGAAGTGCAGTTACAGCACCGAATTGAAATGTACTACAAGATACATTCTCAGTGCCTCAAACTTAAATCTTTTTCGGATATCTGCCAAACACAGTTTGTACTGTGAAAAGCTACTCTCTACGCCGCACGACATGATAGGATCAAAACTTTAAAAACCTAACATCATTGCAATCTCTAAGAGACAGTCCTTTATTCTCGGGTGACTCTATTTCCACTAATTTGCTGTTTATGTTACACAATGTTCAATATCCGTTATTTTTACATAAAATTGATTTCCACTTCTGTTTTACACGTTCAGTAACCGGTGTACTTGGTGTCTCATTAATTCTCTGTGTCATTTTCTTAATTAATTTGAGGGCTTCCGGCATCTCTTACTCTGACTATTCTAACCGTGTAATAGTTTCAGACACAGTTTGAAAATAGGTTTGTATGAAAACCAAATTATTCGTCAGAACCTCAAATCCAGAGCGCTTTCCTTTGCGTATTTGTTGGCATTCATTCTACAGTACCCCCACCCACTGTACGCTTTACCACTATACTCAGTACGCCGTTATGCGCATTTCCCACTGAACTGCTCTATTGGGTCCGAAGTCTCGAAGCGTGATCATCATCATCATCATCACCATCATCATCATCATCATCGTTATCATCTTTGCCGTATTAATAATTACAACCATATTATTGCTATAATTGCAGTCGTCATCATCATCATAATTATAATCATTAACAGGTCGGCCTGGGTGGTGAGTTGGTACAGCGCTGGTCTTATGTGCCCGAGGTTGCGGGTTCGATCCCGGCCCAGGTCGATAGCATTTAAGTGTGCTTATATGCGACAGGCTCATGTCAGTAGATTTACTGGTATGTAAAAGAACTCCTGCGGGACAAAATTCCGGCACACCGGTGACGCTGATATAACCTCGGCAGTTGCGAGCGTCGTTAAATAAAACATAACTTTTTAACATCATTATCAGCAGCATCATCATCTGCTTTAATCATTAGGAAATCATTAATAAAAATAAGTTATATGAAAATTTGACATTATATTAAAGAAAATTTATTTTTGTTGTTACTCTGTTTCCGCAGCAATTAGGGTTATGTTAATTCGTCTAGGTATTTTAACCTATATCTTTTTATTTGAAGATATTTTAATTAGAAGATAAACTACGTAAACAATAACCACAATACAATATGATTCGAGACGCTGAAAGGCACATTTTTTTATATCAAATCTCTACTGTGTGTCGAGTAAAATGGATTATATTTCTTGTGTATAAATTACAGTATGAATTTACTCATAGGTTATGAATATGAAGAGATTCCATTCAACACCGTAGGAGATAAATATCGCTAGTTATTATATTTAAATATCTTTATTGTAATAGTTCTAGTATTAAATTTAAAAAGTTATGTATGGATTTTATAAATAATGAAAAATTATAAATTTAAATTTATATATTCTTATTGTATAGTAGACATAAAACAAATTGTATTATACAGGGTGTTTCCGAGGTGGTGTTACAAACTTTCAGGGATGATGGCGAAGAGCACATGTATCAATTTGAGATAAGGAACCCTGGTCCGGAAATGACTGAGTCGAAAGTTATATGCAAAAATAGTTGTGTGGAAATTGAATTGTAATTTGGCACCATGTGCCCTCCTTCCCTTAACTTTTGGAACAGTCGTGCAAAAATTATATGGGCCCGATGTCTCCTACGTGGGTACTTGCCCCGATACAATCTGTGAGCTTATCTACTGTTCCCATTGGCTCATCCGTAATCGAAACTCAGGTCTGCTTATTCCGCTCTCGTGTACTCCTCCATTTCACTAGGACTGATCGACTGGACACTACAACTTGTACACATACACTGCTGTCTACAGACGTGCATATCAGGACCGACCATGTCCGTTACACATTACGATATCTGCATTACTTTAGTGTAGTTTCCTGTCCCCATCCCTCACACAGAACATTGAATGGAATACTGTAAGTAGACAACGTAAACAACGACAGATGAATACAGTATGTGTAAGATGTACAAATAAATACACATAAATAAGGTGTACAGAGGAATAAAATTATTTCATTTCCACACAACTATTTTTGCTTGTAACTTTCGACTCGGTCATTTCCGGACAAGGGTTCCATACCTCAAATTGATACATGTGCCCTTCGCCATCATCCCTGAAAGTTTGTAACATCACCTCGGAAACACCCTGTATACTTCTTAATTTAAAATCAGGAATCCAACCCTGAGCACGAGTTCTACTTTTTCAGGGTTGAGCTAAAATTTTGTCTGTCTATACTATATTTTATGTTACAAGTTTTTGCAAAATCAAATAAAATATACAGACGAAAAGGACGGATATGTATACACAGGGCGTGCCAAAAACATTTTCGGTAGCAGTGATGCTGAATTCTCTATTTTCGTGAAAATCTCAGAATTTATTTGAGGAGCATCATAATATTTTCGTGTTCTTCAAGCCAAGAAAGTCTCCACCGAAGAGCGATGAAGAATTACATTTCTGACTATAAACCTAGCAGATCCAGTTTCGATTTCCAGCAGAGAAATAAAGGCTTAGTCCTCGCCATCCGAACTTCGTGTGTCTATTGATCTGCGTAAAGAATTTATTTTTAAACTACAGAACGGTTTTCCTTCGTATTCAGTAACTACGAACCAATACACTCTAGCTGGGACTGATAATTGTGAAATATGAGCACGTTTACTAAAAATGGAAGTAATTTTAAATAATAATATAAATGGCGAATAACTTAAATTGTTTCCATAAAGAGATAAAGTAATAAATGAAATGACGTAGATCACATTCTTAAAAAATTATCGTTTCAGGAAAGCTAATACTCAACTACATAATTATTTTTTCCTTTTTGGTTTAGATATTTCTACTTATCT
This sequence comes from Periplaneta americana, assembly GCF_040183065.1. NCBI lineage: Eukaryota > Metazoa > Arthropoda > Insecta > Blattodea > Blattidae > Periplaneta > Periplaneta americana. Next base: position 29,528,227 of record NC_091127.1, on the reverse strand, counting down.
GCGATTATTTTTTTACCTAGGTTACTTACTTACAATTGGCTTTTAAGGAACCCACAGGTTCGTTGCCGCCCTCACACAAGCCCGACATCGGTCCCTATCCTGTGCAAGATTAATCCACTTTCTATCATCATATCCCACCTCCCTCAAATCCATTTTAATATTATCCTCCCATCTAAGTCTCGGCGTCCCCAAAGGTCTTTTTCCCTCCGGCCTCCCAACTAACGCACTATATGCATTTCTGGATTCGCTCACGCGTGCTACATGCCCTGCCCATCTCAAACGCCTAGATTTAATGTTCCTAATTATGTCAGGTGAAGAATACAATGCTTGCAGTTCTGCGTTGTGTAACTTTCTCCATTCTCCCGTACCTTCATCCCTCTTATTCCCAAATATTTTCCTAAGAAACTTATTCTCAAACACCCTTAATCTCTGTTCCTCTCTCAAAGTGAGAGTCCAAGTTTCACAGCCATGCAGAACAATCGGTAATATAACTGTTTTATAAATTCTAACTTTCAGATTTTTTGACAGCAGACTGGATGATAAAAGGTTCTCAACCGAATAATAACAGGCATTTCTCATATTTATTCTGCGTTTAATTTCCTCCCGAGTGTCATTTATATTTGTTACTGTTGCTCCAAGATATTTGAATTTTTCCACCTCTTCGAAGGATAAATCTCCAATTTTTATGTTTCCATTTCGTCACGAGGCATAATCATATACCTTGTCTTTTCGGGATTTACTTCCAAACTCATTGGTTTACTTGCTTTAAAATTTCCGTGTTTTCCCTAATCTTTTGTGGATTTGCTTCTAATTTTTTTTTACCTAGGTTAGAATACAAAATTCAGCACCAAAGGCTACACGACATGCAAGCAAGTACGATTAAATTACTGTGTAAAGAGTCTATGTCCAAGTTTGTAGACCATTACTTGAGCTTTTTTCAGTCTTCGTAAAGCTTTAGCGTGTGCAATAATTCTTAGTCTTTCAGTGCAATATTGAAAACAGTGACATCATTTTGACAACTACAGATAACTTTTCCGCCTGAGATAATATTTTCCTGCTAAATTTAGAGAAATAATTTTCAAAATGTTAGTGTATTTGAACGTACGACTATCTTTCTAACCTAGTGATATTATTGTTCTCCTATCTACATTCACATACATAACATATATACAGTAAACAACGATAATACTTTAAAGACGTTTGCAAACATAAACTATCTTCCTACCCTCTTGATATCATTGTTCTGCTATCTAAATGAATGTAGATAGGGATAGGAGAACAATATTATCACATGCTTGCCATCATCCTAACATAGTTTCAGCACAACGATAACTTCAAATGAAAAAATTTTTATAAAAAACTGTGGGTTTTTCTACCTGCATGATAATATATCTCTTCGGGATGAGGAACAGTAAGTGATATAGAGAAAAGAAACCCTCGTGTAGATAGTAAAATAATGATATCACGAGCCTTTAGGTCTGTAAGTGTCCCAGTTTGATATAGTAGCATGCATTTATAGCATATTAGGCCTATTTATATGTCAAATACTTGCTACTAATGGCTCCTCTAGACGTATTGACATCATAGCGTATTCCCAGACTACCAAGAAAGGATATCTAATTGATCCTACCATAAGGATTGAAACGGGGAGTAGCCAGCCGGAGGATGTCAATCAAGAAAAGATCAACATTTATCTGCCAACAGTTGATTACTTCAAAGCAAAATACCAGCTTGAAGACATTGAGGTGATTGGTCTTCTTATTGGAGCTCGTGGTGTGATTCCCAAGTTCTTTGAAAACTTCAGGAAGACTTTTGAACTACCACAGACACTTACTACTGACATCATAACTTCAGTTTTGAAACGCTCTTGCCAAATTCTGAGTCATCATATTCACTCTGTTTAATTTTTTTTTATTCACTTTGTATTCATATATGTTTATTTTAATTTTCTTTCTACAAAATTTATGTAAACATTTAATATTGTAAAATTCATGTAGGAGAGTATACTGAGTCTTCTGGGCCACCTCCAATGGGAGGCAGTTATTATCTTATTATCTAACAATAATATCACTAGGCTAGGGAGGTACCCGTCCATTTACACACCGCGAGGCATTTAAAAAACAATTTCTCTAAATTAAGCAGAATAATGTTACTTCATGTTGAACAGATATTTGCAAATTGTTAAAATAATGTAGGCCTACAGTGACCATTTCGAATACAACAGAATTTCTTTCAAAGAGCGATCCGTGTCAAACATATTGTCGTTATTTTCCTGCAACTGTCTTAAGATGACAGGATGATTGTGAATTCGAGAAGAGAAAGTTATATATCAGGTAGTTATTACCTAAATTAATGGAAAATTGTGTCTTTTACATGACTCCGATTGTTTTATTTTTAGTTTCCTCTCTAAGCTCTGAAACCAGAATAATCTGCTAATCTGTTCACTTTATGAGCCGGTTCAAGAATTTCTTCCCCGCGCCACTGAAACAAAAATTAGTTCAGACACTCGTAATGCCGCACTTTGACTATTGTAATACGTTGTCCACTGACTTAAGCACCGAATTCTCTAACAAATTACGTGTTCTTAATGTGTGTGATACGTCCAACGATATGATCATATTTCACCATTTTTCTAATTTGTATCTTGGTTTCAACTCAACGACCGCAGAACTTTACACTGTCTTTCTCTTCTGTTTCGAATTTTACGCACCTCAACCCAAGTTATCTGTCGTCTCGTCTTGTGTATTTATGTTCCAACCATAACCTAAATACTCGATCTCAGGTAACCGGCACATTCAGTATACATCATCATAACACTTCACGATACTCTTCATCATTCACTGTTTCAATTTCTCACCATTGGAACTCCTTACCTCATACCTTAAGGGGCTGTCAGACATTGAATATTTCCAAAAGCCCGTTATCAAATAAACTGCTTACACCATGATCTTTCTTACAATATAATTTTTCTAGTACATGATTTTATTTTTAATGGCCTACATACATTTTCCATATTATTTTAATAATTTCTTCAATTCATATTGCTGTAACTGTTTGACTCTTAGGATTATTACATGTCATTTTGCTGTCACTATTATTATTATTATTATTATTATTATTATTATTATTATTATTATTATTATTATTATTATTGTGTATTGTTCCTGCATAGCTAAGGATGTTTGAAAATAAGGTGCTTAGGAAAATATTTGGTGCTAAGAGGAATGAAGTTACATGAGAATGAAGGAAGCTAACAACATAGAACTGAACGCATTGTATTCTTCACCTGACATAATTAGGAACATTAAATCCAGACCTTTGAGATGAACAGGGCATGTAGCACGTATAGACGAATTCAGAAATGCATGTAGAATGTCAGTTGGGAGACCGAAGGGAAAAATATCTCTGGGAAGGTCGAAACGTGAATGGGAGGATAATATTAAAATGGATTTGAGAGAGGTGAGATAATATGATGCTGGGGACTGGATTAATCTTGCTCAAGATAGGGACCGATGGCCAGCTTATGTGAGGGCAATGAACTTCCGTGTTCTATAAAAGCCATTTGTAAGTAAGTTCCTGTGTAGCTATTATTTTTATAACATTCATATTGTTTTTTAATTTCTATATGCAAAAGTAATACGGATGAAATTCATATATGAAAGGTTCCTACAAATGAATAAAGAAATAGCTATAAGAAAACTTAGGAATAATAATAATAATAATAATAATAATAATAATAATAATAATAATAATAAAAAATAATAATAATAATAATAATAATAATAACAACAACATTAAGTTACAAAGGCAAATAGGTCGACATCCTTTTTTTTGGTCAAAAAAATTGAATGAAAAGAATAAATGAAATAGCTAGAATTGAATGAGAAAAAAAATTGGATGAGAAAAAAAATAGTTTTTTAATAGTACTATCAATACATAAAATAAAACATATATATTCAAATGTTTTAAATATACTAGAATAATGAAAGATTTATGATATCTGCACATTGTAGATTGAAACTTGAAGTACAACTTAGGCAAGTGAGCAAATACTAATTGTAACAACATAATAAAATGAGTTGAGTCTTACACAAATCTAGACGCAAGTACAAGATAAAACGTCTTATATTAAATAGTTAAGTTTAGACATTATATTAAAAATTTATATCTATATGTAAATTATAAAGTATGTAATGTAAGGCTTCAATGATTGTATGTATGTACAATTCTTTGTCTGTGAACTATAATAAATAAATATCATTATTATTTTTATATTTGCTATGTGTTCCATATCTGTTGAGAAGAAGAGAAAGCTTATGGTCTTAGAATATATAAATATAAATGAACGAACAAACAAACAAACAAACATACATACAAATAAATAAATAAACAAACATACATACATACATATAAATAAATAAATAAATAAATAAATAAATAAATAAATAAATAAATAAATAAATAAATAAGGAAATAAAGAAATAAATAGACAGACAGACAGACAAACAAACAAACAAACAAACAAATAAACAAATAAATAAATAAATAAATAAACAATGTCATAAGAAGATAGGCCTACATAATCATTAACTTACTGTTCCATAATAGCGCATTTCTATAATTTCCCTGTCACAGTGACGCCACGTTTCGGTCACAATATTACTTTTGCCTGATATGTCAATAACTCTCAGACAGACGACGCCTCACATCGGCAACGTTACATATTCCTTCCGTAAGTGCCGAGTGATGTTAAATGGGTTGCCTACCTGCAGGCGCGTGATCTAACTGCAGATAAGCTGTTGGTCATGGCCGATTAACAACTAGTCTTCGGCAATGCGTTTCCAGCCACATTTTCGTCCTATAAATGCCCCAATTTGATACAGCGGTATGTATTTATAATATATATTATTTATATCTCAAATTTTGTGCGGGATCAGATTTGACTTACGTGACAGATTTATAATGCATGGCTAAATGGACTGTCATTTACATGGCACGACACGGGATCGATAACCAGTCCTGAGACTCCAGTACTACAGGTAAACAATTGCGGTCAAAGCGCAGGCTTCAGCTATCGCTGTTGAGAATAATAACTGTGGCACGTAATTGAAATCAGGTAAAATGCATGGAAAATCGGTCAATCTCGCCAGTCAACCAGCCTGTACGTCAAGAAAGGGAGGAAGAACGAGAGTGTGAATCAATAACTGACTCAGTCACTCAATCAATCACTGATTTATTTGTTTGCTTTATATTAAACTCTTGTCTCATTCCTACGAGTATTTTATATTTGATTGTAGATTGAAAACTCAAAAAAGTTTCATATCCATTGTTCAAGAATTAAAACAGAAAATCAATATCCCGAATTTAAAAGAAAACTTACAAATTAACAGTAGCGGACGGTGGGTTTGAAAGTTGAGGAGGCCAAGACGTGAATGATGAGAATATAAGAATATAAAGCCTGTGACGTACCTCATTACCAAGAGTAGAATTTATAGGTTTTAAGAAATTAAAATTAGGTTTTCCAATTTATGTTTTAGGATTTTAAACCCCATGTTTAGGAATTTATATGATTTTACGCGAAAAGAATGAAAATAAACAACATACTGTTAATATATTACAACGGCTTGGTAAAGATTGCCTCTCTTTAGGACACTCTAAGTCCTAACCTACGAATTAGGTCTTTAGGTCATATTGAATTTAAGAATGTTACTCTTTGCTACATAAAACGAATAAGAAAAATAATATTTCGAGAGTTTCGAGATTGCAACAAAATTGATTCGAACCTAAGAATACGGGGCTTGTCTAATTTTACAGCAAATTAACTCGACGATCCTCTTTCTTCGCAAACCGAACAAATAAGTCACAACATACTGAATAACTGCTACTAGAAGAAGCTAGAGACAAATCTGCATTTGTTTCTAAACTCTTGATATATTTAAAATACTGTATAAGTAAATACATCTCGTAACACAAAAGAATAAAATACGAGTAACTAGGACACCTGCAAACAAGAGAAAATCTAACAACGTAAATGAAAACTTTTACGTAGGGACAGAAAACTAACAATACGTGACTCAATTTTCTAAAACCAAGAAGAGAGAAAGAGAGAGAGAGGGCTTCCCAATACATCCGAAACCAGCCGTGACTATAAGCAGTACAGCAGTACAGTTGTCAGCGGTGGGTAGGACGTCTCCAAATCGGCTCCCCTCGCGCGTTCTAGTCAAGTTTAAACACTCTTCTAACCAGCTATCTTATTGGTTGAACTGCTGTTGTCATGGTTACCGGGGAGTAGCGTTATGTAGCCGACTTCTCTCTCCCGCTCTCGCATAGACGCTGCAGGATGCTAGATATCAACTATACAGGTTACAGCGCTATCTGTTATTTTTCAGTACGAATTATTTATACTATCTACAGTATACTGAGCGGGCATCACCAACTGAATGTGGTCGACTTTACGTAACTTACATCTTAGTCGTAGTGAATAGTAAAATTAATATAAAAGAAAAAATGTTCGTCATTTGCTGTAACTTGTCTGTGATCTTAATTCAGCTGGAATTATTACTGCCATATTCCGTTCTGGTAAAATATTAAGGGAGACTCAGCCTCCCTTGCCTCCCCTGAAAATCCGCCGCTGCAAATTAAACAAAACCCTTTAACTCTATTAAATATAGAATATAATCTAAATTGAACTATTTATTTAACAGAAGAAATACTAAAATCAGAAGTAAACACTGAAATACTGAAACAATTGTCTTTAGAGACAATTAATATTAGGTACCCCTTCCCACAAAACTGGCTTCATTTATACACCGACGGATCCTTGATCTCCAGAGAACAAGATGCCGGTGCAGGTGTTACGTGCTGTCTCTTCTCACTTTATGGATCTCTTGGATATGGAACAACAAGTTTTGATGGTGAAATCATTGCAATAAGTGAAAGTCTCAGGAATCTTCTATGCCACATCAATAAATTTAAGAATGCAGTTATTGTCAGACTCCAAAGCAGCTATTCTATCAATAGTCTGTAAACACACAACTTCATCTCAAACAGCAGAAATAACTAAAATGCTCTCTCAACTAATAACACTCAATAAAAGAATTGTATTCCAATGGATACCATCCCATTGTGGAATCCTGGGAAACGAGAATGCGGATGCTTTAGCAAAGAAGGGCAGCACTGCTACTTACAGACCTGTTACTAAATCTACGTATTACTCTGTGAAAAGATTTATTAAATCTACATACTTAGACTTCAATAAACAAAATTTGATAACACAATCGCAAGGGAAAAAATGGAACTCTCTGCATCAAAATCCACAGTTAATTCCCGATTTACCACGAAAATCGTCTGTAGCTGCATTTAGATTGGCAACAGGCTATGACTGTTTGGCCAAACACCTGCATAGAATTAGAATATATCAGTCTCCTAACTGCCCAATGTGCAACTCAAACCAAGAAATGGATTCGGAACACCTCAAAATCTGTGCTTCAGTGGCTAACCATGATAATATCTTTGAAAAATATTGGAATGCAAGAGGTCAAATTACTTTATTGTCAAACGCCTGGCATTAGAAAACAACAACACCAACATATTTGATTGTTCTTTCATTCGCTAGCTTCCTTAATTATTGAACTATTTATTTATTTTATATTTATTTGTAATGTCCTATATTTTAAAAGAGAATCAGTCAACATTTTCGTCAGTTTTAGTTTTTGTTTGTTTTTTTTTTTTTTCAGAATGGGCCTATACATATATATGTGCACTGATTTCCATTCCACTTCTCTCTTCGTCGTGACTTCATTTTTATTTTATTTTATTTTATTTTATTGGGTTATTTTACGACGTTGTATCAACATCTAGGTTATTTAGCGTCTGAATGATATGAAGGTGATAATGCCGGTGAAATGAGTCCAGGGTCTAGCACCGAAAGTTACCCAGCATTTGCTCGTATTGGGTTGAGGGAAAACCACGGAAAAAACCTCAACCAGGTAACTTGCTCCGACCGGGATTCGAACCCGGGCCACCTGGTTTCGTAGTCAGACGCGGTGACCGTTACTCCACAGGTGTGGACGTCGTGACTTCATTGGATGCAAATATTTTTATTAGTATTTTTTTTAACAAAATCTTCTACAGCTTTGAGCCGTTTTTATTTGTTTTAAATACCTGACTCGGGACCTCGTAGAGCGATGGTGATTGTGGAATATGGTGGAATAATGATAATGGTTGGAAAACGGGATAACACAGACAAAAAAACATCTTTCGCCAGTTTTATTAAAAAAAGCATCTTTCGCCAGTTTTGTTAAAAACATCTTTCGCCAGTTTTGTTAAAAAATCTTTCGCCAGTTGTGTTTATCACAAATTCTTACGCGACCCAAACGGGGATCGAACTCAGGTTGCCACGTTGGAAGGTAGAACCACTCGGCCACGGGCGAAGAAATCGAATGTGAACATGCACTACCATTCGAATGCTAAGTTCAGTAACAGCTGACTGCTTCCTGTAAAGGCCGTGGTTTGTAGCTTTAAACCGATTTGACAGACACTTGGACGTTGCGTCGCGCCACACTCCATCAAGCAGGCAAGTGTGACACACTCGCGTGTCTGTAAGATATACTGACAGTAAAACAAACCAATCATGTCGCTTGTATGTGTGGAGGGCGGGTCGTCACCTCCGCCTCCTCAGTAACAACCCCTCACAAACCTCAGCGAGATCAAGTAACGTGGAAATGGAAGTAGCGGTTCGAACTAGGGGATCGCGGACCATACTATACCCGAGCTACTTTATTGTCCGTAACTGATTCTGAGATATTAGAAATAAATGGGGATCGTGTCACTGTGAATTCAAGCATTTAACTCTCGTTATCTTCAAACAACTAGTATATAGGTCTAGTGTTGCCCGGTGCTGAAGTGCTTAGTGGAAACTTACTTACTTACAAATGACCAGGCTTCGAGACTTGGGACCCGATACAATAAGTTTACTCTGCATGTACTACAGGTTGTTGACTCGTTGCAGGTAGTGAAAGGTAGAGATGTGTTGAAGTAACAACGTTGCTATTTAGAGTAGAGTACGGTAGTATGGGGCAACATAGGCTATACATATGTACATTCTGGAAGTAAATATACATTACACAATGACAATGTCAAAAGAATGTGAAAAGCATTTATTCTCCTGTCTTTTATAAGCACTTGTGTTTAATTATACACAGTGTTAATGGAGGAAATAAAAATGTAGCAGTTTTAATTTCTTCATTTATCCTATTGGTCGTCTTTAGGAAGTGCAGTTACAGTACCGAATTGCAATGTACTACAAGATACATTCTCAGTGTCTCAAACGTAAATCTTTTTCGATTATCTGCCAAACACAGTTTGTACTGTGAAAAGCTGCGCTCTACGTCGCATGACGTGATAGGAGCAAAACAAAGAAACCTAACAACATTGCAGTCTCTAAGAGACATCCTTTGTTCTAGGGCGACTCTATGTCCACTAATTTGCTGTTTATATTACACAATGTTCCATATCCGTTATTTTTACATAAAATTGATTTCCATTTCTATTTTACACGTTCAGTAACCGGTGTACTTGTTGTCTCATTAATTCTCTGTGTCATTTCCTCAACTAATTTGAGGGCTTCCGGCATCTCTTGCTCTGACTTTTCTAACCGTATAATAGTTTCAGACACAGTTTGTATGAAAACCAAATTATTCGTCAGAACCTTCAAATCCAGAGCGTTTTCCTTTGCGTATTTGTTGGCATTCATTCTACAGTACCCCCATCCACTGTTCGCTTTACCACTATACTCAGTACGCCGTTATACGCATTTCCCACTGAACTGCTCTACTGGGTCCGAAGTCTCGAAGCCTGCAAATGACTTTTATAGAACTCGGAGGTTCATTGCCGCCCTCACATAAGCCCGTCAACGGTCCCTATCCTAAGCAAGATTAATCCAGTCCCTACCATCATATCTCACCCTACTCAAATCCATTTTTATATTATCCTCCCATCTACGTCTCAACTTCCCCAAAGACCTTTTTCCCTCAGGTCTCCCAACAAACACTCTTTACGCATTTGTGAATTCACCCATACTTGCCACATGCCCTGCTCATCTCAAACGTCTGAATTCAATGTTCCTAATTATGTCAGGTGAAGAATACAATGCGTGCAGTTCTGCGTTGTGTAACTTTCTCCATTCTCCTGTAACTTCATCCCTCTCAAGCCCCAAATATTTTCCTAGCACCTTATTTTCGAACAACCTTAATTTCTGTTCGTCTCTCAAAGTGAGAGTCCAAGTTTCACAACCATACAGAACAACCGGTGATATAAATGGTTTATAAGAACGAATGTTGCAAAATTTTCTTTTGTTAACCGCACAATAGTAGACTGGAACAGCTTACCTGCGGCAATATTTCAGGGTGGTCCTCTCAAAAGCAATACATTTAAGGAAAGGTTAAGAAGATTAAACTGAAAATTTAATTGTAGGTGCAGTGTAATTATCTAAGTTGTGCCATGTAATTAAGTTGATAAATTATGTAATAAATTAAGTTGATATGTAATCAATGAAGGGACTTGTAATTACTCAATTTAATAATAGTTAGGTTTAATATAAATACTTATAAGTTAGGTTTACTATAGAACAGTTTTTATTTATAGTCCTAGCTTTATTGCATTTATTTATTTATAGTTAAAATTAAATTTACGTTTATTTTATTTTTTTGCTATAATTATTATAATTTTATTACTGTAATTATTGTAATGTTATTATTGTATATTATGAACCACTGCTACCGGATGTATGCCCAATTGTACTATTTATAAATACATACATAGGCCTATATACACAAATTCTTACTTTCAGTTTTTTTGAAAGCAGACTAGATGACAAAAGCTTCTCAACGGAATAATAATAGCAGGAATTTCTCATATTTATTCTGCGTTAAATTTTCTCTGGAATGTCATTTATACTTGTCACTGTTTCTCCAATATATTTGAATTGCTCCACCCCTTCAAAGGAATTTTCAATTTTTATATTTCCATTTCGTACTGTGCTGTAGTGTCCCGCGCCGTGGCGTCGCGGTTTAAGGCATCCTGCCTAGGACTCGCGTTACGCAATGCGCGCTGGTTCGAGTCCTTATGGGGGACCGGTGCCCACCTAGCATCGTGATGCACTTGGGGAGCTACGATAGGTAGCGAAATCCGGTTGCGAATGCCAGCTATAACGGCTGGGCGGATCGTGCTAACTACAGATACCTCCATTTTGGTTGGATGATCGTCCACCTCTGCTTCGACATATGGACGTGAGGCCAGCAACCGGCTGGTCGGTCTAGGCCCTTCACGGGCTGTAGCGCCACGGATTATTATTATTATTATTATTATTATTATTATTATTATTATTATTACTGTGCTGTAGTCACGAGACATAATCATATACTTTGTCTTTTCGGGATTTACTTCAAAATCTATCTCATTACTTGCTCCAAGTAGCCTAAAATTTTCATGTTTTTTGCTAAGAGTGGTACTAATAATAATAATAATAATAATAATAATAATAATAATAATAATAATAATAATAATATGACCACATATCACAGTCCTTCGCAAGTCTTTCGTGGCTCCGACTTAAAGAACGCAGAACTTTACATTCTTTGTCTTTACTCTTTCGAATTCTGCACACCTTAACACCAAATTACCTTTCGTCTCGTTTCTCTTATCTATACTCTAACCACGACGTAAATACCAGATCACTTATCTGTGGCACGCTAAGTATACCTCTTCATAGAACATCTTGTTATTCATCATCTTTTACAGTATCCACCTCGCGTCAATGGAATTCCTTGTCACAAAGTATTAGGGGCTGCAAGACAATAAACACCTTTAAGAACAGCTTAAAAGATAACCTTATTAGCATTTCACTCCAATCATATTGATTTAAACTATCACTGACTACATTGTTACTTCTTTCTTTTAGACATCATCCTGATTGTGCTGTACTTTCAAAATTGTCTCATAATAATCTCTTTCTATTATCTAATATTATTTGAAATATATTAACAACATTCTATGAATTTTAGCTTAATTCTGGTACACAGTTTATTTCAGTGTTTAATTAATAGTTCATAGTATTTTGTTGTTTAATTCGTAAATAACTCTTGTATACATGTAACTCTAATCTAAATCAAATTGTTGAATTCTTTGTAAGTTCATGCATATGTATATACTCTTTTTGCTGGATGAGTGGAAGAGAAGGCCTTACGGCCTTAACTCTGCCAGCTAAAATAAATCATTATTATTATTATTATTATTATTATTATTATTATTATTATTATTATTTGATAATAATAATAATAATAATAATAATAATAATAATAATAATAATAATAAACATCAGAATTTGGAGTTGAATCTAGATAGGTAAGAAGATACTCCAGTTCTACTCATAATTAAATATATGACCATTCAGTTGACTTTTTACTTTGCATGCCAGAGATGAAGTCTCTTTGATTCGAAGAGAAATTTGTGATTCAGGCAAGGTTTTCGGGCACTCCCGTTTCTTCTGCCATCATTCAACCATTTCCCCTCAACTATAAGTCACTCTTATCACCTTCCAATAAGAATGGGAAAGCTACAGCACCGAGTCATTCTTTGCAGGTGATCAAATCAACGGAATATCTAAAGCGAACACTCTGAGGAGCAAGAAACCATGAAGATCCCTGGAGTTGGCGCTGTCGGGCGAGGCAGCGTACAAGACTAGAGGAGTGATAAGAAGGGACGAACGATCTGCACTTGTTGCTCTGTATGCTGTCAATTAATTAATTATTTGTTTGCCTGCAATCGCTTGCATGCAATGCATGGAGTGGCTGGCTGGCTACCCAGCGCGTGCATCACGGCTATGAAGGGGATTTCTAACAGATAACAGGCGATGCCTGCCTGCATGCAGGGCTATTACTGCCAACTTATGCCAGCTTTTCAAAACATGTTTGAAAGTCGGTGATTGAATCCACAGTTCGATCAACAGCTGGGATGTGGTAATGAACTTTATAAGTGCACAAATTCACCACACATCTTCGAACGTATCATTTCTTATAGGTTTAAATATAATAACTAGAATTCGAAAGTTGATGATCTAAAAATCACAGAAAAAATCTCTATATATAATTTGAACTGGTAATGGAAATTACGGAAAAACGGCTGGACGGATTTTAATAAATGACCCCTCATTTTGAAGCTTGGAACTCAAAGTTTTTCGGAAAAATAGTAGTTTTCAGTGAAATGTCAATTTTTAAACATAATTTTCCTACTTTCCAAAATCCATCTGTCGTTAGTTTTGAGAAGTAGCTAATAGCATTCACGGCCGAATTGATATACCCTTCACTTTTCTGTAAAGGAGAAGCGAAGCGAGCATCAAGTCGACCGTGTTGCATTTCAGAATAAAACAAAACACATACTACAGTAAACAATATTACACGAAGGCCATGATCTGCGAGAATGTTGACATATTTAGAGCTCAAATTAAATTGGTTATTAAAAGCTTAAGTTACTAAAAATAATTTACAGGTTCGATTCTGTGGTGTGTAATTTTCTGGGTACAGCTGTGTATTGGTCATTAAAAACTACAAAACTTGAGGTGGTTTGATGACATTATTACCATTAGAAATGAAATATTATTGTAGTTAATGCCATGATGTGACCATTTTTCATTAATTATACATATTAATGCTATATTGATGATATGAAAGTGGAACGATTTTGGGGTTATACAGAGTGTTTCAAAAATACGGGGCATAATTTCAGGTATGTATTTCCCACATGTAGACAATCAAAATAGTTCATTACAACATGTCTCCGGAAATGCTTCATTTCCGAGTTATGGCCTTCACAACATTGAAATTCACCGGAACGTTTTTCTTTCCGCAGGTCGTTGTCATTACAGAATATGTTCAAAATGTCCACCTCCTGCTTGAATACAGACCTGATGTCTCATTGACCTGCGAACACGATCCCAAACTCCAGGAGTATTGCGTATGTCCTCAGAACATGCCACAATTCGATTCCGAAGGGATTCCAAATCAGGAACTGGAGACGAATAAACCAATGATTTTAAATGGCCCCACAAGTAGAAATCGAGAGGGTTCAGATCAGGTGAGCGTGGAGGCCAAGCAACTGGGCCACCTCTACCTATCCATCAGGAAACCTTCGATCCAAGTACCGGCGAGCCGTACGACTGAAGTGTGCAGGAGCGCCATCATGCAAGAAGTGAATGTGTTGACGATTGATCAGTGGAGTGTCTTCTAAAACATGAGGTATGGTTCCGGTGAATTTCAATGTTGTGAAGGCAATAACTCGGAAATAAAGCATTTCCGGACACATGTTGTAATGAACTATTTTGATTGTCTACATGTGGGAAATACATAACTGAAATTATGCCCCGTATTTTTTAAACACCCTGTATAAGTAGATGTAGAGAACAACTTAAATTAGATTTTGATTTCTATATTTTACTGAGTGGCGGCTGTATAGTATATATAGTATATGTTAATGAAAGCTATAAAACTTTCGTAAGGTATTAATATTATTAAAAATAAAATATTTTATAATTATTAATCAAGTGGGGTTGGGTCTTTTTCATAAGTTTAATGGCGGTGTGGTGTAGATATTTACATGCGTGGTTCTCTTCAGTATTGGCTCGAGAGAGAGTATCTTTCATTGTTATGGAAGCAAATAACTTTCCGAATGTCTGGTATTCTTCATTGAAAATAAATATGAAAAATGCTTATTTGAACGTCTAATGAACTTAGTTTGCAGCATTTGCTGCACAAGCCACTAGTTACCTATAAAATGACCTTAAATTTCTGAAAATTTGACATTAATATTTAAAAAATGAGCATAATTTTAAGGGTAAAATACAATCAAAATAATAGTAGATTATCCGAAACCATTGGGAACAGGCAGTGTTCGGATAACTTATTTTTCGGATAACCGATCATTTACAAAAACAAATTGTACCGATATCATAGGAGCAGTATGAAACAAAGAAACACTGATATTAAACATAAAACTGTACATGCAGTAGCCTATATATTTCGTATCACACGTCTTACAAATAACACAGAGAACTGACTAGCCTAGTTTGATAAGTTCAAAATGGCCATTAAAGTAGTCTTTTTTTTTTTTGCTTCAGAGCTGAGACTCGTCTTTTTGCAGTTAAACCTCGCAAACAGCGCTAGCAAAACTTCTACATGGCGCGCGCGCAAATTTGAATTTGCCGACTGGAACGCTTTCGGTTAACCGATGTTTCGGTTGATCGGTATTCGGATAATCGATGATATACTATAGGCCTACTTTCATCTCTGGAAAATACATTGTTATCAACCTCAGTCACTAACTGTTGCAAAAAAAAAAAACTTTTCTTTGTTTTACTTTCGGCGTTTTTACGTCTTCACTTGTAAGATATAATATGCTGACTGCGGACACTGGGGCTGCAGTATTTGTTCTGTTGACATTAATATTTAGTTGCCCACATTTTGAATCTAATTAGACAATCAACACATACAAAATGTGTCAACAATAAAAATTAAATGCAAATTAAAACGAAGGAAAAAAAATAATAAAACCAAAGAAAAAAAAGAAAAGACAAAACACGAATTTAATTTACTTTTAAAATTCAGTTAATAAAGCCATTTGTTGAAATTCTTTCAATTAGAATAGGTATAAATCTATGATTTGTTACACAGTTTGTTGCTTTAACTTTCCTTAACATACAATCTATGAGATACTGTAATTTACATTATTTCTTATTTCACTCAAGAGTCGTAGCATCGTGGCCTAAGGTATCATGCCTGGACTAGAATTACGAGATTAACACTGGTTCAAGTCCTTATGGGGGGAAATTTTCTCATCTAATGAACCAGTGCCCAAACAGCTTCGTGGAGAATTTGAAGGATCTACGATAGGTAGTGAAATCCAGTTCTAAGATTCAGCTATAATGGCTGGGGGGATCATCGTTCTAACTACACGATACTCCCGTAATGGCTGGATGATCGTTCACCTCTGCTGAGGCATTTGGCCAGCAGTCTGCTGTTGGCTTTCGTCCTCTATGAACTATCGCGCCCAGAATGAAATTTAATAATTTGGCCACAACTACATTTCCTTACTTTTTTTTAGTTTAAATTTAAGCTTATTATTGCAAGCAAAAATTACATACATTAACAAAGATAAATAGCGTAACTTACGTAAAGCACAGGATACTAGTTATTGTACTGGTATAGAGATGCTATTAAAATTCTTCTTCCAGGTATACCGGATTTTTGACACTCACCTGTAAAGAAAGAAAGGCCAAGTTAGATATGAATTTCTGGAAAATTGCACACAAAAAAGTAACAATTAATGTAAACCCTTTGAATTCATGGTGCCAAAGTCTCACAAATGGCCAGGATCGAACCAAGCATCTGCCATCTAGCAGGCAAACGCGGAACTACGAGACGGGATAGGAGCGTTGCGTGGTCAGTGCGTGAGTCACCAAAGGCCAGGTGCTTTCCTAAAAGGGGAGTCTGTACAAAAAAATGAAATTTTGGTTTTTATCGTTTTTCGGTAGTTAGTTTAATATGTGTAAAATAATATGATTTTATTTATTCTAATTTTCAGCTTTTACCTCATCTTTAGCAAAAATACTGTAGTAATTTTTAATGCAAAAAAATGTTATGAATGAAAATTTTTTTCTTGCCAACCGCTCGAAGGAATTTTAAATTTATTTAGCCGGTTGTATACATAAAAGTATGTTACATAATATGCCCTATTTTTTCTACATTAGTATCTTTTATCACTTCTGAGAAAAGTACACCCAAAATTGAGGAATTTAACATTGTAAGATATGGAAACTTTGACACCGTCCTTCTGCACTTTATAACGGTCAGCACGTCTGGCCGCGAAACTAGGTGGCCCGGGTTCGAATCCCGGTCGGGGCAAGTTACCTGGTTGAGGTTTTTCCAGGGTTTTCCCTCAACCCAATACGAGCAAATGCTGGGTAACTTTCGGTGCTGGACCCCGGACTCATTTCACCGGCATTATCACCTTCATTTCATTCAGACGCTAAATAACCGAGATGTTGATACAGCGTCGTAAAATAACCCAATAAAATAAAATAAATAAATTCTGCACTTCATTATTTTTTGTGACATTGGTACACTTTTCTCAGAAAGTATTGTACCCAGAATGCTGAAATTAATATACAGTATCAATGGTGATGGCATTTTATACAGTAGGTTAAAAAATTAAGTTTATATTCATCTTCAGCAAAAATAAAAATAAATAGTTCGTATTCTTAATGCAAAAAAACGTTACCAATGAATTTTTTTTTGCCAACGGTTCAGTGGAATTTTAAATTTATTTAACCGGTTGTGTACATAAAGTTATGTTACATATGCTCTATTTTTTCTACATTTGTATCTTTTATAACTTCTGAGAAAAGTGTACCAAAAATTAAGGAATTCAACATTGTAAGATATGGAAGTACAAACACCCCTTAGCCGGAGTTCGCCAAGTGTAGTGTATTGGCTCTTCAATTTTAACGTTGAATAGCATTTATTTACAACCCTGTGCTAGACACAAAATATAAGTCTCCCTGCCGAGTAACATCTTTAACTGTCAATAACTCAGTAGGCCTACCTGTGAAAGATAATAGAAATCTATATATTGTAAACTGAAGAGTGAATAAAAAACTTCATCCATCACTGATATCTAAACTAGTCTTAATTTCATAGTCCTTAGCAACCTAAACAATGTCTTTATTCACACCACTGAATTAATAGTTATTTATGGTACTTGTGAGGTAAGTGCAATAAAGATCACGCTCACAAGTACCATACGTAATTTTATCCATGACCGTAACGAAAAATTATGTTTTATAAAAGAAAATATGTTGAAAATAAGTCCTCATGTAATCACATACCATGGCATGGATTTTAGAATCAATACGTTACTAGGTAGGTCATGATGTAGGAGGCCATGATTAGTAAAGAATGTTATCTAAGGCGTTGGATAAATAACCGATTATAATTAATTATATAATTTTAATATATATTTTTTCACTTTAAACGTGTATTTTCGTCTTTTTGAAGTTTCAGGGATTATTTTGAAGTGTTCACGGAACTAATGTGATTAAAATAATTTCACATTTTACTTCTGTAAACTTAAGAGGAATATTAAAACTTAATTAATCATCGTGTCTGTTTAGCTCAGTTGGTTAACGCGTGTTGTTTTAAAATCCTATAAACCCAACTTCGTAGGTTCAAGTCTCCTCGCATCCCAAAAGGTAAATTATTACAAAATTTTAAAAAGATGCATATTAGATATGGATGTAATGTACAAATTACGACGTAGCAGATAGAGAAAAGAGAAGGAGATTGAGTGTATGTATATTTAAAGAAGTAGAGGTAGTGACATCTAGTAACTAATATATTAACTTCTTGAGTAATAGTTCAATGGAAAAGTATACGTGTGTACCCGGGTACTAGGAAAATACTAATGAACTGTAAGATAAAGTTCAAACTGTGAGGTAAAGTCTTTATCTCACTAGTGGAATAAAGTAATGTTGAATAAAAGCCTACTTTACAAACGCAAAAGTATTTAGTAAAGGCATGTTTTTCGAATTACAAACTTTTTCCATGGCAACCAACACATTAGTAACCATAAAATCCATTACTAATTTATAATTTCTTCACAAATAACATATTGCAAAGAAAGGGTGCACAGTTTAAAATTAAGTTTAGGTAACAGTAATGAAATTTAAATACCAGTAATAGATAAAATGTTGTATAGCACACGAGAGTAAACAGATTTTATGTGCTCGTGGAAATTATCAATCTCAGCGCTAAATTTTCTATTCGCGCACAAAATCTAATTTTACTGTCTTACACCACAGTCTAGTATATACAGTCATGAAGCTCAATACGTAGTAAATATGCATCCATAGATAGTTGCTAACCACTAGAATCGCTTATATCACCTCATTACAGACCATGCGAAATAGTACCGCCACAGTCTATTGTTCCTAGCACCTCGTAACACAAGCTTCGTGACTGTGTCTACTAGACTGTGCTTATACTATAAACTACTATTCTATCTATGTAGGCCTATTTTCTTTTGTTTATTTACACATACTTTAGCATCAAAGTCATAGCTCGTGTGTAGAATCTTTGGGTGTATTAGTAGGCCATGGACTATTGTGATTCTGTTCTATTTTCATATGATATTTTTATATATGGCGTGTATTCATTTAAACTGATTTTAAATTTTTAATGATTATGATAATGGTGATTAAGACGATAATGAGTTTTATTCGTATTTTCAGGATGAAGTATCATAACTCATAAGGACTAAATGAGCAATATCCATTCATTAGTTTATAATAAATAATTGCTCACAGAGAGACAGAACGCCAAAAACCATTTTGGCTCGAGGGATGCTTGAAAATTGAATTATCGAGAAAACGTCGAAATCTGTTGTATACCATCAATTATTTCAACCATATATTTTTACTAGAACAAGCCATATAACATTATCACTAGCATTAATTATATTCAAAATGCAACAACATCACTATTTAAAATTAATACGTTTAAAGGAAATCAATGCAAAAATAACAAGTATTCGCGTGAATAACCTAAAGAACAAGAATAAATTCCACGGAAAGTAGTGTAAATAGGGAAAGGAAGGATGAAATTGTGATATTCTAATCCGTACGTCAATCATAAATGGCTGCGTTGCTCTTCATGGACACGAAGTTCGCGAGATCAAATCTGTCAGAGGGCAATGGACTTTTCATGAACGATAAAAATCTTTATACATCACTTACGAGAACCCTGGTCTAGGCAAATTTATCGGGCAACGGTTTCTTTCTTTAACACGTTCCTTGCTTTGTTAACAGATGCCTCCATGGCCTCATCTCGATTGAGAATGCAAAATAAAGACTCGTCAAACTTAGAGATCTTTGAAGGACGTATAAGGAAACAAAATAGAACGGGGACAAATATACAGATTGTGAACGATAAAAAGTGACAAAAATTATACAGACAGTACATACTAGTCCACTAAAGAAAATACCTAGTAAAATTTAATTACATCTTCTAATTTTATTTTTAATTTGTAAAATTTCACGTTTTTAAGATTGATAGTAGTTCGAGTGTTTATTTACATTTCGACTGAACGTTAATGTTATTACCAATGACCTTGCACCCAAAACCCAACACATATCAATACACAACAGAGTAACAAATGACTACTTCAGCGTACATACAGGGAAAAGTAGCCTAAATAATGACTGTCTAGTCTCTTTTCCAAAAACGTTAGACTCATTTTTTTTTTTAATTTTTAGTAGGTTATTTCACGATGCTTTATCAAAATCTTAGGTTATTTAGCGTCTGAATGAGATGAAGGTGATAATGCCGGTGAAATGAGTCCGGGATCCAATACCGAAAGTTATCCAGCATTTGCTCATATTGGGTTGAGGGAAAACCCCAGAAAAAATCTCAACCAGGTAACTTGCCCCGACCGGGAATCGAACCCGGTCCACCTGGTTTCACGGCCAGACGCTCTAGCCGTTACTCCACAGGTGTGGACACCAAAAATTATATAGACAGTTCATATCAGTCCACTAAAAAAATATCTTGTCAAATTTAGTTATATCTTATAATTTTATTTTTTTTATCTGTAAAATTCCATGTTTTTAAGATTGATAGTAGTACAATTATTTATTTACATTTCTACTGAACGTGAATGTTAGGCCTATTGCCAATGACCTTGCACCCAAAACCCAACACATACCAATACACAACAGAGTAACATACAATTGCTTCGACGTGCAAAGTAGCCTAAATAATGACTGTCTAGTCTCTTTTCCAAAAACGTTAGACTCACAAAACATTTTTTGCTGGAAAAACTATGACCAGTTACAGCAAAGCAACATTTGACTTTTTTCTTCGGCTATTTATGTTCTTCCACCAGAATTTTTTTGGTATAGTCGGGAAGCTGTTATTCCCCGGCGTGACTCCTCCTCTTTGCTTACGTCTTAGGAAGTCAAGGCTCTATAAAGTCTAGGTAGGTAGTATCGTTCGCCATTTTTGTTCTTTCGTTGCCGAGCTACCAGACGAGGGATCTATTTGCCACACCGTTAAACATTATCATGTCGTAGCTCCTATGATAATACATCAAACGCTCTGTAATTCAGCAAATAATTGAGCGGCAAATAACGTCCTCGTGTGCTTTCTGCGAACGCCAACGAAAGAGCCAAAATGGCGGGCGATTATATATTAAGTATTTATCCAGCCTTAGGAAATGCTTAACATCTTCATCAGCGAATCACAAAACGCACACGTTTAAATGTAGCCGACCTGCAACGTGATTGGCTGCCGGAAATTAGAGCGGCGGAACTATAGTTTATATCCTTTACACCCTGTACGTTCAAAAGCCGCACCGATTAACAAATCTAAAAGAAGAACAATATTATGGGCGATTTATATTCGGAAATGTTACTGATATTAAAAAGAGACTGAAAATTGTTTATATTGCCAAGAGACGAACATTTATGATCTGGACAATATTCGTGACATTCCCCATGGCTTTTGGTCTATGCCCGAAACACTGTGTTCATCGTGGTTCTAGGATACGTGTAAGAGCGTGTTGTTTACATGTGAAGTTTAATGCCACATGCAGGAATGGCATGACAAAAAGCAATTTGCGCTCGCAATGTGGGAATATCTGCACAGGCCCATTAAATACATCAAATAGTATTTAATTTAACGCCGCTCGCTGCATTTGGAAATAAATCATCGTGAAACTAGGACTGTTCCGACCCCTGGCAGTATCATTATATTCAATGATATTGGAGCAAGATAGCTGGACTGATTTCTTTCTTTTTTCTTTCCGAGTGGTGTATTGTACTAATGGGCATTACAATGAGTTCGGGCTCTTTTTTTGGCACGAAGTCATGGTAACACGCACACCAAATTGACACTCACTTTCAAAAACTGTTCCATTATATTATGTACTACACCACACACATACGGACGTTAAGATTCTGCCTTGCCTCAAAGCCTCTCAAACATCATTATCAATATCATCGACGTGTCATCGTAATTCTTTCCTTCGTTCTTGTCGCCATCGTCAGTATCATCTTTCATATCATCATCGTCACTGCAAATCATCGTAACTGTCATCGACATTACGGTTGCCTTCATCATATCATCGTATACATTTTCGTCATCGTCGTTAACAACATTGTTGAAATCAATAATATAATTACCACCATTAACATTACCGTTATCGTCAACATTATCGTTTTCATCGTTAACATTATTGTTGTCCTCAATATACTCATTACCATCGTTAACAGTACCGTTATGTCATCAACATCGTTTTCGTAGCTAACATAATTAATCGTTTTCGTCAATCTTAATCATCATTGTTAACATTTCCGTTATCTTCGCTAATATCATCATCTTGTATCCAACAGTGTTGTCGTCAAAATCGTAATAACTATAGCTAATATTACAGTTACTGTCATTCATTCATTCATTCATAGTGTTCTGCCCAAGGGCAGGTTTTTCTCTGAAAACCAGCGTTCTCCAGTCTTTCCTATTTTCTGCCTTCCTCTTTGTCTCCTCATATGATCCATATACCTTAATGTGTCTATCAGCCGACACCTTCTTCTGCCCCGAACTCTTCTCCCGTTCACCATTCCTTCCAATGCATCCTTCAGTAGGCAGTTTCTTCTCAGACAGTATCCAACCAATTCCTTTTCCTCTTCCTGATCAGTTTCAGCATCATTCTTTCTTCATCCACTCTTTGCAACACAGCTTCATTTGTAATTCTGTGTATCCATTTCACACTCTCCATTCTTCTCCATATCCACATTTCAAATGCTTCTAGTCACTTCTCTTCACTTCATTGTAATGTCCATGTTTCTGCCCCATACAATGCCACACTTCATACAAAGCACTTCACTAGTCTCTTCCTTAGTTCTTTTTCCAGAGATCCGCAGAAGATACTCATTTTTCTATTAAAAGCTTCCTTTGCCATTGCTATTCTCCTTTGACTTCCTGGCAGCAGCTCATATTACTGTTTATAGTACACCCCAAGTATTTGAAGCTGTCCACTTGCTCTACTGCCTCATTTAGAATTCGCAAGTTTACCTTTTTTATTTTTGTTCGTATGACCAGTAACATTATTGATTTCAATATCGTCGTCACCATTCTAACATTACAATTATCGATATCATTGTCATCGTTAACATCATCGCCATTGTCGTCAACGTCTTTGTCAATATCATCGTCACTATCGTTAACTTTACCGTTATGTCGTCAACATCATCGTCTTCGTAGCTATCATCAGTGTTATCGTCAATCATGTTGTTAACATCACCGTTATCGTCGTTAATATCATCGTCATTCTCGTTAATATTATTGTTGTCATCAAAATCATCGTTATTATCGTTAACATTACCGCAATTCCAACAACATCATCATCTTCGTAGTTATAATCATTGTTGTCGTCAATCATCACGATCATTAACGTCGTTAACATCATCATCTTCGTTAACAATATTGCTGTTAATATGATCGTCCCTAGTTGTGTAGAGTTTCATCACCACTATCACATTTATCGTTGTCAACATCATTATCACTCATTACTAATTAATTATTACAATATGTCATATGTGAGAAAAAACGAAAAATAGAACGAAGTTGTTGAGAGCAGTCTTAAATTTTGAGTCTCAGAACTTCAGACATAAATTTTATGATGACGATGGTGAAAAGTAAGAAAAATGGTATACAGCATAATTATAGTATCAGGATCTGAAATTCGAAAGCAGTGGCGGCTATTGGATTTCAGTAAAGTACCTACGAGTCTAGTTCCGAGAAATGAAAATGTCAGATAATAACATTGTAATTGTACAGGACTTTCATTTCAAAACTTCCCAGTCTAAATAACTAATTATTTAAATTGAATTCACTTTAAACAAAAAACACGTCAATTTAGATATTGAGGGGGAAGTTTGAAACTATGCTTAATTGCATTTTAGATTTCACCCCCCCCCCACACCCAGTTTTCCCCACTTTGAAATTTCAAATGGCACCCGTATATTTTTATACTTAAATATGTAAGAGCGTTCAATTGTTTATACACCTCATTCATTTTTCTCATCTTTTGTTTTCTATCGTCGCCTGGCAACCTGTATTTTTGTTGTTATTAGTTGATTGTAGGATGGTAACACAGCTTATTTTGTGTAATTTCCTCAATTTAATGCATAAGGATGACTTATGTTCCCTTTTGAAGGGCATATACCATTTTAAAATAATTTAACATACAAACACAACTATTACATGAAATGCTCAATAAGGTTTTGTAGCTTTATTCTCTTCAGCTCTAATCAACAATAACAACAATCCAGGTTGCCAGGCAACGATAGAAAACAAATTAATGAGGTGTATAAACAATTGAATATATATATATATATATATATATATATATATATATATATATATATATATGGGTTATTTTACGACGCTGTATCAACATCTAGGTTATTTAGCGTCTGAATGAAATGAAGGTGATAATGCCGGTGAAATGAGTCCGGGGTCCACCACCGAAAGGTACCCAGCATTTGCTCGTATTGGGTTGAGGGAAAACCCCGGAAAAAACCTCAACCAGGTAACTTGCCCCGACCGGGATTCGAACCCGGACCACCTGGTTTCGCGGCCAGACGCGCTGACCGTTACTCCACAGGTGTGGACAATTGAATATTATTTCATATTAAAGTATAAAAATATAGGGGTGTCATTTGAAATTTCAGTGGGGGAGGGCTAGGGGTGGGGGTAAAATCTAAAATGCAATTAAGCCTGGTTTCAGACTTCCCCCTCAATATCTAAATTGACGTTTTTTTTTGTTTAAATTGAATTCAATATTAGACTGGGAAGTTTTGAAATGAAAGCGCTATATATAGTAGCAAACCATACATACCGGTACCGAGAGAATGAGTTCTTCTTATATATTTTAACAGAAAAAAGAAAGTGGAAACAAGATATATTTTCACAGCGAAAACGATAATTAAATTACAAAATTGGAACTATAAGAAATAAAATACTGTACGTTCAAATAAATGTAAATAGGCCTACTGTATTAAGCACATACATAAGGTCTGCACGTGTTTTAGTTAATGTTTTCTTGATAAGGCTGTACAAAGCCTATAAACAAACAAGCACAAAGCGGTAATCAAAAGTTGGTCGTGCTATAGATGAATGTGCAGTCAAAGTAAATACAAACTTTTAGCTAAATCTGTCGTTGACTTTAAATGGCGTCAATATCTGTAACAGCTCTCAGATGAGCGTCGCGTGCAAGCTTCTTGAAAGCGCCTTCCAGAGTGATCAATTCAAATCGATTTTTCAAAGAACAGCTAAAGTGTTATGTACTTGCCGCCATATTTGATAGCTGTAATCTTTCTTCTTATGCTTTTCAAATAGATGAAGACGATTCGAGAAGGGAAAAAGAAAGAGTAGAAAGTGTTACAACTTAGAAGGAATTGAAAAGTCGACAAGTCATAAATATTGAAATGTTGTTTTTAACGTTAATATTGTTTATAAAGAAAGTTACTTGTAAGTGTTTGTAATATAACACAAATAGATGCATTTGTGTCTGTTTTAGACTAAATTACTTTTTAATTGTCAGTTGGCGGTTTCTCACCAAAACATCGGAATTCGATTTTCGGTAGTTTAAAGTAGGAGAGTGGAGGTTAAACAGATTTTATTTGAAAACTTCAGTGTTATCCTCAATCCAATGTTAACTTAATGTATTAACTTATATCCTCTTAGTCGTGTTTCACTTCCTCCTTTCCTAACGGATTACAATCCACTGCGGTGTTGAGGAGGGTATGAGCTATTCCATCTCAATTCGACCGAAATATAGAGAAAATTGACCTTACAATTTCTAAATACAATAAACCTTTTTTTGTACGTAGAGAATTGTGATAAAATGCTTTGTGCAAAGTTTGAGGCATCAGAACTTCATAGTGTTTAAATTAAAAATATTTAAATTTATCGTATTTTCATAAAATTGCAACTTTAAACTGTTGTAACTCCGAAACCCTTTCACCCAATGATCAAAATCATGGTTTATTTTGATGCTGAGAAATTAAAGTTTATATTGACATATAAACAGATTTTCTTACTTTTTTTAATGGAAATGGAGAAATTTAGATTTTTCCTCATTAAGACGCCTTTGCCAAGGAAAAAATATTTTTAAAATATATAGTTAGATTCCGCATTGAAAGTACAAATAAAGACATTTTTTACTGAAGAAAGTATTGAAAATATCAAAGAAAGAATAGGCCTATAAATAGTACGCGCGTGAACTAACCAGCTAACCGTGAGGCGGGAGCTAGCCGAGGTAAGCAAGGCCAGGAGACATAAACAAGTGATGTGTCGTCTAGCAGTCATGGCTGTGCTAGCTTTATCACAGGTTTTCATAAACACAGGAGTAAAATGATGCCCAACGCTCGCTTATCTTCAGCTCTCGACCAGTGCGTGCGGTACTGCGCCGTTCAAGTCTAGGCGTATGAAAATAATCTATTTAATACCTTCGAAACTTTCTATCGTACCACTAACCAAACAATGCCGAATCCCTCTTAATAATGCAAGGTTTTTTCTCAATATTTTTTTACATTTTTACAAATGGGCAAAAAGCCTAAAAGTAAGTAAAGTCAGATTATCTGTCTCTCTGTATACAATAAAAATAAGGATTACTTCTTATCATAACCTAACAAATGTCAGCTTCGAAAGAGCTCTCGTTCAATGTTCTGCAGTAAATGGTTCCAGAGTTCTGAGCGCTGAAAGAAGCTTGTTTTTGTAAAATACGCTAAATTTGTCGCTCAATAATATGAAAACCGTTTGGCTTTCGATAGTATATTTTTGAAAATGCACTGTCCTCAGCATCTTGTATAAATAGGGAAAAAATGCGAGGTTTTTACTGATCGATTTCATATTTAATAGCCCAATATATCTTTTGACAAACAATTAACAGGAACACATCGCGGACCATGCTGTCGTATGGTCATCCCGGCACAGTGCCACCACTGAGACAACACGGGACAGCACGTCACAAAGGAAAAACACCCAGCCCCGTGGAAGGAAGAATGTATTATACTTTTATCATTAATTTTTCATTGATTCTAAATAGCCTTTGCAGTTCCAAAGTGCCTTTAAGTAATGGTTTACTGTGCCACATCAATGTTGTCTGTGCTGAAGGCAAAATTTAATTCTTAATTTATGTTATGTTCCTGATGTACGAAGATAATGACTATCCATAGTGTGAAGTACCCTCCCGTGGAAAAAGACATGTGTGAAGTGCTTGGACTGACGAAACGGAGAGAGGCAAAGAAATGAATAAAGGTTGGATGAATGGAAAGATGATTGGATTATTGGTAAAGAAAGAATGTAAGGATATTGAGACGAAAAATAAGGGGAAAGATAAAAGAAGAGCGATCAAGAAATAGCTTAAGAAGGTAAAGCATAATGAAAAGATAAGATGAATGTGAAAGAGACTGAGATGATAGGAGGATAGAGAGAGAATAGGAAAATGAACAAAATCAGAAGAAGAAGAAGAAGAAGAAGAAGAAGAAGAAGAAGAAGACGAAGAGGAGGTAGATGAAAAGGGTGTAATTGAAAAGAAAAGGAGAAAATAAATAAATAAAAAAGTAAATAAATATATAAGTAAATAAATAAGTAAATAAATAAATAAGTAAAAAAATAAATAAGTATAAATAAATAAATAATTAAATAAATAAGTAAATAAATAAATAAGTAAATAAATAAGTAAATAAATAAGTAAATAAATAAATAAGTAAATAAATAAATAAGTAAATGAGTAAATAAATAAGTAAATAAATAAATAAGTAAATAAATGAATAAATAAATAAGTAAGTAAGTAAATAAATAAGTAAATAAATAACTAATAAATCAATAAATAAGTAAATAAATAAATAAATAAGTAAATAAATAATTAAATAAATAAATAAATAAATAAGTAAATAAATAAATAAATAAGTAAATAAATAAATAAGTAAGTAAATAAATAAGTAAATATATAAATAAATAAGTAAATGAGTAAATAAATAAGTAAATAAATAAATAAGTAAATGAGTAAATAAATAAGTAAATAAATAAATAAGTAAATAAATAAATAAATAAGTAAGTAAATAAATGAATAAATAAATAAGTAAATAAATAAATAAATAAAATAATTAATTAATAAGTAAATAAATAAGTAAATAAGTAAATAAATAAGTAAGTAAGTAAATAAATAAATAAATAAATAAATAAATAAAGATTGAGAAAATGGGAGAATTAGAAAGAGAAAATTTGTGTAACACAGCAGTAGCAGTAGCAGTAACTTTTCATATTTAACGACGATTTAAGGAGTTAAGTACAGCTTACAGTAGTAAAATTTTGGAAATATTCAACTTTTTTTCCTCCATTACTGTATCTTCTATAATAATGAAAATTAGTATGTGTAAAACACTGTCCTTCTGCTATATGAAAAAAAAAAAAAACATTTTTACGATTTAAAAAATTATTTACATTTTTTTTTAAATTCAGTTCACTGTGCAGTGATGAAGTTTTTCTCACATAACTCAAAAACTGTCCAACATTCTGTGATGAAATTTCGTGTGTGTATTAATGCATGCCATATCTACAATATAATGCAAGATCACTTCTTTATCTTTCATAGATTGTCTGATAAAAAATAAATTAATTTTACAAAATGGTCAAATATCAGTATTTTCTTCTAACACTAAATAAAAAAAAATATTATTTGTTAAGGAATGTAGTTGAAAGAGCATGATATTGTAAACATGAGTTTCAGCAATAAAATAAAAGAGAGAGAACATGAAAAGGTAGCAAGTTTGTGAGTTATGAGGGAAAAACTTCATCACTGTACAGTGAACTGCAAATTTTGAATTTTGAATATATATATATATATATATATATATATATATATATATATATATATACACATAATTTTTTTTAAATCGTAAAAATATTTTTTCGTATAGCAGAAGAACAGTGTTTTACACATACCAATTTTCATTATTGTACAAGATATGGTAATGGAGGAAAAAAATGTTAAATATTTCGAAAAATTTTACTGCTGTAAGCTGTACCTAACCCCTTAAAGAGTACATGTTATTCTGAGTCTAAATTCAAAATTGCTGAGAAATTGTGAAAAAAAAAACTTGCGTGGAGCCCTCTGTCAGGGACAGGGTTCTTTTGTATGCCGTAAATCTACGATATGGGATCCATAGCTTTACTTCTTTCCCGAAGGAAGCCTTGATAATGTTTTTACAGTTTCGGTTGAGTTTGAACCCGTGGATCTCGGATCTAAACGACATTTCATACAAGTTGAGAGGATGCGAAGGCATTTCTTTCCCCTTCTACTTGCCCTGAGTCCGTCAGTAACAGACCGTTAGCTGTTACCTCTTATACCTGCACCCCCAAGTTGTACACACAAGAAAATAAAATATATAATAAAGTACATAAGTGGATATAAAATACAGTGACACAGAAGTTTGACAATTACATGTTTCAGTATATTTTAGTGTTGTTTTTACAATATTTTCAATTGATAATTAATTAAATTAAGGGATGTCAGTTTGTATTATGAAGTCAGGGGGGAGTGACACAGTTCAGATTGTCCCGTTGTACAGGGACATCATTTTATTTTTACTAACATTTTTAATATTAACTTGCCTATACCTCTGGTTCAATGCCGTTTGCTACCCCGTTCCACGTCTGGAGTTCGATGATACTGGCGTAATATACAAACAAATCACTTTACTAGGTATAGGAGGGAAGAAAAGTAGTTCATACATTCACGTAAACTAGGAAATATTGCGCTTTTGAGTTTGATCAGTTTCATCAGGTTTTTGTTTAATCAAAATACAGTACAGTATTAACAATGAGTGTTTTTACTCACGAACTGAGCTGTCCATGTGGACGTATTCATTATGCAGTGTATATTATAATGCCTACAGCACATTAGCGTACAATATAGAGAATGAAGTTAAATTGAAAAATAATCATAATATGGATATTTAAACACATTTTTGAAAATGGTGGCCGTTTATTTCGATACAGGCTTCAGTTCTAATGTGCATATTATCGCACTATAGACTATTATACCTAATTCCAATTACCAGTTGCGTCCTTCGCACTAGTAACTCATGTTGAAATAATTCTCTACCTACTCTATAAAAGAGTACCTTACGTACTGTAAATTTAATCTTCACTTCTGCCCGATCCGAAAAGATAAAATTACTCAGACATGCTACCTACTGTCCGTCCAAGTGGTTATGTCGTAGGGTCTTAGGGAGGAAATCACGTGACAGTTAATTACTTAACGAGGCTCTTTTATTTAAGTTATTTTAAACAGTTGTATAATATTACGTAGACGTCCAATTCCTAACAGAAATTAATGTTTTCAGAAAAGAGCTAAGACAGCCCAGCCACTAGCTGGCGAATAAAAGCTGGTGGGGGAAACCGGGATACGACGTAGGCAAATGGACGAAGTACCTGTGCGAAAATGATTCAATATTGAAAGTTCTTTCGTCACTGGAAAACGCGAACATATTTTTGGAACATACTGTTTACGATGACCGTAAGGCTACTATGACTGTATATGCGGTCTTGGATCTTTGTAGAGAACAGTTGAACTTCATTGGTAGAAGGGGTGGGAGTGAAGTACTTTAAAAAATTGAGGTACAATAAAAATTGAAGTAAAAATAAAATGATGTCCCTGTATATGCTAAGAGTAGCAACTAGCGATGAAGAAAATATTTATCTTCTGTTGTCAGTAGCTTTTTAACGTGCCAGTTGATATAAACAACAATAAAATGAAATATAAACGCTTACTCTAGATTTTCGAAATATAGATTACCGGTAAATATTTTCAATAATAAGAATTTTCACTATGTTCAAAGTCTATTAGTCGAACGTTAATAAGATAGGCAGTAGCATCTTCCCCTTCTCGGATGGTAAAGAGTGTGAATACCGGGGGAAAGCCTACCAACAGAACTGAAATGGGGATTAAAAGTCAGCATTGCAACTATAATACCACCGAGGACGACAAGAAATTTGGGAGGAAAGGGAAAACGAAGAAAGAAATGGGAGATTCATATGACGAGAAGAAGGAAGGGATTGAGACGTAAGTGAAAAATGAGAGAAGAAAACGAGAGAAGAGAACTGGGAATAAAAGAAGAAAGGAAACATTTAGGAAAGGATGATAAGAAATAGCAGGAAAAAATAACAAGATTGAGGTGCAAAAACGAAGAGGGGGCGTTTAAGGAGAGATCTAAGAACGATAAAGAAAATTATTAACAATAAAGGAGAGTTAATATTTGAGGAGAAAAATTCGCCCCGGCGCCGGGGATCGAACCCGGGTCCTAGGTTCTACGTACCAAGCACTCTGACCACTGAGCTACGCCGAATTCAATCCACAGCACCGGATCGAATCATCCTCCTTGAATGTTTCCCTTTGTTGCCTGACTCCAAGTTAGGCATGTACTGGGTGTTCAGTTCAAAGTGTGTCATGGCTCGCTGTATGCCGTCATGTGGCTAGCCGATGAGCCTAGAGATTTCAATCTTCCTACACTTCCGCAAAGATGTATTACCTAGGAGGCAGAGAAGTTGCCTAGCAAGTACGACGTTCATTCTGAAGAGTACGTACCGATGCATACGATAACGCCGGTA
This sequence comes from Periplaneta americana, assembly GCF_040183065.1. NCBI lineage: Eukaryota > Metazoa > Arthropoda > Insecta > Blattodea > Blattidae > Periplaneta > Periplaneta americana. The sequence goes on along the minus strand of NC_091127.1, from coordinate 29,496,446 downwards.
GTGGCAGGAATGTGAACTGTTTGGAAACACGTACTGTCGGGATATGGGGAGAGGGTTAAGACGATTACTTACGTATTTGTTGACATTAAGTTCGACGGTCAACATGGACACGCAGTATTTTATTTGTGTTGTAGAATGTTACCGTACGCAACCGATGATAACAAATACCCTGCGTACGACTTGCCGGCACAGAACACAGTTCGAAAGAGGTTATGATAGCACACAGACCGTACAGACCGCCATCTGTTGCTACGACGTTCAAGTTATACCGTACACGTTCTCAAGTTCAGATTGAAGAACGCCTTGAATAATAGGCAACTTCTCTAACATATAAGCTGAAACTCGCTTCAAATCGGTGACTCAACAACAGTGACGTCATGACACACTTTGAAATGAACACTCAGTATGTTGACGTATATGTCCAATGTCAACTGCCATTATATTAGGAGCGCACTCAGCTGAGTGACTTGTTTGGCCGGAATTCCGCAGTTAAGTGCACAGTAATCTGCACTGCAGCTATGAGAATATTATAGGTTAATTAATTTGTCCTGCAGAATAATATCTCTAATATTGACAATTAATATTTGAGGAGAAAAATGGCAGTTGACATTGGACATATACGTTAACATAAATGCCTAACTTGGAGTCAGGCCACAAAGGGAAACATTGAAGGAGGAAGATTCGATCCGGTGCTGTGGATTGAATTCGGCGTAGCTCAGTGGTCAGAGCGCTTGGTACGTAGAACCAAGGACCCGAGTTCGATCCCCGGCGCCGGAGCGAATTTTCTCCTCAAATATTAATTGTCAATATTACAGATATTATTCTGTAGGGAAATTAATTAATCTATAATAAAGGAGAGTATAAAAAGAGAATGCGAGAAGAAAATTACGATTGATTAATGGAAGGGCAGATAGAGTAGGAGGAGAATAACAGATAGGTTAGAGAATGAACATGATGAAAAATGGAGAAAGTGTGCAAGAAAAACGACAATAGTGAAGAGGAAAGAGGACAATAAATGAAATAAAAGTTATAACGAGAAGAATAGAGAACGAAGGGACGAGAAGAACAACTAAGAGAAGGGAGAGGTAACGGAGACAAAGAAGAGCATGCGAGAGTAGAAATAGAAGAAGAAAAATTATGACGTAGCACTATAATTTCCGGCTGTGAATGAAGCTTGCCTGTTCAGAATGGACATATTGGACGTAATGCAGAGTTCTGTGCCTCGAAAATTCTATTCCGTTGCTTGTCACAATACCAGGTAGAAACATTAATCATTTAGTTCAATCATTTTGTCACGTGACATGTCTACGTGACTTTTAAGCGGTTTGAATAGCTACAAAACACGATGACAAGTGGTGGATTATAGTAGAATAATCACACATTTGACTTTTGGAAGGCAATTTGTCTCCTCTCCGACCTTATTTAAAACGTACAAAGCCTTCAGGTTTGAAAGCGTACCACTTCAACTAGAGAACTAGATCAAGCGATGTAATTGCCTGTATTACAGTTTCATGTTTCTTGTTGTGTAAAGTGAATCAAAGTTTGTTTATTCATATACATTTCTAGTCAGTATTATAGACTATGTTTGTGCAATTCACGTCTGCAATGAAGGGAATAGTGAAACAAAGTTGGAATGATTGAAAAAGTTATTAGACGAGCGGATAGAAGTGTTTATGAATAAATAGACGGATGCAAGGATGACAGAATAGTTTAACAGTTGAAAGGATGGGTAGTTGGGCAGTTTGTAGACGAATTGATGGAAATACTGAAAAATAAATGGAGGGGAGAAAGATAGACTGAATTCATAGACTTATGGCTGGCCGCATGGATGGAAGGAGGAAAGGACGTATGTTATGACGGAAATGTAGAAAGATGATGAAGTGAAGGGACAATCTGAAGAATGAGTAGACGTATGAAAAGATAAATGGATGGAAAAAATTGTCAGACGGACGAATGAATTAATGTAAATATGATAAAATGGTTGAATGGAGGGACGAGTTCAAGAATAAGTGAATATTTGAATGGATTGATGGATGGATGGATGGATGGATGGATGGATGCATGCTTGGATGGATGGATGGATGGATGGATGGATGGATGGATGGATGGATGGATGGATGGATGAAATGACGATTGAATGAAAAAGTGGATGGGTGCATGAACCCATGGATAAGAATATAGGCCTATGAAGGTATGAATGGATTAAAACAAGAGAGCATGGACGGTTAGTTAGAAGGAAGAATAGATATATATTGATAAATAAAACTATGTAGTAATGGATGAAAGAAAATATTGACAGGATGCCTAAAAAGATGTGGTTAGTTGTGTGATGCATAAACGGATGTATGGATGTATAGATGGATGGATGGATGGATGGATGTACAGTAGAACCTCTATTATCCGTAGTAATTAAGGGGGTGCACTGAACGGTTAATCGAAAAAATCGGATAATCCGTACGATAAAATATTTTCGTACATTTAGTGAATAATGCTTACTTTTTCGTAATTTTCTCCATGGTCTTGTATTGAACACGCTAGGTAATGATCAGAAGTTCACTGATTTAAGTCTGGTTATTAACGAGTTTTTAAGGGTCAAAGAAACTCCTTGTAATGGTTGTCAGTTGAAAGATAGGAATAGTGTAGGTCTCGTGTCGTAGATTTACATACTTTATACACTTTTTTTTTTTTTGTGAAATTGAACACACTTGAGACTCCAATCTCGTATTCTAAGTTGAGCCACAGTTTCTCGTTCTCCAAACCACTCAGTTATTTGTACTTTTTAAATACACGATTTTTTTAAAGGAAATCATTTTTACATAGAATTTATACAATACGACAACTCCAACAGTAGACCATACTGTTTAAGGGTAAAGTCTTGTAATAACCCTCTCTAGAAAAAATAACGTGCTAATATAATGTACAATATTTCATATATAGAAAAAAAAAGCGACGACATAAAGGCAGTCGGATAATCCGCCAATCGGTTAATAGGGTGACGGATAAACGGGGTTCTACTGTATATATGGATGGATGCATGGATGTAAGATGGATGAATGTGTAGATGGATGGATGGATGGATAGATGGATGGATGGATGTATAGGTGGATGGATGTATGGATGTATAGATGGATGGATGGATGTATATATGGATGGATGGATGGTTAGATGGATGGATGTCTGGATGGATGTATAGATGGATGGATGGATAGACGGATGTATGGATATGTAGATGGATGGATGGATGGATGGATGGATAGATGGTTGGATGGATAGTCGGATGTATGGATGTATAGATGGATGGATGGATGTATAGATGGATGCATGGATGTAAGATGGAGGAATGTAAAGATGGATGGATGGATGGATAGATGGATGGATGGATGCATGGATATAAGATGGATGAATGTATGGATATAACTTATGGATGTATGTCTAGGATCTTTTACCAATTCGTTCAAGAAATATTTTTTTTTCTTAATCGTTACCTTCAATATTATATTGTTCTATTTTGGAAGCAAATTCATAAAAATCACATCTCTAAGTATAATTACATACGTAATCGCATTTACATTTGTTACTGTTGCTCCAAGATATTTGAATTTTTCCACTTTTTCAAAGGATAAATTTCCAATTTTTATATTTTCATTTCGTACCGGTACTGTGTTCTGGTCACGAGACATAATCATATACTTTGTCTTTTCGTGATTTACTTCCAAACCGTCCACATCTGTGGGATAACGGTTAGCGCGTCTGGCCACGAAACCAAGTGGCTCGGTTTCGATTCCTGGTCGGGGCAAGTTACCTGGTTGAGGTTTTTTCCGGGGTTTTCCCTCAACCCAATATGAGCAAATGCTGGGTAACTTTCGGTGCTGGACCCCGGATTCATTTCACCGGCATTATCACCTTCATCTCGTTCAGACACTAAATAACATAAGATGTTGATAAAGCGTCGTAAAATAACCCACTAAAAAGAACTTCCAAACCATCGCCTTACTTGCTTCAAGTAAAATTCCCGTTTTCTCCCTAATTGTTTGTGGATTTTCTCCTTACATATTCACGCCATTCCTATAAACAAACAGCTTATGTAACTCGTTCAATTCAAAACTCTCCCTGTTTTCCTGGCCTTTCCTAATGGCATAGTAAAAAGTCCAATTCAAACATTCCTCGAATATGACATTTGAGCCGTTCACAGCAGAAGTGGTATAAGTCAAGAATGGGTAATAAGGGTTAAAGTAAACATTCTGTAAAATACAGCGCAAAGTAGCAATTAATACTCAATTTATTTAAACTATTAGTAGTTAGTCGTGGCCGGGTAGCTCGGTTGGTAAAGCAGCTGGCTACGGACTGGACGGCCCGGGGTTCGATCCCAGGTGGTGACAGGATTTTTTTCTCGTTGCCGAACTTTCAAAACGGCCCCGAGGTTCACTCAGCCTCCTATAAAATTGAGTACCGGGTTTTTCTCGGGGGTAAAAGGCGGTCAGAGCGTGGTGCCGACCACACCACCTCATTCTAGTGCAGAGATCATGGAAAGCATGGGGCTCTACCTCCATTCCCCCCCCCCCCCCAAGTGCCTTCATGGCATGTTACGCGGATACCTTTTATTAGTAGTCAGTGGATAGCAAGAAGGACATATTAATTTTTACTTTGCGCTGTATTTGACAGAATTTTTACTTTAAACCTCATTAACCAATTTTGACTTACACCACTTTTGCTCTGAACGGCTCATTTTATGCTCTTACTGTGGTTATATTCAGAAGATTACTAAACTTTTGCTCTGAACGGCTTATTTTATGCTCTTACTGTAGTTGTATTCAGAAGATTACTAAACTTTTGCTCTGAAGGCTTATTTTATGCTCTTACTATGGTTAAATTCAGAAGATTACTAAACTTTTGCTCTGAACGGCTTATTTTATGCTCTTACTGTGGTTACATTCAGAAGATTACTAAACTTTTGCTCTGAACGGCTCATTTTATGCTCTTACTGTGGTTATATTCAGAAGATTACTAAACTTTTGCTCTGAACGGCTCATTTTATACTCTTACTGTGGTTATATTCAGAAGATTACTAAACTTTTGCTCTGAACGGCTCATTTTATACTCTTACTGTGGTTATATTCAGAAGATTACTAAACTTTTGCTCTGAACGGCTTATTTTATGCTCTTACTATGGTTATATTCAGAAGATTACTAAACTTTTGCTCTGAACGGCTTATTTTATGCCCTTACTGTGGTTATATTCAGAAGATTACTAAACTTTTGCTCTGAACGGCTCATTTTATGCTCTTACTGTGGTTATATTCAGAACATTACTAAACTTTTGCTCTGAACGGCTCATTTTATGCTCTTACTGTGGTTATATTCAGAACATTACTAAACTTTTGCTCTGAACGGCTCATTTTATGCTCTTACTGTGGTTATATTCAGAAGATTACTAAACTTTTGCTCTGAACGGCTCATTTTATACTCTTACTGTGGTTATATTCAGAAGATTACTAAACTTTTGCTCTGAACGGCTCATTTTATGCTCTTACTGTGGTTATATTCAGAAGATTACTAAACTTTTGCTCTGAACGGCTTATTTTATGCTCTTACTGTAGTTGTATTCAGAAGATTACTAAACTTTTGCTCTGAAGGCTTATTTTATGCTCTTACTATGGTTAAATTCAGAAGATTACTAAACTTTTGCTCTGAACGGCTTATTTTATGCTCTTACTGTGGTTACATTCAGAAGATTACTAAACTTTTGCTCTGAACGGCTCATTTTATGCTCTTACTGTGGTTATATTCAGAAGATTACTAAACTTTTGCTCTGAACGGCTCATTTTATACTCTTACTGTGGTTATATTCAGAAGATTACTAAACTTTTGCTCTGAACGGCTCATTTTATACTCTTACTGTGGTTATATTCAGAAGATTACTAAACTTTTGCTCTGAACGGCTTATTTTATGCTCTTACTATGGTTATATTCAGAAGATTACTAAACTTTTGCTCTGAACGGCTTATTTTATGCCCTTACTGTGGTTATATTCAGAAGATTACTAAACTTTTGCTCTGAACGGCTCATTTTATGCTCTTACTGTGGTTATATTCAGAACATTACTAAACTTTTGCTCTGAACGGCTCATTTTATGCTCTTACTGTGGTTATATTCAGAACATTACTAAACTTTTGCTCTGAACGGCTCATTTTATGCTCTTACTGTGGTTATATTCAGAACATTACTAAACTTTTGCTCTGAACGGCTCATTTTATGCTCTTACTGTGGTTATATTCAGAACATTACAAAAGTTTTGCTCTGAACGGCTCATTTTATGCTCTCACTGTGGTTATATTCAGAAGATTACTATACTTTTGCTCTGAACGGCTCATTTTATGCTCTTACTGAGGTTATATTCAGAAGATTACTGAACTTTTGCTCTGAACGGCTTATTTTATGCTCTTACTGTGGTTGTATTCAGAAGATTACTAAACTTTTGCTCTGAACGGCTCATTTTATGCTCTTACTGTGGTTGTATTCAGAAGATTACTAAACATTTGCTCTGAACGGCTCATTTTATGCTCTTACTGTGGTTGTATTCAGAAGATTACTAAACTTTTGCTCTGAACGGCTCATTTTATGCTCTTACTGTGGTTGTATTCAGAAGATTACTAAACTTTTGCTCTGAACGGCTCATTTTATGCTCTTACTGTGGTTGTATTCAGAAGATTACTAAACTTTTGCTCTGAACGGCTCATTTTATGCTCTTACTGTGGTTATATTCAGAAGATTACTAAACTTTTGCTCTGAACGGCTCATTTTATGCTCTTACTGAGGTTATATTCAGAAGATTACTAAACTTTTGCTCTGAACGGCTCATTTTATGCTCTTACTGTGGTTGTATTCAGAAGATTACTAAACTTTTGCTCTGAACGGCTCATTTTATGCTCTTACTGTGGTTGTATTCAGAAGATTACTAAACTTTTGCTCTGAACGGCTCATTTTATGCTCTTACTGTGGTTATATTCAGAAGATTACTAAACTTTTGCTCTGAACGGCTCATTTTATGCTCTTACTGTGGTTGTATTTAGAAGATTACTCCAGGTATTCCATCCTATGCTGCAATTTAACTCCAAAGATTTGGTTCATCTTCAGGTAAATTAGGTTGTACAAATTGAAAGGTAATCTACTCTGCTGCGTCAGTTATGTTGGCTACTTCAAAAACTGGCCCAGTAAAATGAATAAATAACAACAATTTGTATAATAAAATTTACGGATCATACATGACATGAAGTTGTTACAGGAGAGCAAAAAACAATAAAACAAGGCAAAATAAACAAGTTTTAATCTTGTTTAGTATACGTAAGTGCTTATATATTAAAAATAAACATTTATAGAAAGTATTACTTTCTTTTTCTGGATTATTACAGAGTTCCTGAGGGATTTTGGGGTTCTTACAATGAAGCTAATGATATAAAATTAGCTTTTAATCGTGAGTGAGTGCAAGAAACATCTCAAAATGCACTTAATTTCGCTATAGGAAGGTATGACACTGTCGAAGCGTTCACATTAAAAAGCAATCTGGCAGATAAGGGCTCAGGCTTATGTAATGTTGCCCCGCTAATGTTCCCTGCATTACCAGGTCATTACGGGCAACTGGCCCCCTCTAATTACTTGGTATTCATGCCATTATGCATGGAAGAAGGTCGATCTCAGAGCACATGATGACGACGGCGACGAAGACTGTGATGGAGAATGCTGATTGGTATCAACAGCTATCAACATCATCTGCAACCGTCACTGCCACTACCAATCTCCTTGTTGTTATATCGTATTATAATCATCATCATCAGCAGCAGCAACAGTACGTTCTACTTCAAAGATTATGCTTTCTGACTCTTTATATCTTGTATGTATTTTGTATGTAAAGCGATCGGTTTGGAAGTAAATCCCGAAAAGACAAAGTATATGATTATGTCTCGTGACCAGAATATTGTACGAAACTTTTCGAAGGGGTGGAAAAATTCAAATATCTCGGAGCAACAGTAACAAATATAAATGACACTCGGGAGGAAATTAAACGCACAATATATATGGGAAATGCTTATTATTATTCGGTTGAGAAGCTTTTATCATCTAGTCAAACAATCTGAAAGTTAGAATTTATAAAACAGTTATATTGCCGGTTGTTCTGTATGGTTGTGAAACTTGAACTCTCACTTTGAGAGAGGAACATAGGTTAAGGGTGTTTGAGAATAAGGTGCTTAGGAAAATATTTGTGGCTAAGCGGGATGAAGTTACAGGAGAATGGAGAAAGTTACACAAGACAGAACTGCACGCATTGTATTCTTCACTTGACATAATTAGGAACATTAAATCCAGACGTTTGAGATGGGTAGGGCATGTAGCACGTATGGGCGAATCCAGAAATGCATACAGAGTGTTAGTTGGGAAACCGGATGGAAAAAGACCTTTGGGGAGGCCGAGACTTAGATGGGAGGATAATATTAAATGGATTTGAGGGAGGTGGGATATGATGATAGAGACTGGATTAATCTTGCACAGGATAGGGACCGATGGCGGGCTTATGTGAGGGCGGCAATGAACCTTCGGGTTCCTTGAAAGCCATTTGTAAGTAAGTAAGTAAGTATGTATTTTGGACCAAATCACAAGTAAGATTCAATGGCAGCCTTCTCGATCATAAAATCAGCATGGAGCACGGCAACTCCTCAAGACAGAACAGATCTAACACAAGCAAGAAACACACAAATAACAAACACACCCATACACATTCAGATATCAGTTGCTTTATACAGGGTGTATAGAAACAACATCGACAACGCTTAATATATTGGGCGGGGCGCTAAACTGATCATAGACGGTAGTATATTATACACACTATTTATATATATATATATATATATATATATATATATATATATATATATTAAATAATTTAGTAAACTTTAAACTTTATTGTACATAAATAAATACATTATAGTTAAGAATAACAAGAACAGAGAAAGGAAAAACAAAAATAAAATAAAATAACTTGACACTTGTTTATGGGTATTGCCCACTGGCAATCCCAAAAGTACCGGTACTCTATAGCCTCATATCACTATGACTTATTGATATTTTGTTATTGAAGTATTGTATCAGTGAAGAAGTGCGTTGTGCCAGTGAAATGTGAAGTGTGTTGTGTCAGTGAAGTGTGTTGTGTTAGTGAAGTGTGTTTCTGTCAGTGAAGCTTTATAGTGTATAGTGGCAGTGCAAAGTATTTGAACAGTGAAATGTTTTTGAAGTGTTAGTGAAATCAGGATAGAATCACTGAAATGTGTCGTAGTTCCAGTGCAGTGAGTGAGTTGTGAGCGAAATGAGTATAGGCCTAAGGCTGTAAGGTACTTGTGCAGGTATGAACATATGAGCCGTTCAGAGCAAAAGTGGTGTAAGTCAAAATTGTGTAATGAGGTTTAAAGTAAAAATTCTGTAAGATACAGCGCAAAGGAGCAATTAATATGTCCTTCTTGCTATCCACTGACTACTAATAGTTCAAATAAATAGAATAATAATTGCTACTTTGCGCTGTATTTTACAGAATGTTTACTTTAACCCTCATTACCCATTTTTGACTTACACCACTTTTGCTCTGAACGGTTCATATCATACTCGTGGGTTTTAGTTCGATTTGGATTAAGATACAAATTATATTTACTTTAAATGTTATTTTAATTGTTCGTGCTTCATTTAATTTAGGATGCTCCCTATTATTATTATTATTATTATTATTATTATTATATTATTATTATTATTATTATTATTATTATTATTATTCTTATTCTTATTATTATTATTATTATTATTATTATTATTATTATTATTATTAATAGTCTACAACGAGATTCTATGTACCATTCCATTTTTATGAGCTAGATATATTTTTCTACCAAATTTACCACATAGTATAGCAAGAATATACTGAAAGCTAGAATTTATAAAACAGTTATAGACCTACTACCGGTTGTTCTGTATGGTTGTGAAATTTGGACTCTCAGTTTGAAAGAGGAAGAGAGATTAAGGGTGTTCGAGAATAAGGTGCTTAGAAAAATATTTGGGCTAAGAGGAATGAAGTTACAGGAGAATGGAGAAAGTTACACAACTCAGAACTGCACGCATTGTATTTTTCACCTAACATAATTAGGAACATTAAATCCAGACATGTGAGATGGATAGGGCATGTACCACGAATGGGTGAATCCAGAAATGCATATGGAGTATTAGTTGGATGACCAGAGGGAAAAAGACCTTTTGGGAGGCCAAGACGTAGATGGGAAAATAATATTCAAATGTATTTGAGGAAGGTGAGATATTTTAGGGACTGGATTAATTTTACTCAGGATAGGGACCGATGGGCGGGCTTATGTGAGGACGGCAATGAAACTCCGGGTTCTGCAAAAGCCATTTGTAAGCAAGTATTGTAAGACTTTTGTGCTTCGGTAAAATGCCATTATTTAAATGATGTATACCTGGGTGTTATTAAGAAAAAGGGAACGAATAAAAGCTCCGTAAAATTCATAAAATATTCCGAAATTATTATTTTAAAACATTATTCCCTTCATCCAATTATGAGCGTATGTCAATTACAAAATCGATTAGGATTAAAAATCTACCTTCTCGAAGGATTACATAAATGTTAATTCTTACGTTCTTTGTAAATATGACATAACTACTGTACCTTTCATAGTGCGCACAAAACTGTTCGATTTTGTGAAACATGCGGTATAATCTCGAAATAAATGTTCGGAAAAACAATTTAGAAGAAAATCACATCTGAAGACGAAATGATGTAAGCGTACCTCCATCAGGAAGAAGAGAGATACAGATCTCGGAGTGCACAGAAATTGGATACTCGTGTCACAAGAAGTCTAACGATCTGAGCAGTGGAATTATTCATATAGAAATTAACACTCTCCTCTACGCACGATTTGCATAAATCCAATTTAAGCACAAATATGAGCTGTCAGACTTGTCCAGCCTCAATAACAGAAACAGGAGTAATAATAGAAGCTGGAATTATCATCCTGGTATTATTGCTGTTACTTTTATTTCAATGGTGTAAGCAGCAATTTGATTCCGCGGAAAAGCCAAGGTCAAGAGTTTCAACACTACATAAACGTCGAGTTTATCTCGAGCAATTTCCATGTCTTATAAATTGTATAAATCCGCTTTGTATGACCTTATGTAACTGATGTTAATTATATGTAATAGTCTACTAAACTTTTTTGTAATTTCTTAGGTGTCTACTTTCGTGTTATTTTGTTCTGTTCATGTATTACATGCATATGATTCAAACTTGGTTGTGTGGAAGAGAAGGCCTTATACCTTAGCTCTGCTATGCAAAATAAAACTACTACCACCACCACCACCACCGCCACCATCGCCACCACCATCACCACCACCACCACCACCACCACCACCACCACCACCACCACCACCACCACCACCACCACCACCACCACTACTTGGTTAAAGTGTTCAATATTAATTTAGCTGTATCCTTTTATGTTTTAAGCTAAAATGATTAGGTAGCTGGATGGGTACACTAGGCAGAAAAGTGGGCAGATAAACAAATGCACGCAGCGACGGACAGATGGATTGAGAGGTTGATGGATGGATGGGTTGATGAATGAATGGATGGATGGATGGATGGATGGATGGATGGATGGGTGAATGAGTTGATAGGTGGATGAGTGAATGGATGGATGGGATGATGGATGGATAGATGGGTGGATGTGTGGGTGGATACAGAGGTGTGAAAATTATTAGAATAATCTTAATTTTAAAGGTTTTTTAATAGTTCCTTCACAAATATTAATTGAATTGATGAATATTGGTATATATTATTATACTGATGTAGGATATATTTACTACTAACAATGCCGGAAAGTATTGTTGTACATTGGTATTTTTCTTATTTTACAATTGTTATGGGAATTCAGAAATTATTATATTATGTTGGCGGAATTGGAAACATAAAAAATTATATGCACAAAACAGATGTATACGTTCATTTGAACCTTCACAACAATGTAAACGCAAAGAACAATTTGTTTAAAGCATTTCTTAATTAATTTTTGATGTTTCCAATTCCGCCAACATAATATAATAATTTCTGAATTCCAATAACAATTGTAAAATAAGAAAAATACCAATGTACAACAATGCTTTCCGGCATTGTTAGTAGTAAATATATCCTACATCAGTATAGTAATATCAAATACCAATATTCATCAATTCAATTAATATTTGTGAAGGAACTATTAAAAAACCTTTAAAATTAAGATTATTCTAATAATTTTCACACCTCTGTAGATAGCTGGATGGATGGGATGATGGATGGTGGATGTGTGGATGGATAAATGACTGGGTGGATTTATTTATTTATTTATTTATTTATTTATGTATTTATTTATTTTTATTTATTTATTTATTTATTTATTTATTTATTTATTTATTTATTTATTTATTTATTTATTTATTTATTTATTTATTTATTTATTTATACTCTGGTGGAGTTAAGGCCATCAGTCCTTCTCTTCCACACCACCAGAAATGCAATACAACTATAAGAAAAATTATGTATCAGTGCAATAATTAGTCTACAGTAATAACGAGTGACATTGAATATGACGTAAAAAACAACTAAACATACAAGTTGAAATTGAAAATAATAAAAATTAGTCTAACATATTAAATAATGCAAAAAAAAAGAACAATAAAAAATTAAAACATATACAACAAATACAGACACAAAATAACAGTGACACTCAGCATCACTGTTATTAATCAAGGGACAATAAGCTGTTATAGTATCCTGGCACAAAGACCAGAGAAAAGATTAATCTAACCAAAGGGTGGATGGGTGGATGGATAGATGGATGCATCAATGGGTGGATAGGTGGGTGAGTAGATGGATGGGTGAGTGGATGGATGGGTAGTTGGGTGGGTGGGTGGGTGGAATGATAGATGGATGTTTGGGTGGGTAGACGGGTGGATAGATGGCTGGATGGATGGCTGGATGGCTGGATGAGTGAGTGGATGGATGGAAGGACGGACATTAAACACAGAATAAATATGAGAAATGCGTATTATTATTCACTTGAGAAGCTTTTGTCATCCAGTCTTCTCTGAAAAAAGCTGAAAGTTAGAATTTATAAAACAGTTATATTACCATTTGTTCTGTATGGTTCTGAAACTAGGACTCTCGCTTTGAGAGAGAAAGAGATGACAATGGTGTTTGAGTATAAGCTGCTTAGGAAAATATTTGGGGAAGAGGGATGTAGTTACAGGAGAATGGAGAAAGTTACACAACACAGATCTGCACTCATATTCTTCACCTGACTTAGTTAGGAACATTAAATCCAGACGTTTGAGATGTGCAGGGCATGTAGCAAGTATGTGTGAATCCATAAATGCATATAGAGTATTAGTTGGGAGCTCAGAGGAAGAAAGACCTTTGGGGAAGCCGAGACATAGATGGGAGAATAATATTAAAATATATTTGAGGGAGGTGAGATATGATGGTAGAGACTGGGTTGGTCTTGCTCAGAATAGGGACTGATGGCGAGCTTATGTGAGGGCGACAATGAACCTCCGGGTTCTCTAAAAGCCATAAGTAACTTTCGAAACGACATCCAATACAACAGCCGTGAACATTTTGAGTAAATTTATATCACAAGTAACATTAGAACAAAATGATTGTTTTCAATATTTGACATCATAAATATGCTCAAGTGGTAATATTTTGCCCTAGATTAAGAAAATACAGAGCCGCCACTGAACTATAAAGAGTATGCTGTATGATAATACGGTCGTTAAGACACAGAACGGCTGTTGAGTAGAGGTGGTCGGGTTTTCTTATATTGTTGACTCGATCGTCATTTGTTGGTCGGTACTGCCTACCTGGCCGTTGCTTGGTACTTGCCCTCTCTAACGACCTTAATGATTTTATAATAAGGCCTCCCTCTCCTCCTGCCTCCCCCAGCGTTCTCTTCCTTCATATTTTTTGTGTACGTAGTTGGTTTCAGTCTTTTAATGGCCACTAGCGCCCTTGACCTAAACGTGGAATATCTTTGAACTCAGCTCTGTGTAGTGATTTATTTTTGCTAGTCTTTTGCTTCTTTATCTAGCCCAGATCATATACATAAGGTCGGTAGGCAATTTGATGCGTCCATGGTAACGTAACGCTCAAGTCGTATTTCAGTTGTTTTGTAATTTACGAAATATTTAACCATGACAACTGATCCATATTATGAGAGAAGCCACTGGGTGAAATAAACTATTATTTGCTCATTAGGCCCGCACTTATCTTGGTTTCACTTACTCTTCTTCCTTTTTTTTTTTTTTCTACTTGCAGTTACTCGAGGTGGCGTTTTAGTTATGACATCAAGAAACAAGATCATACCACTCAAAATTCTCAATACCATGTATCAATGCATCTAAAAATAAACAGTGCAACTAAAGTGGCACAAATGTTACTTTTAATATTTTATTTACACAAAAGTTCGTAGCGTTTTTTCGCTGTGACAAAAGTTTTTGTTTGAGATGAATAGAAGACAGAATTTAATCAGTAATACGAGACGCATCCTGAAAGTAAGTTAAGAAGCACTGTGGCCGTTTACTTACTTACTTACTGGCTTTTAAGAAACCCGGAGGTTCATTGCCGTCCTCACATAAGCCCGCCATTGGTCCCTATCCTGAGCAAAATTAATCCAGTCTCTATCATAATATCTCACCACACTCAAATCCGTTTTAATATTATCTTCCCATCTACGTCTCGGCCTCCCTAAAGGTCTTTTTCCCTCCGGCCTCCCAACTAACACTCTATATGCATTTTTGGATTCGCCCATACGTGCTACATGCCCTGCCCATCTCAAACGTCTGGATTTAATGTTCCTAATTATGTCAGGTGAAGAATACAATGCGTGCAGTTCTATGTTGTGTAACTTTCTTCATTCTCCTGTAACTTCATCCCTCTTAGCCCCAAATATGTGGCCGTTTATATATAAAAAACAATTTCTTGGAAAGATTTATTAGAACAGATACAGTATTTTTCCAATATATTCCCCATCGAAATTGAGACATTTGCCATGCCGTGTGATCAACCTTTGTATCCCTGTGTCGTAGAAGTCTGCCACTGTGAAAATGTTGACCGGACAGAAATTTCTTGAGATGTAAGAAAAGATGGTAATCGCTGGGCCACACACGGTTCGGCGCACAACATATCTTCTGCTGGGAGGTGTTTTAACATCCAACCTACAGCCCGGATCTCGCTCCCAGTGATTACTATCCGTATATCTTAATGTTGTCAATAATAATAATAATAATAATAATAATAATAATAATAATAATAATAATAATAATAATAATAGTAATAATAATACTCACTTATCGCTTTTAAGGAACCCGGATGTTCATTGCCGCCCTCATATAAGTCCGCCATCGGTCCCTATCCTGAGCAAGATTAATCCAGTTCCTATCATCATATCCCACGTCCCTCAAATCCATTTTAATATTATCCTCCCATTTACGTCTCGGGCCGGGCTCGTTGGCGCATATGGTACAGCGCTGGCCTGATATGCCCAAGGTTGCGGGTTCGATCCCGGGCTAGGTCGATGGCATTTAAGTGTGCTTAAATGCGATAGGCTCATGTCAGTAGATTTATTGGTATGTGAAAGAACTCCTGCGGGACAAAATTCCGGCACACCGGCGACGCTGATATAACCTCGGCAGTTGCGATCGTCGTTAAATAAATCATAACATTAACATTTTATGTCTTGGCCTCCCCAAAAGTTTTCTTCTCTCCGGTCTCCCAACTAACACTCTATATGCATTTCTGCAGTAATAAATGTTGATAATAATAATAATAATAATAATAATAATAATAATAATAATAATAATAATAATAATAATAGTAATACTCACCTATCGCTTTTAAGGAACCCGGATGTTCATTGCCGCCCTCATATAAGCCCGCCATCGGTCCCTATCCTGAGCAAGATTAATCCAGTTCCTATCATCATATCCCACGTCCCTCAAATCCATTTTAATATTATCCTCCCATTTACGTCTCGGGCCGGGCTCGTTGGCGCATATGGTACAGCGCTGGCCTGATATGCCCAAGGTTGCGGGTTCGATCCCGGGCTAGGTCGATGGCATTTAAGTGTGCTTAAATGCGATAGGCTCATGTCAGTAGATTTATTGGTATGTGAAAGAACTCCTGCGGGACAAAATTCCGGCACACCGGCGACGCTGATATAACCTCGGCAGTTGCGATCGTCGTTAAATAAATCATAACATTAACATTTTATGTCTTGGCCTCCCCAAAAGTTTTCTTCTCTCCGGTCTCCCAACTAACACTCTATATGCATTTCTGCAGTAATAAATGTTGATAATAATAATAATAATAATAATAATAATAATAATAATAATAATAATAATAATTCACTTCAAGCATTGAGCACTGATTTCTTCTCCAATATTGAGGATTACAACCTAATACTGGATGTAACATTTCTAATTATATTTTAATTATATTTTAGTTCCTATTTTATTTTACTTATTTATTTTTATTAATATTTTTATTTTTTATTTTAATATTATATCTGAACTGCGACCGAGCACGAGCGCTGCTCATTCGGTCTAAAATTTTGTTAATACTACTGTATCTTCTTTTTATATTGCTTGTATTATTTTATTTCTATTTCTCTTGTTTGTTTTGTAATTATATTCTTTATTCTGTATATTTAAATTTAAATAAATAAATAAATAAATAAATAAATAAATAAATAAATAAATAAATAAATAAATAAATAATATATTGTGATTAACTAGTAACTCAGATAAATTTCAATAACAGTCCTTTCCCATATATCTACTGTTATTATTATTATTATTATTATTATTATTATTATTATTATTATTATTATTATTATTAGGCCTATTATTATTATTATTATTACTACTACTACTACTATTATTACTATTATTAAGAGATCTCAAGACCTTAAATCTGCCAGGTAAAATTTTCCACCTACTACTACCACTACCACTACCTAATACTACCAACACTACCACTACCTACCACTACCACCACCACTACCACTACGTACCACTACAACTACCTACCACTATCACCTACCACTACCACCACCACTACCACTACCTACCACCATCACTATCTATCACTACCACATAACACTACCACGCATCACTACCTTATACCACTACCACCAGCACTACCACTACCACTACCACTACCTACCACAAACTACCAACCACCACTATCTACCACAATCTATTTTTATTTTTATTACGTTATTTTACGACGTTGTATCAACATCTCAGGTTATTTAGCGTCTGAATGAGATGAAGGTGATAATGCCGGTGCACCGAAAGTTACCCAGCATTTGCTCGTATTGGGTTGAGGGAAAACCCCGGAAAAAACCTCAACCATGTAACTTGCCCCAACTGGGATTCGAACTCGGGCTACCTGGTTTCGCGGCCAGACACGCTGACCGTTACTCCACAGATGTGGACACCATTATCTAAAACCACCATTAACCACCACCACCACCACCACCACCACCACTACTACTACTACTACTACTACTACTACTACAAAAATAGCGAGACTATTGATCATGTGAACAGCAAAGGCAAAGAAATTGCTTAAAAAAAATCCACTTTTTTTATCGGGAATGGGAAACTGGTCCGTTTAATTTGTGACCAATTACGCTATCATTAGACACAAAAGAATATTAACAGATTTCAATCAAAATTGAAATTTACTGGCGAAGATCGTAAATCTGTTATATATGAAAGTTTCTTAAATTTCCGCACAGATCTCAAGTTATTTCGATATGAACAGAAGGATAATTCAAAGACATCACGCCTAAATGTAGAAACGCGTCTAACAGATACTAAAAGTTTAGAATTCGTGACTTCAGTAAAACTGTATTATTTGCGATTTCACTGGTGTCAGGTTGGCAACACTGGTTTCCATTAGTTAATTTACGAGCTGCTGCTGAAGCTAGCGTGTGAGAATGGAGTACGATATAATCCGGGAGGAAATGAAGAGTATCGCAGATAAAGTGTTTATCTTCACATTTAGGTAGAATCGTATTTTCCACCTAGTCAGTCCAAGCTCAGTTACACAATAAACACAGTAGAGGGCGCTGTTATCGAATGGCTAGCACAGTTTTCACACGAAATTTCGAAATCCTTGGCTTGCTTGCATATGGCCCAAGATTCGTGGGTTTAAACCCGGCAGATGAAGGTAAATTTCCAAAACCGATGAAAATGCATAGCACAGCTTTCTACGGAAGGGATGTCAGTCAGTGTTCCAGTGCCTTAGATTTAGAGCACGTTATCTCTGATATTATTTCCCTCTTTGTTCCTGATTAAGGGGTTAGGTACAGTTTACAGTATAATTTTGGAAATATTCAACATTTTTTCCTCCATTATTATATCTTGTAAAATAATGAAAACTGATATGTGTAAAACACTGTCCTTCTGCTATATGAAAAAAATAGTTTTACGATTTAAAAAAAAAATTATTTACATTTTTTAAATTCATTTCACTGTGCAGTGCTGAAGTTTTTCCCACATAACTCAAAAACTATCCAACATTCTGTGAAGAAATTTTTTGTATGCTTTTATGCATGCCATATCTACAGTATAATGCAAGATCACTTCTCTACCTTTGATAGACTGTCTGATAAAAAAAATTCATTTAAAAAAATTGTCAAATATCATTATTTTCTTCTAACACAAAATAAAAAAATATATTATTTATTAAGGAGTGTAGTTGAAAGAACATAATATTGTAAACATGAGTTTCAGCAATAAAATAAAAGAGAGACAACATGAAAAAGTTAACAAGTTTATGAGTTATGAGGGAAACGCTTCATCACTGCACAGTGAACTGCCACCATTTTGAATTTTGAAAAAAAAATAAATATAAATAATTTTTTTAAATCGTAAGAATCCCTTTTTTCATATAGCAGAAGGACAGTGTTTTACACTAACAAATTTTTATTATTTTACAAGATACAGTAATGGAAGAAAAAAATGTTGGATATTTCCAAAAATTTTACTGATATGAGCTGTATCTAATCCTTAAGGAAGTTAGGCTAGATTTACTGATATAATCTTTGCGTTTATTTTCTTTATATAGGCTATTCCTTAGCATTTTCAGTGTATTGTTATAAATTTAATTATTATCGTATATTTTCAACAAATTATATTCAGGCAATGAGGAATTTTCAATAGGCTATATAATTTTCCTTACAAAACTGGTTAAGGCTAAACCCCGCCAGAAAAAGCTGTATTTGAGGTTCTTACCACACCGGGTCATGCCTAAAATGACACCCGCTCTATTTAGCCCTAGAGCACTCTTCAAGATTAAGTTTTGCCAGTTTACCTTTTAATAGTTATAATAACATATGTTATGTAATGGTATGAACGGAGGTCTTACCTGTTGCAGCTGTTTAAAATGCCATTTTTTCTTACTTCTTTACTTACAAATGACTTTTAGAGGACACGGAGGTTCATTATCGCCCTCACATAAGCCCGCCATCGGTCCCTATCCTGAGAAAGATTAATCCAGTCCCTACCATCATATCCCATCTCCCACAAGTACCTTTTTATATTATCCTCCCATCTACGTCTGGGCCTCCTCAAAGGTATTTTTCCTTCAGGTCTTCCAACTAAAACTCTATATGCATTTATGGATTCACCCATACGTGCTACATGCCCTGTCCATCTCAAATGTCTGGATTAAATGTTCCTAATTATATTAGGTGAAGAATACAATGCGTGCAGTTCTGCGTTGTGTAACTTTCTCCTTTCTCCTGTAGCTTCATCCCTCTTAGTCAGAAATAGTTTCATATTGTGACATTTCTGATAATGAACTTTTATTTTCTGAGGCTTAAGACATAAGTCAATGATTCGAATATAATGCACATTAATTTAATTTCTATTGAAGGAAATGTTTCCTAAAATTGTCAGATTTAAAAAAAATGTTTTTTTTCTCATTTCCGCAGTAAATATTTCATTTGCAATAAACACATGTGGTTCACAATTCTCACCAACAAATGAACTGATGAAAAAATGACTTTTCTACGTCTTTATGGCGGCAGTATCTTAATTCCTCATAGAAATGTAAATATTAACCTATAATGGGAGAATATGTTCTATTTTAAAAATGCTTACATTCACAACCAACAAAATCTTGTCAACAGTAGAGGTTTTGATTTATCTAGAGAAAATCAAAACTCGAGTGGGATTTAATTGACTATTACATGATTAGAAGAAATAAAGTACACAATAAAATATTAATTGGCTTACTAAAATTCTATGTCACTAATGTTAGCTTCATCAAAACGTTTGAACGGAGCCGCCATTTTCAGTTGACTATCTATGCGGTAAAGAAATGACGATCGCAAAGCATGTTTTTATAGTATCGTAAATAATTTTCAGTTTGAAATGTTGGCAAACAAAGCAAATGGTAGGAAAGTAATAAAAACAGAAGAAAGTATGTAAAGATTAGAAAAAGTCAAGGACTCTAATACAATAAAATAGGTATTAATTGACTTAACAAAATTATATTTCACTAATGTTAGCTTCACCAAAACTTTCGAACGGAGCAGCCATTTTCAGTTGACTATCTATGCGGTAAACAAATGACGACAAAGCATGTTTTATAGTACCGTAAAGAATTTGCATTTTGAAATGTTGGTAAACAAAGAAACAAATTATAGGGAAGCGATAAAAAAACAAACAAACGCTTGGGAAGTGAGAAAATTGTAGCGATAAACAGTCATGATTGGTTGAAACACGTCCTTTCGTACCTTTTTATTTGTCAAAAGTGGACTAATATGACGTAGTAAAAGTGTAATAGGCAACAAAAAAATTAAATCTTTGATTGGCTGTTTTCCCTAAACCTTAAATTCACAAAGTGTCCTATAGGATACAACAGGTCAATAGGCTAGGCTATATGCTATAATTTTAATAGAACAATAGAAAAAATGGTTGGAAAATTAAATTTAACCAAAATTTCACAATACTATAATAGTGTACAACATATAAAATATGGACATTTCGATAATTGTTTTCTTTACAGTCCGACACGGTTTAATAAACTTGTGTGAGAAATGATGTTTTGCCAATTAAAGGGCTAAACAAGGTGTTTAACTGAGTTCGTTTTTTTCAGTAAGCTCCTCAATTATAATTTTAGTTAAAAATTCTGAAATCTCTGGGGGAGAGATGAGATATCCTGTAATCCACCCCGGACCACCCTTTGAATTCATCACTAATTTGAGTTTCTAGCGTGGATTCAGAACGGTCACAGAATACAGGAGGTAATAATAATAATTTAATAATAATTTATTTATTTAATCTGACAGTATTAAGACCATAAGGCCTTCACTTCCATCCTACCAGATAGCACATATAAATACAAAAAAGAAATACCAACACTGATGAAAACAGATAGCAAGAAAAACATTTTAATTACAAAACCATACTGAAAGTAGGAAATTAAATATTTCACGCTATGTTCATATTTTAGGCACGCCAGGATGGACTGTGCTAAAAAATTAAACACTTAACAGCGGACTATTTCTTGCGGCGGTGCTTGTAGAGTTACAAGAGCGTGACGTGCTCTGCAAAAAGATGCGTTGATGTTACGTGAACATTTAATATACAGACATTGGAAAGAGAGTCAAATCCAACCAAAACCACATGTTATACTTTTCGGAATATAACATATTTATTTATTTATATTCCGAAGTGATATAGTGTTACAAGTTGTGTAATCAAGATGTATACATGTTATTCTATTGTATAAAATTATTTCTGTTGAACAATTCTGACGAATACGCTCTCATTGGTCAGAGAGAGGCACTGAAATTCAAATTCACAGTTAATTCGCATTTTTTTAGTATCCCTCTTATTATATGTTCTAAACAGAATCATTAACGATGCTCAAAACATTTCAACATTGTAATCCGTTCTGCCATAAAGTGTCACTATTGATTTCCATTCGACAAATTTATTTCTAGGATAGTCTGTGAATTCTAACTATTTATTTCTCTTTAATGAATGCATTTGTGTTTTATTCCATTCTATTCCATACTACTGTATAAAATGCTATTGACTTATTTTGGACGAATATAAGTTTTTTCTATTTTATTGTGTTACGCCATTTTGTTCTACACGGAGGACTGTAACTTCGTATGGAGTTTACAGTCTTTCAGGAACCTTGACCTAAGATCTATCTTATATCTTTAAGGGCTTAGGTACAGCTTACAGCAGTAAAATTTTGGAAATATTCAGCATTTTTTCCTCAATTACCATGTCTTGTACAACAATGAAAATTAATATGTGTAAAACACTGTCCTTCTCCTATATGAAAAAAAATATTTTGCGCGAGATCGTGCGTAATTGCTTGGTTTCCGCACAAAATCAATCCGCGGTAAGTCTAAAATTCCACATTCAGTATTCCCAACCTAACACACATAACAATTTCCCTCTTCTTACCGCTTAAGTGACATATTGATTTTACTGCTTTAGCCTTTTAACATATTATTTTTAGAGACGTTCAATATAGTAATAATTATAAATTGGAAACTTACCACTGCAATTTCACCTAAATTGCACTGTTAATTATTGTTTTTAAATATTTGCAAAAATTAAGTAAACTCTACAACTCGTGATGCATGTAACATTAAGGAAGCCGTTTGTTTTAAGTTTGCATTTATAGACTGAGGGAAAAAAAGACAGACGTATATCACGGCCTGCTAGAGTATAGTAAACACAGACAACATTTTAAAGCAACAATGTTGAAGATAGATATTTTTGTTTTCCAAATTTGGCGTCATTGAACAGAAACGAAGATGGACATTTCATTGCAAGTAATTAGAAATTCCTCTTTCAGGTATGTAATAAACGATCTTCGCACAAAATAATGTACGATACACGAGCGGTATGTTTGTTTTCATGTTCTCGGAAATTAAAAAAGCTCGCTTTTTCAAACTTTTCCTGGAACATGAAAACTTCAACATACCGCTCTTGTAACGCATATTACTATTTAAGATTTAAAAAAATGATTTAAATATTTTTCCAAAATTCAGTTCACTGTGCAGTGATGAAGACTTTCCCACATAACTGAAAAACTATCCAACATTCTGTGATTAAATTTTTTGTGTGTATTTATGCATATCATATCTACAATACGATGCAAGATCACTTCTCTACTTTTGATAGATTGTCTGAAAAAAAAAACAAATTCGTTCTTTAAAATGGTCAAATATCACTATTTTCTTCTAACACAAAATAAAAAAAATATATTCATTAAGGAATGCAGTTGAAAGAGCATGATATTGTAAACATGAGTTTCAGAAATAGAATAAAAGAGTGAGAACATGAAAAAGTTAACAAGTTTAGGAGTTATGAGGGAAACGCTTCATCACCGCACAGTAAACTACCACCATTTTGAATTTTGAAAAAGATATATATATATATATATATATATATATATATATATATATATATATATATAATTTTTTCAAAAGTAAAAATATTTTTTTCATATAGCAGAAGGACAGTGTTTTACACATACGAATTTTCATTATTGCACAAGATACAGTAATGGAGGGAAAAAATGTTGAATTTTTTCAAAAAATTTACTGCTGTAAGCTGTACCTAACCCCTTAAAGTCTGACATACGACGACATTCTCGTGACATAATCTGCAACACCGCCATCATTTACCAAAGCCAGAATTACGAGTGTACAAGGTGACCGTAAGTACATTAATTTCAGTGGGTTATTCTTTGAGATAGTTCAATCAAAAAGGTTTAATACAATTTTGCTTGTTTTTGCTTCCTTTCCGAGATAAAAATTGTTTTATATGAAACATATCATGTAAGTGCAAAGCCAGATTGTATAAAATAATTTTAATTTTGTCCTTTAAAAATGCAGAAATGTTATCCGAATAAATGCCACATTATAAAATTCCTTTTCAGAACGAAAAGTTACATTCATTGGGATCAAATTTCTGCACATTTAAAGGACAAAACTAAAATACTTTTGATCACTTATTATCATAATACACTGCTCTCTTAAGTGGTTAGGTACACCTTACAGCAGTAAAATTTGGGAAATATTCAACTTTTTTTTCCTCCATTACTGTATCTTGTACAATAATGAAAATTAGTATGTGTAAAACAATGTCCATCTGCTATATGAAGAAAATATTTTTACGATTTAAAAAATTATTTACCCTTTTTTTTTTCAAAATTATTTCACTGTGCAGTGATGAAGCGTTTCCCATATAACTCAAAAACTATTCAACATTCTGTGATTAAATTTTTTGTCTGTGTTTATGTATGTCATATCTACAATATGATGCAAAATCACTTCTCTACCTTTGAAAAACAATAAATTCCTTTTAAAAAATGGTCAAATATCAGTATTTTCTTCTAACACAAAAAAATTATTCATTAAGGAATGCAGTTGACAGAGCATGATATTGTAAACATGAATTCAGCAATAAAATAATATAGAGATAACATGAGAAAGTTAACAATTTTATGAGTTATGGGGGAAACGCTTCATCACTGCACATTGAACTGCAAATTTTGAATTTTGAAAAAAAAAAAAAAAAAAGAATGTAAATTTTTTTTTAATCGTAAAAATATTTTTTTCATATAGCAGAAGGATATTGTTTTACACATATCAATTGTCATTATCGTGCAAGATACTATAATGGAGGGAAAAAATGTTGAATATTTCCAAAAAATTGACTGCTGTAAGCTGTACCTAACCCTTTAAATCGACTGAGCATATTTGGAATTAAATAAGTGACTCTCCCAAAACACGCTATGAAATGTTGAATATAATAGTACATTATGCAACGAGCCTATAATGAAGGTAATTAAGAAGTGAGTATGGATGTTTATGAAACGAGCGCAAGCGAGTTTCATAATTTTCATACGAGCTTCTTAATTACCATTATAAGCGAGTTTCATACGACTTTTCATGCTCGACCATATTTCTAACTTGAAATTACAGTATTCAGATGTATACATTTTATTTGTATCTGACAAGATCGGAAGTGACATTGTTCTAGGTCGTGAATTGTGAGATGTGCGCAGACGCGAAAGTATTGATTTTTTTCCGAGGAACAATAATATCATTGACTTTGTGTAATCCCGTTAAACTTGGCATAACTTTGATTATTGAATTCGACATTGAAAAACGCGATGACAAATTGAATTTATTTGAGTATTATTTACAATTAACGCTAATTATTATAGTAACAGAACATAACCTTCTGCGACAGTATTGGATTTCCAGCCTCCGTAACTTTTCGCTAATTCTCTTTCGATTGCATATCCGAGAATAATCGATACTTGCGGTTTTATAACGGTACAAAGCTGACTCGTTATTGGCTGAACACCTGTAAGCTGAGTTGTCATAGGCTGAAAACACCTGAACTTTAATGAGTAGGTGTACTTTAATGACATGCATTAAAGGATTGCTACCAGGTGTATAATTACTACATTTCGGCATGGTCGAGCATAAAACAATTTATATCTCTAAAAGGAAACAAAAATGATCAAAATTATATATTAAACATTTTCGTTTGAAATATCTCAAATAATAACCCCCTGAAATTAAAGACATTAATCTTCATATTGCGATGTTTGGTGACGTATACTCGTCCGTTGATGTGACATATTAATGAACTTAAATATTATTATAGTCACAAACAGGAAGTCGCAGGTTCGATTCCCGCTCGAGGTTGTGAAATTTTTCTTTCATACTATGGCATGATTATGACTATAATAATATTTAAATTCATAAAGACATTACTTACTATTCATCCTATGTAAGATGTACCTTCCACAAAGCGTCAAAACTGCGCCTTAAAGCGTTGTCAAGACTGTCAAGAGACACACCAACATTCATCAAATTCCTGTGTTTACTCGTACAGTAATTATTTGAGTTGTAAACTCCTCTTTTTATCCTTTTAACGAAGTACAAATAAATTGGGGGCGGGAACATCTTGTTAGCAATATTGGTGGAGGTATGAGTCAGATCACTGTGGTAACCGAGCGATCGGGTTTTGTTTTTGTGCTGCAATAATCCATCGGCTCTTGATGAATGGAAGCCTTGGCTTTCTCCTCGGGGACCCAAAACTTTCTGAGAGTAATGTGACATTGTCATGCAAGGCCGGTTCCCAGCTCGATTGAGATGTGCAGAGCATCAAAATTTAATTATTATTTAAAGGTTTATAGGCACATGCTAATGGCTTGCGGTTCGATAGGTGGAGGGGGGGAGAAGTGAAAGATGTTGATAGCTCTATAAACCATGATTGGGCGTTGTTGGTGTACCACAAGATAACTGCCGACTAACTTGCCCTCGGGTTCTTCGAGAGACTCTACCAGCTCTGCGGGAAGGCACCACGTGAACCGAATACCCGCTCCGGACCTCCTACATACAGGAACATAAAAAACTAAATAAACACTTTTTGTTTTCATCGACTAAAATATCATTTGTCATTGCGTACTCATTATGACTGATGAAATTTATATGAATTACCACTCGTGTACACGGAGTCTAAAGTAAAGGCTTCAAGTCGTGCAGCAGTATCATGATTTATTACTCGCAGGGTCCTAGATTCGTTCCACGAGTAAAACTGTCGTCATTAGATTAGTGTGATGTACCGAAGTACATATGATATTTCCGTGCAGAAATTCTACATTATCATACGATGAAGGATGGGTGGAGCGGAGAAAAATTCTCTCCGGCACCGGAACTCGAACCCGGGTTTTCAGCTCTACGTCCTGACGCTTCATCCACTAAGCTACAACGGATTCCAGTTCCGATGCCGGATTGAATCCTCTCAGTTTAAGTTCCACCTCTTAGTTTTTCATTTAGTGGCCAACCCTCATGCACTGTGTCACAGATGTGTGACAGTGGCACAATGTCCAACACACTATGTGCAGAGGTGCACTCATTACGAGTGACTAAGTGGCCACGAATAAATGCCATCTTAAATCACTAAGTAATTATTTACACATATCATATTATTGTGATATAACGAAGTAGGCCTACATATATTTCCGTGCAGGAATTGTGCATTATCATATGACGAAGGATGTGTGGAGCGGATATTGTGCCACTGTCACACATCTCTGACACAGTGCATGAGGGTTGGCCACTAAAGGGAAAACTAAGAGGTGGAACTTAAACTGAGAGGAATGAATCCGGCATCTACTATTAATATTATTTCTATTACTACCACTAATACTACTACTACTACTACTATTACTACTACTACCACTACTACTACTACTACCACCACTACTACCACTACTACTATTACTACTACTACCACTACTATTTCTACTATTACTACTACTACTACCACCACTACTACTACTACTATTTCTACTATTACTACTACCACTACTACTAGTACTACTACTACTATTACTACTACTACCACTACTACTACTACTACTACTACTACTACTATTTCTACTATTACTACTACTACCACTACTACTATTACTACTACTACCACTACTACTACTACTATTTCTACTATTACTACTACTACTATTACTACTACTACCACCACTACTACTACTACTATTTCTACTATTACTACTACTACAATTTCTACTATTACTACTACTACCACTACTACTACTACTACCACTACTACTACTACTATTTCTACTATTACTACTATTTCTACTACCACTACTACTACTACTACTATTTCTACTACTACTACTATTTCTACTATTACTACTACTACTACTACCACTACAACTATGATTATTATTTCTACTACTAATAGCACTACTTCTACTACCACTACTTGTTCTACTACTACTACTATTTCTACTACTACTATTATTTCTACTACTACTACTACTGCTACTACTATTTCTACTACTACTACTTCTACTTCTACTACTACTACTACTACTATTTCTATTACTACTACTATTTCTGTTACTACTACTACTATTTCTAGTATTACTACTAAGATTATTATTTCTACTACTAATAGCACTACTTCTACTACCACTACTTGCACTACTACTTCTATTATTACTACTACTATTATTTCTATTACTACTCCTAATACTATTTCTACTACTACTGCTGTTATTTCTATTACTACTACCACCACTAATTCTACTACCAGTACTTGTACTACTACTTCTAGTATTACAACTACTACTACTATTTCTAGTACTACTACTATTATATCTACTACTACTACTATTTATATTACTAGTACTACTATTTCTACTACTACTACTACTACTACTACTACTACTATTTCTAGTACTATTACTACTACTTCTAGTACCACTACTATTATATATACTACTACCACTACTATTTCTACTAGTACCACTACCACTACTTCTACTACTACTACTATTACTATTATTTCTACTACCTACTACTATTTCTACTACTACCACTGCTATTTCTACTACTACCACTACCACTACTTCTACTACTACTATTACTATTATTTCTACTACCTACTACTACTACTACTACTATTTCTATTACTACCACTATTATTTATACTACTCCTACTACTACTACTACTACTACTACTACTACTACTACTACCACTACCACTACTTCTACTATCACTACTTGCACTACTACTTCTAGTATTATTACTACTACTATTATTATTATTTCTACTACTACTACTACTACTATTTCTACTACCACCACCACCACCACCATTACTATTACAGTTCCCTTCATCACGTGAGTCATGAAGAAAATGTTTTCTTCTTCTTCTTCTTTAGCATATAATCCTCAGAGTTTACCCATTATTTCCTTTACAACTGATGCCCAATGTCCTCTATCCCTAGCTACTCTTCTCCACCTTATGACTCCAATTTCCATAATGTCTTCCCCCTCATGATTTTATCACCTTAATCTAGGACTTTCTCTCCTTCTCCTACCCTCGGGTTTACCCTGGAACACTTGACAGTTCTTTCTAATGACATTCTTGCTATTGGAAGAATAAAATCATAAGGACGAATTTACCTTTCCATTAAACATCGTCGTTATAGTAACTAATTATGCAAAAGAATTGAGGTGATTTATAACAATGCTTCTAATTTAAAAAATTTACGTGTAAACATTGTGACCTTACAATTTCAAAGGAAAGAAAATATTGACTTCGAGAATGAATTGCCAGCAAGATAAACGAATTGTTATTCATAGAATCTCTTTAGAATAACTAATAACCTTTGGTTGTGTGCATTGCAAAGAGAATGCCAGAAATGAATCGGAATGTGATGTAAGTAAAGCATATAATTTTCAAAGGTTGTGTGGTATATCCATAAAACTCTATAAAAATAGGGCATTCAAGTAAACGGGGAAGGCAATTTGTAGAATAGCAGCTGCACCACCGTTTTTAGAAGTGAAACATGCGCTCCTACAAATAATATTAATTAATGAATTCATTAATTCACAGTTTTCTGTCTAGAAAAAGGTCTTTATGTGAATACATTTATTTATTCAACATACAAATATACAGAATGGAAGTGATATAATCCTGCAGATTTTCAGAGCGAATAGTTCATGTTGTATGTAACAGAATAGTAATATGCGTTACAAGAGCGGTATGTTGAAGTTTTCATGTTCGAGGAAAAGTTTGAAAAAGCGAAACGTAGTTGAACTTTTTTAATTTCCGAGAATTGAAAGAAAACATACCGCTCGTGTATCGTACATTATTCTGTGCGAAGATCGTTTATTACATACCTGAAAGAAGAATTTCTAATTAGTTGCAATGAAATCTCCATCTTGGTTTCTGTTCAATGACGGCAAATTTGCAAAACAAAAATATCTATCTTCAACATTGTTGCTTTAAAATGTTGTCTGTGTTTACTATACTCCAGTAGGCCGTGATATACGTCTGTCTTTTTTTTCCCCCAGTCTATGATGAGTCTGGAATCTTGTTGATTTTTTCACGGCTTCCTTAATGTTACTTGCATCACGAATACAGTAACTTTAGTGGAGTTGTAGAGTTTACTTAATTTTTTAAAATATTTAACAACAATAATTAACAGTACAATTTAGGTGAAATTGCAGTGGTAAGTTTCCAGTTTATAATTATTACTATATTGAACGTCTCTAAAAATAATATGTTAAAAGCCTAAAGCAGTAAAATCTATATGTCACAAGCGGTAAGAAGAGGGAAATTGTTATGTGCGTTAGGTTGGGAATACTGAATGTGGAATTTTAGACTTTCCGCGGATTGGTTTTATGCGGAAACCAAGCAAATACGCACGATCTCGCACAAAAGTTTAATACATTATTGGTGGAAAGTTATTAGTTTTCTTAGAAAAGCAGGTTTTTTTTTTTCCCCCAAATGTTCAAAACCCTTTTATTCTGTAACTACTGCGGGTAGGATCGTGATTTTTGTCCATATCAATAGAAAACCTACTAAATAATCATTCATCCCTCTGGCGTATTTCATTTGCGTGGACGGTTTTCGTGTAAATTTAATTTAAAATAAACTCATTTCAAGCCACTGAATAATACGAGCAGATTGCAACGTCATAGCGAGAGAGGGATGCTCGCGTACAGTTCGTTGACCTCTTACATCTTTATTACGAGAAGAAAGACGGCTGTGTTAACGGCGATGTTGCCAGACTGCTGAAACTTCCAACTTGATTTTCTAATTAACCGTGCATTTAATCACGAAACGTAATATAGGTTTTCTGTTCCTTTAATTGTACCCTATCTACCATACTAGAGATGAACAAAACTGCCGCTCTCGCTCGCTGTGTTCGTTGCATTTGTCTTTCGAGTCTCGTCATTCTCATGCGCTTCGAGTCTCGATCATCATTCTCGAAATAGCATTTGGTCGGGGTGGAAAGATTTCGTAACTTTGAATAAAATACATCTTTGAAATAAATAACATTATAAATGTTTAAGGGAACCAGATAGTGATTAGGGGCGGGCCAAAAATCCAATTTTTTGTTTGGCGTTATAAAATAAAGTACAAAACTTGCTCTTTGATACAATGTGAACATTGTGGGGGAGGGTATTTCTGCAGATAAGCCTTTTAAATTACCTCTTTAAATTTGGCGGTGCATGTAACTTATACATTATTACTTTTTGACATTTTCATTATTTATTATTGACATTTTTCAAACTTAAGTGCACTTTTCTCTGAAACTGCTGAATAAATTTAAATGAAATTTGTACAGTGTTTTCTGCAGCCAGTGTTCTACATAGTAGACCTACGGGTTTAAGAATATTACACACATAACATGAGAAAAAATATATATGCATTGAGAAACTGTAAAAAAAAAATAATAATAATTAAACGAAGTTCAATATTTTTTCAGTTTCACTAGGGGTGAAATATTTAACTAAATTTTGCTTTATAATTTACAATACACATTACTAGATAACTTAAAAAAATAAAAAGGTATAAGAGTGAAGATTTTAGTAAGTAATGTGCACCTGAAAAATGAGGTACACTTAGCAAAGTGGGAAAACATGTTATTAGTTAGGGCCTTTCTTTTGCACTTGGATGTGAAACAAATTAGTTGTCTTTTATACCACTGAATTGAGAATGATTGATTATATAAGCCTGGAAATATTTATTCCTTTCTGAGCACTAGAAGCCTAGAAATATTGCACTAAACTTTTGTATTGAAATTTTTTAATCACACAGGCATCACTACCCAGTTCCCTTAAATGAGACAAAAAGACAAAACAGGACAGTATCTTAGTTATCAAAATGTTCTGGTTCTATTATATTATGTTACCTATAGTTATATAAATATAAAAAAAAAACAATTCTCAAATAAATTTGCATTTCTAAGAAACATAAAACATAACGTTAATATTTTTTTACTTGAGATTGCACACTTGATCTCAAACATATGAAAAGAAAATTCCCAACCTTTTAATAAGGGCCTACTAATTAAATGAAGACTGGGGAACGGATTATTATACACTGAAAAATAGAGATGATGTTTCAAATAGCCTACTTGATTGTATATGCTCGACCATGCCGAAATGTAGTAATTATACACCTGGTAGCAGCCTTTTAATGGACCTCATTAAAGTACACCTATTTATTAAAGATCAGGTGTTCCACCAATCAGAAAATACACATTGTAGCAATATGAAAGCGCAAGTATCGATTATTCTCGGATATGCATTCGAAAGACAACTAGCGTGAGATTAGACAATATTAAACTCAGTCGAAAAAATACAACACACAAATTAACATCAATTCACCGTCATCTTCCAGCCTTTCACAAAGCACATTCCCGCAAATTCATCTCACCAATTGCCGGAAAAAATCAATATGGTCGAGCATAAAAAGTCGTATGAAACTTGACTATAATGGTAATTAAGACGCTCCTATAGAAATTATGAAACTCGCTTGCGCTCGTTTCATAAACATACTCGCGCCTTAATTACTACCATTATAGGCTCGTTGCATTATGTACTATTATAAATATATAACAGTTGCCAAAGTAGATCAAAGTTCAGTCAGGTATAAACAACTGTGACGATTCAAGGCTGCTTGAGTTCGGGACTTCGGGAGTGATCAATCTCAACGTCTCGGAACACTCACAAGCAGTCTTTACGTCAACGACGCGACGTATACAGCATTGTCGTGCGGGTTTTCGGCTTTGCGGGCGCTGTTAGTCTTGCTTTCTCGATCGTTGTTCATCTCTAGTGAGTACCTAATTAAGAACAGAACGACAGCCTCCTTGAAGTAATAATCAGCTTGACTGACTATAAACTAGAAAAAACTAGGTTCAATCCCCAGTTACACCCAATATATGATCCGGAACGAGATCTACCTAGCCTCGTGACTAACAGGACTCTAATAATAATTATACGAGGGCTATTCATAAAGTAACTTCCGTTTATTTTTTACAAACTTGTGAATGACGTTACAGAATTGGGTTACAATACGTTTGAAAGTATACATTCTAATTTATTTTTCCACATAGTTTCCAGTCACATTGAGACACTTGTCGTGGCGTTTGACGAGCTTTGAAATTCCGCAATCGTAGAATTCGGCCGCCTGCGACTGAAGCCAACCTACGACGCTGGTTTTCAACTCTTCGTCATCGTCAAAGCGCTTCGAGCCAAGCCACGTCTTCATGTGCATGAAGAGATGGTAATCGCTAGGCGCCAAATGTGATGCTTTTCTCGATCAGATTGTGACAGGAGATGAGACTTGGGTGCGGTATGTGAATGCAGAAACAAAGCTTCAATCAATGCAGTGGGGCCATACTCACTCGCCGAAAAAACCCACAAAGTGTCGCCAAACACTTTCCACGACGAAACTCATGGCAACTGTCTTCTGGGACACAAAAGGAATTTTGCTAGTGGAGTTCTTGGAGAGGAATGCCACAATTAACGCTGAGCGTTACTGTAACACATTAACAAACTTGAAAAGGGCCAGTCAAAACAAACGTCGTAACATGTTGAACCCTGGGATGATTTTCCTTCATGACAACGCCCGGCCGCATACAGCGCGTCGTACTGCGACCAAACTGCAAGAGTTCAACTGGAAAGTATTGGATCATGCTCCCTGTAGCCCAGATTTTGCGCCTCGCGATTATCATCTCTTCATGCACATGAAGACATGGCTTGGCTCGAAGCGCTTTGACGATGACGAAGAGTTGAAAACCAGCGTCGTAGGTTGGCTTCAGTCACAGGCGGCCGAATTCTACGATTGAGGAATTTCAAAGTTCTCAAACGCTACGACAAGTGTCTCAATGTGACTGGAAACTATGTGGAAAAATAAATTAGAATGTATACTTTCAAACGTATTGTAACCCAATCCTGTAACGTCATTCACAGGTTTGTGAAAAATAAACGGAAGTTATTTATGAATAGGCTAACGACTGAACCACAGCGAGGTATCCTGTATAATGAATGATACAAACATCAGATTCATAAATATGACGCGAGCATGACGAGTCTCACGGGCCGCTGTTGTCCATGTTTGTTCAGCACCGTGCGGTACTGACGAATATGATGGATGTTGCAGGCATGATTTATTTGTTTGTTTGTGCAGGAGAGTCGGCGATGCAGTCTTATTACAGGACAATAATGACTGCAGATCAGACGGGTCGGGGATCACAGTGCGTTACGAAGAAGTGTGCTCGCGGGTGTGCTGTGCTGGATTGGAAGTGATCTGAGGAAAAAATAACGAGGATTAGAGCTGAAGATGAAGACTATGCAAGTGGAATAAATCAAGAAATAAGAGCAGAAGAAATTATTTAAAAAAGAAGTAAACATACTGTATATAAAAAGAAAGAAAAAGAAAATAAAAGAACAATTAAATGCGAGACAGAAAAAAACGAAAAAAAAAGAGAACTGGGAAGAAAAGAGAAAGAAGGAAACTGAAAGATAGAATGATAAGAAAGAAATACAATAAAGAATGTAGTAAAAAAGATAAGAAAATGCGGAAAAACAAGGAAAATAAAAGAATTAAGAAAGATAGCTTGCTGAAAAATATCTAAAAAGAAGTACGAAACAAAAAAAGAAGCAAAGAAGTTTTTTTAGTTGGTTATTTAACGACGCTGTATCAATTACTACGTTATTTAGCGTCGATGTGATTGGTGATAACGAGATGATATTTGACGAGATGAGGCCGAGAATTCGCCATGGATTACTTGGCATTCACCTTACGGTTGGGGAAAACCTCGAAAAAACCCAACCAAGTAATCAGCCCAAGCGGGGACTGAACCGGCGCCCGAGCTCAAGTTCAGACCGGCAGGCAAGCGCCTTAACCGACTGAGCCACGCCGATGGCTGCAAAGAAGTAAGAAAACAAATAAAAATGAAAAAAGTAAAAAGATAATGGAAATAAAGAAGCGAAGGAAAACAAATAACAATGAAAAGAAGTACACAAAGAAAAAAGGAGGGAGATGATGAATCGAGAGAGAAAATGAAAATAGAAAATAAAACAGGAAGCAAGCATAAAGAAAGAACGACATGAAATTTTGAAAAGAAGAGACAAAAGAACATAAAAAAGAAGGAAAGAAAGAAAGAAAGAAAGAAAGAAAGAAAGAAAGAAAGAAAGAAAGAAAGAAAGAAAGAAAGAAAGAAGACAATAGAAACAGAAATTACAACAAGAACTGAAGAAAAGAAAAGTAAAAAATGGAGAAAAGAGGGAAATAAATAATTTGAAACATGGAAAAATAAAGTCTGCAACAAAAATTCAAGCAAAAAAAAAAAAAGAAAATAAATCAGTATATAAAAAGAAACAAAAGAAAGATACTAGAAAAAGAAAGATATAAAGAAAGGAAATATAGAGGAACAAATGATTAATGAAGAAATAAAGAAGTAAAGAAACAAACAGAAAAAGAAAAAAATACTATATACAAAATGGGTTAAAAGTCGCTTTCCCCAAACATTTTCTTATATTTAATTACATTCAATCAACATTTGACTACACATTACTTTACAGATTTTGTTCAAAATGGAGGCCCTGATCCTTGATACACAATTCACAACGTTTAGACACTGATTTACAGATGGCAGAACATAACTCACGATTTTAATCGATTTTCACGAATGACTGTTCGATCATCTGTCGCAACTTACGCAGATACTGAACATCGTGTAATCTTGTCTCAAAGTCTGCTATCACCAATGCTGTGTTATTACTGTATTTCCATCAACGTTGTAGCACAAAAACACGTTGTTCTGTGGTAAATTTGCGATTCATTGCAAGAAACTACAGGGACATCATTTTATTTTTACTTCAATTTTTATTGTACTTGAGTTTTTGAATGTACTTCATTCCCACCCCTTCTACTAATGAAGTTCGAACTCCACACAGAGCCAAGACCGCAGATAGTAAGCAATACTGAGTTACTGAGTATAGTACGTTCCAGAAATATGTTCGCGTTTTCCAGTGACGAAAGAGCTTTCAATATTGAATCATATTTTCGCACAGGTACTGTCCGTTTGCCTACGTCGCATCCCGATTTCCCCCACCTGCTTCTGCTCGCCCCTCTGTAAAAGCTGGGCTGTCTTAGCTCTTTTCTGAAAACATTAATTTCTCTTAGGAATTGGGCGTTTACGTAATATTATACAGCTGTTTAATTTAACTTAAATAAAAGGGCCTCGTTAAGTAATTAACTGTCACGTGATTTCCTCCCTTTCTACAATCATGCGGCATAACCACTTGGACGGACAGTAGATAGCATGTCTGAGTAATTTTATATTTTTGGGTCGGGCAGAAGTGAAGATTGAATTCACAGTACGTAGAGTAGGTATAGAATTATTTCAACATGAGTTACTAGTACGAAGGACGAAACTGGCAATTGGAATTAGATGCAATAGTCTATAGTGCGATAATATGCACAAAAGAACTGAAGCCTGTATCGAAATGAACGGCCACCATTTTCAAAATTGTGTTTAAATATTCATATTATGATTATTTTTCAATTTAACTTCTTTCTCTATATTATACGCTAATGTGCTGTAGACAGTATAATATACACTGCATAATGAATACGTTCGCATGGATAACTCACTTCGTGAGTAAAAACACTTATTCTTAATACAGTACTGTACTTTGATTAAAGAAAAACCTAATGAAAATTATCAAACTCAAAATCGCGATATTTCCTAGTTTACGTAAATGGATGAACTACTTTTCTTCCTTCCTATACCTAGTAGAGTGATTTGTGTTTTACGCCAGTATCATCGAACTCCAGTCTTGGAGGGGGGAGCAAGCGGTGTTTCCGGTTCTCTAAAGGTATAGACAGGTTAATATTAAAAATGTTAGTAAAAATAAAATGATGTCCCTGTAGAAGTTATTGCATAGAGACGCAACCCAACACAATAAAACAAAACAAGAGTAACATAGTGATTCGTCCGTCGGATGGGGACGTTAAGCCTGGCGGTCCCCTTGGTGCTATTCGACAGGAGTAGGGTACGTGTCAGCACTGGGTTTCCCCTTCTCTCTTCCTCATCTTCAACATCATCCTCACCCATTCCCTACACTACACTTACACATACTCTCACCTTAGTACACGACGTAAGTCTTTACAGATACACATCACGCATAACGTGGCTCGCCGATGTGGTGTGCAATTTGAAAATGGGTCACAGTCCTGTCATTTATCCGCAGCATGTGGAACCCGAATCACGCAAAGTGAAGTGAGTAGGCATTAAACATACACACACAAAACATGGCATCGGAAAAACAGTTGAGTACAAACATGTTTGTCAACCTACCAATTCTTACACCAGTTATTAATTTATTAAAGTTATGATGTCTGTATATGTGTACAAGTATGAAACACACGAACGAATTTTGGGGAGGGAGATTTTTGACCCATCTTGTATGTTACATTGCAAAGATAGTGCATTACATTCATGAACAGTCGGTAGTACCGCGGAGAGTCCTGGCCACGTGTCACTAAACTTTCAACGATTTATGTTGTAAGATCTTGAGTCGAAATTACAATAATGCTCTTCGTTAGGGTAAACTATCTTATTGACACATTAAACCATAGCTTGCACGCTGCAGCAATGAAAATTGAAGATCGTACATCTTCCATCGATAAGCATGAAAATTACGTGCCGGTCAGAGAGAAGAAAACGCATGACGTCAAACTTCCAACATGGAGCACTCCTGGCCATATTAGGATATTTTGAGTTGGTTTTACAGACTGGCTACCTAGAAAGGAAACAAACCTTGTAAGATGATGTTCCTTGTATTTGTTATCCCACCTTTAATACCTTCTACGTGCTCGAACTGATTTTAAAGTAATTTCCAAAGCATAAGAAATTTTGAGTGGATTGGAATAAACTGATGGGGATCCTAAAGAAAATAGGTGTGGATTGGAAAGAAAGAAGACTGTTCAGTGATTATTTATTTATTTATTTAGTAGGTTATTTTACGACGCTTTATCAACAGCTTAGGTTATTTAGCGTCTGAATGAGATGAAGGTGGTAATGCCGGTGAAATGAGTCCGGGGTCCAACACCGAAAGTTACCCAGCATTTGCTCATGTTGGGTTGAGGGGAAACCTGGGAAAAAAACTCAACCAGGTAACTTGTCCCGACCGGGAATCGAACCCGGGCCACCTGATTTCGCGGCTAGACGCTCTAACCGTTACTCCACAGATGTGGACCTGTTCAGTGATCTTTATATGAAACAACAAGTTAAAGTCAGGATAGGAGAAGAAATGTCAGAAGGAAGTGAAATTGGCAGAGGAGTAAGTCAAGTATGTCCTTTATCACCTACTCTGTTCAACATCTACTTGGAAGATTTAATAAAGAATTGTTTTCAGAACATGGAAGGCGTGATAATAGGAAGAAGAATAAACTGAAGGGGCCATATTCATAGACATTCTTAGCGCGGGCTTCCGGTGGATGATCAGCGAACTAATGTTTTTCGTATTCATAAACCAGTGTTAGCGATATGATATGATATGATATGATATGATATGATATGATATGATATGATATGATATGATATGATATGATATGATATATGACAGGATATGATAGGATACGATACGGTACGGTACGATATGATACGATATGATATGATATATGATATGATATATGATACGATATGATACGATACGATACGATATGATATGATATGATATGATATGATATGATATGATATGATATGATATGATATGATATGATATGATATGATATGATATGATATGATATGATATGATATGATATGATATGATATGATATGATATGATATGATATGATATGATATGATATGCTCTTAGCGCAGGCTAGCGAAATGTCTATGCATAGGACCCCATAAGATTTGCTGATGATATGGCGTTGTTAAAAGAAGAGGAAATGATACTAAAGAATATGCTACTGGAGCTAAATAACAGCTGTGAGCAGTATGGGATGAAGATAAATGCAAATAAGACGAAGAGCATGGTCATAGCAAGAAAAATACAGAAGATAAACTTGCGAATTCTAAATGAGGCAGTAGAGCAGGTGGACAGCTTCAAATACTTGGGGTGTACTTACTTACTTACAAATGGCTTTTAAGGAACCCGAAGGTTCATTGCCGCCCTCACATAAGCCCGCCATCGGTCCCTATCCTGTGCAAGATTAATCCAGTCTCTATCATCATATCCCACTTCCCTCAAATCCATTTTAATATTATCCTCCCATCTACGTCTCGGCCTCCCCAAAGGTCTTTTTCCCTCCTGTCTCCCAACTAACACTCTATATGCATTTTTGGATTCGCCCATACGTGCTACATGCCTTGTCCATCTCAAACGTGTGGATTTTAAGTTCCTAATTATGTCAGGTGAAGAATACAATGCGTGCAGTTCTGCGTTGTGTAACTTTCTCCATTCTCCTGTAACTTCATCCCTCTTAGCCCCAAATATTTTCCTAAGCACCTTATTCTCAAACACCCTTAACCTATGTTCCTCTCTCAGAGTGAGAGTCCAAGTTTCACAACCATACAGAACAACCGGTGTACTGTAAGCAGTAACATGAGCTGCTGCCTGGAAGTCAAAAGGAGAATAGCAATGGCCAAGGAAACTTTTAATAGAAAAAGGAGCATCTTCTGCGGACTATTGGAAAGAGAACTAAGGAAGCTTCTAGTGAAATGCTTTATATGGACTGTGGCATTGTATGGGGCAGAAACATGAACATTACGATGAAGTGAAGAGAATCAAATAGAAGCATTTGAAATGTGGATATGGAAAAGAATGGAACGTGTGAAGTGGAAAGAGAGAGTAAGAAATAAAGCTCGTTGGAAAGAGTGGGTAAAGAAAGAATGATACTGAAAGTGATCAAGAAGAGGAAAGGAAATTGGTTGGGTCACTGACTGAGAAGAAACTTCCTACTGAAGGATGCACTCGAAGGAATGATGATCGGGAGAAGAGTTCGGGGTAAAAGAAGATATCAGACCATAGAAGACATTAAGATATATGGATCATATGAGGAAACGAAAAGGAAGGCAGAAAATAGGAAAGCTTGAAGAAAGCTGGGTTTGCAGTGAAAGACCTACTCTTGGGCAAAACACTAAATGAATCCTTAATACTCATTATTTAACAATGTTATCTGTAGTATTTGTTTTGACTGTGTGACGTGTGATTATACTTTGTGAAGAGAGATCCTCATAATAGAGGAAGAAACTGTCAGTTAACTTGCCAAAAATGTATTAAATGCCATAAAGTAAGTGTATGTTACACAGGACTCACTGTATCAATCAATTTTACTTTGGTCATACTACTTTTATCGCTACTCTAGCATTTGTTTCTTTGTTTGCCAACATTTTAAACTGCAAATTCTTTACGGTACTATAAAACATGCTTTGCGATCATAATTTATTTCCCGCATAGATAGTCGACTGAAAATGGCGGCTCCGTTGAAACATTTTGGTGAAGCTAACATTAGTGAAATAGAATTTTAGTAAGTCAATTAATATCTATGTTATTGTATTAGAGTACTTTATTTCTTATAATGTTTATAATACTTTCTTCTGTTTTTATCATTTCTTTACCATTTGTTTCTCTGTTTACCAACATTTAAGAAACATCCAAATTCTTTATGGTACTGTAAAACACGTTTTACGATCGTCATTTGTTTACAGCATAGACAGTCAAATGAAAATGGTGGTTCCGTTCAAACGTTTTGGTAAAGTTAACATTAGTGAAACAGAATTTCAGTAAGTCAATTAATATTTTATTGTATTAGAGTTCTTTATTTCTTCTAATCTTTATATACTTTCTTCTAATCGTGTAACAGTCAATTAAATTCCACTCGAGTTTTGATTTTCTCTAGATAAATCAAAACCTCTAATGAGATTACTGTTGATAAAAAAGAATGCCAGATAAAGAAACGATGCTCAATGTTCAATTAACTGCAATGTCTAGGTCAAAATTGCCTGTAACTACTTGTTTTTTATTATCACGATTTCATTGTAGAAGACAAGCCATCAGAACAGAGAAAAAGTTAAATTACAGTACTAGAAAATTTTCGCATTTCATTTTTTTACTTTATTTCCTTTCATAATTTTTTAAACTTTAGTTTGGTGCTAGAGAAAACATCAAAATAAAGTAAGTCCACTGAAATCAGAACAAAAAAAAAACAGGTGACTGAACAGAAAAGAGAAGTCCCAACAATTTTAATTGAATTTAATTCACTTCATACTTATTGTACATTAAATTTAACTTCACATAATATTAAATATGAGAACGGATAAAAGTACTGCCTTATTGCAATTGAAGACATTATTATAAAAACAGCCCTAGTCATTTTTAATTAAATTGAATGAAGGACACATTTATCAGTATAATTTAGTCATCTTCTAAGATTTTATTTTACAATTGATAATCAATGGTGCTTAATTATTACGCTTTATTTTC
Source organism: Periplaneta americana (assembly GCF_040183065.1). Taxonomy (NCBI): domain Eukaryota; kingdom Metazoa; phylum Arthropoda; class Insecta; order Blattodea; family Blattidae; genus Periplaneta; species Periplaneta americana. Next base: position 29,454,963 of record NC_091127.1, on the reverse strand, counting down.
ATATTTAATTAATTGTATTTGTTTGCTATGCATTTCCGGATCCTCGTGGTCATCCTTGATTAAGGCCGGATGAGTTTCTCTCTCTCTCTCTCTCTCTCTCTCTCTCTCTCTCTCTCTCTCTCTCTCTTTCTCTTAAATGTTTATAGACTCCAAAAACGGTCCATGTCAAGTGCAATAGACACAAGGATAAAACACCAGTTCAACGGGAATAGCTGGCATGTGTTATTCTTTTATTTTTTATTGTTCTTCTGAAAAATAGCAATTTTGACAAGGGTTATTTTTGTAATAATGTCTTCAATTAAAAATACATGAGAAAACAATATTCCCTAATAATATTTTATTTCGCAGTTTCATTTTACTTCTATAAAAAGAAAAAGATTTTAGTAGGAAGCTAATATCAGCTGGGGCTCGTGAGGATCTGCATCTCAATACCGAGAACCTCTACGCGGACCTCTCTAATCCGAAGCCGCAGTGTGCGCAGCGATAACAGCCCTCTTTAGCATAATCAATCACTGGCAGTGTCCTCCACGCCCGGCGGCGAGCTAATACGTGCAATCAATCAGGTACTTGTCGGCAAATTGGGTGGAATGAGAGCCAGTCAGGTGGCTGGGTACATTAATCATGGTTTGATGGGCCTCATCATCAGCAGCTACCTGTCTGTCAGGGGAACGCGTGACTAGAGGTCCATCGCATTCAATAAACACACACATCTATAACCGGAGACTTCTAGACCACAGAGAAATTTCTTTTAATAATAATTTGTCTATATTTATCCAACATCAATTTTTCAAAGTTTTCTCCCGCCACTCATGTTGCAGCGTTTCCAGCTAAAGTTCATGAAGCCCGAATTTGAATCCCGGAAGGGAAGTAGAGGTTAATTTCCCTTTGTTAGGGACTTTGTGTTGTCTATTAATTTGGGAAAAAATCGTTCTGGCACCGGGAATTGAACCCGGGACCTCTCAGCTGTGCGCACTGACAAGCAAACATTCCGATGGGGGCAGATAAGAGTCAAATTTTTTTCTTCCACCATGTTAATAATGTCAAAAGAAGTGCTTATACAAATTTTGGCCACTCGATCGCAATTACAAGGCCGTCTAGTATGTGATGTTCCCTCGGGCCGTTTACAGAAAAAAGCACATTTGCATGAAAGAATTTATTGAAGCAGATACAACAACTATTGCGCTATTTCTCAACACATCCCCCACTGGAATTGGGATCAATTTTTGTATCCTTGTCTCGTAGAAGTCAGCCGCCTGGGATCGGAACCAGCGTTTGACAACCATCTGCACCTCTCTGTCGACCCCATGATATGACAAATGTCTCAATTCCAGTGGGGAATATGTTGAAAAATAGCTCAACAATTGCTGTGTATGTTCCAATAAATTTTTCAAATGAGATTGTGTTTTCTTTTTGTTAACTGCCCCTGGCGAACTTATTTTTTTACGGCCCTCGTAATTGCGGTCGAGTGGCCAAAATTTGTATAAACACTTCTTTTGGAATTATTAACATGATGAAAGAAAAAAATGTAACTTTTTTTATCTGCCCCATTATAATGTTTATTGTGAGCGCTCTTTCCATCTGAGCCATACCGGGACACGATCCACGGTACCGGCCGAACTTCTCTCATATAAGACCTGCAAGCCATGTATGCAGGAGCGCATATTTAAATGACTTTATGGCCATTTTCGAAACAGTTTATGGATACTGTTAACATTGATATATTATATTCTTACATGTGTTGTCTTACCCTGCGGCCTTGTGCCGTGCAAACCACGTGATCAGCGAGTTTCACTATTTTGTGTAAGTTATAGTTTTGGATTTTTCCGCATGTTGACGAAACTGGAGCGAGGAGGGATTGGATCAATTAAGAAAACCAATGATCTCATCACGAATCCTATTTCTTTTCCTTCCTTTCCCCTTTTTGTTTTCTTGATCACCAGATGAATTTATTATCATCCCCTTTTTATTGTGAATTTTATTTAATTTTCGTATTTCTCTTCTTTTTTATTATTATTTTATTACATTCCATTTTGTTATATTCTTCCTTACGTTTTCCATATTCACTATTTGTACTAAATGAGTTGCTTTTAGGCCTACTATATTCCAATGTATTTTACTTTATTTTTTCTATTATGGTATTATTTTCATGTTGTTTAGTGTCGATTTTATTATGCTATTATTATTTTTTTGAAATATGTTAGTATTCTGTTCTTTAACTTTTTTGTTAAATTTTCACTGTTTGTATTCTTTGTGACCTGGTAGAGTGTAAAAGAAGCCCCTATGGCCTTAACTCTGCCGGTATAAATAAAAAATTATTATTATTATTATTATTATTATTATTATTATGCCACATTAGTTTTGTACATCCCTAAGCGGAAGAGAAGTCAAGTTCATGTAGTTAACTTACCCGTTGATGTACACACAGCAACTACGTTCGAAATAATATGAAAGAAGTAAAATCGATCATCTATACCTCCCCTCCCTTATGCCCATGTTTGGTCTAAACATTTATCACTGCAAGTCATACCCATCTAATGTAAACTTGTCATCTGCGTGCCAACCTACCTGCAGGAACATTTCGCCGTCCAGCAGCGTATGATCGTACGTTGTGAGATCTCTGTTCCGGAACTGAGAGTCGTGGTGCATACCATCCTCCTTGTCCTTGTGCATCACCACTGGAACAGAAGCAAAGTACCGGTACGTCAGACGCAGAATGCAGGAATTACAGACGGTGGTCGTGGGCGACAGGATAGTAAAGGCTGGTTCACAATAAATCGGGAACGAAAACGACAACGAGAACGAAAATAATGTTAAAATAAATGTACTTCCGTTCTCGTTCTCGTTGTCGTTTCTGTTCCCGGGTTATTGTGAACCAGCCTTTACAGTCTTTATTAAACACGAATGTGTCCAACAACTTACAGATATCTTTTATTTGTTCTGGTCGTCTGACTCAGGATCTCGCAGTGTGAGGGTGGTTGTGGAGTATTTTGTGGAGTGATATGATAATTGTAAGGGAAAATGGGAGAAAATACCCTCGCGTCCGCTTAAGGTATTCATGACTTTTCGAATAAAAATCTTCAATTATCGAGTAATCTTCTTCAAACTATTACTAATTCATTGGTGAACCAGCATTAAGTGTTGTGTGGGGGAAAATTTAAAATTAAAATATTTGAGAAGTAGCTCAAAAATTATTTTACAAAATACATTTACATTTTTTTTATTTCTAACTTGTATGTATTTGTTCATACTGCAAGTGGGCAAGCACCGGAAGGGAGCGGTACACACAATATAAACAATACACAATAAAATTACAATGCACAATACAATTAGATAACACAATACAATTGAAAACAAAATTAGAATACACAATACAAAAATACATAAAATAACCTAATTGATAAGTGAACCAAATTTTACATTACAACCTATACAGGGTGTTTCCGAAGTGGTGTTACAAACTTTCAGGGATGATGGGGAAGGCACATGTATCAATTTGAAATAAGGAACCCTGGTCCGGAAATGACCGAGTCGAAAGTTAAAAGCAAAAATATGGTAACGCAGAATTTTTGCACGGAAATATGTGTACTTCGGTACATCATAATAACATGATATGCGTAAGTAACCACTGAATAATTCAAGACGGCGCTCATCCCGTCGGATCCCGGCCATTTAGTCACTCGTAATGAGTGCACCTCTGTACATAGTGCATTGGACATTGTGCCACTGTCACATATTTTGTGACACAGTACATAAGGGTAGGCCACCAAAAGGAAAACTGAGAGCTAGAACTTAAACTGAGGGGATTCGATCCGACGTCGGAACTGGAATCCGGTGTGGCTTAGTGGATAAAGCGTCAGCACGTAGAGCTGAAAACCCGGGTTCGAGTCTCGGTGCCGGAGAGAATTTTTCTCTGTTCTATCCATCCTTCATCAAAAGAATACAAGCATTTGCTGCGTTTCGTTTGTGTAGAAAACTATTTGCAATAAGAGACCGATGTTCAATTTTCATTATTTCAAAACTCATATTTATGACTTAGGGGAGAGTTGGGTAGTATCGGACATCGGGTAATATCGGACAATGATGTTTCTTTCATTTACCACCAGATTGTAGTACCTGAATGATATGGTTACGTTTCTGTATGCGACATCTGTATGCGTAACCGTGTCATTCAGGTACTACCATCTGGTGGTAAATGAAAGAAACATCACTGTCCGATATTATCCGATGTCCGATACTACCCACTCTCCCCTATCTCCCAAACACCATGCATGTAATATAATGTAATGTAACGGAACGCAATGCAATATAATATATACGTCTTTGGTTATCTTGTTTTTATCACACACAAACTTCCTTAAATGCACATGGAGAATTGAATGCAATACAATAATTTTATCCAAACAAACACAAACATTTCCAAGCCACCTGATTTGCAAGTTCACAGCACGTGCGCAAAGAATCAATTTAAAAAGGACATCAAAGTGGATAATCGGGTCTCTCTGTGCTGCACCTGCCAATTTGTGGGTAACTCCTAAACGATTCAATGGACGTCTTAACAGCTCTATTAGACCTAGCGCTTTATCATCCTTACTCAGCATTTTCTGTATATTTACACCTCTCTCTCTCTCTCTCTCTCTCTCTCTCCTTTCCTCCCCTTCATATTAATTAATCTGTCTTGGCAGGTGTCCGTTGAATCGACACACATAGAGGAAGCGATTACCAAGATACTATATGTTAATGTTAATGATTTATTCAGGGCCGAGTCTCAAATGCAACCGGCAACACATTCACCACACAATTAAGATCCAAATTTTAATAAACGGTGACACGACAATGACAATTTTCCTCGTTACCCATTACGTGCTTCAACAAAACAATTATTTTACAGAAATTTGGTTCAAATGAATATTGTGAGTAGGCTACTGATGCGAAATAGGCCTACATAATAGTTGCAATCACAATAAAAGGACATGCAAATCACAGAAACCTGCAGAAAAGTATATTCTATTATCCATGTGCTAAAAAGGATAAATGTTTATCTTCCTTCTTGCTTAAAAAAGTCCCTTGTGCAGACGCTTGTATTGCCCTATTTTGACTATGCTGACATTTTACTGACTGACCTCTCCAACGCCAACAAAACGAAACTTCAACGTGGTCACAACTTGTGTGTACGTTTTGTAAGCAATGTTCGTAAATATGATCATATTACCCCATCCCTGGAAGCAATAGGTTGGCTTAAACTAGATAAGAGAAGAAATTTACATTCACTTCTCCTTCTCTTGGAAATATTGAACTCTTCTATTCCTTCGTACCTGTCGTCTCGCTTCACTTACCTTTCTTCCATAATCTGAACACACTCTCTCGCCATGAAACAATATTAAAAATACCATCCAATCGCACTTCCTCATACTCATCCTCTTTCACAATAGCCCTGCCAAGACTCTGGAATTCGCTACCTCTAGCATCAAGGACTGTTGAAATAAAATTGAATTCAAACACAAACTTACTTTGAAAGAGCAATGGAACGGAGAAAAATTCTCTCCGGCGCCGGGATTTGAACCCGGGTTTTCAGCTCTACGTGCTGATGCTTTATCCACTAAGCCACACCGGATACCCGCCCCGGCGTCGGACAGAATCGTCTCAGTTTAAGTTCCAACTCTTGGGTTCCCTCTAGTGGCCGCCCTCTGTACTATGTCATAGATGTCTATGAACGTAGGACCGAAGTCCACACATGTGCTGAGGTGCACTCGTTATGAGTGACTAGTTGGCCGGGATCCGACGGAATAAGCGCCGTCTTAAATCACTTCGTGATTTACGCATATCATATATTATTTCAATGTACCGGAGTACATATGATATTTCCATGCAGATATTCTGCGTCATCATACGATGAAAGAGTAATGGAACATGTGTGGACTTCAGTCCTACGTTCATAGACATCTATGGCGTAGTGCAGAGGGCGGCCACTAGAGGGAACCCAAGAGTTGGAACTTAAACTGAGACGATTCTGTCCGACGCCGGGGTGGGTATCTTGTGTGGCTTAGTGGATAAAGCATCAGCACGTAGAGCTGAAAACCCGGGTTCAAATCCCGGCGCCGGAGAGAATTTTTCTCCATTCTATTACTCTTTCATCGTACTGTATGATGACGCAGAATATCTGCATGAAAATATCATATGTACTTCGGTACATTAAAATAATATACTAACTTACTTGCTCAGTAATTGAGACTCCTTCAGACATGGGTTCTTATAGACAGTTCTCTTATTCTAGCACAAAATATTTCAATATCTGGTAACTTCATCACTATAATCTTGCACAGGATAGGGACCGATGACGGGCTTATGTGAGGGCGGCAATGATCCTGCGGATTCCTTAAAAGCCATTTTTAAGTAATAATAATCTATACTAATAATACATCTGTAGCCGAAATTTTTCTGGTAATTTTCGATTTTCCAAAAATAATTGGTCCTAACATATATAATTAACCACCCTGAAACCGAAAATCGCTTATTTGAAATTTTTTTTGTCTGTCTGTCTGTATGTATGTTTGTTACCTTTTCACGCGATAATGGATGAACGGATTTTCGATGAAAATTGGAATATAAATTATGTTCGTTGTAACTTAGATTTTAGGCTATATGGCATTCAAAATACATTATTTAAAAAAGGGGGGGGTTATAAGGGGGCCTGAATTAAATAAATCGAAATATCTCGCTTATTATTGATTTTTGTGAAAAATGTTACATAACAAACGTTTCTTTAAAAATAATTTGCGATAAGTTTTATTCCTTGAAAAATTTTGATAGGACTGATATTTAATGAGATAAAAAACAAATGACATCGTCTATAAGGGGCCTTGACAAGAACAATCGAAAGCTATGAAAGATAGCCTACAGAGAATGTTTCTGTGTTTGTATGAAGTAATATCGGAAGCTAAATTAACCGATTTGTATAATTAATTATTATTTTCACCATTGGAAAGTGTAGTTTCTCTAGATGGACATAATGCTATAATGTTATTACAGTAACTTCTGATATAATATAATATAATATAATATAATATAATATAATATAATATAATATAATATAATATAATATAATATAATATAATATAATATAATATAATATAATATAATATAATATAATATAATATAATATAATATAATATAATATGTAATATTATATTATATAATTTAAGTTATTTGAATGGTTCAGAACCATAATAGGCCAAGCGCCATTTACTGAATACGTAGAAAACATGGGTTAAAATTAAGTTATTACCATAATTAAATAGAAACCTATAACAAGTAAAATAAAATATAGACATTAAATCTAAATGATGTCAATCTTCATTAAACTATGGTTGCATGTAATAAAAATTAAGAAACATATTAAAGGAATTGTCATTGCACCAAATGAGTGTCTCTGGACCAAAATGATCGCATTTTATTATTTGGATGCAATTTAAATTAAGTAACATATTAAACGATTTATCCTTCTATCAAACACGAATATTCCCTGGATCAAATGTCCTATTTTAATTATGTAATTACTTTATATTTATTTCTAACGGATGCAGCGGAGCGCACGGGTACGGCTAGTAATAATAATAATAATAATAATAATAATAATAATAATAATAATAATAATATAGTAATAGTAATAATAATAATAATAATAATAATAATTTCAAAGTAACAGAAACTATGTTGCAAGTAATGGCTGGAATAGCCGATCGTTAAATCAGCTGGCATTTAAGAGAAAAAGCAATCCTATCGCGTCTGAAAGCTTCAAATGGTTGCGTGGCAACACCGTTGCTTTGGTGAGGCAGATCTCACGGAAGTTACCTGTGACTGATTAGTCATAAAATTGCAGAGTGTAAGTTTGAAACCAGCAGTTATGAAGGTAATTATTCAGCCCCAATGCAAACAGTCGTTTCCCAAGGTCGTTCTTGACCTGCAGGTATCCAGAATGAAGGATAAGTATTAGGAAATCGCTTCCGAGTATTGGAAGGCATCTTTGGCACGAATTTTATTTAAGAAGAAAATTGTCAGCATGTTCTGTACCTCATTAGTACCAACTAAAGATGACCAGCCTTCAGACATTCAAATCCTATTATGAAATAAATAAATTAAAACATAATATATTGATAAATGTTACATACTCTATTATTATTATTATTATTATTATTATTATTATTATTATTATTATTACTATTATTACTATATACTACTAGTGGCTTGTGCAGCAAATGCTGCAAACTAAGTTCATTAGTCGTTCAAATAAACATTTTTCAGATTTATTTTCAATGAAAGATACACCATCTGAATGGTTTTTTTATGACAAATACTTTTTCTTGAACGTATACACCTTCAGTTCTTGAGTGTCAACGCGAAAACGCAAGTAACAATGTCAGGACGATCAGTGGGTTTTTCATGTGGGAGTAATAGCTATTTCAGGTCATTGTGGATTGTAGGTGAAAGTTAAAAAAAAAAAAAAATCTGGTTTGCTATGCTTTCGAACAATAGACATAGCATCTTGGTATAGCTGCTGCATGTTTCGTGAACTACCTTGAAATGTAGAGGGTAAAATCATTTTATCCTGCTAAGAGATCTTGCTGAAATGATCGGGAGACTACAAAATCTTGTAAGCCTCTTATTTTATCAGTAAGTAATACCTTTTGGTCTTTCCTTAGGAATTCTAATTTTTGCGCTCTCTCGAGCCAATACTGAAGAGAATCATGCACATAAATATCTACGCCACACCGCCATTAAGTATATGAAAAAGACCCAAACCCCACTTGATTAATAACTATAAAAATATTCGATTTTTAATAATAATAATATTATTATCTTACGTAAATTTTATAAGTTTCAGTAACATATACTATATAGCCGCCACTCAGTAAAATATAGAAATCAAGATCTAATTTAAGATATTCTCTACATCTACTGATATAACCCCAAAACGTTTCACTTTCATATTATCATCAATATAGCATTAATATGTGTAATTACTGAAAAATAATCACAGCATGGCATTAACTATAATAATAATAATATTTCATTTCTAATGGTAATAATACCATCAAACCACCTCACGTTTTGTAGTTTTTAATATCCAGTACACAGATATACTCAGAAAATTACACACCACAGAATCAAACCTGTAAATTATTTTTAGTAAGTCTTAAAGTTTTTAATAACCAGTTTAATTTGAGCTCTAAATATGTCAGCATTCTTGCAGATCATGGCCTTCGTGTAATAGCCTATTGTTTACTGTAGTGTGTGTTTTGTTTTATTCTGAAATGCAATTAGCTACTTCTCAAAAGTGACGACAGATGGATTTCGGAAAATAAAAAAATTATGTTGAAAAATTGACATTTCACTGAAAACTACTATTTTTCTGAAAAACGTTGGGTTCCAAGCTTCAAAATGAGGGGTCACTTATTAAAATCCGTTCAGCCGTTTTTCCGTAATTTCCGTTACCAGTTCAAATTATATATAGGCCTATATATAGATATTCGAAAAATTGATCATTTTTTTTTACATTTTTCACCACAAGTATCTCTCCATTCAAAACAGGGGATCAAAATGAATTCACAGAATGGAAGTCAGTACTTCAACATTGAGCAATCATCGTTAAGTGTAGGCCTATTCCACACAAACATTTAAGTAGCAATGTTTCTGCAATAAGGAGAGCGTACGTTTTGAAACAGACCCGTGTTAAGTCCATTCTCTTCCTCCCTTTTGTCATAACGAGATATGCATTCCTTACACAGAGAGCTGGGATGCAAACAGTATGATTGCAAGACGTTCGTGAATAATTGATGGAGGAGGCTCTGGTTCGTTGCCCGGTATTGTTGAAGCAAATTGGAGTTAAACTCATGTTTGTCTACCTGCGGTTGGGATAAAGGGGACACGGCCAATGAACAGAAAGAGGGTGAGACGAATCGCAACCCCTGTGCAGAGGGGTGGACAATGAATGAAGCGTCATATGGAGGATGGAAGGGCGAGGGTTGTATTCAGTGACATGGCGCGTGCCGGGGGCAGGTAATGGCGTAAAGAGGGTTATAAAACCTCTTCTGTGATCCCGCAGCTACCTGCAAATGTGAACGACGGACGACTATGTTTGTCTTGTGATAGCAGCTGCTCACTCCACAAACAAAGGCATTAACAGGATATGTTGTCACGACGAATTGTTTGTTTTACATCTTTGAGAGTTAAGGAATACATTAATTATTATTTATATCAGTAAGTTACAAAATAAATAACCTATATTCCATATGAAACCGATCAGTAAAAAAACCTCGCATTTTTTTAATACTCTAATTTTTTCCCTATTTATACAAGGTGCTAAGGACAGTGCATTTTCAAAAATATACTATCGAAAGTCAAACGGTTTTCGTATTATTGAGCGACAAATTTTGCGTACTTTATAAAAACAAGCCTCTTTCAGCGCTCAGAACTCTGGAACCATTTACTGCAGAACATTGAACGGGAGCTCATTTTGAAGCTGACATTTAGTAGGTTATGATAAGATGTAATACTTATTTTTATTGTATACAGAGAGACAGGTAATCTGATTTTACTTACTTTTAGGCTTTTTGCCAATTTGTAAAAATGTAAAAAAAAAAAAAAAAGAGAAAAAAACTTACATTATGAAGAGGGACTTCGGCATTGTTTGCGTAGTGGCTAGGCAATAAGTTTCGAGGGTATTAAATAAATTATTTTCACATGCCTAGACTTGAACGGCACAGTACCGCACGCACTGGCCGAGAGCTGAAGATAAGATGGCGTTGGGCATCATTTTACTCCTGCGTTTATGAAAACTTGTGATAAAGCTACCCTAGCTATGCGCTACTAGACGAAACATTACGTGTTTGTCTCCTGGCCTTGCTTGTCTCGGCTAGCTCCCGTCTCACAGTCACGCGCGTACTATTTATTTTCTTTATTTGATATTTTCAATACTTTCCTATGAACATACCATCAGTAAAAAATATGTGTTTATTTGTACTTTCAATGCGGAATCTAACTATATATTTTTAAAATATTTTTTCTTAGACAAAGGCGTCTTAATGAGGAAAAATCTAAATTTCTCCATTTCCATAAAAAGTAAGAAAATCTGTTTACATGTCGATATAAACTTTAATTTCTCAGCATCAAAATAAACTATGATTTTGATCATTGGGTGAAAGAGTTTCGGAGCCACAACAGTTTAAAGTTGCTAATTTTATGAAAATACGATAAATTTAAATATTTTTAATTTAAACACTATGAAGTTCTGATGCCTCAAACTTTGTACAAAGCATTGTATCACAGTTGTCAACGTACAGAAAAAGTTTCATTGTATTTAAAAATTGTAAGGTCAATTTTCTCTATATTTCGGTCGATTTGAGATGGAATAGCCCATATAAAAGTACCTAAGTTAAAAGATTGCAAAACATTATAGGTCAATACAAAAATAAATGACTATTATGTTTGTAACAGGATCGTTTTTAAATATTGACAATTATTTGCATTTTAATGGGATAAGCTGGATTAGAGACTGGACATTTGTCGGGTTACGAAGTCTTTCTGAGTCTGGAAGAAGTATTACGTTGTTTGAAAAAAGCAGTAGCCTACCAGTATATTCCATTCTTCTTGTCCAGGCATTTGTGTAAATTATGAGTAAGAGAGAGGGAAAATAGTCTCTTCTTAACCCTCGACTAATTGCTGTCCACTCAGAATGACTGTCTCCGGTTCTTATTTACCTTCTGTGCTCAATATTATTATTATTATTATTATTATTATTATTATTATTGTTGTTGTTATTATTATTATTATTGGCTGCTGATGTAAATCTCTATTTTATCAATTTTTTCATTAACTGGTCTGTTTATTAGAGTAGGGCCTATATTGTATTTATTAACATTCCATGGTATTCATACATTGCTTCACAGCTAGAATATGGCAAAAGTAAAAAAAAAACTTAATACTACTATAAAGTTTTCATTTATAGTCACAGTCTAGTTGAATATATACAGAAGAGGTTTACAATATAATCTACTAATATATTTGTTGAATGAATAATTTCGAGGGAAAAATTGTTCCGGGGCCGGGTATCGAACCCGGGACCTTGGTTAAACGTACCAACGCTCTACCAACTGAGCTACCCGGGAACTCTACCAGCCACCGGTCCAACTTTTCCCTCTATATCCACAGACCTCAAAGTGGGCTGACAACCATCAAGCAACCAACATTGAGTGCACACTAACTCTGTGTGACTTAAATAGTAGTTTTCTGTTAACGAACAGTGGCGTATATTATGCAAATCAAGCTTTCAGGTGTAACTCCCTGTAAAGTTGATTTGAATAATTTCGAGGGAAATATTGTTCCGGGGCTGGGTATCGAACTTCATTAAGAGTAGTGCCTGTAAAACAATAATATTTTAATTTACAATTTTATATCAAAGGTTATTGTAATGTAGGCTTAAACATGTTAAGAGTAGTGCCTCTGATACAGTAACATTTAAGTTAAAACTTTACGTCAAATATTATTGTAATATAGTCTTAAACAAATCAAGATTTAAGGTATAACTCCCTGTAAAGTTGATTTGAATAATTTCGAGGGAAAAATTGTTCCGGGACCGGGCATCGAACCCGGGACCTTTGGTTTAACGTACCAACGCTCTACCAACTGAGCTACCCGGGAACTCTACCCGACACCGATCCAATTTTTCCCTCTGTATCCATAGACTTCAAAGTTGGCTGACAACTGTCAAGCAACCAACTTCGAGTGCACACTAACTCCGTGTGACTTAAATTGTGGTTTTCTGTTAACGAAAAGTGACGTGCATTATGCAAATCATTGGATCGGTGTCGGGTGGAGTTCCCGGGTAGCTCAGTTGGTAGAGCGTTGGTACGTTAAACCAAAGGTCCCGGGTTCGATGCCCGGCTCCGGAACAATTTTTCCCTCGAAATTATTCATAGTCTTAAACACTTCATTAAGAGTAGTGCCTGTAAAACAATAATATTTTAAGTTACAATTTTATATCAAAGGTTATTGTAACGTAGGCTTAAACATGTTAAGAGTAGTGCTTCTGATACAGTAAAATTTAAGTTAAAACTTTAAGTTAAAGATTGTTGTAATATAGTCTTAAACACTCCATTAAGCGTATTGCCTGTAAAACAATAATATTTTAAGTTACAATTTTATATCAAAGATTATTGTAATGTAGGCTTAAACATGTTAAGAGTAGTGCTTCTGATACAGTAAAATTTAAGTTAAAACTTTAAGTTAAAGATTGTTGTAATATAGTCTTAAACACTCCATTAAGAGTATTGCCTGTAAAACAATAATATTTTAAGTTACAATTTTATATCAAAGATTATTGTAATGTAGGCTTAAACATGTTAAGAGTAGTGCTTCTGATACAGTAAAATTTAAGTTAAAACTTTAAGTTAAAGATTGTTGTAATATAGTCTTAAACACTCCATTAAGAGTATTGCCTGTAAAACAATAATATTTTAAGTTACAATTTTATATCAAAGATTATTGTAATGTAGGCTTAAACATGTTAAGAGTAGTGCTTCTGATACAGTAACATTTTAAGTTAAAAGTTTACAGCAAAGGCTATGTTTGTAATACACAACATAGTCCCGTCCTTGATGCGGGAGTAGTCTGTTTTCATCGTACAGCTCCATGCGCCACTACCTTCGTCAAGTCATTTGGCTCATTGCACAAACTCTGTACTCACTTAACTACAAAGAGCAGTAGTTAAGATTCCGTTCTCTACTTATGAACAAAGTTCAGATATATTATCTTACCATTCCTCCATACATCAGTATTCTAGGTTTGATTCTATGACCAATCCCCTCCCAAATCTTGTGAATATCATGGATCAACATTAGACATATAAGTAGCGATACTGCATGTTTATCTGATCAGCATGGCACAAGACTACCGCTAAAGACTGTTCAATAAAGGGACGCGCATCGAGTCCTGTAAGGAAGGGAAATCAATTTTCACCTGCCTGCTGAGAATCTAACCCGGATCTGTTAGATTTGCAACCAGAAACTTCTGTTTGAGCCACAGAACAGGAAAACTGCAATAGTTACACTTTCAATCTATTTAAAAGGGGTAGAGAAGTACAATAACATCTAACAGACATAAGTTAATTAAAAATACCTACCACAATAAAAAAAAGTTGTGCTGTGTGACAACTGCAACAGCCAATCTGCACCTCGGATCTCATGCTAAACCTCTCCCCCCTTCAACCCTGGTACGAATGACGTCCCTCATAATTACAACTGGTAATGGATTGTTGTGTGAGGGGTGCTGCAGATATGATGGGGTGCTGGGAAAAAATTATAGGGTTACACGCTGTCGCTACCTACACGGGTTCCACCGCCGTGTACCAGGTTATGACTCCGCTTTCCCTAATCCAGCAAAGTGGGCCCTATTTAATTTTAACACAAGTTTAATAACAGCGCCCTCACTCTGTATTCAAACATTCATTATCCATCAAATAATAGTGATTCACTTTTCTGTTTTAGTCTGGTTTCCAAGGAAACGGAAACACGTGACGTACCAAAGATAAACTTCATGCTGCTTATGTGTTACTAATAGACCTAGTCAGGCAGTTCTCTAAACGACCCTTACTTACTTACTTACTTACTTACAAATGGCTTTTAAGGAACCCGAAGGTTCATTGCCGCCCTCACATAAGCCCGCCATCGGTCCCTATCCTGTGCAAGATTAAGCCAGTCTCTATCATCATACCCCACCTCCCTCAAATCCATTTTAATATTATCCTCCCATCTACGTCTCGGCCTCCCTAAAGGTCTTTTTCCCTCCGGTCTCCCAACTAACACTCTATATGCATTTCTGGATTCGCCCATACGTGCTACATGCCCTGCCCATCTCAAACGTCTGGATTTCAAGTTCCTAATTATGTCAGGTGAAGAATACAATGCGTGCAGTTCTGTGTTGTGTAACTTTCTCCATTCTCCTGTAACTCTCTAAACGACCCTATTAAAATAAAGAGACTGTTGTAGATCATAAAACGATTGCATAACAAACGGATGAGATAAGGGGTTTTCTTTCGTTTAATGACATTTAAGAAATAAAATGGCTTTTAAGAGTCTTTCATCTGTCCTACATAGTGCATTATTTTGTAATTTACAATTCTCTTTGTGTTCAGTAATTTCTAATATTCTACTATATAATATTATATTTGAAGACTACAGGGGAAAAACATGGTACTGTAAGCCACGTTTTACTCTTTCACAGGAGAGCAAGTTGAAAGTTTCGAAATACATTATACTCTATTGCCTTTGGGTTATCATTCTTAAAATTTTTGAACCAGTAAGGTTGTTATACTTTATAGTTAAACTACACAAATCTACACTACCTGAGCTATTATATGATATCTAAAACAGAAAATCGATAATTTTAAACTTAACACGTTTTTCCCCCTGTGTCTTTCATTTCTAATTTCACTCGTAGTTCTTATCAATTCTGTTAATTTTTTAAATGTTAATCCGTCCCTGAGCACGAGTTCTACTCCTTCAGGGGCGAGCTAAAGTTTTTCTATTTATATCATATTTTATGTTACAATTATTAGCAAAATAGATAGATAGATAGATAGATAGATAGATAGATAGATAGATAGATAGATAGATAGATAGATAGATAGATAGATAGATAGATAGATAGATAGATAGATAGATAGATAGATAGATAGATAGATAGATAGATAGATAGCTAGATAGATAGATAGATAGATAGATAGATAGATAGATAGATAGATAGATAGATAGATAGATAGATAGATAGATAGATAGATAGATAGATAGATAGATAGATAGATAGATAGATAGATAGATAGATAGATAGATAGATAGATAGATAGATAGATAGATAGATAGATAGATAGATAGATAGATAGATAGATAGATAGATAGATAGATAGATAGATAGATAGATAGATAGATAGATAGATAGATAGATAGATAGATAGATAGATAGATAGATAGATAGATAGATAGATAGATAGAGAGGCAGGCAGGCAGGCAGGCAGGCAGGCAGGCAGGCAGACAGACAGACAGACAGACAGACAGACAGACAGACAGACAGACAGACAGACAGACAGACAGACAGACAGACAGACAGACAGACAGATAGATAGATAGATAGATAGATAGATAGATAGATAGATAGATAGATAGATAGATAGATAGATAGATAGATAGATAGATAGATAGATAGATAGATAGATAGATAGATAGATAGATAGATAGATAGATAGAGAGGCAGGCAGGCAGGCAGGCAGGCAGGCAGGCAGGCAGACAGACAGACAGACAGACAGACAGACAGACAGACAGACAGACAGACATACAGACAGACAGACAGATAGATAGATAGATAGATAGATAGATAGATAGATAGATAGATAGATAGATAGATAGATAGATAGATAGATAGATAGATAGATAGATAGATAGATAGATAGATAGATAGATAGATAGATAGATAGATAGATAGATAGATAGATAGATAAATTTAACGACGCTTGTAATTGCCGAGGTTATATCAGCGTCGCCGGTGTGCCGGAATTTTGTCCCGCAGGAGTTCTTTTACATAGCAGTAAATCTACTGACATGAGCCTGTCGCATTGAAGTACACTTAAATGCCATCGATCTGGCCCGGGATCGAACCCGCAACCTCGGGCATAGAAGACCAGCACTATACCAACTACGCCAACCAGGCTGACGTTAATTTTTAAATCCTTATGGTACTACGCAGTCCTTCACTGATTGTTAAAAGCGAATCTCTGGTTTACCGCGAAGTGAACAGAAACGAATAGAAGCATTTCAAATGTGGATATGGAGAAGAATAAGAAATGAAGCTGTGTTGGAAAGAGTGAGTGAAGAAAGACTGATGCTAAAACTGATCAGGAAGAGGAAAAGAAATTGGATGGGTCACTGCCTGAGAAGAAACTGCCTACTGAAAGATCCACTGGAAGGAATGGTAAACGGGAGAAGAGTCCGGGGCAGAAGAAGATATCAGATGACAGATGACATTAAAATATATGGATTTCATGAGGAGACAAAGAGATCGGCAGAAAATAGGAAAGATTTGAGAAAGCTGGGTTTGCAGTGAAAATCTTGCCATCGGGCAGAACACTAATTGAAAAATAGCAAAATTTAATTAAGTTAAAAATACATTCATGGGTAAGTTACATAAATAAAATTGCAAACATTAATTACATAAGGTGTAACGAAAGATTTGAGAAAGCTGGGTTTGCAGTGAAAGTCTTGCCATCGGGCAGAACACTAAATGAAAAATAGCAAAATTTAATTAAGTAAAAAATACATTCATGGGTACATAAAAAATTGCAAACATTAATTACATAAAGTGTAACGTAAAGAACTGCAAAACTTTGAAGGCAATGTACATAAATTGAAAACAAACCTCTGACAGAAAATTCCTTACGATTTGAATACACAGTACAGATTTTTCTTCCTTATTCTGCACTTGTTTTAGGAACCACTTTGAAATAAGATACATTACAAAGATACTGAGGGATTATAAACAACATCGTTATCACAACAAGCATCGTGTGATGACAATATGGGCCTGCTATGTATATTAATGAAAGTACAAGGCAGGTATTTACATAAGAATGCAATGGGCTCGCATTATAGTCTGTGCACTAATTAAACATATTTATGCATAATGAGTACCACTGAAATATGTGCTTCAGGCATTTGTGGAACTCGAAACATTTTTATGTGCATTAATGTTTACGGCGTTTTTTTTTTATCAAAAGCAGCTTATGTCTTAGACAAGTTTGTTCTCCTGCACGGAATAAATACTTGACTATCGTCAGATAAAATTTTATGCAATGTCATATTTAAAATTTATTAATAATACAAATTAACTTGAAAATTAATTCGTGTAGTTCTTGAAACTCTCGTCTGAAGAGATGTTCAATTGTAGATATAATAATTTAATCAGTCTTTGAAATATAGAGTGATCCGTTTGTTATGGATAAAACAAAAACACCGTAAAACATTTACTACTGAACTTTATTTGTTGAAACTTTGTACATGGAACACTGAAAGATGGAAGATTCCTCTGAGCTCAACATGACCCCCGTTGCGCACCCTGCACAGCTCATAACGGTGATGCAATTCAGCCCATGTTCTTTGTAACATAAGAGGGGTGATTTGTTGAAAAGCTTGAGTAATTTTTACTCTCCGATCATCAATCTGTTTTTTTCTGTAGCTTTACTTTGTATAATAGTGTATTTTTTTCTGTTTATTTCTATTATTGTATTTGTATTCCTGGTGTTGTGGATGAGAAGGCCTGATGGCTTTAACTACACCAGAATAAATAAATAAATAAATAAATAAATAAATAAATAAATAAATAAATAAATAAGTAAATAAATAAATAAATAAATAAATAAATGTTCCTGAGTTTCTGTGAATAGACAACAAAACTCCACACGAAGAAGTCAGGAGAGGTTAGATCTGGAGAGATAGCTGCTTCTCGTACTGGGTTTCGCCTGCGACCTCTTGCATGTTTTTTTTTTTTTTAACACAGAACCTGTTTCTACAAATGTTCGATACCACAACATTATGGACTCGTATTTAGGTACATTACGCACACCTTACTCACGTCGAAATTCCCTTTGAACTCTTTTAACACTCTCAAATTTAGCATACCAAAGAACACGTTGTGCCCGCTGTTGATTTGTAGTAGCCATTTTAATCGTCTACGATTTTAATTTGTCCTTTCAGATTATGCAATGTTGATTGTCATATATGGAAACTCCCATCTTTTAATCCATGTTGAATCTTTCGTACACTACTTTTAACACTTGAATATAAATAATTGATTAAATGGCGATATTACTCGTATTAATTATGTAAGCATGTGTGGCTTATAACTGTTTCGATACTACTTGACACCATCCTCAGAACCTACTAGATCTCGGCGCTATCTCAACTTCGCTGCCTGTTGCGTGGGTGCGTTCGTGTGATGAAGAGTTATGTGAAATAGTGTGTGTGTTCTGAATTTGATCTGTGTGTTGATCTAGTCAACTTCTCAACAAACGTAATTAACACGAGTAATATCGCCATTTAATCAATTATTTATTCCTATCTTTTAATCATAATATAACCAGCAAGAAATTTTTCCTACTATCATAATAGCTTTATAACAATAAATTAATATTATTCATACCCAAACGGATCAGACTGTATATGTCCAGTTTCTGTAATGGATGGCGTTACGTAAATTTTACGAAGTAGGCCTAATTCAAAATACGGATCTTAAAAAAGTAATATTTTGTCGAAAAAATGTTCAATTTGATGTAAAATTATATTCAGTAATATTAATTTATATTTTAGAAACGTTTCTGAAGATACCACCTAATCTTATAGGCTTTCATTTACCACTTCATTTACATAACAAACAAAGTAATTATGTAGTCTCTACGCGAAGTAGGTGAGACACTTCTTGAACCAGCCCTGGGCACAAAGGGGAAATGAAAGGGAACGGAGAAATCGCCACCCATGTTCTTTTCGCTTACACCACCTTATAAATAAACGAACAGTAAGGCACTGAGCATCAATGGTGGATTTCAGGCGACCAGAGAGAGTCGAAAATTAGTAAAAGCTATGATGCTGCCTTATACAATCCATCACTGAGTAATGCTAACCTTCCTGTCTACTCGTATCGGACCAAAACATGAGGAAAATGGAGTGGGGAGTTAAGGGGTAGTCGGCAGTGACTCGATTGAAGTATGAGTGCCCAGGTCTCTTTTAAACTGTAAATGTGCCGTAATAATAATAATAATAATAATAATAATAATAATAATAATAATAATAATAATAATACGTGGCGCTACAGCCCGTGAAGGGCCTAGACCGACCAGCCGGCTGCTGGCCTCACGCCCACATGCCGAAGCAGAGGTGGACGATCATCCAACCAGAATGGAGGTATCGTGTGGTTAGCACGATGATCCCCCCAGCCGTTATAGCTGATATTTGCGACCGGATTTCGCTACCTATCGTAGCTCCCCAAGTGCACCACGATGCTGGGTGGGCACCGGTCCCATACACTAGCCGAAATTTATTCCCCCATGAGGACTTGAACCAGCGCGCATTCCGTAACGCGAATCCTAGGCGAGATGCCACGGCGCGGGACGTAAATGTGTCGTAATCTTTTTAAATGTTCTAGCAATGAGCGACGATAAACTAGGATTAAATGTAATACAAATGTAGGGTTAAATGCACATGGATCCAAATTGATTGTATGTAAATTGGTTTTCAAATATTCGATGACCCCATTAATTTAATTTTATGTCTTTTTGTAACATGTGCGTAAAAATTTTATTACTAACGCTTATTATCCTTTTCTTCCTTTTAGGACAGTTCCCATAATTTCATTCGAAAGAATATTTTTATGTCAATATTATTTTCCAAGATATGCTGAATTTTTTTGGTTACCCAATGAAGGGCAGCTATCCTTTTATGGGATTTCCTTTTCATGGTATACTACAATTTAATTCTAAATCACTGACACCAGTTGTATCAGGTACTGCACTCGATGACTATTGATTGATGTTAGTGGTGTAATTATATTCACTAAATCGTTGACATTTTGTAACTGAACTGAGTAGTGAGGTTATAACATATCATTTTCTTGTCCTGCATTCTCGTTGTCGTTCTAGTATAATCTTTTACATGTTTGGCTCAATTTTCGGCAGTTTATTTTCATACTTAATTTCACTCCATGCTCTCGTTCGTTCAGTCACTGCGGCATATTTTCCAGCAAGAAGCTCCTCAACAACTCAATTTCACTCACTAGTTTCGACTGTAAAACATTAGGACACTACCAGAAGACGCACTGCCCGACAGCAGCCCCATTTCCACTAATTATTGCACTTCCTGTGTAGACCTACACACCCGTTTCTTTCTAACTGCTGTATTGGACGGCTTCTTTCAAATTCAGTAAGCTATCAGACATTTACCAGAGAATAATTCACATAAAATAATTAATTCACAGTTCTACCAACATGCGCATTATTTATGAAATGATCCTGGTATTATTTTTAGCAGCATCATAATGCTTTCTGTTTACACTTCATATAATAATGGGCTTCAGCATGTGCAAAGAATGGAGCGTAATATATTACTAGGGATAATAATTTAAATACCGATATAAACCTAATTTCGATAATCGATATATATTGCAGAAAATATATCGATATATTGAACGATTATCGATATATCTCTATTCTGCAAGCAATTTGCATTTCCTGCTGTACATTTACTGTATTACAATAAAAGTACTTACATTTTAATATTACTTTTTGCCTTGAAATTAACATCATAACAGTCAAAATCATAAATGTAAAACTGTAACAATAAACAATACATTCTCAATACCATATGACGTAGATTGTAATCTAAATAAAAATTATGGTGGAGGTAAGGTGAACTTGAATGTTATAGTGGGAAAAAATTAAGTGAACTCTGAATGGTTGAGTATTTGATATTGGAACACAATTCAGTTATTCTAATTTTATATAGGATTCAATCCAGGACACAGATATAATGCTATTTTCTACCTAACAACGTAATTATATATTTTTAAATACAGGGACATCATTTTATTTTTACTAACATTTTTTAATATTAACCTGTCTATACCTTTAGAGAACCGGAAACACCGCTTGCTCCCCCCTCCAAGACTGGAGTTCGATGATACTGGCGTAAAACACAAATCACTCTACTAGGTATAGGAAGGAAGAAAAGTAATTCATCCATTTACGTAAACTAGGAAATATCGCGATTTTGAGTTTGATAATTTTCATTAGGATTTTCTTTAATCAAAGTACAGTACTGTATTAAGAATAAGTGTTTTTACTCACGAAGTGAGTTATCCATGCGAACGTATTCATTATGCAGTGTATATTATACTGTCTACAGCACATTAGCGTACAATATAGAGAAAGAAGTTAAATTGAAAAATAATCATAATATGAATATTTAAACACAATTTTGAAAATGGTGGCCGTTCATTTCGATACAGGCTTCAGTTCTTTTGTGCATATTATCGCACTATAGACTATTGCATCTAATTCCAATTACCAGTTTTGACCTTCGTAATAATAACTCATGTTGAAATAATTCTGTACCTACTCTACGTACTGTAAATTCAATCTTCACTTTTGCCCGACCCGAAAATATAAAATTACTCAGACATGCTATCTACTGTCCGTCCAAGTGGTTATGCCGCAGGATTGTAGAAAGGGAGGAAATCACGTGACAGTTAATTACTTAACGAGGCCCTTTTATTTAAGTTAAATTAAACAGCTGTATAATATTACGTAAACGACCAATTCCTAAGAGAAATTAATGTTTTCAGAAAAGAGCTAAGACAGCCCAGCTATTACAGAGGGGCGAGCAGAAGCAGGTGGGGGAAATCGGGATGCGACGTAGGCAAACGGACAGTACCTGTGCGAAAATATGATTCAATATTGAAAGCTCTTTCGTCACTGGAAAACGCGAACATATTTCTGGAATGTACTATACTCAGTAACTCAGTACTGCTTACTATCTGCGGTCTTGGTTCTGTGTGGAGTTGGAACTTCATTAGTAGAAGGGGTGGGAGTGAAGTACATTCAAAAACTCAGGTACAATAAAAATTGAAGTAAAAATAAAATGATGTCCCTGTATAAGTAAACCGCACTTAGAATATTACAAGTTTTAACAAACTTCACAGTTGATCTGATACAATCCTTCTATAGTAAGTTTCCATTGCAAGTTATTCTTACACTCCAACATTCCAAACAACAATGGTGATGATGATAGGGATAGAATTTTTATGCACTAAAAGATATAATAAGAAAACAGAATGTCAGCACTAGGTTGTGCATAGAAATCATAGCCGTAAAGAAATGTCGCATTGATATTAAATCCTTGTTTCTCTTTCCATTTCAGAATATAGAAATAAAAGTTTTGATACCCGTTTTGATAGATAGTAGATAAACCTCCCTTCTGTCTCACGTTCGCACACGCTACATTTTGAATTTGGTGCTGCATATTAAACAGCTTGAATTCGAATTCCAGTCCAGCCAATTAGAACAAGGTATTCCGTGAGGCTGTACAATTATGTAACTGTCCACCTTCAGTAGCGCCATCTCTTGGGAATTATCGGAGTTGTCTAGTATGGATTTTGATGTTGTTGATAATGATAAAAATTTCACAGAAAATCCATAAATTTATGAGAAAACCGATACAGCCTATTATACAATATATTGAATCAAAATTTCGATATCGAAACGAAAATATCGGTATTTCGTAAAAAACCGATATATCGTTTCAATCTCTAATTACCTAGACAGATGCTTACTAATATCACGAGAGAAAATACTTTTTGGAAGATCTCACAAGAGTTGGTTGAAGACCGTAACAAACCACTAGGCCTACTACTTGAAAGGATGATGATGATGATGACAAAATGAAACGGATTCATTATTATCAAGAACTTACATATGACTTTTCAACTCTTCTGGGAGGCACGCCCATCTCAAGCTCATGAATCAATTATGATTTCCTTAGTAAAAACTTGAGGAAGCAAAGATCTGAAGAATGTGGGCGAATTAAACGTCCATATCCTGCCGCACAGCAACCTTTACTGTGTTATAGATCGTGTAATAGAATTTAATCTACCTCAAAATAAGGTGGACTACAGGAACCATGTGTGAAACAGAATTTGGAAGCTTAATTATTAGTTACAAACATTAATTAGTATACCAGGAACAAATCACGTTATACATACATTCGTTTGTACTCGTCAGTAGTGATGGAGGAATTAATTTAAATACCGATATATTAATATTACAATATATTTCAAACTTAATTTCGATAAGCGATACATATTGAAGAAAATATATCGATATATCACTATTCCGTAAGCAAATTGCATTTTTAGGTGTAGGTACATTTACTGTAGCCTATAACAATAAAAGTACTTAAATTTTCATTTTCATTTTTACCATTGAAATTAACATCATAACAGTCAAAAGCGTAAATGTAAAATTCTAACAATAAACAATACATTTTCAATACCATAAGATGTAAGTCCTAACCTAAATCAAAATTATGGTGTAGGTAAGGTGAGCTTAAATGATATAGTGGGAAAGAGTTAAGTGAACTCTACATGGTTGAGTATTTGATATGGAACATGATTCAATTATTCCAATTTTATATAGGATTTAATCCAGGATACAAATATAATGCTCTTTTCTACAGTAATGATTTTTAAATGTTAGTAAACAGAACTTGTAATTATTTTTAAATGTCAGTAAACCGTACTTAGAATGTTAAAAGTTTTAACAAATTTCACAGATGATTTGATACAATCCTTCTATAGTAAGTTATTGTTACACTCCAACATTCCAAACGACAATGGCGATGATGATAGGGATAGAATTTTTATGAACTAAAAGAGGTAATAAGAAAACTGAATGTTAGTATTTCGTTGTGCACAGAAAACATAGCCGTAATTATGTCACATCGGTATTAAATCATTGTTTCTCTTTCCATTTCAAAATATAGAAATAAAAGTTTTGAGGTCAGACGGTTCCCTTTCAAGGTGGGAGTTGCTCTCCTGCCTTGGAGAACATTAATAACAACATTAAAACAGTAGTAGGTAAACCTGTCTGTCTCACGTTCGCACACGCTGCATTTTGAATTTGGTGCTACATATTAAATAGTTTGAATTGGAATTCCAATTCAGCCAATCAGAACAAGGTACTGAGGGAGGTTGCACAATTATGTAAATGTCCACCTTCATTAGCGCCTTCTCGGGAATTATCGGTATTGTCTAGTGTGGATTTTGTTGTTATTGATAAAGATAATAAGTCCACAAAAAAAAATCGATAAATTTATGAGAAAACCGATATATTATACGATAAGCTTATATTGAATGAAAATTTTGATACGGATATATGGAAACGAAAATATAGGTATTTATTCAAAACCGATATATCGTTCCTATCTCTACTCGTCAGACTCAGTAATGAATACGTAAGCTCTTCTCCGTGTCTGTGCCATTTAGGCTACGTAAACGCAACTTAAAACGAAACATTTTTTTGCCATAGTTATTATTTGTTACACATGTGAGTTAAAACTATATTTTATTTACGAGAGGAAGTGTTTAGCACACGAGACGTATGTCGACTGTTCGAACATCCTCGAGTGGATTATAGTAATTTATCGTACAAGAGTATGGGTAGACATAACGGCTCGGTTAGAAAAGCCAACGTACTATGGTAGGAACGATCATGATTTTAAAATCAAATGTAGGAAACAAAAAACGGATGTAGGTAAATTCTCATTTTTAAATAGAACTATAAATGATTGGAATGACCTACCTGCAGCGGTCTTTGAGGGCTGTCCTTCCTTAAGGAGATTCATTAATAATTTAAAAAGTTGTATATAAAGTGAAAATTAAAATTAAGGTGACATTCAACATTTAATTTTTTTAAGGTGACATGTATTTATCTAGGCTGACGAGTTTACTTCCTTGGTTTGAATTGTAAATTATTTAAAACTAGCGTGTAAGAGGGCCTTAGACTAGAAATGTTTAGTTTAAATGTAGTTCTGTTTATAAGTATGCATAAGGGTGTAATTATTTGACTTATTTGAACTGTTGTATCAGTGAAGCGAGGTGAGTCAGTGAAGTTATGGTTTTACAGTGCAGTGAACAGTTCCGATCAGTGATAATTTATAGCGTCAATGAAATGTGTTCTATAGTGTCAGTGAAATGTGTTACAGAGTGTCAGTGAAATGTGTGCTAAAGTGTCAGTGAAATGCGTCATAGTGCCACTACAGGGAATGAGATGAGAGTAAAGTGAAAGACTATTGAAACTTATGTAGGACCTATACATAATTATGTAGGTTGTATTGTAAAATTAGGTATTTTATTTTATGTTTTATTATTATTGTGTTAAATTGTATTGTGTATTATTATTGTATTGTGTGTAAAATTCTATGTGTTGTAAAATTGTATTGTGTATTGTAAATTTTATTGTGTATTGGTTATTTTATTGTGTATTGTTAATATTGTATATACCACTGCCACCGGGTGCTTGCCCACTTGCAGTGTAAATAAATACATACAAGAGAGTAAAATTACATTTTATGCGCTAGTGGAAAGTTTATCTCCTGTGGCGAAGCCGAGGGTGATAATTTCCACAAGCGCATAAAAACTGTTTACTCTCGTGTGTTATACAATATTTTATTCATTACCTGCATCTAAATTTCATTACTGTTTTCTACAGTAAACTTAATTTTAAAACGCATTTTCTTTGTAATGCGTTGTTCGTGAAGAAGTTATACATGAAAATATGTCTGGATTTCATTGTTGCCAATGTGTTAGTTGCCAAGGAAATAATTTTAATTCACTGCTGTGAATAAAGTCATTGTTTAAGTTGCTAAGTAAGGAGAAAAAAGACCATTTTAGGAAAATATAATAACGCATGAGGCAGTGATGTCAAAGCAAGCGCATTTTTCTGACCTTGACGTAGTGAGCGGGCATCAAGCGCTACTTACGGAAGGAGGAATAAGCAGCCTGTTGGATTAAGAAAACAGTGGTGCACAAATTTCAAACGGAACGTGAAATTTTATGTCGTTATTTTTATATGGCTCTTTACTATTTGATATTATCTATATTGTCTGCAAAATAATAGTTATTTATGGTACTTGTGAGGTAAGTGCATCTTTATTGCACGAGTGGAAAGATTTAAGCACGAGGCGTCAGCCGAGTGCTTAAATTACACGAGTGCAATAAAGATCACGCTCACAAGTACCATACGTAATTTTATCCATGACCATAACGAAAAATTATGTTTTATAAAAGAAAATATGTTGAATATAAGTCCTCATGTAATCACATACTATGGCATGGATTTTAGAATCGATACGTTACTAGGTAGGTCATGATGTAGGAGGCCATGATTAGTAAAGAATGGTATCTAAGGCGTTGGATAAATAACAAATTATAATTAATTATATAATTTTAATATATATTTTTTTCACTTTAAACGTGTATTTTCGTCTTTTTGAAGTTTCAGGGATTATTTAGAAGTGTTCACGGGACTAATGTGATTAAAATAATTTCACATTTTACTTCTGTAAACTTAAGAGGAATATTAAAACTTATTTAATCATCGTGTCTGTTTAGCTCAGTTGGCTAACGCGTGTTATTTTAAAATCCTATAGACCCAACTTCGCAGGTTCTAGTCTCCTCGCATCCCAAAAGGTAAATTATTACGAAATTTTAAAAAGATGCATATTAGATATGGATGTAATGTACAAGTTACGACGTAGCAGATAGAGAAAAGAGAAGGAGATTGAGTGTATGTATATTTAAGAAATGGTAATAAAGAAGTAGAGGTAGTGACATCTAGTAACTAATATATTAACTTCTTGAGTAATAGTTCAATGGAAAAGTATATGTGTGTGCCCGGGTACTAGGAAAATACTGTGAGATAAAGTTCAAACTGTGAGGTAAAGTCTTTATCTCACTAGTGGAATAAAGTAATGTTGAATAAAAGCCTACTTTACAAACGCAAAAGTATTTAGTAAAGGCATGTTTTTCGTTATGGTCATGAATAAAAGTATTTACACCAACTTCTTGATATTGCTGTTGTGTTTTAAACGTTAATAACATAATAAAGAGTTAAGAAGGAATATTCACATAAATTCCATAGTACCAACAACTATACTGTACTAAGTGAATGAAACATATCATTCATAAAGAAAGTGATATCCCCCCCCCCAAAAAAAAGAGACTGAGTGTGCCATGATAAGTTGGAATTGATCTTGGTGGTATCTTTAGCCTTATACAAGTAATCAATGAACTAATCAACACAATATTATAGTACAAAGCAAAGTTACCTAGGACAATATATGTTTTAAATGTAACTAATATTACATAACAAAACTCTTATCGCATTATGCTTTTAAGGTGATATTGGTGAGCAACTTCCTATCATCAGAATATTAAATTATTTTCTCGAAACCTGCTGAAGCTATAGAGCTGACATTTTTATAACACATGGGCACGTATCTTTTGCTTATGATGTAACAGTAGTTGCTTTGTTAATTCATTTTCTTACAAGAATTAATTTTCCATGCGAATATTTTCAAATTTGTAATACACTATCTTCAATAATACTTATTTACGGTATATTAGATTTACGACAACATTGATTCAGTACATGTAAGGCTAGCGACTAAATAAATAGGCCTATATCTGAAAATTTCACTTTTATATAAAGAAATTGAAAAAAATATTCCTTTTGAATAAAAAATCAAACTTGTGAATAATGAGCATTAGAATTAAAACTTACAAACTTACATTCTTATAATGCACTTATACTTCTCAGACATATTTAAAAATAAACATGGATATAGTTTTAATAAGTTCTCTTCTCATTATCCATTGAATCAGTGCTGGCCATCCCTGTACATAGCTCAACCAAGCGGCATATACTACCTCACTCATCTGTCTCTTTCCTTCCAGCTGTAAAGCGCTCAGGCTCTCCTGGGCTCTAAAGCGCGCGCTTGCTCCTATGGGCATCAATTGACATTACTGCATGAGGGTAATGTAAAATTTTTTTTTTCAATTTCAATTCAATTCAATTTTATTTATTTCAAATATACAGAATAAAGAAATATAATTACAAAACAAACAAAGAGAAATACAAATAAAATAATACAAGCAATATAAAAAGAAGATACAGTAGTATTAACAAAATTTGAGACCGAATGAGCAGCGCTCGTGCTCGGTCGCAGGTCAGATATAATATTAAAATAAAAAATAATAATATAAATAAATAAGTAAAATAAAATAGGAACTAAAATATAATTACAGCGGCAATGGAATTATATAATGTAATATTAACACTATAGAAGAATAATATCGCACGTGAAAAGTAGGACTAATATATAAATTATAAATTATATAAATATATATAATATTTATCTGGCACTTTTTATCAAACCGTCATAATAAATCAATACAACAACAATAATAATAATAATAATAATAATAATAATAATAATAATAATAGTAATAATAATAATAATAATAATAGCAATAATAATAATAATAATAATAGTAATAATAATAATAATAATAATAATAATAATAATAGTAATAATAATAATAATGCACAGAGGCCTAGATCATATACAGTATAATATAACAGATAGCTCATCCCTATGTTAAAATTGGTAGCACTTTGAAGAGAACAGCCAGCCAGCATCGCCTAATACTGAAAACGTTGAGTTCTTTGTTGTCAATCTGCCTTTCAGTCCTATTCCATGTTCAGCCTTCCTCAATCTACGAGATGGATTTCGTTCACACTCTACCTATCAAGCAATTCATTCGGAAAGTAGGTGATTTTTATTTCAAAATAGTATTGGGTTGTATGAAGAAACATCTTAAAATACTCGTAGTTAAGCCTATTTACTCGAAATGGACTCAGATCATAATTTCTTTTGTTTCAGTTATATCACTCAGGTTACCCAAAATCAACACACGTCACAGAAGATAGATAGCTTGTATGTTTGTGTGATGGTCTAAAATTACCACCTACGTTTACTACGTGGATCCCACACTAATAGCTTGACTGTGATAGAGGTTACAGCATTCCCCATCCTTGTCTTATGTTCATCACCACTTGAAAAGCATTAGCCAGGGCAAAGAAAAGCATCATTAAAGTTCCAGGAATTCAGAGTGTGGCTCCCACCGAGAGATGACTAATATGTTTCATTATCGGACTCTTTGTCACTCTGTATAGTTTTCTAGTTTCGCCAACGGTTCTCAGATTTCGCTTAAAAAGTCAAATTTGCCATTCTTCATATCTGTTTCATCAACAACAATCAGCTGTTCTTGATGACTGAGTGGATATCATCATCATCATCATCATCATCATCATCATCATCATCATCACCATCATCATCATCATCATCATCATCATCATCATCATCATCATCATCTTCAACTTATGTTGAGGCAAAAAAGTTGTGGGACACCCAAGAAGAAGATGGAAAAATGAAATATAAATATTTCGTTTCACAGAATTGATAGAAAGAAACTGATGGGGATCCTAAAGAAAATAGGTGTTGAATGGAAAGATAGGAGGTTGTTCAGTAATCTTTATATGAAACGAGTCAAAGTCAGGATAGGAGAAGAAATGTCAGAAGGAAGCGAAATGGAAAGAGGAGTACGCAAAGGATGCAGTTTATCAATATATATTTTTTTATTTTAGTAGGTTATTTTACGACGCTTTATCAACATCTTAGGTTATTTAGCGTCTGAATAAGATGAAGGTGATAATGCCGGTGAAATGAGTCCGGGGTCCAGCACCTAAAGTTATCCAGCATTTGCTCATATTAGGTTGAGGAAAACCCCCGAGAAAACCTCAACCAGGTAACTTTCCCCGACAGGGAATCTAACCCGGGCCATCTGGTTTCGCGGCCAGACGCGCTAGCCGTTACTCCACAGGTGTGGACTCCTTTATCAATCATCTACCCTGTTCATCACCTACTTGGAGGAATTAGTGAAGAACTGTTTTCAGAACATGAGAGGAGTGATAGTAGGAGGAAGAAGAATAAAGTGCATAAGATTTGCTGATGATATGGCGTTGTTAGCAGTAGAGGAAATGGTACTAAAGTGATATGTTACTGGAGCTAAATGACAGCTGTGAGCAGTATGGGATGAAGATAAATGGAAATAAAAACGAAGAGCATAGTCATAGGAAGAAAAATACAGAAGATAAACTTGTGAATTCTAAATGAGGCAGTAGAGCAACTGTACAGCTTCAAATACCTGGGGTGTACTATAAGCAGTAACATGAGCTGCTACCAGGAAGTCAAAAGGAGAATAGCAATGGCAAAGGAAGCTTTTAATAGAAAAAGAGCATCTTGTGCGGACCTCTGAAAAAAGAACTAAGAAAGAGACAAGTGTCTCTTGTATGGAATGTGGCATTGTATGAGGCAGAAACATGGACATTACGACAAAGTGAAGAGAAGCGACTAGAAACTTTTTAAATGTGGATATGGAAGAGAATGGAGAGTGTATAATGGACAGACAGGCTTAGAAATGAAGCTGTGTTGGAAAGAGTGGATAAAGAAAGAATGATGCTGAAACAGCTCAGTAAGAGAAAAAATAATTGTCTGGTTCACTGGCCTACTGCCTACTGAAGGATGCACTGGAAGGAATGGTGAACGGGAGAAGAGTTCGGGGCAGAAGAAGATATCGAACAATAAACGACATTAAGATATATGGATCATATGCGGAGACTAAGAAGGAGAAAAAAGGAAAGACTGGAGAATGCTGGGTTTGCAGTGAAAGACCTGTCCTTGGGCAGAACACTATGAATGTATGAACAGACCATATCAGCCTACCGTGACGATGATGATTAGCCTAATAGAAAATTTCTTAAGTGTAAAAGGAATATCAAAAGTGATTACAGTATTGGAGTACTTAATTTTGGTGAACTTATGCAAAATGACTTGCATAAATCTACTTCAACCGTTCCTAAATGAAATAAATAGCCCTAAAATATATTAATTTTTGTAGTTATAAAAATTACTTTATGTGTATAGTGAGAATCACGTAAGAGTAGTTTCTAAAATGCTAATTTGACCGTCTCTTCAGAGTTTCCAACTAATAATAATAATAATAATAATAATAATAATAATAATAATAATAATAATATTATTATTATTATTATTATTATTATTATTATTATTATTAATATTATTATTATTATTATTATTATTATTATTAGTATTAATAATGTCTTGCTTATTTGCTTATTTACCACATCTCGTCTTTATGTTGAGAGTTGCTTTCTAAATGGTAAAATAATTTGTGAAAAAGTATATTTTCCTTCTGGACCTATCGCACATTATGTTGCTGGCCGAAATTTCATGAGAAAATTTCTTCCCCCATGAGGAACCGAACAAGCGCGAATTCCGTAACTCGAGTCCTAGACAGGACGCTTTAGACCATGACGCCACGGCGTGGGACACTTATAGAAATATTAACAAAAATTAAAGAATAGAAACATTAAGATTAAAAAATACTTAGGTTATATTTTTGTTTTGTATAGGATATGAACATGCTACACAGAAATATCATACCACAGGCGAACTAGGCAACACATTAGACGATATTGCCGGTTTCGGAAAAAGAATCAAGCAAAACCGAAGCCATCTAGAAGTGAAAATAAAGGCTTCAGATTTCACAAATTGGTTGCGATGACAACAAGCCAATTTGATATACGATAAAAGCATAAACCTAACTTGGGCTTACGAGTTGCCTGTGTTTTGACACACGCTGTGAGCTCCTTGATTGTATTGTAATGATAGTAAATTACCCCTCTCTGGATGTCTTATCTTCAAGGTGGGGACGCCAGATGCCTATCGCCCCGGCGCTACAGGGTAAAGGCGGGGCGTAATGTAGCTATGAAGTAGCCACATCTTTTATTTCTCTCTAATCGTTATCTCGTAGCGAATAAACCCCCCTCAGATGAATATGGATCAGTCTTTTATTTCGTATAACTTTCTTATCGACGTCATATAATCTATACATTGTCTCCAATTATGGGATATTTTATACCCTGATAAAGTATTTGAATCAATGTTTATTTTTACGAAAAATCAGCTCTCTTTTCACAAGTACCACTGTTTATGTCCTGATAGAAGTTAAATAACTTCATTCCAGATAAAAAATAGAGGTAAAATTCACGCTATCCCTGCTTTCAAGACGATTAAGTTTAGACTGCAAAGTTTTTAGTATGCATTCTTCACCTCGACACTAGAAAAGTAATTGGCGTAAAATTTGTTAGGAAGATCTAGGCCCATGCTGTCGTTGCGAAAGAAATATTTGTATACGTCTTCTAGTCGAACAAGTGACCTGTTAATCGTGTTCCGGGCAAAGATAATTCAGATTTCAAATATAAGTAAATATTGAAATGCTAGTTTTGATTTTAATCCTTTATAACTTCCATTTATAACCACAGACGCTACACTATTCATAGGTGATGTCCACCGACTGTGGAGTAACGATTAGCAAGTTAGCAGGCCCGGGTTCAAATATGGTTGCGACAAGTTACGGGTTTTGTTTCTTCCCGAGGTTTTCCCTCAAATAACTGAAGCAGAATAGCTGAAAAACTTTCGGTGTTTGACCTTGGACTCATTTCGTCATCATAATTGAATCGTTTATTTTAGAAAGGTACAAGTCACATTTTTGTGGAAAATTATGCTTTGTTAAAAAATATACTCTATCGGTATAGCCGGATTAAGTTTAGAAAGGTCACATTCCTAACTCGACTACATTTGTTGCTATGGAGGTTAGATAAATACGTTTATTTGAGAAAGGACACACAACCTGGATATATTCCCTTTATTCACTAAACTAACTGTAGTCAACATGCGAGGAAAAAAGTTCTAAAATATGTAAGTGAGGAGACAATACAGTATCTTTCTATGACACCATTGTGAACTGGTCAACTACAACATAGGGTAATCCGAGTAAATTGCTCATGTCAAAAGTGAAAAAAGAGGCATATTTCCATATTTATCAGTATTTTGTACACTTATTCTTCATTAAAGGATTGATTTGTAATATGTCCACTTTTTTAACTCTCATTGTTCCTGTGTTTAGTTTAGAAAGATCACTGTCCAAGACAAAAAAATTCCACAGAAACCACCCTTTTCATTTAAGGGGTTAGATACAGCTTACAGCAGTAATATTTTTGGAAATATTTAACATTTTTTTTTCCTCCATTATTGTATCTTGTACAATAATGAAAATTGGTATGTGTAAAACACTGTCCTTCTGCTATTTGAAAAATATTTTTACGATTTAAAAAATTATTTATATATATATTTTTTTTTCAAAATTCATAATGGTCGTAGTTCACTGTGCAGTGATGAAGCGTTTCCCTCATAACTCATAAACTTGTTAACTTCTTCATGTTCTCTCTCTTTTATTTTATTTCTGAAACTCATGTTTACAATATCTTGCTCTTTCAACTACATTTCTTAAAAAATAACATTTTATTTTATTTTGTGTTAGAAGAAAATTACTGATATTTAACCATTTTTGAAAATAAATTTTATTTCTTATCAGACAGTCTATGAGAGGTAGAGAAGTGATTTTGCATCGTATTGTAGATATGACATGCATAAACACACACAAAAAATTTCATCACAGAATGTTGGATAGTTTTTGAGTTATGTGGGAAACGCTTCATCACTGCCCAGTGAACTGAATTTTGAAAAAAGAAAATGTAAATAACTTTTTTAAATCGTAGAAATATTTTTTCATATAGCAGGACCGTGTTTTACATATACTAATTTTCATTATTGTATAAGATACATTAATGGAGGAAAAAAATGTTGAATATTTCCAAATTTTTACTGTTGCAGCTGTACCTAACTCCTTTAAAAATCAGAAACTCGTGTGTAAAGTGTATTTTAGTATCCTTCCCAAGATGCAATACAAAGAAATGAAAAAAATAATTTTCTTTAATTTAAATAGTTTTTTATGACTCCTGTAAAATTGGGAAAATGTGACTTGTGCCCTTTCTAAAATAAACGATTCAATTACACTTTCCTTCTTTGATCATCATCTCCGCTTCTTTCACATATTTCGGGCTTGCTCCGATATAGGTTCGGCTGTGGGCCGTGATGTGTGGTCATTAGTTGCTGGTGGTAGTGATATGTACCGTGGGCGTCTATACCGGTGTAGAAATATTTATGAATTATGGAAAAATATAAGACTATTACAGATGATGCAGCAATACTGTAAAAGATCTCTTCGGCAGCGGCGTTTTTCTGCTGATCTGAACCTACTGTACGCTCGGGTCTGGGCTCGAGTCTCGCTTGGGCCAATTGCCTGGTTAATTCTTTTCCGATGTTTTCGTCGTAAGGCGAATATCAGATAATCTACAGCGAATCCTCAGCTTCATCTTGCCAAATACCATCTCGTTATCACCAATTCCATGGACGCTACGTAAGCTAGTAGTTGATATAATAATAATCCGTGACGCTACAGCCCGTGAAGAGCCTAGACCGACCAGCCGGCCGCTGGCCTCACGCCCACATGCCGAAGCAGAGGTGAACGATCATCCAACCAGAATGGAGGTATCGTGTGGTTAGCATGACGATCCCCCCAGCCGTTATAGCTGGCATTCGCAACCGGATTTCGCTACCTATCGTAGCTCCCAAATGCATCACGATGCTGGGTGGGGGCCGGTCCCATACACTGGCCGAAATTTCTTCCCCCACGAGGACTCGAACCAGCGTGCATTCCGTAACGCGAGTCCTAGGCAGGATGCCTTAGACCACGACGCCACGGCGCGGGATAGTAGTTGGTATAGCGTTATTAAATAATATATTGAAAAAGATCTCGTCGAACGCCATCATTTTCACTACAAATTTCATTCGCAATGGTCTGGGTTTGAACTCGAGTCATTTACAGTGGAAAGCCGACGCTCTACCAGTTCTTATAACGGTGCTCACATATGATAATTATGGTACGATAAATATTCTTTACAGGGTATTTGAACTGTGAAGCCACAACGCATGTCTTCAGTTTCTCCTCCTCACAAATTCTGTTCAAGTATTCCTTGAGGAAGTGGTTCAGATACAAATCTTCATGCATGGCTAAACTAAAGTATTGCGATGTTCTCTAATTTTATAATTATTGCCCCATTTTTGACGTCATGTTGTTAATCTTCTATCGCTTAAGTTGCTTAATTGCCCAAATAACTGATCTTACAAAAAAATGTAGATGATAACACTGGAGGCTTCTTCCTATTGTGAAGCAAAAATACGGCTGGTATTGATCCGCGCTAAAAATAGTTCCTGTGCTCGCTCTACTTTCAAGCTCACGATTTTATCTTAATTCTTCTTCATTTTCTGCCTCAAGTTCACTAAATGGTTATCTTAATTTCTTTTTAACTCCCTAGAATTTCGACTAAATTACTTCCAACCATGCTTTTATCTATTTATATAAAGTGCTATTAATTCTAGATTAAGACAAGGTTACAAGCAAAAACATATTGAAATTAAACCTGGGACGAAACGATAACATCCAGATGACAGAAAAAGATACACAGATTTAAGGTTGGATGACGTTCCCTTCGAAGGCATACTAAACAGTACAAGGGAAGCTGGTACATTACAACCGGGATGCCTTCAGGACGAAACAAGGAGTACGGGCATAGAACTTCCTGCTCTGATTTTCTTTCACGGTTGACACTATTGCCTTGCTATAATATTATCTTAATGCCCTTTCACAATGAAAATTAAACATAACCGTAACATAAACACAGAAGTTTGCGCCCAGGTTACCAAATGGAATCATTCACAATGATTCACATAAACACTGACATTAACATTGCCGTTAGACGTTAACATGAAAGTTTGCAAACTCCAAACCTTCATGCTTATGCTTACGTGATTTGCAAACAGTACACAATCGTGGAGCGTTGAAGTATACGACAGAATATGACGTCGTTATGTTTCCATGGTTACCAAATATCTTTGCGGTTATGTTTATGTTCCCATCGTGAATGTTCTTGATTTTACCGTAACGTTTACATTTTCAAGTTAACACTTAGAGTAAGGTCACCTATATCGCACCACTTTAGCATTTATAATTTTTATTGAACAATACAGTTTTTATTTTCTGCATTCCTTTACAGAGATACATTCCCAGAACATTTACCTTTCATGTAAAAAAGAATCCTTGAATTTGATTTAATATTTTATAATTAGAATGACATTTTCGAAACAATTGTCAGTGGTGCCATTTGGGCAACTAGTTTCCTAAATAGCACTTGTGGTTTCTTAAATCGCACCTCTTTATCTGCAGAGAACAGGGTGAAGGAAAGCTTTTAATATTGAACATATTGAACAGTATTTAATATGAATAATGTAATAAATGCAAATTACAAGTCCATTGAAATTAAAGGAAGAGAGTAACGCATCTTAAATGAAATTGAAAAAAATAGAGCATAAATTACCTAACATTTAAACTTCCTAAATGCGTTTTTTATTGTTACACATTTGCCATGTGCTTCACCAGGTAGTTCTGACTGTAAACTGCGTCACTTTTTTCCACGATTATCTCAAGTCCACCTAAGAACTGCTTCATGATATAGCTGTCTGAAATGGTTTGAAGATAGAAACATCTAAAGGCTGGGCCTATGAGTATTATGACGAGGAAGCTGAAGCAAGAGCACACCATTTTCCTGAGATAATCTAGCTTCTAAATTTTTGGAATGGGTCGTATAGGTGGACATAACAGAAGCAGCACTTTTTTCTTTGGCAGGTTTGAGTGACAAATAAAATGTTTTATCTATTCGACAATTAGTTCACTGTTGATGTAACCTGACTCTGAGCAAACAAATAACGATCCTGGAGGAGCACCAGCTCATAATGTAAGAAGTGCTGTTTGACGTTTAAAAATTATCATGGGTGGCACAAAATACCTGGTGCGCTTGTACAACACACACTTGGTGTATTAACGCCCTTTTCACCACTTGATATTCCACCCACCTGATGCATTCCTTGTTCAGTTAACATTTTTGGGGACTTCTTTTGTACGTCTAGAATTGCTACAGTTGCTCATATCGCACCAGTGCGAATTAGGCACCTACAAAGTGGTGCGAATTAAGAAACTACGTCATAAGTTTTTATTTCCTTCATTCTAGCCTATAATCAC
The DNA here is from genome assembly GCF_040183065.1 of Periplaneta americana. Taxonomy (NCBI): domain Eukaryota; kingdom Metazoa; phylum Arthropoda; class Insecta; order Blattodea; family Blattidae; genus Periplaneta; species Periplaneta americana. The sequence continues at coordinate 29,417,139 of NC_091127.1, read as the reverse complement.
CACATGTTCCAAAATCCTACTAATTTAAATGTTCTTTAATATTTCTTTAAATCAATAACAGCTTAATATTATGGATTCCTTTGCATACAAATCCGTTATCTAGTTACAAAATGTCAGCTAAATATACATCCACCTGAACGATTATATTAGATAGGCCTACACTATCCCCACTCTGCTGACATACAGAAGTGGCAGAAATCAAGTGACATGGCAGAAGTCCATATGGTAGATTGTAACAATACCACTAGATGCCACACTACTACTGGGTGTTCATTTCAAAGTGTGTCATGACGTCACTGTTGTTGGGTCACCGATTTGAAGCGAGTTTCAGCTTATATGTTAGAGAAGTTGCCTATTATTTAAGGCGTTCTTCAATCTGAACTTGAGAACGTGTACGGTATAACTTGAACGTCGTAGCAACAGATGGCGGTCTGTACGGTCTGTGTGCTACCATAACCTCTTTCGAACTGTGTTTTGCGCCGGCAAGTCGTACGCAGGGTATTTGTTATCATCGGTTGCGTACGGTAACATTCCACAACACAAATCAAATGCTCCGTGTCCATGTTGACCGTCGAAGTTAATGTCAACAAATACGTAAGTAATCGACTTAACCCTCTCCCCATATCCCGACAGTACGTATTTCCAAACAGTTCACATTCCTGCCACTACCGGCGTTACCGTTCGTATCGGTACGTACTCTTCAGAATGAACGCCGTACTTGCTAGGCAACTTCTCTGCCTCTTAGGTTATACACCTCTGCGGAAGTGTAGGAAGATTGAATTCTCTAGGCTCATCGGCTAGCCACATGACGGCATACAGCCAGCCATGACACATTTTGAACTGAACACCCAGTATAGTAGCTAGTTTAAAATAGCAGTGGTGCCATTTAGGAAGCGGTGCGATTTATGCTACTCTATCCTACGTTACGTTTAATTTTCATTGTGAATGAGCCTTTACACTTTGTTACGTTGTGCTTACGTTAAAATATCCAGAGCTATGTTATATTCATTCATTTACAGATCTTTCACTGCCACCTCAGCATTCTCAATCTTTCCTATTTTCTGCCATCCTCTTAGTCTCCGCATATGATCCAAATAACTAGCTTGTATAGATTCAAATAGTCCTTACATAAAGAATTATTGCTGTAGTTTTTGGTCCTCTACGCCGTAGTTCGTCAGTTGTAATGAGAACATTTGTACACAGAGTATCAGTTTCTTTTTCTATGCGGGGCTTGTTGAAAGAAGTGGATTAATGTATGACACATCAAACACAAATGACTATGTCATTATTTGGCAATACTGAAACTTTTTCTTTGCTTGTAATGATGTAATACGCGTCTACAACTTTTCTGACGTACAGTAGAGCCAGCGGACGTAATTTCTTAAGTTTTTAGATCGTTATCTTCTCTGTGGTACTTTTCTAGGAAATATTAGGCTTGTGTTTGTAGTTGAGGCTCCATCCACGTTCTGTTTACGACCGTATTTTATTGTTAATACTGCAATATGCTCTTACATACATACGTAGGCCTACATAATAAAGCATTTTATCGAATGGACTACAAGATTATTATCGCTCCAGCATTCATTTGAGTGTTCCGAGGTAGGATCACGAAAAACAGGCACTCTGTATCGTTTGCAGACTTTTCATCACTCCTACTAACTTAGGTACATATGGTTATATGTACTTTGAAATATTGCGCACTAATTAGTAAAGTAAGTAAGTAAGTAAGTAAGTAAGTAAGTATGTATGTATGTATGAAATTTGATTTCACGTGAGTGGAATCAGAATCTTACAAATGACTTTTTAGGAACCCAGAGGTTCATTGCCACCCTCACATAAGCCCAACACTGATCCCTATCCTGAGCAAGATTAATCCAGTTCCTAGCATCACATTCCACCTCCCTCAAATCCATTTTAATATTATCCTCCCATCTATGTCTTGCCCTCTCCAAAAGGTCTTTTCCCCTCAAGTCTTCCAACTAACACTCTATATGCATTTCTGGATTCCTCCATACGTGCTACATCCTCTGCCCATATCTCGTGACCAGAATAATGTGCGAAATGGAAAAAAAAAATTGGATATTTATCCTTCGAAGAGGTGGAAAAATTCAAATATCTTGGAGCAACAGTAACAAATATAAATGGCACTTGGGAGGAAATTAAATTCAGAATAAATATGGGAAATGCCTGTTATTATTCGGTTGAGAAGCTTTTGTCATCTAGTCTTCTGTCAAAAAATCTGAAAGTTAGAATTTATAAAACAGTTTTATTACCGGTTGCTCTGTATGACTGTAAAATTTGGAATTTCACTTTGAGAGAGGAACAGAAGTTAAAGATGTTCAAGAATAAGGTGCTCAGGAAATATTTGGGACTAAGACGGATGAAGTTACAGGATAACGAAGAAAGTTACATAACCCAGAACTGTACGCATTTTATTCTTCACCCACATAACTAGGAACATTAAATCAGACGTTTGAGATGGGCAGGGTATGTAGCACGTATGGATGAATCCAGAAATGCATATAGAGTGCTAGTTGGAAGACGTGAGGGGAAAAGATCTGGGGAGGCTGAGACGTAGATGGGAGGATAACATTAAAATTGATTTAAGGGAGGTGGGATATGATGGTAGAGAACGGATTAATCTTGCTGAGGATAGGGACCGATGGCGGGCTTTTTTGAGGGCGGCAATGAACCTCCGGGTACTTTAAAAGCCATTTTGAAGTAAGTAAGTATTATTATTATTTGACTATGTTCAGAGACGGTTAAACGAAGAAACGGAGAACAGTGTGGAACCATAATAAGTTAGTAGCAAAATTCGAAACATTATAAGTAATTGATTAACTAGCGAACTTACTCATGTTAATTATGTAAGTTTGTGCGGCTTACAGCTTTTTCGGTGCTTCATCACACCATCCTCAGAGTCTACTAGATCTCGGCGTAATCTCGAACTTCTCTGCCTGTTATGTGGGTGCGTTTGATTGTTGAATGGTGTTGAAAAGTGGAGTCAAATAGTCTGTGTGTACTGAAATTGATCTATGTGTTGAGAATTTGATCGGGGTGTGTTTTAGTGTGTTTGTATATTTCGTATTGTTCTAGTGTGTTGAGTTTTTGGTTCTTGGGTTGTATGTGTAGGATTTCTACGTCCGCATTTATGTTATTGTATGTATGGTTAGCACTTGTTATGTGATCGGCGTATGTAGATGTATTGTGTCCTCTGGTTATTGCTTTAATGTGTTCTTTGTAGCGTGTTTGGAATGATCTGCCTGTCTGTCTAACGAAATATACAAACACACTAAAACACATCCCGATCAAACTCTCAACACACAGATCAGTTTCAGTACACACACACTATTCAACTCCATTTTTCAACACCTTTCAACAATCAAACGCACCCACATAACAGACAGAGAAGTTCGAGATGACGCCGAGATCTAGTAGGCTCTGAGGATGGTGTGATGAAGCACCGAAACAGCTGTAAGCCGCACAAACTTACATAATTAACACGAGTAAGTCCGCTAATTAATCAATTACTTACATTCAAGTGTTAAAAGTAGTGTACGCAAGATTCAAAATGGAAACATTATAATTAGAGGGAAAAAATAGGCTTGGCGTATCTCAAAGATTTCTTTGCAATCTAAGTTATATCACACAGCATCCATCTGATCTTGAATGCTGGTTTCTTTCGGAACAGCTGTAAGCAGCACAAACTTACATAATTAACACGAGTAAGTCCGCTAGTTAATCAATTAATTATATTCAAGTGTTAAAAGTAGTGTATGTATGTATGTATTTATTTACACTGCAATGGGTATATACCCGGTGGCAGTGGTAACTAATTACACTCAATAATGACAATAATAAACTTATTAGTTAAAAATGCACTTAATAATAATACCAATAATTAATACAAATAATTAATACTAACAATAATTTATAATAATAATAATAATAATAATAATAATAATAATAATAATAATAATAATAATAGCAGGGAACATCCTAAATTAAATGAAGCACGATCACTTAAAATAACATTTAAAGTAAATCTAATCTGTATCTTAAACCTAAGTTCGAACTAAAACTCACGAGTATGATATGTTCATATCTGCACAAGTACCTTTCCACATTACACTCATTTCCCTGTCAACTCACTCACTGCACTGGAACTACGACACATTTCACTGATTCTATCCTGATTTCACTAACACTTCAAAAACATTTCACTGTTCAAATACTTTACACTGCCACTATAAACTATAAAGCTTCACTGACAGGAACACGTTTCACTGACACAACACACTTCACTGACACAACATAATTCTTCACTGATACAACACTTCAATAACAAAATATCATTTACACCCTTTACATACTGTGTATAATTATCGTCTATTAGTAAAGTCCTTAAGCCTATTTTTAAATACGTTTTTGGTTGTTGGTAAAGCCTTTAGTAAGTCTGCAGGTAAAGCATTCCAGTCCCTGATAGTACGATTGAGAAAAGAAAACTTTCCAGTGTCCGTCCTCTGTATTCTTTCCCTCAATTTATATGCGTGGTCGTTCCTTGAAGAGTGTACGCAAGATTCAAAATGGAAACATTATAATTAGAGGGAAAAAATAGGCTAGGCCTATCTCAAAGATTTTTTTGCAATATAAGTTATATCACACAGCATCCATCAGATCTTGAATGCTGGTTTCTTTCGTGAGATATTATCAGATAATAGTCTCCCTAATGTACGCCATAAGAAGATAGGTCCCGAGAAAATCTATTTTAATATTATGTACTAATAGAAAAAGCTCTTTCCAAGGTTCGAACCCTAGGCACCGGCACAGAAAGCTAATACACTAGCGTTTCGCACATACAGTAAAGTGCAATCATCAGAGTTATGTTTCGAGAATCCCTGCGGTTCATAAACAAACAGTGCTCGCTGGACAAGCCGGCATCTCGGCCGAGCGGGCGGTTCTCTATCTCCTAGCAACCGGGATAATAAATAATCAGGCCAGACATGTGAGCCCGGGCCGGTTAATGAGGTAACGCCGAGGAAACCTCTAATTTATTGGGCTCGCCGGACGGACGGCGCTCTTCTTATTAGTCCTTCTTTTTTCTATTCCACCTGTAATTCGTTTCTTATTTTAATGTAACTGTGGCTGGGATTAAGAAATCGATATCATCTTCACACGTCAGTAGCTAAATTGACGATCGATTCTCGTACACTTCTAATATCTCTTCATGTTTATATTTTCTCATTGTACGAAGTATAGACAAGCTATTGTGAAGCTGCAGAAGAATATAGGGTAAAGGTTGGTAATATTGTGATACTAATAATACAGGGCTATTTAAAAAGAAGGAGCAGATTTGAAATATTTATTTCTTCCAAACTACAAAAGATAGAAACACAATTCCAACGTTTCTGGACAGACGAAAGTTTAAATTTTGAACAGTCCGGGTAGAAGTTCCAATCACAGCCGCATTGGCGCTGTTGATTGTCTGTAGTAAAATGGCGACACAACAGGAGAAAGCATTTTGTGTGTTGCAATTAGCAAAACCAGAGTCCATTATTGAAGTTCAACGTGCTTTTCGTAGTCAGTTTAATAAACAATCGCCTCGTCATAAGCAGATTTACCAGTGGCATTCGTAGAAGATGGTTGCATCTGCAAACAGAAAAGCACGGGACGTCCACGCACATCGAATGAAAATGTCGAGCGTATTCGTACAGTTTACGAAAGGAGCCCAAAAAAATCCACAACACGAGCAAGCAGAGAACTGAGCATTCCTCAACCAACGGCATGGCGAGTTCTGAAACACCGTCTGCACATGAAGCCGTACAAACTGCAGTTATTGCAAGCATTTTATCCTGACTACCACAACAATGACACCATTCCAGGACGTTGGATTGGAAGAGGAGGAGGAGAAGATCAATTTCATCCCCGGTGGCCTCCCAGGTCTCCAGACCTCACTCCTTGTGATTTTTATCTGTGGGGTTACGTAATAGACCATGTTCTTATTCCCACTATGCCTGACATTGGCCTTAACACTGCAATCAACAGCGCCAATGCAGCCGCGCATGACAAGCAACAGCGCCAATGCGGCCGTGATTGGAACTTCTACCCGGCCTGTTCAAAATTTAAACTTTCGTCTGTCCAGGAACGTTGGAATTGTGTTTCTGTCTTTTGTAGTTTGGAAGAAATAAATATTTGAAATCTGCTCCTTCTTTGTGAATAGCCCTGTATTATGATAGTACTTTTGGAGAATTTTTTACAATTTTACTGAGCGAGAGAAGGGCCGGTTTTGTGCAGAAATGTGTCCATGAACATTCCCTTTTAAAACGTTGACGCAAAAAAAAAAAACGATCTTCCTCTCGCTCAGTAAAATTGTAAAAAATTCTCAAAAATAACTATCATAATATTATTAGTATCACAATATTACCAACCTTTACCCTACTTACTTTCAAACGTTCAAGCAATGCACGCTCCAGAATTTCTGATATCGAAAAGTGATTCTGGAATGCGTTTCCCTATTCGTCTGCCCTATTTATAGTCTCTTTTCCTGAATCATTATCCGCATTTTTGCAATGTTTTCTTACGAAGGAACGGACGAAAATCGTTGTGTGCCGCGCCTACTGATAAATAGGCTATAGGCCTATATCAACTGTGTGATTATTCAGTGTATGAGGTATATATAATGATGAAATTATATTTTGGCGAGATGAGATTTAGGATTCGCCATGAAATTACCGGATATTTGCCTTACAGTTGAGGAAAATCTCGAATAGAACCAAAAAATTATTAGCCCAAGTAGGAATCGAATTAGTATCCTGCAATGTTCGAAAATGAAAGAGACAACTAAAGACATCATAAACTTCGTCTCATTTCATATGAAAAACTAATTGTAAGGTCTGTGCTGAAATCCTTAAGCGATTAACATATGAAAAGGTGGGAGTAAAGGACAGCGAATATTTTTATAACAGACACAGCAGGCCTCCTTCTACAGAGCAAATATCGAACTTCGGCATACTCTACAAACTTGAACCCAAAATAGCGTCTGTAATGTAACATATTCACACTAGAGATGAACAAAACTAACTGGCGCTCTCGCTCGCTGTGTTCGTTGCATTTGTCTTTCGAGTCTCGTCTCGTCTCGTTCATCATTCTCGAAATAGCATTTGGTCGGCGTGGAAGATTTCGTTACTTTGATTAACATATATCACTGAAATAAATAGCATTATAAATGTTTCAATGAAACAAAAAGACAAAACAGAACAGTATCTTAGTTAACAAAATGTTCTGGTTCTATTGTATGATATTACCTATGGTTATAAAAACATAAAAAAATAATTCTCAAATAAATTTGCATTTCTAAGAGACATAAAACATAACGTTAATATCTTTTTACTTGAGATTGCACACTTGATCTCAAACATATGAAAAGAAAATTCCTAGCCTTTTAATAAGGGCCGAGTAATTAAATAAAGACTGGGGAAAGGATTATTATACACTGAAAGGTAGAGATGATGTTTCAAATAGGCTACTTGATTGTTTATACATATACAGAGTGTTTCCGAGGTGATGTTACAAACTTTCAGGGATGATGAGGAAGGGCACATGTATCAATTTGAGATAAGGAACCCTGGTCCGGAAATGACTGAGTCAAAAGTTATAAGCAAAAATAGTTGTGTGGAAATGGAATTGTAATTTGGCAACACGTGCCCTCCTTCCCTTAACTTTTGGAACAGTCGTGGAAAGATGGTATGGGCCGAATGTCTCCTACCTGGGTACTCGGCCCGATACAATCTGTGAGCTTGTCTACTGTTCCCATTGGCTCATCCGTATTCGAAAATCAGGTCTGCTTATTCCGCTCTCGTGTACTCCATTTCACTAGGACTAATCGACTGGACACTGCAACTTCTACACATACACTGCTGTCTACAGACGTGTATATCAGGACCGACCATGTCCGTTACACATTACGCTATCTGCATTGCTTTAGTGTAGTTTCCTGTCCCCATCTCTCAGACAGAGCACTGAATGGAATACTGTAAGTAGACAACGTAAACAACGTCAGATGAATACAGTATGTGTAAGATGTACAGATAAATATAGAGAAATAAGGTGTACAGAGGAATAAAATTATTTCATTTCCACACAACTATTTTTGCTTGTAACTTTCGACTCGGTCATTTCCGGACCAGGGTTCCTTATCTCAAATTGATACGTGTGCCCTTCGCCATCATCCCTGAAAGTTTGTAACACCACGTCGGAAAGAGCCTGCATAAGAGTTACCAAAGTAGATAAAAGTTCAGTCAGGTATAAACAACTGTGACGATTCAAGGTTGCTTGACGTTCGGGACTTCGGGAGTGATCAATCTCGATGTCTCGAAATACTCACAAGCAGTCTTTACGTCAACGACGCTACGTATAGAACATTGTCGTGCGGGTTTTCGGCTTTGCGGGCGCTGTTAGTCTTGCTTTCTCGATCGTTCTTCATCTCTAATTCACACCCACGACGCCGATGGTATGAAAAACAAAATCTTACTATGAAGGATGTACGCGGCTACAAATCGTTTATCTTAGCGAAATAAAACTCAATTTCCTGTTTCAGTATCAGAATACTTCTTCATACTTTGTACAATGAAAAAGTGAAATCGATTAGGCTATAATTCCAGCATACTCAGCAAATGAGTACTATGTGTATTAGTAGATATTGTTGGAGGGTGTTAACGACAAAGTTGTGGCATGTGTAGAAAATCACTGTGGCACAGTCTGCAATATTAATTCATATCGAACGTCTCTCTGATTAATGTACAGCGAGTTACAAAATTAACAGCTCCAGATAGAATCTGAATTGTGTTCCCGACTACCCCCCGTAAATTCTTTATTCGTAGTGGCAGGCTCACATTTGTTTTTGTTGTGGATAATCAATGAACACGTAGCGTCGGGAAGTGTTGTAGGATCTCCTCCCCCTGCAGTACTCGTCCGTACCTGGCGGTTACAACTAGGTAGACTACAAGCTAAATTAACTTTATTCCTACTTAAAATACAAGACAATGCTAGCCACGGAATGCGCAACGCGTAAGCTAGAACTTTCACGCTACAGTCTTGAGTTCGAGTTCTGCCTAGTGCACAGATATTTGTTCTTTATAGTAGAATCCTGAATATCCGTCATCCTATTAACAGACTAGCGGACTATTCGACTTTTCTCTCTCTGTTCTTTTCCTGCTGCAAAAGAAAATGCGAAGCCCTGTACATTATCTTAGTAGGCCTATGTATTTTTTCTGCAGATGGTCATTAGAAGCCTTTACAGCAGCAGTCATCAGCACAGAGCATCCTGGGACTAGCGTCTCTTACCCGCGGAGAACACACTGCACTATGTGACTGGCTCTCAGTCAATAAATTAGTATTAAATTGTAACAAAACTAACATAATTCAATTTAAATCCTGTCCAAATTCAACCTCGCAAATTTCTAGCGCAATAATTAACAATAGATCCCTATTAGAAACAACAACAACCAAATTTCTTGGCTTAAAAATCGATAATGTGTTAAATTGGAAAAATCATATTAAAGAAATTACCCCCAAACTAAATTCAGCATGTTTTGCTATTAGATCTATGCAAAAGATAGTAAATATCAATACCTTAAAAACAATATACTTGGCATACTTTCACTCGGTAATGAGTTTTGGAATAATATTCTGGGGAAATTCCACAGATAGTAACAGTATATTCCTATTACAAAAAAGAGTAATTAGAATAGTAGGTGCCAAATCTAGGGAATCTTGTAGGACTATTTTCAAAAAACTACAAATAATGCCCATGACTTGTCAGTATATCTTTTCATTAATAATCTTCCTCTTATGTAATCGTGAAAACTTTGTAACTAATTCAACATTTCATAGCATAAATACACGTCAAAAATGACTTTCATACTCCATCGGGAAGTCTATCATGCTATCAAAAAGGAGTGCGTTATATGGCAGTAAAAATTTTTAATAGCCTCCCTATCGATATAAAAAATGAAACTCAAAACATAAGATTATTTAGGGCCAAATTAAAGAAGTACCTAATTTCTCACGCCTTCTATTCGGTACGTGAATTCATAACATTCAATAACACTTCATGAAATTGATACTAAAACTTTGTGTTGTATTAGTAGACTATATTGTAAATCTCTTCTACATATTTTATCTAGACTGTGACTATAAATTAAGACTTTAAAATAGTATTAAGTTTTTTGACTTGTTTTATATTCTAGCTGTGAAGCACTGTATGAATATCATGGAATGTTAATAAATACAATACAATACAATAGAGCACCCTGGGGCTAGCGTCTCTTACCCGCGGAGAACACACTGTACTATGGTGCACTCGTAGCTGCTAGCGAGTATGCTTTCTACCTCTTCCTGCTGCACGACGGGGCACACGGGACGGCTCCGCTTACCCTTTATTTACCCTTAAACCATTTCAGCGAGTACTGACGACCATTGCTTTACAGTATGTATGAGGGTAATTTCATAAGTCATGGTAACTTTAGTCTATTATATCAGTCAATAAAGCTGCAGGAATAGAAATTCTACCAGCATACTAGAACTGATATTCTTGTAAATACATTCTTCATGCTACCATTTGTTATGTATTTTGAAATCACACTGTATTTGGTATTTTAAGAATGCGCGTCTCAAGACGCTGCTAAATGCTGCCCCTGCAAGATCCCATTAATAAATCATTTTAATTTAATATCTTATAATATATAGTCCCGCGCCCTGGCGTCGTGGTCTAAGGCATCCTGCCTAGGACTCGCGTTACGAAATGCACGCTGGTTCGAGTCCTCATGGGGGAAGAAATTTTCTCATGAAATTTCGGCCAGTGTATGGGACCGGTGCCCACCCAGCATCGTGATGCACTTGGGGAGCTACGATAGGTAGCGAAATCCGGTTGCGAATACCAGCTATAACGGCTGGGGGGATCATCGTGCTAACCACACGATACCTCCATTCTGGTTGGATGATCGTCCACCTCTGCTTCAGCATGTGGGTGTGAGGCCAGCAGCCGGCTGGTCGGTCGAGGTCCTTCACGGGCTGTAGCGCCACGGATTATTATAATATATAGCTTTTTTTTATTTGGCTATTTTACGACGCTGTATCAACATATAGGTTATTTAGCGTCTGAATGATATGAAGGTGATAATGCCGGTGAAATGAGTCCGGGGTCCAGCACCGAAAGTTACCCAGCATTTGCTCGTATTGGGTTGAGGGAAAACCCCGGAAAAAACGTCAACCAGGTAACTTGCCCCGACCGGGATTCGAACCCGGGCCACCTGGTTTCGCGGCCAGACGCGCTGACCGTTACTATATAGCTATATAGCTTTTAATGTTAACGTTTTAACCCATTTAACCCCCTTTTTACTTGTGATTTTTATGTACCTCTGCTTTCATCATGTAGCCTATTCCGTTCTACTTCACATATTTTTTAGTAGGTTATTTTACGACGCTTTATCAACAGCTTAGGTTATTTAGCGTCTGAATGAAATGAAGGTGATAATGCCGGTGAAATGAGTCCGGGGTCCAGCACCGAAAGTTACCCAGCATTTGCTCATATTGGGTTGAGGGAAAACCCCGGAAAAAACCTCAACCAGGTAACTTCCCCGACAGGGGAATCGAACCCGGGCCACCTGGTTTTGTGGCTAGACGCGCTAACCGTTACTCCACAGGTGTGGACCTTCGCATATATCTTCACTGTTTGCTTGTAACATAAAGTACTCTGTAGGTCTATCTATTGATCTGATGATGGTTAATTGCAACCGAAAACGTTAATCTTTATGTAAATAACAGCATCTTTGTATTTATCATTTTTGTGAATTGATATGTTTGACAATCTTTACAACAAACACTTTGAGTATATTTGCAATAGCTTATCGGACCCAACATGGTTTTCAAATTCATACATGTTAAAATTTAATAAATAAATGAAAAATCAGGAAACTATCCTGATCCTGCCATCAATCGGACATCTCCAACGGCTAGGGTCACATTCAGGAACATTGTAAGCTTACTTGTAAAGAAGCAGTGATTGGTCGTTCCTTCTCGGCATCATCTAAGCTCGTACATTTTACTCCGGTCAAATGAACTTATATGAAATGAAAAGTGGAGCGAAATGGAGAGTGTTGATAGGATGATACTTTTTAATGTTGTGAGAATGGAAGAACTCCCATATAAAACTATATCGTCCAATCTTGCCCATCCCAAGTTGCAGCGCCGAGGTTCAAACCCGAATTTGTTGTATTAAGCTACCGGAAGTTTGGCCTATATAGATCTTAATGAAAATAATTTACGCTAAATTTTTATCTGCGGAAAGCTTATACAATAATCATATTGCATTCTTGCTAAAAAGAAAAAAATATATAGCCTACCCTAATATAGAAAAATTTCATAATGTTTCGAAGACTCGATGTACCGTCGACCACAGTTAAAGAAAATTACAAAAATGTCCTAATCGTTACTTACTTGCTTATTGGCTTTTAAGGAACCCGGAGGTTCATTGCCGCCCTCACATAAGACCGCCATTGGTCCCTATCCCGAGCAAGATTAATCCAGTCTCTACCATCATATCCCACCTCCCTCATATCCATTTTAATATTATCCTCCCATCTACGTCTCGCCTTCCAAAGGTCTTTTTTCCTCCGGCCTCCCAACTAACACTCTATAGCCTATGTATTTCTGGATTCGCCCATACGTGCTACATGCCCTGCCCATCTCAAACGTCTGGATTTAATGTTCCTAATTATGTCAGGTGAAGAATACAATGCGTGCATTCTCCTGTAACTTCATCCCTCTTAGCCCCAAATATTTTCCTAAGCACCTTATTCTCAAACACCCTTAATCTCTGTTCCTCTCTCAAAGTAAGAGTCCAAGTTTCACAACCATACAGAATAACCGGTAATATAACTATTTTATAAATTCTAACTTTCAGATTTTTTGACAGCAAACTAGGCCTAGATGACAAAAGCTTCTCAACCGAATAATAACACGCATTTCCCATATTTATTCTGCGTTTAATTTCCTCCCGAATGTCTTTTATATTTGTTACTGTTGCTCCAAGATTTTTGAATTTTTCCACCTCTTCGAAAGATAAATCTCCAATTTTTATAATTCCATTTCGTACAAATTCTGGTCACGAGACATAATCATATACTTTGTCATTTCGGGATTCACTTCCAACCCTATCGCTTTACTTGCTTCAAGTAGAATTTCCGCGTTTTCCATAATGTATTTTCTCCTAACATATTCACGTCATCCGCATAGGCAAGAAGCTGATGTAACCCGTTCAATTCCAAACCCTCTGTGTTATCCTGTGTGTCCTAATCGTTGAGATCATTAAAAATAGCCTAATAGCCTACACCTATCTGATTATCCATTTGTAACGACTTCTACAGAAGGATAGTTTTCTCTCTCACTCTTATTTCTGAACTGAAGGCAAGGGTAGTATACCTACCAACCTTCGAAACATTATGGATTTTTTTTTATAGTTTTCCACCAACATTGGTTTCTTCCTCATTTAGTTAAACACCAACTCGTTTTAGCACGAATTTCAACTTGTGTCTTCAATATTGATAGTAAAAGTGCTGGTCCCTCAGATAACGGTGTAGCTTCCATTTGATTATGAAAAAAAATGTAAATGAGAAAATGTTGTAGAAAACGAAGACTCATTCAACGCTAAGCACATGGTGAGAAAAAAGAAAATCGAAACGATGGTAACCTAGGGAACCACGAGTGGACTAATGCATTTTCTTATTAGATCTAAGTAGCGACCATTTCTCCCATTAATTACCTCCACTGCTCCCCACGAATATTAACCAAGGGTTTAAAAGAAACCTCGCGCGCAGCCCGGATGGCGCAGAGCTCGGAGGTTTTGCCCTCAATTCTCGCTTCTCTCTCCTTCCCTCTTTCTTCATCTCGTAATCTCGTTTCCTTCATTTCACTTCACTCTTATAAATCACTTTTATATTCCCCTCTCCCCACACAACGCACGACACAGTGGTACAATGGCGATGGAATTTCAAAAGCTTATTCTATGCTGTTACCATAGTAACGGTTTCTCTCTCCCTTCCCCCCCTTTTGCAGGGGCCCGCCCCTTCCTGACCCCCGCATGGGCGTTTCTCCAGCACAAGCAATGAGAGCAATAGCGTGACATGGGCACTCACCCCCTCCCCTTTCCCTCAACCCCCCACAATCATAAAAATGACGGAAAATATTACCTCTATTTTCATTTTTCATTTCCATTTTCATTTACGAGATCTGAGGTGCCATTTCATTGTCTTGTCCTGTATCTGTGGCTCTTGCTAAAGCAGTGGTTTCCATGGTGTTTGTGAGTTAACATTCTTTTGTTTTCTACAAATTACTATATGTGCAAAATAAAAACTCTATATTATAGGCTAGTAACGATGAAAAAGTCAGACTTCAACTGTCAAAGAAGGATATGTTTTGAGTTTTAAATTAATCTTGTCTCCACAATATCTTAAACAGAAGTCAGGGTACTATTATTCCACACGACGCTTACAGTTCTTGAATGACCTTGACCTAAAGTAATTTGTATTTCTTTTTTGACCTCACATTTCACCGTCACGTGGGGTAGACACGATACAGAGTCTTCACTTAAAGACAGCAGAGAATGTCACAACGAAAACGAACAAACGTATCTGTTGTAGGTGGGAATCGAACTGACGACTCTAGCTTACACGCAGGGTTAAATTACTGTTACAATTTTCGGATAATGAATGATATACCACCACCACCACCACCATCATCACCACCACCACCACCACTACTACTAGACTATCCGTCCGAGTGGTTACGTAGGCCTATGTCGCATCCCGGTTCCCCCACCCGTTTCTGTTGGCCCCTCTGTAAAGGTTAGTGGCTGGGCTGTTACGATCTTTCATGAAAATATTTGCTGTACGGAATGGAAGTCTATGTAAAATTATAGCTTCTATTTAAAAGAATTTAAAGGAAAGAGCCCTGTTAAATAAATAATTGTCACATGATTTCCTCCGTGAAGACCACTTTGCGAAATGACCACTTCGACGAACAGTACCACCACCACCACTTATACCACTAATAATATCTAATGATGATGATGATGATGACGATGATAATAATAATAATAATAATAATAATACACTACTTTCACTTTATCCATTTACATACAGTAACATATATTATTAGTCCATCCATCCATCCCTCCATCAATAGGTATAGGCCTAAACATCCATGCATCTAGGCTATGCATCTATCCATCCTCATTAATCTTTTCTCCTGTCATCCACTCATCCACTCATCCATCCACTCATCCATCAATCCATCCATCCATCCATCCATCCATCCATCCATCCATCCATCCATCCATCCATCCATCCATCCATCCATCCATCCATCCATCCATCAATAACACAGGGTTGCCAAGTTTTGGTGCTTTACATGACGAACGGTGATTTTGAATGATTTTTTCATGTTCTCTGCAAACATGAAATCAGTTTTCGTCAAATACCTACAATTTTTATGTAATTCCTATATGCAAATATCGCTCGTAATCTTATACTGCGATCGATATAATCTATCGTAAAGTAACTGAACACAATCGACTGTGAAACAATCGATACATCTCGAGTTGTCTAGAAGTACACAGAAGCATTACAGTCATATGATGATAATTTGAATAAGATGAATACTTTGAAAATTTAATGACCTACGAAGAACGACTGGCTTGTACAGGATTTAAGAATGTGGTTGACAATTTTTTGGGGAATAGGAAACAACCAGATTTTAAAAACATTGTAAAAAAATGTAGGTGGCTATGCAAAATTTAGGATGCAATATGAACATTAAAATCGGAGGAAGCGATATTGAAAAATGGAGTGTCTACATGAGACTTGGAATGAGTTGAACCTAAATTGTGAATATGAATAAGATAGTGCTGTTTGATTTTGTTTACTGTAGTCTACAGACATTTAAAAAAATTACTTGATTTATGTATTTAAAGGTTTTAGCCTAATATTGCTATAAATATGGCAATTTTTCAAATTTTCATAGCAATTTTTTTATTCGTGATAGGCAAAATCTAACTTCAGATACTTCAATAGACACCAACAATTAATCAAAATCAACCTTCAGCCTTGAACCATAATTTAATTTCGCAAGCCTGTGTAATTAGCCTTCTGCCTAACATCTGCCACTCATTCAACTGTCGATAATTCATTCATTCTTCCATCCATTCACCTTATCATCCATCCGTCCAGCTTTGTATCATCCTCTAACACACACCTGCACAAACAGCGCTCAACGAGCGCGCGCGCTCCTTCGGAGCGGGAGTGCCGTGTTTAGCGTTCGCCGAAACGGAGAGGAGGAGAATACGTCAGAATGACATAGACTTGCTATAGGTAGAGGTGAGGGAAACGACCACTCAGCTTCTAGTGGAGTGCAATGTGTAGGCCTATTCTCAGTAACTGTTTCACGTTGCTTACCTATTGCTACAGTACAGTATGGAGGACTCTAAAAGACGGAACATAACATTTAACGTTTAACGATTTACAGCTAGAGCTTATTGATCTTCAATGTGACCTAAGGGCTAAATATCGTTTGAATAATACTACTAGCCTGGTTGAGTTTTACAAGACTAAACATTAGCAATAATATCCACGACTACATAGGCTGGCTGTGAAAATGATTGCTATGTTTGGCTCAACATTTATATTTGTGAGCAACTGTTTTCTATAATCAACTTTGATAAAGGAACTGATGTTTCATTATGATCAGTTGGCTACTGTTCCTTTCAGCTGTCAACATATTAAAATCTCGTTTTGATGTACTGATAAATAAAAATATAACAAAATGATAATGTACATTTAAGTAGCTATAGAATTTCTATTATTTCTGTAAAATAAATATTTATTAATTAATCATAGTCCAAGTTAGTTTTGCAAACACTGATCGGGAATTCATTTCATAAACACTCGTAATAGTACTTTCTTTTGTGTATATTTTGTACGAGATCACCCCTTCTTCCAGTCCACCCTTATACAGAGCGCAGCTAATATCTGCATTCCGCTCATGAGCTGTGAGCAGGCTCGGAGAGCGCAAACCGTGTGCAGGCCTACTCTAACATATATTTTTCCGTTTAACATTCATCTATTATTATCCATCTATCATCCACCCATCCAAACGTGAATTATCCACTCATCCTTTTATTATCTAGGCCTATCTGTCATCCATCTATCCACCCATCCATTCATCCATCCATCCATTGTATGATAAGAGGTCTATACTTGTACATCTCTAGCCAAGATGACCTATAACTCAAAATTGTTTTCTTTTCAACTTGAAATCAATAGGATAGGCCTGTATGAGGTAGTCACGTGATGTGACATCAGTAGGCTACTATGCTTGGCTTCCACTCAAAGTAATGCAAGATTTCTCATACCTTGACAACGGACATCATCCATGTTCTAAGCGAGATTCGAACACACACGATCGTGGCTTCCACGCTACTAGGCCTACACGCAGGCATATTTGCCTTCCTTGTAGGCTACACCCAACCTCGCTGGAGAATAATAAGACCAGTAACAGTACTTCAAAGTACTAATTTTGAAATTTTCTCCACCCATGAGTTGGAACGGGGCATACGGATCAAACGGGTGAGAACACGCGGCGAGATGTTGTTTTGTTTCTGCATCGGGGTGAATGAGTTATACCTGCTTTTAAATCTTGGGTACGTAACAAGGCTTCAAGGTGCAGCAGGGGCCGGCCATTCATCAAACGCGGGATGACCGGACCGCAGGATTTACAAGGGGGCCGTGAAGTCCTGACACATCATCTTTTGCATACCTAATTGAAACGCGGGTTTACGTTGCAAGAAATTAACACAAGATGTCCTCAGGCGCGCAGCAGTGCAGAAACGATGCACTATGGCAACCACGACCCAGAACAATTGAAGACTCAAGCATTACCATCTTTTTTATATCTAATTTTGTAGCTCATTGGGACTGCACGAACTTATTATGCTAGCAACAGTTTAAATTTTAGCTTAATTGTAATTTTGTGAAAGAAAAAGATTTCCAGGTAGACGATTTCACCCACGCCTACTTTGATTTGATTACCTGGTTGGGTTTTTCCGAGGTTTTTCCCAACCAAAAGGTGAATGCCGGGTAATCTTCTGGCGAATCCTCGGATCTCGCCTTATCTCACTACATCTCGCCAAAATATTGTAAAAAATTGTAGAAAATTACTAAATTGTAAAATACTGTAAAAATTTATAAAAATTGTAATTGTAATATTGTAAAATTTTGACTTGTTCCACATCTTAAAAGCTTCATTGCTTGTGTAAGATCTATGGAATAAAATGAATGAATGAATCATTTATCCATCGACTTACATACGCATCTATCTTCTACCTATTCACTTGTCTGTCTATCTACTTAAGTATCTGTTTGTCTAATCATTCAAATAAGTGATTTCCTACTTAGTAATCTGTGACGTCACAGAGATCGCTTCTCTCGTTCTCATTAAACACATATTACAAAACTCGAGATAAACAGCTATATATACATGCGCAAAACACACACACAGAGAACCATCCAGAAAGTAAGTTTCCCTCGGGCCGTTTACAGAAAGAAAAGAAAATGTTGTAGAAAAATTTATTGGAACAGATGCAGCAATTGTTGAGCTATTTTTCAACAAATTCCCCACCAGAATTGAGACATTTATCATAACGTGGGATCAAATTGTGGATCTCTGTGACGTAGAAGTCTGCCGCCTGGGATCGGAACAGGTGTGTGACAGCCGTCTTCACCTTTCTGTCATTGTGAAAATGCTGCCCGTGTTGTCTTACTGCACGATAACGCTCGCCCACATACGGTTCGGCGCACAACAGATCGTTTGCTGGAGTTCCGCCGGGAGGTGTTTCAACACCCACCCTACAGTCCGGATCTCGCTCTCAGCGATTACGCTATCATCTTTCCTACATCTCAAGAAGTTCCTGTCTGCTCAGCATTTTCACAGTGACGATCCCAGGCGCAGACCTACAACACAGGGATACAAACGTTGATCCCACGGTATGACAAATGTGTGAACTCCGGTGCGAAGTATGTTAGAAAATAGTTCATCAATCATCTGAAATATGATACAGTATTTCTCATTATCATCAGGTAACAGCAACAGCGTTGTGAATTTAATAGTGTATCTCGTACGTGGCACATAATGTTAAACTCATAGGCCTAATTGTTTTCAAGAAAACTTTTCATTTCTATTGTAATGGCAGCTAGGAAGTTCGTATCGTAATTCTGAACTTGTACTGTAAGGGTACGTACACGTTGGAGCAACGATAAACGATAAGAGAAATTATCTAGCGACGCTTTGGCATTATCAAAGAATCAAGTGTTCATATCGGAGCAACGAGGACGCAGGAAGCGAACATTTTGATTTATCAGTAGAAGATATTCTACAGACGTGGACAAATTATTAACAAAATTGACGATTTTTATGACAAATCTGTTTACAAAATTTGACTTTTCAATTTAGACTACAGTTGACAATTTGGCATATTTCTATCATTACAATAGATAGAAATATGCAAAAATGTCAACTGTAGTTTAAATTGAAGAGTCAAATTTTGTAAAGAAATATAATAAAAATCTTCATATTTTGCTAATAATGTGTAAATATGCAAAAATGTCAACTGCAGTTGAAATTGAAGAGTCAAATTTTGTAAAAATATAAAATAAATATCTTCAGTTTTGCTAATAATTTGGAAATATCCAAAATGTAAACCGTAATCCAAATTGAAGAGTCAAATTTTGTAAAAATATATAATAAAAATCTTGTTTTGCTAATAATTTGTAAATATGCAAATATATCAAATGTAGTCAAAATTGAAGAGTCAAATTTTGTAAAAAAAATTATACAATACAAATCTTCAATGTTGCTAAAAATGTCGAAATACGCAAAAATGTCAACTGTAGTCTAAGCTGAAGAATCATATTTTGTAAAAATATGTAATAAAAATCTTCAATTTTGCTAATAATTTGTCCACGTCTGTATACATCCACTTAATGAGAGAAGATATATAGAAAGTATCAGCTGCCAAGTTCAAGGTTAATATAACTTATATTGGTACAAAATTAAACCCGTTTCTCATCCCAAAGATAGTATAAATTCGTTGTGTTGTGATTGGTTCTTATGATCACATAACATATGACCAATAAATACACAACTGATCAATTTGTCAATATCTACAATAATTAACTTAATAAGCCGAAATAATAATAAATCGATTAATATTCGGATATATTGATAACCACCGCTAATTATACAGATTGATATTATCTTAATCAGAGATCATATGAACGACAAGAGCGAAGAAAATGGAACTTTGGTCTTTCGTAGCTTTTATCGTGTATCTTCGCTTTTATCGTTACTCCAATATGCACACCTCAATGACAATGCATGCTTCAATTCTCTCTGATACAGCATCGCTACTTCTTTTATCGTGTATCTTCGCTTTTATCGTTACTCCAATATGCACACCTCAATGACAATGCATGCTTCAATTCTCTCTGATATAGCATCGCTGCTTCTTTTATCGTGTATCGTCGCTTTTATCGTTACTCCAATATGCACACCTCAATGACAATGCATGCTTCAATTCTCTCTGATACAGCATCGCTACTTCTTTTATCGTGTATCGTCGCTTTTATCGTTACTCCAATATGCACACCTCAATGACAATGCATGCTTCAATTCTCTCTGATACAGCATCGCTACTTCTTTTATCGTGTATCTTCGCTTTTATCGTTACTCCAATATGCACACCTCAATGACAATGCATGCTTCAATTCTCTCTGATATAGCATCGCTGCTTCTTTTATCGTGTATCGTCGCTTTTATCGTTACTCCAATATGCACACCTCAATGACAATGCATGCTTCAATTCTCTCTGATACAGCATCGCTACTTCTTTTATCGTGTATCGTCGCTTTTATCGTTACTCCAATATGCACACCTCAATGACAATGCATGCTTCAATTCTCTCTGATACAGCATCGCTACTTCTTTTATCGTGTATCTTCGCTTTTATCGTTACTCCAATATGCACACCTCAATGACAATGCATGCTTCAATTCTCTCTGATATAGCATCGCTGCTTCTTTTATCGTGCATCTTCGCTTTTATCGTTACTCCAATATGCATACCTCAATGACAATGCATGCTTCAATTCTCCCTGATATAGCATCGCTGCTTCTTTTATCGTGCATCTTCGCTTTTATCGTTACTCCAATATGCACACCTCAATGACAATGCATGCTTCAATTCTCTCTGATATAGCATCGCTGCTTCTTTTATCGTGCATCTTCGCTTTTATCGTTACTCCAATATGCACACCTCAATGACAATGCATGCTTCAATTCTCTCTGATATAGCATCGCTGCTTCTTTTATCGTGCATCTTCGCTTTTATCGTTACTCCAATATGCACACCTCAATGACAATGCATGCTTCAATTCTCCCTGATATAGCATCGCTGCTTCTTTTATCGTGTATCTTCGCTTTTATCGTTACTCCAATATGCACACCTCAATGACAATGCATGCTTCAATTCTCTCTGATATAGCATCGCTGCTTCTTTTATCGTGCATCTTCGCTTTTATCGTTACTCCAATATGCACACCTCAATGACAATGCATGCTTCAATTCTCTCTGATATAGCATCGCTGCTTCTTTTATCGTGCATCTTCGCTTTTATCGTTACTCCAATATGCACACCTCAATGACAATGCATGCTTCAATTCTCCCTGATATAGCATCGCTGCTTCTTTTATCGTGCATCTTCGCTTTTATCGTTACTCCAATATGCACACCTCAATGACAATGCATGCTTCAATTCTCCCTGATATAGCATCGCTGCTTCTTTTATCGTGCATCTTCGCTTTTATCGTTACTCCAATATGCACACCTCAATGACAATGCATGCTTCAATTCTCCCTGATATAGCATCGCTGCTTCTTTTATCGTGTATCTTCGCTTTTATCGTTACTCCAATATGCACACCTCAATGACAATGCATGCTTCAATTCTCTCTGATATAGCATCGCTGCTTCTTTTATCGTGCATCTTCGCTTTTATCGTTACTCCAATATGCACACCTCAATGACAATGCATGCTTCAATTCTCTCTGATATAGCATCGCTGCTTCTTTTATCGTTTATCGTCGCTCCAACGTGTACGTACCCTAACGCAACCGAATGCATAGTAGCACAGCAGCGCGGGACGTCAACAGACCAGCAAAACAAACAAGTATTGACGGCTGGTAAATAAACTTGTATTTCAAACAACATTTAACCAAGAATAATCCGGGAGGAAAAAAACATGTTACACACTCCTGTTTCATAATTATTTAATAACAGATGGGTTTACATTTTTGGAATTATGCATAATATTAACATTACGTAAATAATACAATAACAGCAGAATAACTTACTTTGTTCCAAACCTAAACCATTAATAAAAATTAACAATATTTTTCAAACTGTTCACGACTGTACACAGCTCCACAGAATGCCACTATGCGTTGCTTATGTGAACTGCGTATCGTCTGTAGCGAGCGAAAGAAAGGCGAAGCACGGGTGACATCTATAGGCCTACTCCTCGCTTCAACTGAAATCTACTGTTTTTGTACGAACTTCCTACCTATGGTTACGATTACTCTAGGAGTACACTTTAGTAGGTCCAAGTAGTCGCGGACACGCAAAACTTAAGATCGCTGGAATAATTTAAAAACAAAATCGATGTCAGAATGAATAATTTGGTGCAATCCTTGTTTAGTACAAAAAAATAAAGAAGCATCTTTCATAAGGTGTAATGCGTCTTCTTGTACACCCTGTGTCACAGTACCTCAATGAATGCATATAAATAAAGATAGGCAATAAATCTAAAGAAAAGCAGTAATATACATATCTCTGTTCGGTACTGGTTTGAGCTCCGGAAGTGCTTTTGACCCACTGTATTATCATATTACGACTCCAGTGTCCTCATTCCAAGCAAAGAATCTGATTCTTGGGTCCTGCCTTATCTATTTTAAGACAACTGCTCTATTTCAGAGAGCTATCAAAACCTGCTTAGTAATATTTTATTCTTCCAGACTTTATAACTTGCTGACAACGTAAAGCAGTTTGGTGGGATGATAAAGTTCTAACAACCATGCAGAATAAAGAAGATTACACTAGTACAAACAATTTCAAACTCAGAAGAAATTTCTAAATATATCTGACTGCTCTCACAATAACATTTTATCTTACATAGGTAACATTAACCTACTTTCTTTCTGATAGAACAAATAAGGGATAGTTGTTACTTAAAACTGCGGTTTGTTTACAGCAGGCATGTCAAACCCCTGCACATTGTGCAGTCGCGCATATTGTGCAACTCTCTCTGTGCGATGTGCACTCTCTATTCCCCTACCTGGAGGGAGTGAATCGCCTTGGAGGGGAACGCGACAGGGCTGTACAATACCTGCAGCAGCTTTTGAGCGTATTCCGAATCTCACCGGTGAGCAATCCGATGGCATCACGGTGTTCCGAATTCCACCGATGACGTCATTGATGCTCCACCGATGTCGCACCGGTGCCATCAACTTGCAGAGGTGGTGGTAGTCTCCATCAGCCGCCATCAGTGAATCTGATTGGTTCTTGTATAGGGCGGGAATTAGGAGACGAATAACATCGTGCACTGTTGTGTCATGGCGGTGTGTCCTGCTGTATTGTTTGTAATGAGCACAACGTAAAAACAATATGTTAATGGCTTATGAGCGAACATGTCAACGGACCAGTTATTACTATTGGTTCAAGAAATAAATTGTTTATGCTATCTTTTCTTTGAACGAGATGGGAGTACGAAAATTTCGCAAAATTTTGCTAGCGTAGCACAGACAACAACTTGTACAGTCGCCATGACAACATCGATCCTTCCAGCAGTTTTGTTCCGTATTTCGCTGCAACGTGACGTCATTGATGCCACCGGACCGGAGAGATTCGGAATACGCTGTTTGTTTCAGTAACACAGTTTCAGTACGAGTGCCGATATGGCTGTGTCTGTGAATGAGTTATGATAAATAAAGTGAGGAGTTCACAGATAACGGAGAAGAGAAATTACGAATCGTATAATATAATTGTTAGGCTATAATGTTTTCCTCAGCCAACAATAATAATTATTTTAAAATGAAAGGCTTTCATCAGCCTATATCGAGGTAATAGTCTTGTGAGGTGACAATTTAGATCAGATTAGTAAAGTTCTCAAAATATGATATTGCCAGCGCTTATTTCTTAATCAGTACTCTCACGGCAAAACGTACTTGACAATGGCGTTGTTTTGGAGTCTGTACTAACACAGCCATCAAAGCTTAGACGACTTACGACTTTCATTTCATAAGCTGGTAAGTGATGAGAATATAGTGAGGAATACATGTGAGGCTCTTGAGGTTGTAAGGAGAGAAGAAAACGACTATTTGCAAAGCGGAAAAAATTTCTGGAAAAATATATAATGGCAAATTTTCCATCTCACGTCACAATATTAATTCAATATACTTATATTAATAAATTTTAAAATCTGACATAAAGAGAATATCGAGCTTGTGAACTACACTTTTAATTTCTTTGAGAACGCTCCCAACTTTTCGATACTTGCTCTCAACGTTTTCAAATAAACTATATGTGAATTTAAATTCTAAGCTTAATTTATATTCATTAATATTAATATTAATTTATATTGACATACAGCAAAGAAATTATTTCAGTGTAAAAACTTCACAATGTCCTACTGCATGTAATTAATTGGGAGTATAATATTTTCAACATTTGTGGACCAATGGTCACAGCAAATAATAATGCATGACGAACAATGAAAGAGTAAGGTCTATTACTTTAAAATCATTAGTAGGCCTACCTACTACGTAAAATGAAATACTTGTTCGTTTCTTGTTGTTTCGAAATTAATGCATTTTTTTTCAAATACTATATAAAAATCATATTAATAAATTATGCTTTACAAACCACTACTTTGTGAAGTATAACTGAGTAATCCTAAAGCTTCTTGTATTATAATTGTCAAATATAGACACTGATAATAACTGTGTTTTTTTGGTTCTGCTAACTATGAATGAAAAACCAGATTTGCATAATATATACGTCACTGTATACGTTAACAGAAAACCACAATTCCAAGTCACACAGAGATTGTGTGACTCGATGTGGGTCTCTGCCATTTCGTCAGCCACGCGAGTTGTGTGGATATAAAAGGGAAAAGTTGAGACGGTGTCGGGTGGAGTTCCCGGGTAGCTCAGTTGGTAAGAGCACTGGTACTTTCAACCAGAGGTCCCGGGATCGATACCCGGCCCCGGAACAATTTTCCCCTTGAAATTATTCAAATCTGCTTTACAGGGAGCATTACCCGAAAGACAAGATCTGCTAACTATGTTTATAATGTCCAAATGTCTATTTAATCCAACCCTAGAAGCGTGCAATAGAATAGTGTACACCTCTCCAGCAAAGAACGGGTAAGAGCAACGCTTGATTGATGCAACCTGCACAGACCGGCGATCCGCGCACATAACTGCACATTTAGGCCCGATTGTATAAACCATTTAATCTTAGATCAGAGGTTAAATTGATCCTTGTTTCAGCTGAACTTGGAATTTTGTGTTGTATAAAGTCTAATCTGAGATTAATTTGTCTCAAACTAAAGTCAACTTTGACTGAAGAAATTTCTCCGATTAAGTTAAATGATCCAAGTTCAGTTATTTCTTTTCTGTTTGAAATATACGAGTGACAGATTGTGCAAATAAAATATCCATTATTGTTAATATTAATAGATATGATAGGTACATTTATATATATTGCTTTCAATTTCTTGCCTTAATACACAAACAATGTTATATTTTATAAGGCTCTATCGTGTTCAGCAGTATCAAATAACATAACCTATAATTATATTATGTTTATAACAACCATTAATTATTAACGGATATGATAGGTACATTCATAAATTTTCAATTAACTGTATTACTAAACGAAAATTGTCGTTTTATAAAGCTTTATTATGTTTAGCAGTATCAAACACCATAACATGATAACAACTCGGAGAACAGTAACCTTCTTCTTATTGTCCGCCATTATTTACATTGCACAAAAAACCAGTGTCTCCAACAGAGTTTACGGAAAGTCGTCAAAAAGTAGTTGTAAAGTCGCTAGATTTCTCATTATCGACAAAGAAAGATTAAATTTTGTCAGTATGGGGTGCTAAAAAGGTCGCTAAATTCCTATTTAAGCAATATAAAAGTTAAAAGAAATTGTTGTTGAAAAAGAGTTGAAGTCGCTAGATTGGCAACACTGAACAAACCTGTCCGCGCATCACGTTTTTCACCTGTTTATGCGATGTTGCCAAATCCTTTTCACGTGAACTTAGATTTCATTTGAACCAAGGTAATTTGATCGCAGGAAAGTTTTATACAATAGAAGAAGTGTCTGAACTCGGTTCACTTTTCGATCTTCGATCAAAGTTGATCTTTATTCAGGGAGATTTATACAATTGGGCCTTAGAGTCTGATTTCTGACATGCCTGGTTTAAGGCGATCATCGCTGGCGATTGTCACCTAGAGTTGCTAGCAGTTAAAATGAATGCGCAAGGTTTATTTATAGCGATGATCGACAACGTAGATCGTTGGACGCGAAATAGATCGCTGAAGGTTGCTTCTGAAGCAAATTCAGGACGCACATCGCCGCATACATGTTCAATAATCGATATTTAGAGAAGGCCATGTACAAATAATGAATCGAGTTATGGCAACAAAACAAATGAGAATTGACAGCGATGTACGCTGATACAGAAACCACTTCCTGACGATCATCGTCAGCGTTTATAATCGCCGGCGATGTGCGTCCGGCGATGATCGCCGTAAACAAACCGTAGCTTTAGAATTATGGAAATAAACGTTTCCAATATTCGTAATACTGAGAAGACTGTTTCTATCCTGACGAATATCTATGTTCAACGATTTCTGATCAACTATAGACTGAATATGTTCAGTTTTCATTACTAGGGATCGTATTTTGGCCCTGAGCATACGGAGATAAGGTTAGCTGTTTATAGATATATTGATGTGACGTCATATTTGGCACGTGCCACAGCTACTAAAAGGGAACACTTGCGTCTTGATTGTGTTGGACGTTCTATTCATGGAACCTGGCTCTATCAGGGATGAGGCAGGATGACCTACCTGTCAGCGTCGGTTTCACAATGCCGATTCAGGAAGGGTTTGGGGTTCCGAGCCCCTGTGGCTTATCAGGCTACTGGTTTGCGGATGTGACTTGGCTCTATCAAGAGGGGCTGAGGCAGGATGACCCACCTGTCAGCGTCGGTTTCACAAAGCCGATTTAGGAAGGGCTTGGGGTTCCGAGTACAGGGACTCCGGCTACTAGTTTGCGGATGTGACTTGGCTCTATCAAGAGGGGCTGAGGAAGGATGACCCACCTGTCAGCGTCGGTTTCACAATGCCGATTTAGGAAGGGCTTGGGGTTCCGAGTACAGGGACTCGGGCTACTAGTTTGCGGATGTGACTTGGCTCTATCAAGAGGGGCTGAGGAAGGATGACCCACCTGTCAGCGTCGGTTTCACAAAGCCGATTCAGGAAGGGCTTGGGGTTCCGAGTACAGAGACTCCGGCTACTAGTTTGCGGATGTGACGTGGCTCTATCAAGAGGGGCTGAGGCAGGATGACCCACCTGTCAGCGTCGGTTTCACAAAGCCGATTTAGGAAGGGCTTGGGGTTCCGAGTACAGGGACTCGGGCTACTAGTTTGCGGATGTGACTTGGCTCTATCAAGAGGGGCTGAGGCAGGATGACCCACCTGTCAGCGTCGGTTTCACAATGCCGATTAAGGAAGGGCTTGGAATTCCGAGCCCCTGTGGCTTATCAGGCTACTAGTTTGCGAATGTGACTTGGCTCTATCAAGAGGGGCTGAGGCAGGATGACCCACCTGTCAGCGTCGGTTTCACAATGCCGATTAAGGAAGGGCTTGGAATTCCGAGCCCCTGTGGCTTATCAGGCTACTAGTTTGCGAATGTGACTTGGCTCTATCAAGAGGGGCTGAGGCAGGATGACCCACCTGTCAGCGTCGGTTTCACAATGCCGATTAAGGAAGGGCTTGGGGTTCCGAGCCCCTGTGGCTTATTAGGCTACTACTCTATTTTCAACTAAAGATTGAAGTAGACGTAAACAAAACCGAAATGTATTACTCCGCAAACGCAAGCTAGCTACCAAAGCAGCCACCAGGGCGCATTATTTTCAGCAAGTGAGCACGCAGGGCAGCCACCGTCTGATATATTGCAGACATTTCAACATATTCATTCAACTAACCCGTAAAATGCTCACAGAGGGTTAATATTTATTATTTCTCTACTGGGAATAGTGGATTTTCTTTTTCTGTAGATTCGTGATTAAATGTTATTCTTTGAAGAGTGGAGAATTTCTTTATTCTACAGAAATTTACTTGAGATTGGCAACACTGAATCTCGCACTGTGTTATACGCTGTGCTGATGTGCTCTGTGAAGCTGCAAGTCACCTTGGGAGGGATTTAATGCCTATTACGCATGCGCGTTGCCATAATACACGTTACAATGATTTAACACGCAATGTCTGAAAGTACTAATATAAACATGTTGTTTAAATCGTAAGAAAGTGTTCTTATAAGCATGTTTAATTCACTCGTATTCCATGTATATTATACATTTTATTATTTTAGAAGGAACTATTTTAATATGAGGAAGAAGATGACAAGCATGAGTTTGGAGGCGTTGTGCGTCCAATAGCCAATCAGGAACCATTAAGCCACGTGCATTTATTTACATTTACTTCAATCTTTAGCTGGAAAGAGAGTAGTTTGCGGATGTGACTTGGCTCTATCAAGAGGCGCTGAGGCAGGATGACCCACCTGTCAGCGTTGGTTTCACAATGCCTATTCAGCAAGGGCTTATAGTTCGGGGTCCCTAGAGCTTATCAGGTTACTCGTTTGCGGATGTGACCTATCAGGAGGGGCTGAGACAAGATGGCGCACCTGTCATCATCTGATTCGCCTATGCTAAGTACGAATCGGACTCGGACAATCATCATATGGCTATATTGGTTTTCAAACAAATGTTGATTTTGTCAAGTTACATTTTAAAAAGTAACTAGGCCTATAGGAAAATATTTCATGGAATAATTGTGTGTAAATATATATATTAATTATGTAGATAACTCGATAAATAATTAGCTTTCGATTACAGTTAAATCATTGCTATTGTTTGTGATTTGTATCAGCTATCTTTCCACCCCCACTCCCCAAACATAGACTGACGTGTTGCGGGCTGCATTCAGCTCTGTTTCGGAGCTACCTATTGCTTTGGACACGTCTGGCCTATATACTGCACTTTGCTAGCCAATAGGGAAAGAAGCGGCTGGAACTCGTTTTATTTCTAAATACATATTCTCTAAATAGCCTATAAGGTTGCTTATGTAACTTACGTAACATAAAGGATCTCACGAAGTTTGATGGCTGTAGGAGAGAAGAGGTATAATTGTTTCTCCTCGGGCATAGACACAGGTCATCAACACTCACCTGGAAGGAAAGAAAACTCAAATCAGACTGTATAATCATGTAATAAACTGGATTATAGTACATATACAGGGCGTTTCAATAGTTTGATCAAAACTTTCGAAACATGCACAAGACTAAAACGGCTGACAGACGGAACGACATGTTGTAGGCTACTTCGCACTAGAAGTTGGAGATAAATTAGTTTAGATATGTCGTTCGCTGTTTTTCCACAAACAAAATTCTATAAAACAAGATGAGTGTGCATTAATTATGAAGATCACCATTCTGAACATAATATAATGTAAAAAAAAACAACCTCCAGAATCTACAGGCCGCCACTGAAAACAAGGTAAAATGAACAATTGTTTAAGTGAAAGGAAAGAAATGGAGGCTATAATTAAATCTGTAAAGGAGATTTATATTAAATAATTAAGTTTATCTTGTCTGCTTTGAAAAACACTGAAAGTTAGAATTTATAAAACTGTTATATTACCGGTTGTTCTGCATGGTTGTGAAACTTGGACTCTCACTTTGGGAGAGGAACAGAAGTTAAGGGTGTTTGAGAATAAGGTGCTTAGGGAAATATTTGGAGCTAAGAGGGGGAGAATGAAGAAAGTTTTAACTCAGAACTGCACACATTGTATTCTTAATCGCTAACATAATTAGGAACATTAAATCCAGACGTTTGAGATGGGCAGGGCATGCAGCATGTATCGGTGAATCCAGATATGCATACAGAGTTTTAATGGTGAAGTATGTTTTAGTAACACGTATTAGTAGAAACAGTGTGTGTTCGATATAGACTAAGTGAACCCAAAATCAAGAACGGAATAATAAAAGTGTCAATTTTGAATGACATAGAGGTGTGTAATAGGAAGTTAAGTAAAACGATAGAGATAATGAAAATAGGTGAGGAGTTTGGCGGGGGAGGCTAGCTAGGATAGTGAAGTATAATATGTAGAAAATTAGTGATATCTGAAAATGAAATGTACACAAGAAACAAACATAATAACGAACATATTGGACAATGGTGAAGTATGTTTTAGTAACAAGTATTATTAGAAACATAGATGGGAAGATAATATTAAAATGGATTTGAGGGAGGTGAGATATGATGATAGAGACTGGATTAATCTTGCTCAGGATAAGGACCAATGGCGGGCTTATGTGAGGGCGGCAATGAACCTCCGGGTTCCTTAAAAGCCAGTAAGTAAGTAAGTAAGTAAGTAAGTAAGTAAGTAAGTAAGTAAGTAAGTAAGTAAGTAGGCCTAGGTAAGTAAGTAAGTAAGTAAGTTAGTGAGTAAGTAAGTAAGTAAGTGTGTGTGTGATATAAGTGTACTGAAAATCAAGAAGAGAGTAAAGTGTCAATTTTGAATGATCTAAATGGGGTTCAAAGTTAAATTATAAGAGCGTCTACAAAAGGTATAACTATAATGAATGTAACTGTGGTACCGGATACAAAAATTGTGAGGTCCACATTACATGGGTGTAAATCTTGACATCAAATATATATCATATCATCATACAGAGTTTTAGTTGGAAGAACTGCGAGAAAACTATCTTTGGGGAAGCCGAGACGTAGATAGGATGATGATATTAAAATGGATTTGAGGGAGGTGAAATATCAGGATAGGGACTGGATTAATCTTGCTCAGGATAGGAACCGATGGCGGGCTTATTAGAGAGAGGTAATGAAATTCCTCGTTCCTTAAAAGCATTTGTAAGTATTATTATTATTATTATTATTATTATTATTATTATTATCATCATCACCATTACGGAAGTGATGATGATGAGATGCGATGACGACGATGGTAGTTGTAGTGGTGGTGGTGGTGATGGTGTAGAATAATAACAGATAATACTATAAATCAGTGGCGGCTGATTGACTGAGGCAAGTGAGGCCGGGCTCAGTCACTTGGCTTAACTGAAATCAAATTTTGTGTTTTTATATAATGTATTAGTTATTTGAATGAAGCATATATCGCTGTAGAAGCATTTGAAAACTTTGATGTATATAGACCTGTTTTGCAGTAAAATTTGTTCCTGAGGCCGGGATCGTTCGTGCCGGGTCTGGCTTGTGATGTATATAGACCTGTTTTGCAGTAAAATTTGTTCCTGAGGCCAGAATCGTTCGGCCGGGTTTGGCTTAATGCATTTCATGTCCTTTCGCGGGCTTTGAGTTTACGCTTAAAACGTTGTAGCTGAGGCACAATTCGGCTGGCCTGGTCAGGTTTCACTCCTCCCATCCATGGGCCGGCCTCAAGGGTAGAGTGGGGTGGGAATAGCAATGGTGACTTGTCTTCCTAACTAGGCCATAAATAACAAAATTCCAGCTCTTTGGCAGGCAGAAACCCACTCGAGATTCTCTCCCCTTATGTCTCAGTTTATGACATAAGCGAGGGTGTTCTACTATTGTACTTCGTAGTACAGTAGTGAATCTGGGCCAATGCTGTTATGTATTTCGGGAAAATATAAACAGAAACAAATGAGAGAAATAATGCTGGTGCAGTTAATTCATTGTTAGAGTGTCCTTTTTCGAGAAGAAATAATACTAAAAGAAAGGAAGTTTTAAATAAAGAGAGAGACTACCGAGATACCTACGACATCGCTGATAATTTTTCTGACACATAATCTTAAAACGCGAGTTTCTATTGTATCCTGGTATGGACAACATAAATGGTTAAGTGGTAATGTGATGCAAAATAAACTTCTCTGTTGGCCTTGTTTGTTGCTGTCAAAGGAAAAAAATAAAAAGAAAAGAAAGAAAGGGGAATTTCAACACATAACATGGGATGCTTCATCACACTGAAACAATCACTGAAACTCAGAGCATAACAGCTTATTTGGTGAGTGAAACTATTATTTTTCATTGATAATAATAAGAATAGACTAATAATAGTAGTAATAATAATACAGTAATAATGATATTAATAATATAATAACAATAATAATTAATATCATAAACAAACATTTCCTATTGGAGGCACTTAAACTAGTTGCATCTGGCCTCACCGAGGATTTTGATCACCGGCCGCTACTGCTACAAATGCATCTTTCTCTACTACAAATCTCGCCAGCCTATGTTCCAGTCGTTTCAGTTTTTATGGTAACATGCTTTGTGAAATTAGTATTAAAAGCGTCATCAATTTTCCTTGTTTGCACAAGGAATATCTGTAACGTAAAACCGTACTTTACTTAAA
Organism: Periplaneta americana; assembly: GCF_040183065.1. Taxonomy (NCBI): domain Eukaryota; kingdom Metazoa; phylum Arthropoda; class Insecta; order Blattodea; family Blattidae; genus Periplaneta; species Periplaneta americana. The sequence continues at coordinate 29,384,275 of NC_091127.1, read as the reverse complement.
GAGTCCTTGCAAAGTATGGATCGTTAATTTGTTGAGAAACTAAACAGTGGGGCGCGATCAGACGTGGCATCATGGCCCGCTGGACTCGCACCCCGGAGCTGTGCACACCTGCCGACTAATTACCATGCGAGATAACTCCGAGGGAATATATTTCATTCTTCCATTATCTCTGAGTAATAAGGTAGCTGGAAGATAATCAGCTGCACCACAATTTATGCGCGTAGGATGCATCTCGCAGGAGCCACACAGCGCTGCGATGTACGACGTCTTCCCCTATTGCTCATGAGTTAGAGTTTCAACGGAGCAGGGCTTCATTCAGGACAGGATGTGTAGATTTAGCTTCTTCCCAGTACGATTGTGTGTAGGTTACGTAGGCTATAATCACTAGGATCTGGGAAGTTGATGATCTAAACCCACAGGTAAATGACCTATAAAATGAAAAAGTATTTTAATCGATTTATTTTCGTCGATATGTCTGGAAGTAAACAACAATGTTTCTGTTTTCATTTTGTAAAAAAATCATTAGCAATAAACCAATTCTGTACCTCTATCAATGATAAAGCAGCATTACTTTGCGGTTTATTTAAATCAGCATTACAATTAAAGAGAGTAGTGCCATCAGCATTAACCACTAATTGGGTATTGAAATCTTCCATAAGAATAAAAGAGGCCCAATACTGAACCTTGAGGTACTCCATATTTATTCCGTAATATGAGGCTATCAAATGAAAACTCGCCTTATCCAGGTAAAGTGATTTGTCAGAAAACAGGAAAAACCGTTATGATATGGACAGTTTTGCATTTGATAGTAGTTTTCTGAGCTCTATGGAAGAGGAATTAGACAAGATTTGTCCTAACCGACTACATCAGCAGCTAGAGAGCTCCAAGAAGTACAACATCCCATATGTAACTCTTTTTTTTTTAAATTTTGAATAAAGCGAGTTTTGCACTTGATAGCCTTATAATAGATTATAGAGAAATGGGGACTGATGTCCAGTGTTGCCACGACCTACTCACGGAAATCAGGAGAAAAGCATAGAAAAAAACAGGAGATTACAGTAGATTAATAAACATGAATTTCCTCTTTGTATTATATTATTAATTACAAAACAGTGTACTGTAAGAAAGATGATATGTTGGATTACTATATAGCACATCCCTAACCAATGAAATGGAACAATTTTGCTAAATATAGACCTAGTTACTGTCATTTCTACTCAGCGTATGCTATTTTGTTTTTACATAGTAATGTATTATTGACAGTGTTTCGCATTAAAATGTATTAATCAGGAGTTTTTCGTATATTCACAAACGATTTTCGATAGAACAAGATTTATTTTAAAGGTGATATTAAATACAGTACTGCATTAGCTGCAACTGTAACAGACAAAATTTATCCCTTTTCTTGCTTTTGCATAATTACCCTTTAAGCTGTTCATCATTTCCCACTCTGATTTATAATATTCTGGGAGTATTTACTTTTCTTTCTTGCTGGGACACTTTTACTCATTTTAAAAGATCCCTGTGCAAGATATGTAACACAAAAATGCCATTACCTACACATCACTCTCTCACTGTTTCACGTGCACACAATCAGAAACAAATCAGACTTAAACTAAGGATAACACTGACACCAAACCTCACTACAATGTTAACAGGACATGGACGACTAAGAGCATACTACCAACGATTCCACATCACTGAAGACTCAACCTGTTCCTGTAGAGGAGGAGAGCAAACAGTTAACCACATCCTATATGACTGTAACAAACTCGACGAGGACAGAAAGAAACTAAAAAGAAATATAATTCAAAAGGGAGGAACATGGCCTGCAAATAAAATGCAACTAATAGGAAAGTTCATGAATGAATATCGAAAATTTATTAATGCTATTGAGTTAGAGAATTTATAAGGGTATAAGTGTTACAATGTTATGTGTCAAGATATCGGTATGTTAAAAACTATCACATTTTAAACAATCTGTACGAACATATTGAAGAGAGATGCTTCATTGCAGTGGTCATGAGGCTTCTATCTTATGTGTTGTGCATCGGTGTATTCTATGGGTGGAGATGAATGAGGGTAGAAGTGAGTGAAAGAGGAGGTGATGACATATGAATTAGAGCTTAATGGTGAATTAAGTATGCATTGTCTATCTGTAGCAGTATCTTTGTATTTTTTTAAGTATGGGCTATTGTTGCCTATAGTGATACATTTTCAAATGATAAGATAACGGATAGGTTCATTTTTCTTTTTTTATTTTCTTTTTATTTATTTATTTTTTTTGACAAAAACAATAGTTATTATCTATGAATATGAACTATAAAACTGGCCAAACATCCCGAACATTAACTATTATTACTGCATAGTATATAAATAAGAAAAATATTTATAAAAACCTAATAAGAAAACCAAGGGATGTAGTATTACGCTGTGTAATGGAACATGTTGTATGATGAAATAAAATAAAAAAAAAAATCAGAAACAAACTTCACTACTGAATAAGTTTCGTTTTTCCTCTGTTCCCTGGGTCCCCAAAACAATAATGTTCTTTTATACACTTGGCTCAGAGTTATGTCACATGCTTATGTTACATGAAGATTATATACCTGAGTGTGTGTGTTTGGAGGAGGGCGTGCATCCTTTCGTGGTAAGGTTTCAAACATTCCTTCTCTAATATCATTTTGTAATTATGTTTAGACTCTAATATCATATTATGTTTAGACTATCGAGTGGATTGGAGATGGACATAACTCTGAGCCAAGTGTATAAAACATGGTCTTTATCTGCAATGTGCCGTTGGACTCCAACCGAGAAGCGACACCTGGCTTCTTGTAAGCATCTTTGTGGTGACGCTAACGAATTAGGACCAGGGAGACAAATGAAAACATTGTTTGACTTGTGTATAAGATGCAAAAATTATACATGGTGACATAATAATTATATATGTACTAAACTAATGAATTGAAAATCCGGGCGTAGAACTAGGTGACTGCAGCTTGCCAAAAAGGCAGGAGAAATTCGGACTTTTGACAAAAAAATCAGTAAAGCAGTAGATTCAATGGAAAAACAGGGAATCTCTTGCTAAACCAGTAGGTATGGCAACACTGCTGATATCAGAGGCGTACCTTGAGGAAGTCTGGTCAAAAATAGCCGTTGTCTACCACATAAACAATTAGGTCGCGCTGAGATTCGAAATCGGATATAATAGCTGCGTGCGTGAAGAACCAACATTCTAGCCGTTCACAACAGAATATAAAAGAGAGAAAAGAAATGTCTATTTTGTCCATAAACATCGATATGCACATTTTACATGCGTTTATTCTTTTAGGACTACATGCAAGCTTCTGGTAAACGGTGCAGATAAGGATAACAGCAATGCATACGAACGGACTGAATTAAGAGCAATAAAACGGTTTTATGGTCTGTAATACTGCTGTCATTGCTGGCATACAGAAACCTCCCGATAAGCAGAACTAATCCCACCAACTAAAAGAATAACAAAGATGGACTCTTGATTATGGGAACTCACACTGAATCTTGATGGAGGTATTGTTTCCAAAGTTTTGACACTGATTGCATAAAATTGTTTCCTTAGGAAATTATTCCTCTCTCTGTGAATGTTTCTACAATTGGTTCTGTTTATCAAGTTTCAGTATGGTTTACGCTAATAAATCTATGACCTTTAAATAATGTAAGACTGAAATCATTATTGTTTTATTATTATTATTATTATTATTATTATTATTATTATTATTATTATTATTATTATTATTATTATTATTATTAATCTCCTTTTGACTTATTTTACCAGTAAAAAAATATACAGCGTGTCCCAAAATGATCCCTACGGCTACCATATGCGTATGCGTTGGCTAGTCCTGCCGTTAGAAAATGTCATTATTAGAAAATACGAGCTCTGTGGAAACATCAGAGAGATTTTTGTGTCCTGAATTTCGTAGCTCATCATTCCGTAGTGAATGTAGGAACTAGAGGACGAGTTTACTATTCAGCAAGATGGTGCAGTACTCACCTCCACCATTATAAGAATGAGAACCTCAACGAGCATCTCCTTCAACTCTGGTTGTCCGTTGCACTACCTGAAGAATGAAAACTTGATGGGGTGGCCCTGACCTCTAGGATTTTTTCCTTTGGGGATAAGTGAAGGACAACGTTTACGTTCCTCCTTTGGTCAATTGTGAAAGCTGTTACGCAGAGAATGCCGTGTGACTGTAGATTCACATATCAAGACCTTGTAAGATATCGAACAAACTTGATGAAATTGCCACTCTATTGGAACTTAAGCCTATTGCGTTGCTGTAAAATTTATAGTCAGAAAAATAAAGTACAGTAAAGTAGGAGCAATTATTTTTGCACATGGTGTATATGATTAAATGTAATTCATTAAAATTCTTATTTTTTTCTTTCAGTTTTTTCTCTAGTTTTAAATTAAACATAATTAAAAAATAAAATTAATGAGATAATGAGAAAGAGAGAGAAGAAATAAGAATGCAAAAAAATAAGGGATGAAAATAAATTAAGAAAGTTAGTGAATTGAAAGAGTTTGAAAAAATACAGAAGTCAGGGAGGAAAGAAAGAAGACGATAACAAATTTAAGAAGTATGAATAGAGGAAATAAGAAAGAAAATAAATAAGATGATATAAAAAGACATACGAAAGTAAAAAAAAAGAAACTATAAAAATTATAGCGCATAAAAGGAAAATACGCAAACAGATAAGACATAAAAAATACATGTAGATTAAAAGAAAAAAAAAAGGACAGAAAAAGAATTATACGAAAATGATGAGAGACATAAACGATTATGAATAAAGACGATGTAAGAAAGAAATGAAGAAAACGAAAGTTACAATTGAAAAAGCTGGGTCCCTGGCTGAGAAGAAACTGTCTACAGAAGGACGTACTGGAAGGAATGGTGAACGGAAGAATAGTTCGCGGCAGAAAAATACATCAAATAATAGACGACTTTAAGATATATGGATCATATGCGGAGACTAAGAGGAAGGCAGAAAATAAGAAAGATTGGAGAATGCTGGGTTTGCAGTGAAAGACCTACTCTGGGCAGAACAATGTGAATGAATATGTAATACTAGACCTGTATTGGCGAAGAGAATGTGGAATTCTTTCACATAGGACTAACGGCAGTACAACACATTTCATGGCAGACCTTAGGCCTATCTACTAGTATTAGAGATGGACAAAACTAACTGCCGCTCTCGCTCGCTGTGTTCGTTGCATTTGTCTTTCGCCTTTCGTCTCGTCATTCTCGTGAGCTTCGAGTCTCGCTCACCATTCTCGAAATAGCATTTGGTCGGCGTCGAAAGATTTCGTAACTTTGAATAACATACATCATTGAAATAAATAACATTAGAAAATATTTAAATGAGACAAAAAGACAAAACAGAACAGTATCTTAGTTATCAAAATGTTCTGGTTCTATTGTGCGATATTACCTATGGTTATATAAATAGTAAAAAAAGAAACAATTCTCAAATAAATTTGCATTTCTAAGAAACATAAAATATAATGTTAATATCTTTTTACTTGAGATTGCACAGTTGATCTCAAGCATAAGAAAAGAAAAATCCTAGCCATATAATAAGGGCCTAGTAATTAAATAAAGATTGGGGAATGGATTATTATACACTGAAAGGTAGAGATGATGTTTCAAATAGGCTACTTGATTGTTTATACATATAATAATAATAATAATAATAATAATAATAATAATAATAATAATAATAATAATAATAATAATAATAAATTTAGCTTCCCTTATGAAAAGGTTGCCAGATTTCACAAAGCGTAGCCTATTGCATATAATTTGGAAACACACCTAAAAGGTAAAATGATGTACATTTGAAACGGTTAGGGAATCGAATATGTAAAATATCAGAAAAATTTACATCTAAGTAGCGTTTGTGCTCATTTACAGTTAAGAAAGGAGGGGGGGAATATCATCAGATAGGTTAGAATGATTTGAATGTCATATACCGCGAGAAAAATAATAGTACGGATTGATTGGCATTGATATCTAAACCAATCAACAGCCATCGGTTAAGATAACTTAAAATTTCCATTATTACTCCCATACAAATGATTTCTCAATATCTGAACCGATCCTTTGAGGGCACTAATGGTTATTTCCTTCACAATGCTGTGTGTTAGGCCCAGGTTTTTACATTTGTTGGCAAAGAAGGAGGGTATGGTACCTCGTGCTCCCACCATCAGACCTATCACATCAATGTGGGACAGGCTATATTTATCTTTATAGAACGGGATTGTTGGTTCATAGATCCGTTTCTTTTCACTGTCCACCTCATGCGGTTGATCTGCATGTGTCTCAAATCTGATGGTGGGATCGAGAATGTATGCCGAGTTGTTCTTAATGGCAATGATATCAATTCGCCGAACACTTCCTTGTGTGGCTAGTCCCTGCACCTCTTGATGGACCGTAAACCCTACTTCCTTCAGTGCCTCGGCCAGCATAGAACGGACAGCATGGTGACGGATGTTACGAAGGGCCTCACTATAGGGGCAGAAGCCAAGGATATGGGGAAGAGTTGCCAAAGTAGATAAAAGTCCAGTCAGGTATAAACAACTGTGGCGATTCAAGGCTGCTTGACGTTCGGGACTTCGGGAATGATCAAACTCGGCGTCTCGAAACACTCACAAGCAGTCTTTACGTCAACGACGCGGACGTAGAGAACAATGTCGTGCGGGTTTTCGGTTTTGCGGGCGCTGTTAGTCTTGCTTTCTCGATCGTTGTTCATCTCTACTATCTAGTGACTCTCAAGTTACCAATTTGCCTCTGCTGAACTGGAAGGTGCACTGTAAGTGGTAATGATAACTTAATAAATTAATGGAATACTTAATTAAATTCAGATAAAAATTGCAATGAACTCTTCTTGGATTCCAAGATTAAATTCGTAACTGTACGAAGAATCGTACGAGATTTTTAGACGGTAGTAAAAATATATGTTTTCTACATACCCCATATTGTATTATTGGTATGTGTAGGGACTTTTCTCATAAAGTAATGGAAGGATTTAGTTGATATTGAATAGTGAAGATCGTCTGGTAACCATGGCGCTCAGAGCGTCTTCCACATCGCGTGCTGGAGGGATAATTATTGCCGTCCATTTGATTCACCGCGGCGGGCTGTGGAGGAAATCCGATTGGCTTTATGTGCGGAGGCCGGACAAAAGAAGACGGAGAACAATGTGCGGTGACACAGGAGCACCAACAAGTTCCGCAACTGTGGGCCGCGACCCCGCTCACTTTTCATATCCCATGCTGGTATCATATTTGACAAGAAGCTGTGATTGTTTACAGAAGCAGGTTCTCTCGATTCTTTAGCTTTTGCTTCCATCAGACACGAATAACATCTTACTCGTACGAATCCTTATCTATTCGTCAAATCATAACCATCTAGGACGCACTGAATACTGGTAATGTTTACAATAATATTACGCTTTTAACTAAAATCGTTAATGATAAATTACTAAGAAAATAAATACTGCATTACGCGAACCAACTTCTAGGAAGTATTAGTGCAAATATGTACAGCAAGAGTGGCATCGTGCCTCACTTGAGAATTAGTGCCTCACTGACCTTCACAGAGCTTATCGCTCTGAGTGACATTATCTTCACAGTCCCCGTTCCTCCCTCACGTAGCTCCTAGGCGTGGGCAGGTTCTATATCAGTTTCATAAGCAATATCAGTGGTGGCATAATAGCATTATCAAAGCAGTGTGTACGCGTTAGAAAACGATTATTTCATGAGAAATGGGAGGAAGAGTTTTTTGCTGTTTAGAATGGGAGAACATCCGATGTATGTTATGCTCGAAAATCCTATTAGCCATTAATAAATTCAATATACAACGACATTACTCCTTATGTCATAAAGAACATGCTGAATTAGAAGGTAAGACAAATTAAATGTTATTTTTTCGTACTATGCCGAAGAAAAATTATGATCTTAACATTTGCATAGTAGGCTATACTAAATACGACATTATGTAAGCAACTGTATTCAATTGGAATTAGAGTCTGGCTGGGCGGAGGAGAAGGCCTACTGGCCTTAGCACTGCCAGATTAAATAAATAAATTATTATTAAATTAATTATTAATTATTATTATACCTTAAACACGCTTCATTAAAAGGTACGAGGAATTAAATGTTGTTTGTACATATTATTTCCGAAAGAAAGTTATAAAAAAAATATCAAATGTGCGTAGAAAACGAAATATGATTTTCTGAAATTATTTTAGGTCGAGAATGTGCAAATCTATTAAGTAATCTTATAAACGCCAGAATATTCAAGAAAATAAACGTATTCAACGTGGTGGAATATCATTGGCTAGTTACGCAATTTATCGCCTGTGATTTAAATCAATTCAATGATGGAGAAATAGTAAAAAGGTTTATGATGAAAGCTGCCGAATTAATTTGCCAAACTGAATAAAAGTTTTCGAGTCTCTCACGTTAACCAAGCGCTTTCCTAATAATTCGCCACTGACCGCCTTAGCGATTACGATAAGGTGACGCAGGTCACAGCAGTTTATATTTCCCATCCCACTCTGGAGTCTCCTCTCCTAGTAAACAAACTATTTCAAATCGAGTGCCTCACGTAACCGAAAATTGTGCCCACGTATGATGAGCAGCTTGATTCAGGGATTTTGGCCCTTGCAAAAAGAAGATAGACTAAGAGCGAGTTACTCATCACTACTGGCGGGCTGGGTCGTATAGGTCAGGCCGCACAGTCATAACATCAAACACTTCCTTCTTATTTTGTCGCAGTACACTCAGTCTTAAATCGCAATAATCTTTCACACGTCCCATTACTAACCACTAAGTCTGTTGACTATAAACAATGTCATGATGGCATATTTTCTTGACGTGAGTGTCCCTCAGCTACGAGCATAGATATTATTTTCATTCTTTCTCTTCTCTCTTACCCTACTATTCACGTTTGTGATTAAATTTCTTTCTTATGACACAACATGCAGCTCGCTCACTAGCCAAACAAGCAAGGACAAGGGCCAAAATCGTTGAATCGAGCTATGCTTTAGTGATGATATGAGGAAGTTATATTTGTTTTTTTTTTCTTTCAATTTCTTATCGCTGAATATACATTTTAATTAGATCGGATTTTTTTTTTTATTTTAATCATATAACCTTATACCCAGGGTCGGGTATTTATGGAGATCGCGAAAATCACGACATAATAGATATACAATAGATAATGATAATGGCCATGATAATATCTTTTAAAAATATTGGATTGCAAGAGGTCAAATGACTTTATTGTCAAACGCCTGGCATTAGAAAACAACAACAATAGATTTTTACTAATCTTTACGAATTAAGTGATTCTGATTAATAATATACGGATAAATCAATCGCGAAAAATCGCGAAATAGAGTTATAATTGCGAAATATGGACACATTCGCGAATTATTACTATTGCGTCGCTTTATAGCGAATTTCATATTCTGAGTTTTTTAGGATTTTATTTTACTTGAATTTGTTATATATCCAAGTAGCCTACATTACATGGTATTCCAGGTGTTCTGATTACATTAGTGAACTCACAAGACGGAAAATTCAACATTTCACTAATAATTTGAAAGTGTTAATTTGAGGGCTGCAAGTTTTTTTCGTTTTTAATGAATGTGTGTTAAATACAATCTCAATGCAACAAATAATGTCTATTGGCCATACCGCACCTCTACTAGAATCCAACGAACCAATTATTTGGAAAGTAATATTCATACTGAGTTAATACTCCAATTCCAAAATAATTGTTTTTCCAAATTTTCCATTGATCTCCGCCAAGAGTAAAATCAATCTCCAACAATCACCGCCGACGCCAATATTAAAAAAACACAAATGATACAATTAATCTACATAAATACCTGCCTCTGCTTATACCTATCCTTAGCATAGGCTAATGGAATTCTGGCTTTACTTCCTCTTATCGTATTGGTAGAGAAGAGGCACATCTAAACAGGGGGCACTTTAGAACAGATGGAATTTCTCACCTCAACACATAATTTTCATTAAGTTGCTGGTAATGACAGCCCTTCTGATGTACTGACTGCATTTTACTTCCATTTAATTTATTTGTGTGAACTCAGTGGATTAGCTTGTGTTGAAGTACAGTACTTAGAAAGTCCAATTTCTTTTTTTCGAAATTTTGTAAGGGTATTCTGACAACATGAACGTTTCAGAGATGAGTTTCATTATGTAACATTAAAGCCTAATGAATTCACTTTTTGAAAATTAGTGTAAATCTCTAATATTTAGCTACTTCTTCTTCCTTTCAATGAATGCTCGTACTTTAAGGGTCATGTGGGGCACATTTGAACAGTTATTTAGCGAAACATTTGAACAACAGGTGAAAACTGCTCCACAACATTAAAGTAACAATACTATGAAAAACATTTTGAAAGTTGAATATAACGAATTTACTGATGGCATTATATTTTAGGTCATTAAATTGTTCGGACATACTTAAGGGGTTAGGTAAAGCTTAAAGGAGTAAACTTTTGGAAATATTCAACATTTTTTCCCTCCATTACTATATCTTGTACAATAATGAAAATTAGTATGTGTAAAACACTGTCCTTCTGCTGTATGATAAACATATTTTTACGATTTAAAAAAAATATTTATATATTGTTTTCAAAATTCAAAATTCACTGTGCAATGATGAAGCTTTTCCCCCATAACTCAAAAAGTATGCAACATTCTGTGATGAAATTTTTGTGTGTATTTATGCCTATCATATCTACAACGTGATTCAAAATCACTTCTCTACGTTTGATAGATTGTCTGATAAAAATAAATTCATTTTAAAAAAATGGTCAAATATCAGTATTTTCTTATAACACAAAATAAAAAAAAAAATATTATTTATTAAGGATTGTAGTTGAAAGAGCATGATATTGTAAACATGAGCTTCAGCAATAAACTAAAAGAGAGACAACACGAAAAAGTTAAGAAGTTTATGAGTTATGAGGGAAAAGCTTCATCACTGAACAGTGAACTGCCACCGTTTTTAATTTTGATGACGTAGGTTGAAAATATGGTTCGCGATACACGAGCCAACAGGTGTTCAATGAGGAGCATTAGTCCGAATTAGTTAATTGTACTTTTAAATGTATCACGATTAATTATGGCATGACTTACACAAATATACGTCAATTAGCATATGATTATGCTCGTCATTTTGCTTGCAAGTATACCGAAGCATGCTATTATATCATAATTTACTGGCTTTAGAGCTTCATGAAACTACAAAACAACTCAGAATGAGAAAACCTGAGAATACCGGTCTGTCAAGAGCTACATCTACAATGTCAGGTTTATGTGGAACTCTACGAATAATATAGTAGTCTAAGAAAGAAATGACCAAGGAAGTTTTTTTTGAAGTAATATGCAACAAAGGAAACTGAAGTTGTCTATGCTGAACAAGTGAAAGAGGTAGGTGGACAATGTCAGGTTTGTGAAGACTTCAGTAAGACAAAGAAAAGTGATATTGTCATGAAATTCACACACCGAAGAATTCAGGAGGAAGTGTTCATACTATGAAAATGAAACACCTTGATGTCGAATTCATTAGTTTTAGAGAAAACATAATGTAACCATAGTAGTACTCTTTACATTACTTTTTTTAGCTTTAATTGAAGGGTTCAGAGCCATAGTGGGCCAAGCGCCACTTATTAAAAACGGAGAAAACAAAGGTTAAATATAAGTGAATATCATTGTTTCAAAAAGATTGACATGTCATTTATATTTAAAGTGCAAACTTTATATTATTTGCTATAAATGTTATGTTTTATTTAACAAATAAATAAATGAATGAATGAACAAATGGTTAAATAAATAAATAAATAAATAAATGCATGAATAAATGAATAAATAAATGAATAAATGAATGAATAAATAAATAAATAAATAAATAAATGAATAAACGAATCAATGAATAAATAAATAAATAAACACGCATTTAAATGCCATCGACCAGGCCCGGAATCGAACTCGCAACCTTGGGCATAAAAGGCCAGCGCTATACCAACTCGCCAACCAAGTCGACTTTACTTGCTAATATGTTTCCATTGAATTATGGTAACAACTTGATTTTAATCCTTGTTTTCTACGTTTTTAATAAATGGCGCTTGGCCCCTATGGTTCTGAACCCTTTAACTAGTTCTTTAACAGATGATTTGGACATTGTTCAAAAGTGCCCCGTAACTGTTCAAAGGTATCCCATCCATGGGACAGTTTTGAACATGTTACAAGAGTTTGCTCCGACTTAATTTACGTTTCAGATATATGTAATAGTCCACACCTGTGGAGTAACGGTCAGCGCGTCTGGCCGCGAAACCAGGTGGCCCGGGTTCGAATCCCGGTCGGGGCAAGTTACCTGGTTGAGGTTTTTTCCGGGGTATTCCCTCAACCCAATACGAGCAAATGCTGGGTAACTTTCGGTGCTGGACCCCGGACTCATTTCACCGGCATTATCACCTTCATTTCATTCAGACGCTAAATAACTTAGATGTTGATACAGCGTCGTAAAATAACCCTATAAAATAAAAAATAAATGTAACACATTTGTTCAATCATTTATTCATTTTCTTATTTATTTATTTATTCATTTGCTCATTTATTTATTTATTCATCTGATCATTTATTTATTCATTCATTCATTTATTATCTATATATTTATTTATCCATGGGCCTCCCCAAAGATCTTTTTCCCTCTGACCTCGCAACTAATACTTCATATGCACTTTTGGATTCACCCATACGTGATACATGCCGTCCCCATCTCAAACGTCTGGATTTAATGTTCCTAATTATGTCAGGTGAAGAATACAATGTGTGCAGTTCTGTGTTGTGTAACTTTCTCCATTCTCCTGTAACTTCATCCCTCTTAGCCCCAAATATTTTCCTAAGCGTCTTAGTCTCAAACACCCTTAACCTCTGTTCCTCTCTCAAAGTGAGAGTCCAAGTTTCAAAACCATACTAAACAACCGGTAATATAACTGTTTTATAAATTCTAACTTTCAGATTTTTTGACAGCAGACTGGATGACAAAAGTTTCTCACAGAATAATAACAGGCATTTCCCATATTTATTCTGCGTTTAATTTCCTCCCGAGTGTCATTTATATTTGAAGAGTCCACTGCAAGAATGATGGATGTCACTTTTTTGTCGAAAATGAACCAAGACTGTCAATGCATAGCTTAAGAAATATAGAATGTACATACAGAGTATATGGCATTAACACTGATAGTCATTGTCCAGTAATGATTGGAAAATCACAGTTAAGCTTTGAGCGCTAAGCATTTCAAACTTTCAATTGCTTCTCCTGAAAAATGTATTCCAAATGACATCCATCATTCTTGTAGTGGACTCTTCATTTGTTACTGTTGCTACAAGATATTTGAATTTTTCCACCTTTTCAAACGATAAATATCCAATTTTCATATTTCCATTCGTATTAAGTTCTGGTCACAAGACATAATCACATAGTTTGTCTATCTGGTTCATATATTTCAAAGCTAACAATATTTCTCCTTACTGAAAAAATAACTGAAAGTGAAATAGCTAGTTTTAGAAACAAACCATTCATATCATGACAAAGTAGGGGCCTATGTGCAATTTACACGGCACCATTTACTTCTATAATCACAATATCATATTATTCAAAGTCGAATCTGGAATTAGGAGGGAGAAACAAATCGTGACCATTGACCCTTGATATGGGGGAGAGAAGAAAAAAAAGCAGGTTATAGCTTATGTAGTAGATACTTTGTAAACTTCTTGTAGAGGCAAGAAAGCGGAAACTCTTTCGCTAAAATCGTCATGTTAGGTACTTCCCCTCGCGGCCTATGACATCACTTTGGTCAGCGGGTATATGATCGCCTCGCGTGCGTGCGGGCACGGTAGCAACAATAGCGCACGGCTTGTTGGATTACTCCCCACACACACACCTCAGTCACCCAAGGCGTTCTGCTACATTAATTATCAATAGCAGCGGCCCAACCCTCCACATGATGGACATGGACACCGACCAAGTCTATGTACTGCAGCCAGATTTGAATCCACCCAGATAGACAGTCTCAACTGAGTGAAACTGGACCTGTTACGCTTCCTATCACAAGCAGTTCTGAAGCTGGTGAAATTGGCTAAGAAAAATGTAAAACAGGGCCCAAAAATAGTATTAACTAGTGGCTTGTGCAGCAAATGCTGCAAACTAAGTTCATTAGACGTTCAAATAAAAATTTTTCAGATTTATTTTCAATGAAGAATACCAGACATTTTGAAAGTTATTTTCTTCCGTAATAATGAAACACACTCCCTCCGAATGGTTTTTTTTATGTCAAATACTTTTTCTTGAACCTATCTGCCTTCAGTTTTTGAGTTTCAACGCAAAAACGCAACTAACAATGTCAGGATGATCAGTAGGTTTTTCATGTGGAAGTAAACCAATAGCTATTTCAGGTCATAGTGGATTGTAGGTGAATCTGGTTTGCTATCCTTTCGAACAATAGACACAGCATCTTGGTATAGCTGCTGCATGTAGAGGGTAAAATCATTTATCCTGCTAAGATATCTTGCTCAAATGATCAGGAGACTACAACATTTTGTAGGCCTCTTATTTTATCAGTAAGTAATACCTTTTGGTCTTTCCTTAGGAACTGTAATTTTTTAGCTCTCTCGAGCCAATACTGAAGAGAATGACGCATATAAGTATCTACACCACACCGCCATTAAGTATATGAAAAAGAGCCAACCCCAGTTGATTAACAACTATAAAAATATTTGATTTTTAATAACAATATTATAATCTTACGCAAGTTCTGTAGTAGGCTATATTAGCCACCACTCAGTAAATTATACAAATGAAAATCTAATGTAAGATATTCTCTACATCTACTTATATAACCCCAAAACGTTTCAATTTTATATCATCAATATAGCATTAATATGTATAATTAATGAAAAATAGTCATATCATGGCATTAACTATAATAATATTTCATTTCTAATGGTAATAATTTCATTAAACCACCTCAAGTTTTGTAGTTTTTAATGTCCAACACACAGGTGTACTCAGAAAATTACACAAAGCAGAATCAGACCTGTAAATTATTTGTAGTATGTTTTGATGTCTGTAATAACCAATTGAATTTTAACTCTAAATGTGTCAGCAATCCTACAGGTCAAGGCCTTCGTGTAATAGCCTATTGTTTATTGTAGTGTGGGTTTTGTTTTATTCTGAAATGCAATTATTTCTCAAAACTGACGATAGATGGATTTTGGAAAATAGGAAAATGGTGTAGGAAAATTGACATTTCACTGAAGACTACTATTTTTCTAAAAAAGCTTTGGCTTCCAAGCTTCAAAATGAGGGGTCATTTATTAAAATCCGTTCAGCCGTTTCTCGTAATTTCCATTACCAGTTCAAATTATATGTCTGAAAAGACAGTGAAAATACCGAAGAAAATATAATTGTGAAACTTCAGATATAAATTTAAAATCGCAATGAAAGTATCAGAGAGAATTTACAAGGTCTTCTATACACATCTGAAGTGAAAGTGACGATACCACATAAAATATTGAGTCTCATATAAACGTTTGAAATATATCTGAAGATATAAGAGAACATGTAAATGCAGAGTTTCAAATAATCACTGTCGGTACTGAAATGAAAGTGAAAATAAAATAAATAGTTTAAACACAGAGCTTCATAAATTCTTTTAAAATGTGAGAGAATAGAACAATTCATATGTTGGGCCTACAGCTTCCGCTATATAGTTGAAATGTAGGTTAAAAATCATAATAATTCATGTGTAAGGCTTAAAAATATTCATACGTATTTGAAATGTAAGTAAATATATCAAAGGAAGTTTAAAATATGCATCATCAAACTTAAAATATGCATAATCAAATTTAAAATATAATAATTATCGTAGAAAATTAAACAATTCAGACAATACAGACTGAAATATACTCACATTCAATAATAAAACCTCAAAATAGAAATCGAATGTGACCGAAAATATCAGAGAAAATAAGAAAAAAAAACTAAATGCAAAATAAAGTTTTACGTGTGTTCGAAAATATCGTAAGAAAATTGGTAGGAATTGGCTATTTTTATTCAATTTACATTTTCATTGTTGTACAGTGTTAACAGCAAAGCATAAAATTACTAATAATTCTAGCATACTTATCACTGAATCCGAGGGTAATGGACATTTAAACGCAATGAATGTGCTTAGTATGGCTTCTTTTAGAAGTCAAGTGAAACTGGAAAAGCCATATAAAGTAGAATCCAGACAGGCAAGTGAAAGAACCCTATTCCGGAATAAGAAGACTTCCGATAAAATTGAATATTTCTCTCCTATTCTATTCTCAAGATAATACAGTAAAATGTGTCTCAGTAAAACGTACAGCAGAGTTCATATAGGTCAGTTTCTGTCAGATGCGTTTCCAATTCACTGTGGACTAAAGCAAGGAGATGCACTATCACCTTTACTTTTTAACTTTGCTCTAGAGCATGCCATTAGGAAAGTCCAGGATAACAGAGAGGGCTTGGAATTGAACAGGTTATATCAGCTGCTTGTCTATGCGGATGACGTGAATATGTTAGGAGAAAATCCGCAAACGATTAGGGAAAACACGAGAATTCTACTGGAAGCAAGTAAAGAGATTGGTCTGGAAGTAAATCCCGAAAAGACAAAGTATATGATTATGTCTCGTGACGAAAATATTGAACGAAATGGAAATATAAAAATTGGAAATTTATCTTTTAAAGAGGTGGAGAAGTTCAAATATCTTGGAACAACAGTAACAAATATAAATGATACTCGGGAGGAAATTAAACACAGAATAAATGTGGGAAATGCCTGTTATTATTCGGTTGAGAAGCTTTTATCATCCAGTCTGCTGTAAAAAATCTGAAAGTTAGAATTTATAAAACAGTTATATTACCGGTTGTTCTTTATGGTTGTGAAAGCTGGACTCTCACTTTGAGAGAGGAACATAGGTTAAGGGTGTTTGAGAATAAGGTGCTTATGAAAATATTTGGGGCTAAGAGGGATGAAGTTACGGGAGAATGGAGAAAGTTACACAACACAGAACTGCACGCATTGTATTCTTCACCTGGCATAATTAGGAACATTAAATCCAGACGTTTGAGATGTGCAGGGCATATAGCACGTATGGGCGAATCCAGAAATGCATATAGAGTGTTAGTTGGGAGGCCGGAGGGAAAAAGACCTTTAGGGAGGCCGAGACGTAGATGGGAAGATAATATTAAAATGGATTTGAGGGAGGTGGGATATGATGATAGAGAATGGATTAATCTTGCACAGGATTGAGACCAATGGCGGGCTTATGTGAGGGCGGCAATGAAACTCCGGGTTCCTTAAAAGCCAGTAAGTAAATAAGTAATACAGTAAGAGGAATGGTCGTAAGGGGAATATTGAATTAATTAATTGTTATTATTGAATTAACATGCTATCGAAATCTGTATTATAATATGTGAGAAAACACGTAAGTATCCAATACGTACTAGTAACTATATAGGTCTACATTAACAAAATTATTCGTATTAACCGGCCGAACGTTAACGGAAGATAAATGTTCTAATGGTTACAGAGATGCTGTAAATTAAACCTAGCACATGTAAATCTTGTTTCAGTCGTGTATGTGTGTGTAAACTTATTTTTTAGCATTGTCTCCACCTACTATACGTATGGAGCAGGCCTGTGGAGTGAGAGCTCCGGGATCGATAACCGTTGCCTTCACCGTGTTTGCCAACCAGAGCTGCTTAGATCTGTGATAGCCTTTGCATTTTTCATGTCTCAAGTTCCGGATGGTTTACGTCACGCGTTACAGGATCTAGCCAATGTGGGCATCAACAATTTATATTTGCCTCTATGTTAAAATTTCTATTGCCTTCATATCTCCATAAAACCTTTCAAAACCTCATTATATAGCTAGTATTAAATTTTTAATTTATTACACACAGAATATCCAGATGAACCTCATTCATCTGATGGCATAAAACCATCGTGAAGGGGATTTTGTTCTCAAAATGTTCTCTTGAAGTACAAGAGTGAAATAGTATTTATTATAAGGTATGCTTTTTCCGAATATTTCATTATTTTTATTGCTAAGTATTACCTTACTACTGGGTGTTCATTTTAAAGTGTGTCATGACGTCACTGTTGTGAGTCAGCGATTTGAAGCGAGTTTCAGCTTTTATGTCAGAGAAGTTCCCTATTAATCAAGGCGTTCAATCTGAACTTGAGAACGTGTACGGTATAACTTGAATGTCGTAGCAACAGATGGCGGTCTGTAAAGTTTCTTTCGAACTGTGTTTTGCGCGGGCAAGTCGCAGGGTATTTGTTATCATCGATTGCGTACGGCAACATTCCACAACACAAATCAAAATGCTCCGTGTCCATGTTGACCGTCCAAGCTAATGTCAACAAATACGTAAGTAATCGTCTTAACCCTCTCCCCATATCCCGAGAGTAAGAAAAAAAAAACTCACTTCAGTACGTGTTTCCAAACAGTTCACATTCTTGCCACTACTGGCGTTACCGTACGTATCGGTAAGTAATCTTCAGAATGAACGCCGTACTTGCTAGGCAACTTCTCTCGCATTTAGGTAATACGCCTCTGCGGAAGTGTAGTAAGATTGAATTCTCTAGGCTCATCGGCTAGCCACATGACGACATACAGCGAGCCATGACACATTTTGAACTGAACACTCAGTATTATTTCGTAGTTACTGAATATCCTTTCCATTTGAAAGTGTCATTAATTCAGACAAGTCATCCTGCCTGTGGTTTTTCCGGGGTTTTCCTAAGGCGCCAAGACAAATGTCGGGATAACCCATAAAATAAATGGGCCACGGATCTATTATACTGGATTCACCTCATCGGCCCCGTAGAACTCTAACCCCAGCTACTTAGCTTCTCGTTTTCAACACTTGTCCTCATATCACGAAATAAATGCTCGCTCACAACGCCATATCACACTCTCCATTCCTAAACACAGAACATCCTTCTACTCTTCATCTTTTACCGTCTCTGTAGCTCATCTCTGGAACTCTCTACCACAACATGTCAGAGACTGTCGGACAGTGTCTAGTTTAAAAAATAAACTAAAATTGCATTTTTTCAATTCTGATTCCTTTCAGTTATAAGCCCTTTTCTCTGCGATAGTTTTGTAAAAATAGGGCTATATAAATATCTTTTTTCTTCCTTTCCCCTTTTTGTTCTCTTGATCACCAGATGAATTTATTATCATACCCTTTTTATTGTGAATTTTATTTAATTTTCGTATTTCTTTTCCTTTTTATTATTTTATTACATTCCATTTTGTTATATTCTTTCTTACGTTCATCATATTAACTATTTGTACTAAATGAGTTGCTTTTACTATATTTCAATGTAGACCTATTTTACTTTCTTTTTTTTTCTATTATGGTATTATTTTCATGTTGTTTAGTGTCGATTTATTATGCTATTATCATTATTTTTTTGTAATATGTTAGTATTCTGTTCTTTAACTTTTTGTTAAATTTTTCACTGATTGTATCATTTGTGACCTGGTAGAGTGTAAGAGAAGGCCCTATGGCCGTAACTCTGCCGGTATAAATAAAGAATTATTATTATTATTATTATTATTATTATTATTATTATTATTACTATTAATGCGAAACGAATGCATCAACCACGCCCCTATTCGCCAGCTTCCGAACTAGTGACGTCTACAGTACAAGCTTCATAAAACAGTAACGAATTACTGTACATGTATTAACCCTTGTGGTAGCTGAATGGTCAGACATTTGGCCTGTCAACACCTCTAATCAGTTCCACTACATCTCCACTCCCAGCTTCCCCTGTGATGTTCTCATCCGGCTAGGGCCGGTGAGGTGAGTCCCACACTATGTCCACCGCTGTGGAGTAACGATTAGTATGTATTAGGGGGCCCGGGTTGAAATCCTGGTTGGGATAAGTTACGTGGTTGAGGTTTTTTCCGAGATTTTCCATCAACAAACAGAAGTATCATCAATCACGATGGAAACATATACATAACCGCAAAGATACTTGGTAACCATGGAAACAAAACAATGACGCCATTTCCTCATATTCTGCCGTATAGCCTACTTCAGCGCTCCACGATTGTGTTCTGTTTGCAAATCACGTTTAAGCATAAGCATGAAAGTTTGGAGTTTGCAAACTTTCATGTTAACGTCTAACGGCAATGTTAATGCCAGTGTTTATGTGAATCATTGTGAATACTCCCATTTGGTAACCTGGCCGTAAACTTCTGTGTTTATGTTACAGTTATGTTTAATTTTCATTGTGAATGGTCTTTAGGCTCTTTGAGGATGAAGAGGAAAACAAGAAAATGAGATGCGAAACTAAGAGCAAATAAATGTCAGAATAGCATGATGAAGAGGAGATGGAGAAACTGGGTATAGTTGGGGACGGAAATTTAGAGAAAAAAAAATACTCAAGGGGAAGGTCACAAGCTCGATGTACACATGGCGATATGGTGTCAGCACTGTAACGTTCCCACACTTGAGGCAGCTGAGGACTATCGATTACAGAGCAGTTACCTGCCGCCAGGCGAGGGCCATCGGCAGAGGTCCCATGCCCTATAAATAGCCCTATTATCGACACACTGCATTTATCTGCCCCCTGATTCCAGTTCATTGATTCACACAATAGCGCCATTATGCGCCGGTTGACTGCGTGTGTACAGACTCTGCCCTCATTGTAAAGCAACATTTTTGTGTTTACTAAATGTTCAGATTAGGTTTGAATGAACTCAACCAGCTTCTCATTCAATGTAAGGGCAGAGTTCACTGACTTCTGACACACCCCTTATTTATGCTTTGCTTGCTTACTCATGTCCACTGCTAATTTATAACAAACAGGCCATGAAAATCGCTTAAACTCTTATCATGCATTACAAAGTACTTGTATTAAGGATGTAAGCTGTCAAAATCGTACATTGACATTAGAAGATACCTGATCGATAATTTGTTCGTGTAAGTGTGGCTTCTTTAGTTACTTATTATTTCTATGAATTTTTTTTAAATTTTAGGTTATTTAGCGTCTGAATGAGATGAAGGTGATAATGCCGGTGAAATGAGTCCGGGGTCCAACACCGAAAGTTACCAGGTAACCTCAACTAGGTAACTTGCCCCGACCGGGAATCGAACCCGGGCCATCTGGTTTCGCGGCTAGACGTGCTAACCGTTACTCCACAGGTGTGGACTACTTCTATGAATAGATATCGAAGATAAGAATCAGTATCGCCAATAATAGGCTTATATCAATTTCATTCCCATCTCACTAGTCTGGGATGAAATTACTGCTTCCAAAGTTTAAATGTTTTTAGGGTACTTTTAGCAACAAATTCAAAGCCAGAAACTTCCTATCACTTACCATTTCTTTGCTATTTTAATTTTCTTATAATATATTACGACAATTTATAGCGTAATTATTTTAACTGTAATACTTTAACATATGTAGTTTTAGTGTGTTAGGATATGAAAACCAAATGTATTCAAAATATTTTTAAGGTGTTTATGTGAAAGTAACAAATATAAATGACACTCGGGAGGAAATTAAACGCAGAATAATTATGGGAAATGCGTGTTATTATTCGGTTGAGAAGCTCTTATCATCCAGTCTGCTGTCCAAAAATCTGAAAGTTAGAATTTATAAAACAGTTATATTACCGGTTCTTCTGTATGGTTGTGAAACTTGGACTCTCACTTTGAGAGAGGAACATAGGTTAAGGGTGTTTGAGAATAAGGTGCTTAGGAAAATATTTGGGGCTAAGCGGGATGAACTTACAGAAGAATGGAGAAAGTTACACAACACAGAACTGCACGCATTGTATTCTTCACCTGACATAATTAGGAACATTAAATCCAGACGTTTGAGATGGGCAGGGCATGTAGCACGTATGGGCGAATCCAGAAATGCATATAGAGTGTTAGTTGGGAGACCGGAGGGAAAAAGACCTTTAGGGAGGCCGAGACGTAGATGGGAGGATAATATTAAAATGGATTTGAGGGAGGTGGGGTATGATGATAGAGACTGGATTAATCTGGCACAGGATAGGGACCGCTGGCGGGCTTATGTGAGGGCGGCAATGAACCTTCGGGTTCCTTAAAAGCCATTTGTAAGTAAGTAAGTAAGTTTATGTTGAAAACCAATGGCACCGAATGTTTCTTAGCAGATATTGGGTGCAAGCGTATAAGGAAGTTAGGACGAAATGACGTGCAGTCTTTCCATTATCTTTATTTGTGGAAGATAGAAATGTCAGCCACTCCTTGGTGAGAGACTCAACTCAACTCGTTTAGTTCTTCTCACATTTCATTAGTCTGTGTTTCATATGGAAACGAAACGATATCAGTTTGTAGCCTTATTGTGGAGTAGAATGTTGAGAGTTTTTAGTTCAGTAAGAAAGTATTTACCATGTCGCATTGAGGATGTATACGTTATACTTGTATAACTTATGTGGGATATAGGTCTACACATTGCCTAAGCAGAGGTGTAATATTACAGATTTTGTGAAAAAGTCGTATCATGGAATCAAACTTGGAGACCAAAGTAAAGCTTGGGCACCACACAAAGTATGTAGAGTATGCATTGAAGGACTTCGTCATTGGATCAACGGCAAAAGATCTTCGCTATCTTCTGGAGTACCTATGGTTTGGAGAGAGCAGTCGAACCATAGTAATGACTACAACTTCTGTTCGTGTGATGTGAAGAGTAATGTAAAAATAAAAAATCGTGTATCCAGTTATTCGGTGAGCCATTTTACCCGTGCCCCATGCGCCTGATGTGCCAATTCCTGTGCGACCAGAAAGCGTTGAAGTGAGGGGAAATTGTGACGAGAAAAGTCACTAAAAAGAACATCTGAATATGTATCACTAGCGGTAATTACTGCGATTTTAAATCTTTAAATATTTTAACTTTAAAATATGCGCATACAACATGACCAAAAATTGGTTATACAACATTTATAGACTCAACTGAAGTGGTTATTTTATTATACGACTAGCTTTTAATTTTTAACATATTACAAGTTTTATTAATGTTATTTATTGTTGGCTAAAGTGACTCAGAACCACTCTAGTATTTAGATATAATTTTATAATATGTTTATAAATATTAATTTTTATAATATGCACAAATGTTCTCACGGTACATCACCTGTGTTCAATGTGCCATTTATTGTGTTCTCCACCTGAAGATGACTTTTTAACTAAGTCGAAAATATTTGTGGAAATATAAATTTGTAATGTAATAACACAGAAAATTAATTCTGTATTAATATAGGTTGATAAGTTGTAGACTGAAACCATATAACTATAATTTAATATAATTTGCAATTTATCTGAAATAAATTCTCAAAATGGCTTTCAAATTGCTGTTAAGTTCAGAAGCTACGATCATTCTCTTCATTATCCATTAAGCGAAGCACCCAGTTTTTATTTCTCTTGAAACACTCTGTGTATAGCGTTTTACTATACAATATAATATAAGCCTATATTACTATTTCAAAAGTAACTGAAGTTACAAGCAAATACCTTACTATAATAATATCGGACAGCCATCAGTTCTGCGCGCGAACGACGCTGGTGCTGCTACCTAGGCGGCCTGTGTGGAGATACTCGCGAAACAAGCTGTAATCAACTGCAATCTATATTGTTGCTGGGCTAGTTAATAGTTTTATTAATTAGTGCTGTGTTAAAATGTCAGGGTGTATATGTGCTGTTTATAATTGCTACAATTACAAAATTACAAATTGCTCCAAATCGTACTTTCGATTTCCGAGAGTTCATAAAACGTGAGTCAACAAAATTCTTTATTAGGCCTAATGCCTTTGTCTCTGTGTTGATAGAACAATAAAAATTAGCTTTTTTATTTAGGCCTAGTAAATGAATAGAAGTTAAAATATATTGGAAATTTTAAGGTTTTAACAAATTAAGTTTTATTGTTGTCCACATATCGCAAGCATCAGCTTACTACCATTTTTATCTTTGCAGCTGTCAGGAATGGGTATATAAAGTGTTATTGTAAATTCATTCTTAATGTCAGAATTCATTTTGTCTAAAAAAAATACGCAACAATTAATTACGGAAAATAATATGACGCATGCAATATTTCTCATAATATGCAGCTTTGATATAAAATAATGTTATATTAAATACGGTACTATTCAACATTTCTTAAGTGTCTCGTATATTATTCCACATTAGTACCTCACGTTTTAAACAATAGTCCGAATCCCGCTATGTTAATACTTGTATTTGTGAACGTAATTCCACGCCGCTCCGCTAGATGTCAAGTCCGCAATATTTCGCACTCACGTCAATGCTGCTAGTATACAGCTGTCCGGTATTATTATAGTAAGGCAGCCGTGTCGAAAATGCCATCGTGCGCCGAGCCACTGTATAAGCTGCAACGTGCATAGCACCTATGGAGGGAGGCAGACACCCGAAGGGAAAGTGAAGCAACTGTCTGACTTATTAACGGATTTTCATTTTCCTTAAGTCAAGCACTTAAATTAAATTATATACAGTACAAGGCTACAAACTAATGTTTAGTACGTGTAACGAAGAAAGAAATGAACAAGAAAACAGGACACATTATCATAACCTAAAATTAATTGTCTTCAGAATGTCTCTGCGACAAAGTTTCAAAATCAGGAATTATGTCACTTACTGCCAGTCGTAGTTGATCACGAACATATTTGTCTGTCAATCGTGATCTAAATTTGATTTTTACTACTTTAATTGTTGAAAATAATTTTTCACAAACGTAAGTTGTAGCGAACATGGCTTCAACAGAGCAAGCGAAAGAACGAAGCTTCAAATATTTATTTTTTGCCAAAGATTTGAAAAGTTCAACATTTGTCAAGTCCTTACATCTACCTTTCATTTAACATCACATTGTTAATCTGTGAGTTCAAATTGAAGATCTAACCGCATTACTCATACATCTGGTGAAAAAGGATCGACGTACAGCGATGATGATGATGATGATAATAATAATAATAATAATAATAATAATAATAATAATAATAATAATAATAACACTTAACCTTTTAATATTTCAGCAGTAACATGTAGTAACTTATAATGCCGTTTTATGTTATACAACCGTTTTCCTCGTAATACTTGTGAACAAATCATACATTTAATATTCTCATCATATTGGCATCAGAAAATGCGTCCTCCCATCCTACTTGAAACTTTTGTTGTTATAGAGGTACATGATTTCGAGAGAGACATTGCGACGATACGCCACTCGCAGGTCAGAGACAAATACAAATGGAACGGAGTTTGACTCCAGTGAGTGAGAGGGTGGGAGTTTTAGGTAGGAAGCAAGGGAAATGCACTGCGAGCCACAATATGCTCGTGAGTCGCATTTTCGACACGACTGTAGTAAGGTATTTGTCACAAGTTCATATTACGAACGAACTTAAATTATTGAACTAATATTTCTTTCCTTTAATATTTTATTTACAATAAGGTAGCATTGTTTACGCACGACCTCTTGCATAACATGGGCGCAATGTAAACAGGATGAAGCACCTCCGAACATCAAGATAACTAGGCCGCATAACGACAGGGTTCATGCGACTGGAGTTCAGGGGGGAGCCTGTATCATTGTACAATGAGCATCTAATTCGATATTTCCTGTCCAGGTGGATGACATGACTGTCGTATATATACACTCTACAATAATTTGCTGTAATTCATGTACATTATAACTCACATCCCCTCCCTACTTCTTGCTATGCCAAAAAAGCAGCCGGGAACATTTCATTTATATATAATACAAAAACACTAACTGTAACTGGACTGCAGACAAAGAAAATATCAAGCCATAAATATCTTCGTAATTACAATCAACTTTTGCTGTTTCAGTTGCTAGAAATGTGTCCGTATATGCAAGTTATGTTAGGATAAAGCCGTCTATAATGTTATTTGTGACGGGAAAGATCACATTCGGCTTATCCCTTTAAAGACGTTAACAGCATTCCAGTCGATCTTCATTCATTCTCATCTTCATAGCATTTTTCCGATCACTGGTCGGTAACTTTTGGAGGGAGCTGATGATACCTGCATGGAACCTATACACAGCAAACTTTAGCATAGTCGACTGATTCAGGTGAGAAAGCCCTAACCTGGTGTAGGGTAATAGTTCATATATGCTAGACATAATGCACTGTTGGGCGAAGAATAGTGCATATACTGTGGAATCCCGGCACCAAGTCACTGAATTGAGTGCGTTCCTTGTATAATGGCAGTTGACTTAATATCTCATTGCCACCCTTACGTAAGTCCGCCATCGGTCCCTATCTTAAGCAATATTAACCCAATCCCTACCATCATATCCCACCTCCCTCAAATTCATTTTAATATTATTCTCCTATCTACGCCTCGGTCTCCCTAAAGATATTTTTCCCTCAGGTCTCCCAACTAACACTCTTCATGCATTTCTGGATTCACTTACACGTAATGTCAACATATATGTCGAACATGGAGTCAGGCCACAAAGTAAAAAAACACTAGAGGAGGGGGATTCGATCCGGTGTTGTGGATTGAACTTCGGCGTAGCTCAGTGGTTAGAGCACTTGGTACGTAGAACCAAGGACCCGGGTTCGATCCCCGGCGCCGAAGCGAAATTTTCTCCTCTAATAACCATTGTTACCATAACAGATACATTCTATACAACTTGATTACACAACTTTTAACACTGTATCACTTCGGAATATGTATGATAAGACTTTCTTGTGTTAACTTCTAACGTACCTTGTTTACATGTTTCAACCTATTTATGAGTCATCCTCAGAACTGGTCGTTGTTGGTCTTGGCGCCTCTTTTTTTGTTTCCTGTGAGGGTATGTTCGTGTGGTAGAGTGTAGAGTCAAAGAGTGTGTGTTCTGAAATTGAGTTGTGTCTTGAGAATTTCGTTGGGGTGTGTTTTCGTGTGTCTGTATATTTGATATTGTTGTAACAAAATTACAAAACACCTCCACATATGCATAACACATCACAAATGCTAACCACACCCACAGAGACATTAACACAGACATGGAAATACTACACATCCAACCAAAGCCAGAAACTAAACACATTAGAACAATATGAAATATACTGATACTCGAAACATACCCCAACGAAATTCTCAACACACAACTCAATTTCAGAACACACACACTCTTTGACTCTACACTATACCACACGAACACACCCTCACAGGAAACAAAACAAGAGGCGCCAAGACCAACAACGACCAGTTCTGAGGATGACCCATAAATAGGTCGAAACATGTAAACAAGGTACGTTAGAATTTAACACAAGAAAGTCTTATCATACATATTCCGAAGATAAATTCTGTAGGACCAAAAATTAATCTTTAGCGGATACAATAGACCAATAAGTTTCGGTGTTCGGGCTAATAGCTGAAGAGCCCTCGAAACAAGGAAGAGGCAGACTATATCAACGTCGAAACATTAACGTATTTCAGTTGTTATGTAATTTTGTTTAGTATAATTATTCTCTTCTCTTTATAGGTGTGACAAGGACAAATGTATCGTCGCATTGCTTTGATGTGCCTACCGTATTGAAGTTGCCAGAGAGAAGCTGTTGTACAAACATAGAACTAGTACTTTTTTTTCCAAGTTACACAACTTTAGTAGTAAATTACAGAGTACAACGATTTTTTGTACTATATATTGACAGATCACCTCTTCAGCTTTCGTTCCTAACAGCCTATGATTTCAATACGTGAGCCTTATCGATTTCCAATGTTGCTACTTACTCAATATGTCAAGATAAGATTGATTTTGTCACTTCAGGCTACATGTAGACACTTTCTAATGAAATAAAACAATTGTTTAATGACGACGGAGGTATTTCTCTACGTCCGATAACCAAGGAGCGAAGACGTCGCTTCCTATGTCGAAGGTCTTGAATCGTATCCCGGCAAGACCAAATGCTGTTTTGGAAATTTACCATAATTTGACAAGTAACCAAGTTTTAACGTCGCTTTTCAACTATACTATACACTTTTCAATCTATACTATTCTCAATATTTTGAGAATTATAAGCCAAATTATACATTCACAAGTAGTGGGACTCATTTTTCATGGAGTTAACATGAATCAAGGCTATCGCTAAAGACAAGAAACTACAAATAAAAACAAGACAGGCAGCACTTATGCCAATGGGAGGGAGATGAATTTCCTTCCCGGAAATGCAACGATATCACTTTAAGTACTACTCCGAACTCATTATCCTTATGATACCCGTATAAAACAATTACAAAGGGAAGATTGCGTGGTTGTTATTAAAGTCTCCGCATATGATCATTTAAATCTCCCTGGACTATGCTAGTCTGGTGGTGAGAAGAATTCCATTTCTGTGGAGGGGCGCTTTTAAAGTCATTACGCCCCGATAGAATGACAGTTGAATGTGATAACTTACAGATAACGCTGGTCAACAGCCAAAATGTATCGGAGATGAAGTTAGTCAATTATTACTAATTTTTGGATGCTAAAAACGAAAATTACTTTCCTTTTGATGGATTAGTTCTCATTTCTATTTTGCATAGCGTTTTTACTGGAATTTCACGATTTTTCTCGAGATTATATTTATTTACATTTTTATTTATATGTACGTCGATAAACACATAGTGTAATGACAGAGTAAGAAATAAGTATATAAATATACAGTGGACACATTTATAAATCAGTAATCACACAATTGCAAAATTTACTAATATGCCCTATTTAGCAGCCAACGAGTGATATTTCTTATAAAAGTAAGCCTTTCTAAAATAATTACTCAAAATGAAATAAATGATATCGTTAGGGACTTAGAACTACCTAAGAACAAGGCTGAGTTACTAGGGTTACGACTTAAGCAGTTTAATTAATTATTTTGAAAAAAAAATGTTAAAATTACCGAATT
The DNA here is from genome assembly GCF_040183065.1 of Periplaneta americana. Classification (NCBI taxonomy): domain Eukaryota; kingdom Metazoa; phylum Arthropoda; class Insecta; order Blattodea; family Blattidae; genus Periplaneta; species Periplaneta americana. Next base: position 29,355,207 of record NC_091127.1, on the reverse strand, counting down.
TCGAATTCGTCAGCATCCCTTGAAAAGATTTTTTTCTATGCAGGACAATCTTGTATTCTGTAATGATGTTGATGGACTAATGGTTGCCATGGGGATTCAAGACAGCGCAGATGAGAGGCGCCTTTTTATAGACTCATCCAAAGCCAGTCTTAAAGCAGAATTGCTGCATAATGGCAATAAATTATCAAGTATTCCAGTTGGACATTCAGTATCCATGAAAGAGACACATGATAACATTAAAGTACCAATTAAGTGTTTGAATTATGATAAGTACAAGTAGTGTGTATGTTCAGAATTGAAAGTAGTTGCATTAATATTAGGTCTTCAGAAGGGTTACACCAGCAAATAGGGATTATAAAGAATGGACACTTCGCGTCGGTACCTTTGATATAGCCGGACCGATTTCAATGACCTTCAAGCACCTAGAGCGTGAGGTTCTGCTTTCTCCCTAGAGTTGGCGCTGACATCACACCAGCTAGCAGTCGACACAGCGGAAATATAACACATACAATTAATACATCTAGGTACATTATGTACTCAAATAAAATAAATTGGATCCATAAAATAATAAATCCTTCATTAACTGTAATGTCTAGACTCTAGAGTTCCTTTATAATGAGAGTTGAGACGTTGACCCCAACAACAATTAAAATATGTAATGATTTGATAGCGCTGAAAATGGAAAAACAAAACTCTTATGAGAAGTAAAACCATATACCTATATTATATTATATACAAATATTAAACGAATTCGATACTTAATTTTATAATGTATTATATTATTTTATAATATAATTTATGATATCTGAAATATAAAATATTATTACAACTAGTTTGTCACTGAGAAATAAGGAAAAACTGTTAACTTGAATTTATTTGAAGCAAAGCGTTACTGGATTATGCAGTAAGGTAGGCGATGTTTGGATCCTGTGTCTTAATTCTATTCTCAATTATTATCTTAGCGTATGCTCGATTACACTACCTCTAGCGCTTCAAAGTGGAACTAGCCGCTGGCGCACAGAGAAACAAAACACAGGAAAATTCGCTCAGTGTCCATTCTTCATAATCCCTACTCGCTGGTTACACTTTGTGTGAGTGGGGGAACGTTTTCACCAAGATATCGCTACTCTAGAAAGAAGATAGTGCTCACTATGATGATTGCTGATTATTTCTGGTCAGTGATAAGGGATTCCTCAGAAGTAAAATACAGAAGAAATGCTAAAAAAAAAAAAAAACTACGTCTGTAAGGTACAGTATGTAGTATGACATAGTATTTAAAATTTCTAGAATTTTGGTTTTTATTGAATATCTTTTCTTTAATATATTTTGAACTAGCACCAATAGAAAAAATCCAATGACATTTTCGGAGTCAGTACATCAATTTCATAAGAATCAGCTACCTTGACCTCGGAAGTGTGAAAAATAAAACATTTACTTGTTATTTGGTGGCGAATGAGAAAATCATTTATAATGTATTGTAAAGTTAAAAAATATCTTGAAAATAAGAATCAACTAAGCATTTTCGTTATCATTTTAGAATTTAGGAGGTAAAATTACATTGTAATTGATTGTTTTTACTTCCGATACATGCAACTTTTTAAAATTTGTTGACCAGTGTAATTCGACCTTTGGAGATATCTTGAGTCATTGTTCCACAGATGTTTAGAATATTGTATAAATTATAACAGGAGTAACAAGTCCCATTGCTAGTTACTTTTGCCGGCTATGTTGTACCCCTGATCACATATTAACAGATTGATCATCCACATATAAAAAACGGTAACATCTGGAAGAGAACAATCACCAGGATCGTCACTGTTGATTGGTGACGACCGATAGATGGAAGTACAGTTGCTCCACGCAATTCATATACTGTATATATACATATATATCTTTGCAGATGTATTGTTTATTGTCAGGAAAATACAATACAAAAAAATTTTAAATTTACAAAATTTTAAAACTCCCATGAAAGAGAGAGATTCGATACATAGGCCTAATAAAATTACATGCATAAATTACAAAAAATAACAACTAAAAATTAACAATTACTCATAACAAATTGCTTACAAACATTCTTAAATTTCAAACTGTTGGAAGTAAACAGATGTGGGTATTTCTTTATTAATTTGTTCTAAATTCTAGGGCAGATATTAGTACTATGATTGAAAGCAGTGCTCGTTAGACACTTGGGTTCAACCAAATATGTTGTGTTCATGCCTTTAATTTTGTACTTATGAGTTTATGATTTGAAATATGTGTGAATTTTATGTATAACATTTAATAATGCATTGATATAAATTTTATGTATTTTAAAGACTCTATACTGACCTTAACAAGAGACTGACAGACAGACTACATCGTGTTCATAATGCATGCGTTCGATTTATTTGCAACGTCCTTAGATCTGAACGTATCACACCTTCACTAAATATGCTGTCTTGGGTCCGTCTCAAAGAGCGAAGAACTATTCACTCTCTCACTCTATTCTTCAATATTCTTCAGAACTGTAACCCTAGCTCTTAGCTTCTCGTTTTCAACATTTTTATCCTCATCACGAAATAGATACTCGCTCACAACACCATATCACACTCTCCATTCCTAAACACAGAACATCCTTCCACCCTTCATCTTTCACCGTCTCTGCAGCTCATCTCTGGAATTCTCTACCACAACATGTGAGAGACTGTCGGACATTGTCTAGTTTCAAAAATAAATTAAAATTGCACTTTTTCAATTCAGATTCCTTTCAATTATAGATCCTTTTCTCTGCGATAGTTTTGTAAATATATATTTCTTTTCCTTCCTTTCCCCTTTTTTGTTCCTTTGATCACCAGATGAATTTATTATCATACCCTTTTTATTGTTGATTTTATTTAATTTTCGTATTTCTTTTCTTCTTTTTATTATTAATTTATTACATTCCATTTTGTTATATCCTTCTTTACATTTTCCATATTAACTATTTGTACTAAATGAGTTGGCTTTATTATATTCCAATGTATTTTACTTTCTTTTTTCTATTATGGTATTATTTTCATGTTGTTTAGTGTCGATTTTGTTATGCCATTATTTTTTTGTAATATGTCAGTATTATGTTCTTTAACTAGTTACATTTTCACTACTTGTATACTTTGTGACCTGGTAGAGTGTAAGAGAAAGCCCTATAGCATTAACTCTGCCAGTATAAATAAATACATTATTATTATTATTATTATTATTATTATTATTATTATTATTAATTCTAAAGACAATTTTTCGGGAGAATACACTGTGGACACTCAAGTAAATTACTATTTGCTATAGTTTATAACTCTACGTAGGTCTATATGTCTAATGTTGGTTGCTTTGCCTTGGTTAATAAATTTGCTAATTTGTTAACACTGTACTAAATTTTTTAATATCTATAATGTTTTACTATCCTATATTTTTAGAGCCTATTTTATGTTTTATAAAGCCTAAATGAGGTACTGAAAGAGCTTATTTTAGGCACCTAAACCATATTTTTTAGGATCTAAAAATCCGCGGTCTTGTTAGAACCTTTGGCAGACACATGTTCAGCACATGGGCTTTTGTTGATAATTTTATGTCCCGTGCTGTACTTATTACCTATTGTCATGCTGACTCACTGTTAAGCGAGTTCTGCTATGTGTGTGTGCCCATGATTTAGATTAAGTGAAGAAAATTGTAACGTTGACATTGTAAATGTGTATAAAAATATAGCCTAAAGAAACGAACGAAAAACAAACATAGAAAAAAAACTGAGAAATGAGTGCACAAATGAACTAACTAAATAATCATGCACAATATTTCAGTTCAAAAACATTATTTCACTTACAGTTCCCGGTTATCCGACAATCAATTATCTCGCTCCACTTCTGACTCATGTCTTGCTGCCCCTGAATTTGCTTCTACAAATTAATATTGATTGTTTAAATTGTTTGATTGGTGGACAAGTTAGAAAGTCGATATTTTCTGGACTTCTTTCATTCTTTTCAAACACTTCTTCTGAATAAATTAAACTCACAAGGTATCGTTGGCAGCACTGCTCGGCTACTTTTTGCGGTTACAAAGTGTCATCTGTTGCGGTAGCAACCCATCTGCCCTGACAAGGCATGGTCCCTTGTTTGATCGCCGGTGTCACCTTGATACATGCCCAGTTCGGTTCTACCTTCGTTATACAACAGCAGAGAATTTACGTTCCTCTACCTAAAGGTTATTCAAATTGAATGAAATGATGTGTTTATGGAGTAGTTGTGAAATAAAACAGAAGGGTAATCTGTATAATCAGGAGAAAAAAAGAGCATCAGTACCGTTTTATACTAGAGGACAATCGTTTCAAAAAGTATTTTCTCCATTGGACTGTTAAAAAATTGAACATGTACCATTGTTTCTATATTCTATGAACGCAGAATTCAAATATTAGGATGGGATAGTGTTTATAAAACTAAACAGAGAAGAGTAATTAAAATATGTTTAAAAGAACCTATTGATTATCCTACCGAAAAACACACTAAAACACACCCCGATCAAATTCTAAACACACAGATCAATTTCAGTACACACACACTATTTGACTCCACTCTTCAACACCTTTCTACAATCAAACACACCCACATAACAGGCAGAGAAGTTCGAGATGACGCCGTGATCTAGTAGGATCTGAGGATGGTGCGTGAAGCACTGAAACGGCTGTAAGCCGGACAAATCTTACATAATTAACACTAGTAAGTCCACTAGTTAATCAATTAATTATTTTTAGAATTAAAAAGTCTCGAAAATATATAAAATTTAGTCTATATCAATGCATTATTAAATGTTATACATAAAATTCACATATATTTCAGATCATAAACTCATAAACACAAAGCTAAAGGCATGAGCACAATACATTTGGTTGAACCCAAGTATCTAACGAACACTGCTTTCAACCACGGCACTAATATCTGCCCTAGAATTAAAACAAGTTAATAAAGAAATACCCACATCTATTTACTTCCAACAGTTTGAAATTTAAGAAAGTCTGTAAGCAATTTGTTACGAGTAATTGTTAATTTTTAGATATTATGCTTATAATTTTATTATGTATCGAACCCTCTCCTGAACACGAGAACACTCTCGTTCAGGGAAATGCTAAAATTTTGTAAATTTAAATTTTCTTTCTATTGTATTTTCTGGCAATAAACAATACCTCTGCAACGATAACGTAACAAAACGAGTTTTCTCCCATTTTTTTTGCTTGGTTATTCAACCTCGCTGTATCAATTACTAGATTTTTAGCGTCGATGAAATTGGTATCGCGAGATTGTATTTGGTAATCAGCCCAAGCGGGAATCGAACCCACAACTAAGCGGAATTCTGAATCAGAAGGCAAACGCGCGACTGTCTGAGCTATGTCGGTGACCTCCTATTTTAATAATTGAGGCGATCAGAAGAAAGAAAATGAGAAAGGAAGAAAGAAAGAAAGCAAATAAGAAAGAAAGAAGGAATGAAAGGAAATAAGAAAAGAAGAAAGAAAGAAAATAAGAAAGGAAGGAAGGAAAAAAGCAAATCAGAAAGGAAGGAAATAAAATAGGAAGAAAGAAAGGAAGTAAATAAGAAAGAAAGAAAGGAAGTAAATAAGAAAGAAAGAAAGAAGGAATGAAAGGAAATAAGAAAGGAAGAAAGAAAGAAAATAAGAAAGGAAGGAAGGAAAAAAGCAAATCAGAAAGGAAGGAAATAAAATAGGAAGAAAGAAAATGAGAAAGGAAAAAAGAAGGAAAGCAAATAAGAAAGAAAGAAGGAATGAAAGAAAATAAGAAAGAAAGAAAAGAAGAAAGAAAGCAAATAAAGGAAGGGAATAAAATAGGAAGAAAGAAAGCAAATAAGAAAGATAGAAGGAATGAAAGGAAATAAGAAAGGAAGAAAGAAAGAAAGAAAATAGGAAAGGAAGAAGGAATGAAAGGAAATAATAAAGAAAGAAGGAATGAAAGGAAATTAAGGAAGAAAGGAAGAAAGCAAATAAGAAAGGAAGAAAGCAAATAAGAAAGGAAGGAAATAAAATAGGAAGAAAGAAGGAATGAAAGGAAATAAGAAATGAAGAAAGAAAGAAAATGAGAAAGGAAGAAAGAAAGAAAATGAGAAAGGAAGAAAGAAAGAAAAAATAAGAAATGAAGGAAGAAAGAAAACAAATATGAAAGGAAGGAAATTAAATAGGAATAAAAAAGGAAATAAGAAAGGAAGAAGGAATGTAAGGAAATAAAAAAGAAAGGAAAGAAAGAAAATAAGAATGGAAGGAGGAAGGAAGAAAGAAATAAATGAATAAAGGAAATAAGAATGGAAGAAAGAAAGAAAGAAAGAAAGAAAGAAAGAAAAAAGAAAGAAAATAAGAAGGGAAGAAAGAAAGGAAGAAATACATGAATAAAGGAAATAAGAAAGGAAGAAAGAAAGAAAGAAAAAAGAAAGAATATAAGAAGGGAAGAAAGAAAGGAAGAAATAAATGAATAAAGGAAATAAGAAAGGAAGAAAGAAAGAAAATAAGAAGGGAAGGAAGAATGATAGGAAGAAATAAATGAATAAAGGAAATAAGAAAGGAAGAAAGAAAGAAAGAAAAAAGAAACAATCAAACAAAGAAAATAAGAAGGGAAGAAGAAAGAAAGAAAAAAAAGGAAGCAATAAATAAATAAAGGAAATATGAAAGGAAAAAGAAAGAAAGAAAATGAGAAAGGAAGAAATATTAAATTAATGAATGCAGGAATGACTAGGTAGATGAATTAATGAATTAATAACTACATAGGTTTACGACAAATAACTAAATGAGCAATGGCAATCTGAAAGAAAGAACAGAGTAACTCTTAGCACATTGGAACAAATGGTATTAACGAGCTACCCACGCGTCGCGTCGCCTCGAGGGACGACCGCAGTTATCAGTGTTTGTATCGCCCTCAATCAATGCAGTGCATATAGGCTTCCGTCTTTACTTTCACTGCGAACTCTGCCACCACTTTCTTTCCTGTATTGTTTTATGAGTCTTATGTTCAGGCCTCCTGTCGATTTACTATTTACTTGGCGGATCCTAACCTATTTGTAATGGATTCAGACAGCTCAGCTAATACCTGTATTAACTCTTGCTGTAGCTGAGTGGTCAAACCTTTAGCCTATCTACACTTTTTATCAATTTGACTATCCACTCCCAGCTTCCCCTGTGATGTTTCCCTCCGGCTAGGGCCGGTGCGTTCAGTCCCATACTGTACTATTGTCGGAGGGTTATGTTTTTTTGTGGAAATTGGGTATCAACCCGGCAATTGCCTTTATTACTGGAAATATACAGAGTGTCCCAAATTGATGTATACACATTTTGAAACACTATTTCTCAGCAACGAGATGAGACAAAAATACGATTTTTGCGGTTTTGTACTCCTTAAGCCCGTACATGTTCAAAATGGCCAACTTCCGCCACAGTATACTCCCAACAACGACGTATCATACAACAGAGCGACATACCAACTGGATTGTTGCTAATGGAATATAATTACAGGCATGTTCAATCTGAACTCTCAGTTCCTCCAGTGTTTGTGGTTTTGTGTCCTTTAGAGCTGTCCATAGGTAGAAGTCGTCTGGAGGGGTTAAATCCGGAGATTGAGGCGGGAACTCCGCAGCACTTCCTCTCCGTCCTATCCATCTCTGATTGAGTGTGCGATCGAGAAAATTCCTCATATTAACATGAAAGTGAGCTGGAGCCCCGTCAAAACCCATTTTCATTCTCAAAGAGGTCATTAAGACGTGGAATCGTGATTTCCAACATTTGCAGGTATTTCTCACCCGTGACAGTCCCTTCGAAGAAGTACGGTCCAATTATTCCTTGGAAGACAGACCATACCATGCTGTTACTCCTGGAAGATTGATGGCCTTTTCTTGAAAGATGTGTGTGGGTTTTCGTTAGCCCAGTACAACATTTATGTCGGTTAATTGTGCTATTAAGTTTAAATGTGGCTTCATCTGACCAAACAATTAAGTCTTGAAAATCTTCCCTTTCATTACACATGTTCAAGAACCACTCACAAAATTCCACTCGCCTATCTGGGTTGTCCTCATTTAGTGGGTGGACAAGTCTCGGAATTTAGGCTAAGGCTTCCATTTTTGAGCTCGCAAAATTCGATGAACACTGGATTTCCTGATACCAATCTCACGAGAACATTGCATCATTGACTTCTTTGGGGATTGTGCAAAAGCCTGCATGACTGCATCAACACTCTCGTTATCGGTGGAACTTCTCTTTCTTCCGCATCGCCCTTTCAACACATCTTACACCGTTCCGTCGACTTCAAACTTGTCTCGGATTCTTGTGATAGTTGAGGGGTTCACAACCAGAGTGGACCAAGACCATCTGAAATAGTTCTGAGATATTGAGTATTAAAGTTCCTGGCTCACTCTTAGCAACCTTCACCTTCCATAGTAAATGTTGCCCTCTGTGGAGTAACAAATGAGTTATGGACTTTCTTTGTTATGACAATGAATAAATCTAAGTTTCCTTCATCTGAGATTGTATTAATCTACAAACTGATCGCTGGTGGACTTGGTCCACTCTGGTTGTGAGCCTCTCAGTTAACCTTTTTGGTGGTTGTGTTCCAAATTCAACCCTCCAATGTCGTTGAACCTCAACAACATTCTCCACTTTCCAATAACATTTCAGTATTCACTTGCGTTCATCGAACGATAATTGCACCCCCATGTTTTTTTATAAATAGATGAACGTGTTTCCATGCTTTCCACTGCTTTCTGAATTATAAACCGAAAAAATCGTATTTCTGTCTCATTTCTTTTCTGTCAAATAATATTTCAAAAGTGTATACATAAATTTGGGACACTCCGTATAGTATAATAGATTGAGGGAACCACGAAAAAAAAAAACCTCAATCAGGCTGGCCGTTCTCGGGGTTTGAACTCGGGATTTAACGAATAGGAGTTCCAAACGCAAGCGTCTGAGGTAACACGCCCGGTACATAATTATTAATACATTTATAAACTCATTTATTCAATCACTTCTTTATATGTTATGACATTTTAAATTGAGGCTACAATAATTGAAAGCCGATTGCAATATTTCTTATATACTCGGATGTAAGCACGGAAACCTAACACTGTAATTCTAAGAAGGTAAACAGTGGCTCGTGACATGGGACCAACAGAAGACTGCACTGTAAATTAATGTCTGTCGCAAGTTCCTAACCCCTGTGTCTAATCGTTGACTTTTATAAAATAAATGAGACTATCTCACGCTCAACTTTTCGGCTGCATCTGTAGCTATGGCAATCATCAACCTTGAACTTTCAACTGTCCTAATCGGATCGAAGGCATTGTAATCTGAAATGGGAGGCAATGAATGGCTCCTTTGATCACTTCTGTGTCTGTTCTTGCAATGTAATGAAATAGGCGGAATTGTTTGTGGCTTAGTAAAAGGTCGATATCTAGACTATCTTCTGCACGCGACAGAGCGGTTGCCACACTATTGAAAGGACAAATCTCGTAATAAACAAACCAAATAAAATTAAATGAAATTAACTACATAATAAAACCCTTCATTTGGATTTGTATATCCACCCGATACAAAATAGGAGATAACAATTCAATACAGTCAAAACCATTCAATATGATGCCAGTAAGAAACGTAAAAAATTACATATTACAGTTATATGAACACTAATAAATATAATATAATTACTAAAACATTGGTAAAAGTCAGACATGTTTCGGAGATGCTTCTCCATTCTCAGTGCCTTTACCATGACGGCTGGTTCAGGTGATCGAACCGCGTTGTTAGTCACTGAGGATGGAGAAGCATCTCCGAAACATGTCCGACTATTACTAATTTCTTTAATAATTATATTATATTTATTAGTGTTCATATAACTGTAATATATAATTTTTTACGTTTCTTATCAAATCTATGAACACTGTATAATTGGCCCAACATGTGTGGTTTATCTTTGAATATGACACCAGTAAGTTGTTTGCAATTGTAATGAATAATACTAATAATATACATCTTGATTACACAACTTTTAACACTGTATCACTTCGGTATATGTATGGTAAGACTTTCCTGTGTTAAATTTCAACGTACCTCGTTTACATGTTTCGACCTATTTATGGGTCATCTTCAGAACTGGTCGTTGTTGGTCTTGGCGCCACTTGTTCTGTTTCTTGTGAGGATGTGTTCCTGTGGTATAGTGTAGAGTCAAAGACCAAAGACCAACAACGACCAGTTCTGAAGATGACCCATAAATAGGTCGAAACATGTAAACGAGGTATGTTGAAATTTAACACAGGAAAATCTTACCATACATATTCCGAAACTAATAATATGTTATTACAGAGAATTAGATTAATTTGGAAATTAAATTACAACAGTTAAGTACTTTTGAATTAGACTATATGTTAAATTAACTATTTCGGTCTTCATACTCCCCGCATTTATTAATTATCCACATTTATGCACGAATAATATTTTTTTTCGAATTAAAATTTTGTTTAATAATAATGTTAAATTTTTACACATTAAAAAACGTTCCACGTGAATCATTTCCAAGTTTATCTGATACCGAAATTACAGGTCTGTAGCAAGAGTTTTTAAAATGCCCTCCCCCCGATGTAAAGATACAAATCATTGAAACAAAGAAGCATCAATAGGCTATGCATTATTAATTTAATATTTAATACGTCATTGTTATTGTTGGGATTGCCTGTATAAAAAGAAAACATCCCGGATAGTTGGCTGGTTTCTATCAGGAAATACTGCGGTGTACATATCTTAAAGTATAAAAACAAATAAGAATGGGTAGGGATGCACATAACCTTTTAAAATATAAAAACAAATGAAAATTTATTCGCTAACATAACAAGTATAGACTGCGCATTCTATTTGATCAATGTTGCAATAGGAATATAACCTGAGTTATGGATGAATAAATGAAGTTCTTTAATTAACGGATGCATTGCGAGTAGAATCGACACTACAAGGGGAAATATATTATTTGTTATATTCTTTCTCGACTGATACACAGGAAAAGTTTCACTTTAGTCTTTTTTTATTGGTTATTTTACGACGTTTTATCAACTGCTATGGTTATATAGCGTCCGAGTGAGATGAAGGTAATAATGCCAGCGAAATGATTCCAGGCTCCAGCATCGATATTATCCAGCGTTTACTCTTAAGGGGAGAGGATGGTATTTTTGGTGAAAAATGAGTAAATTAAAAAAAAATGTTTTTTTCTTTAAAATACTCGGTGATAGGCCTATGTGTGGAATGCATTGCATAACATTTTGTGGGTATTTGTGCCCTTATCGGATGTTGAGTCGCCATTTTTAAACTTCCTGCATTATGGATTTTTAAATCCCTCGCCCACTTTTATTGTTGTTTCCGGTAAATTAAATTAAAAAAATAATAATAAATTTTCTGTTTAAAATAGGTACTCTTTGATATGTATGGAATGCATTGCATAACATTTTGTGGGTATTTGTGCCCTTATCGGATGTTGAGACGTCATTTTTATACTTTCTGCGCTATGGAGTTTGAAATCACACGCCCAATTTTATCGGTTTCCAGTAACTTAATTTTTTTGCTACATTGCCAGACAAAAATTGATATAATTTCTGAACTATTAAAGATACATGCATGAAATTTAGAACACACATTCTTTAGACTATTAGGAAAAGTTTCTCTGTAACAGAATATTGTTAATTGATTTCATTTAAAAAATACGTCCGTTTGTTTGCAAGAAAGGAAATCAGAAAATTGTTATTAAATTTTAATTGTTCATTTTACAAACGTAGGGACTAATATCAAAGTTATGTTACAGATAGTTTGTAGAACATGCTTTTGCAAATACATTGCAAAAAAAGTTTGAATCTATCTTTAAAAACGGTTTAGATAGCCTATATCGGTTTTAGTACAATCCTGCATTGGGTATATTTTTTTTCAAATTTGGGCCCCCAATTTTTTTTTTTCAAAATATTTACATTTGGTTGAGTTCCTACAGCTATGAGCTCTCTACATACAAAAAATTAATATTTTACACCAAATAGGAAAAAAAGTTAAAAAAAATACCATCCTCTCCCCTTTATGGCTGAGAGAAAGCCCCAGAAAAAACCTCAACCACGTAATTTACCCCATCCAGGACTTGAATCCACGGTCAAGCAGACTGTTACTCCATCTACATGTTCTTACGGCTATGGTTCTTAAGACCTATCTACCGCCAACTGTCTGTAGTTGATAAAATATAAAACTAATAAAGAAAACATATATCAACTTTTTAATGTCTGATACTTTTATGGGAAGGAAGGAGATGAAAAATGTAATATTTCTGAATAAATCTTAACGTTTTCCACGTTTTAAACACGGGCTCAAAGTACGACATTTAAAATTTATACCACGCTGCTGCTGTTCGCTACTTATTTACAATTCTTTTCCTCAAAAGCATTCTATGAATTGTTTCCATATTCGCTGCTACCATTTTCAATGGTGCCAGTAAAATGTTTACTGCTTACTGCTTCCCGCAATAAAAGAAGACTCCGGTTGTAAATTCTACATTTATATTGTGGACTCTATGTACCAGGCTCTCCGTTTCCCATACAAGACAGTAGAATAATGAGGGAGCCACTGGATATGCGCAGAATGGATCCAAACTGTAACTCTCACGCGCATCCCGGAAATTAAATGGGTTATGGCGTCATCTCTCTCTCGGAGGGCTTGTGATTTGTGTTTTCTACAGTTTTTTTTAGTTGGTTATTTTACGAGCTTTATCAACTGCTTTGGTTATGTAGCGTCCGAGTGAGATGAAAGTGATAATACTAGCGAGATGAGTCCAGGGTTCAGCCTCGAAAGTTACCCAGCATTTGCTCGTAATGGGTTGAGGGAAAACCCAGGAAAAACTTCAACCAGGTATCTCGTATCAATCAGGAATGAACCAGGATCCGCTAATTTCACGGTCACACGTGCTAATCGTTATTCAATAGAGGTGAATTGTTTTTTACAGAATGGTAACATTTCTTTACACGCTGTTCAAATTTAACAAATTTTCAGAGAGAAAAACTGTGTTTCGATCCCATGGTATAAGACATATACTATTTTTTCCACGACCGGGAGTAAATCGTCGCGTTTTATTTACGAAATTCTTACTACTGAAATTCGTTGAAGCTATTTTATCAAACACATACAGATGCAAAGGAAATATCAGTTACAGAAGAATGGAGAAAGTTACATAACGCAGAACTGCATGAATTTTATTCTTCATTTAACATAATTAAGAACATTAAATCCAGATATCTGAGCTGGGCAGGGCATGCAGCACATATGGGCGAATCCAGAAATGTATATGGAATGTTAGTTGGGAGGACGAAGGAAATACAGTGGAAGCTCTTAAGTTCGACAGAAATCAAGTTCGACATCCTATAGTTCGACTGCTTACGTAGGAGAATTAGACACGCCCCTATACGGGCACTAAGAAATGGGTTTGCCATTTGAATGGGAATTGGTACTGTGTCTTGTAGTGTTACTTTTATTGTTAAAGGAAAACAGAATATTTTATTGATTAGGACATCCATATTTAATCACTGATTTTAAATTAATGAACTCTTCTTTTTCTATTTGAGAATTGTGCCGTTTGTGAGACGGAACTGTCGAAATCCACTGTGGTCAACTAGAAGCGCAAACACAAGTCTCGGGGCGGGTAGGAAATGCAAGTACAGTACTGTATTCGTTGATGGATAACCAATAAGAATTTGCATTCATTTCACCTTCCACACCCACGACCCTTATTGGACTGAACTTTCAATTCTGTTCTGTCGAACTTAGGAGAGTCCATTGTAAGACCTTTGGGGAGGCCTAGACGTAGATGGGAGAATAATATTAAAATGTATTTGAGGGAGGTGGGATATGATGGTAGAGATTGGATTAATCTTGCTCAGGATAGAGACAGATTGCGGGCTTATGTGAGGGCGGTAATGAACCTCCGAGTTCCTTAAAAGCCATAAGTAAATAAGCAAGCCAGCTAGTCATCGTCTTTGAATAAAATGAAGAGAGATATTTTTTAAGAATGAAACACAGAAGGTTACCTTCAATAGGCCTAACAACCCATGACAAATCTGGAAGAGAATGAGGTAAGGTCCTAGAAACGATGGCGAAAATAATGAACCTACACCAGAAAATGTTTAATGTGTAAAGTTTGAAGGAGAGGAGCAGAAGAGAGGAAAGGAACGGAAAAAGAAAATATAGAGAAGAAAGAATCAGACGAAAAGGAAGAAAAGATGGAGAAGGAAAAGAAGAAAGAGGTAAAAAAAGAAGTGAAGTAGAAAGAAAAGGAAGTGAAAAACAAGACGAGAATAAGGGAGAAAAAGAGGAAAAATAGAGAAAGAAGATTTTAAGAAGGAAGGGATAAAGTTGAAGCGGGAAAGCAAGACAAGGAAGAGAAATTGTGAGATGAAGAGAAGACAGAATTGATAGAGGAAAAGAATCAAAAGAAAGTGCGGAAGGAAAAGGAAAGAGAGTGGGTAATGAAAAATGTACTGCTGTTGATCGATCATAATATTTAATCGATTAACTATTTGAATTTAATCGATTAATCGAGTTTTGATCGAGTTGAAAAAATGTTTTAATATACTGTAATACATAATTATTGTTAAATTTAGGCCTAACTTGTGCTCAGTGATAAGCATAAGTAATAAATGTTGTATATCTGTATATATTGTATCGTTACTATTTTACTATTATTGTTACTATTTTAATTACTTACTAACATATTTATTATGAGACTTATAATTTATTGTGTCAATTTCTCCGGGAATTTTTTAGACAAACATAAATAACAAAAAGTATGACGACTCACCTAGTTAATACAGCTTCATCCATAATTTTAAACATGTGAGTGCATTCACATGCTCCGAATTAAGTGCCGCTCTACTTTTAGTAACAATGTTTCCTGCATCACTAAACACGAAAAAACTTTTTTTCTGTAAGCACTTCTCCACGATATTTCAATTTAAATCCAAAGTTTCACCGAGTTTACCTCTCAAATTCTCATATGACATAATGGAGTTTACACTTTTCACAAACCGCAGAAAACATTTCTTTTTTTCTTTATCATGTGCTAGGAAGAAGATGAACTGACAACAACGTGGAAGTTTTCTTGGAAAACCATAAAACTTCATAAGGGTTTCGCATTGTGTTTCAACTTTCAATAGAGGTAGACTAGGTCACTGACCTCATATCCCCATCTCTTTCTGAAGTGTTTGTGCAAAGATTTTCCCTATGCTACCTGGTTTAGAGTTAGAAAACAACAGTACTGTTGTACTTTTAAGTAAGCAATTTCCGAGAGAGAAATATTGTCGAAATTTTTAGTATGAGTTTGTATTAACAAAATAATAATTAATATCAACTACTACAATCGACTCGATTATTCGATTAAAAATGTTTGATCGATTAATCTTACAACAGAAACTGATCGATGAATCGATTAAATCCCACAACACTAGAAAAAAGATGAACAAAGATGGATAAAGAGGAGGACGAAGAAGTGGAGGAGAATGTGATTAAAGAAACAATAAGGAACAAAAAAGAAGAGAGAGAGAGAAAGAGCTTGAAAAGAGAAAGTTGAAGTGTTCAATATAGATAAAAAGAAAGGGAATGAGAACAGAAGAAAGAGAGAAATGAAGATGAGGATGAGAGAACGAGGGCAGGGGAAGAAGGAATACGAGAAAAGGAAGATAAGGATGCATAGTGGAAAGCAAAGGTGAAACAGGAAGTTAAAAATAAAAGGAGGATGTAGATAAGAGAGGTGAAGGACGAAAAAGGGGGAAAAAATGATGAGCCAGAGAAAGAGAGAAACGGAAGGTGAAGACAATGAAAAGAGATACACAAAGAGTAGAAGAATAAAATGCATCAGTACGAAGTCAAGGACACATTTTTAGTCTTTCCAATAATAAAACGCTGGTAAATCTTAACCTATAAATAAAACAACAAACAGAGAATATAGAAACGCGAACGTATTTCAACTGTAACTTGAATAATTAGAATTCCCAACGTTGTACACATTACAGCTAACGAAACTCAAGTTTCTAGAGGTGCGAAAGGATGCTGAGAACACGTGTTCTTGTGAATTAGACGTTGTCACGTCATCAGGCGTGTCGCGTCACGACGCGAGGGTCCTGATGTCCGATCTCGCCGAAGCCACGCTGGTCTCCCACGCCATCGATACGGTTCGTGAGAAAATTGCAAGAATTTTACTGGGTGTGACAATCTCACGGAGAAATTCTACCGGGCATGTTTACAGCACTGCAACTGCGCCTACGCGAATACATTTAATAATACGGATAGAACATTCCGAAATGGGACGAGAAAAACTCGATAACGACAAGCTCCTGGGGATGGGTTCTTTATGGTCATCTCTTGAGAGGAAACGAGGATCTTCTTCTTCCGTGCAGATGCTGTGAGATTTCTTGTGAACAAGTGTCTGTATGACATGTTCCCTCCAACTGCTGCTGTTTTTCATGCCATTAGCTCTTCTTCGTTATCTTGTATCATTCTTTACCTGTCCAAAATAACAACCTAACTTTGAAATATTTGTTAAGTAAACAACCATCTCAATATTTACCTCATACGATGACCAAATTCTTACCATGCTTGTCATTGGATCCGAAATGCACAGGTTCACATCTGATCGAAGACAATGGACTTTTAAACGCTATAAAAACTTACGAGGTTTACCTAAATCCTCCCCCACCATTCCTTGGGCAGCGGAGGGTATTTCATAGACAGGGGTGTACAAGTGAACAGTTTATAAGCATCTTTCTCCAATAAATTTAAGTACACAATTCCCCAAAAATAAGTTCTTGATTTCCACAATTTATACAAAAGTAATTAACATAGATGCATTAGTACAGGGACATCATTTTATTTTTACTAACACTTTTAATATTAACCTGTCTATACCTTTAGAGAACCGGAAACACCGCTTGCTCCCTCCTCCAAGACTGGAGTTCGATGATACTGGCGTAAAACACAAATCACTCTACTAGGTATAGGAAGGAAGAAAAGCAGTTCATCCATGCAAATTAAGCTTTCAGGAAAAACTCCCTGTAAAGTTAATTTGAATAATTTCGAGGGAAAAATTGTTCCGGGGCCGGGTATCGAACCCGGGACCTTCGGTTAAACGTACCAACGCTCTCCCACTGAGCTACCCGGGAACTCTACCCGACACCGATCCAATTTTTCCCTCTATATCCACACACCTCAAAGTGGGCTGACAACAGTCAAGCAACCAACATTTGAGTGCACACTAACTCTGTGTGACTTTAAATTGTGGTTTTCTGTTACGTACAGTGACGTGTATTATGCAAATTAAGCTTTCAGGAAAAACTCCCTGTAAAGTTAATTTGAATAATTTCGAGGGAAAAATTGTTCCGGGGCCGGGTATCGAACCCGGGACCTTTGGTTAAACGTACCAACGCTCTCCCACTGAGCTACCCGGGAACTCTACCCGACACCGATCCAATTTTTCCCTCTATATCCAAACACCTCAAAGTGGGCTGACAACAGTCAAGCAACCAACATTTGAGTGCACACTAACTCTGTGTGACTTTAAATTGTGGTTTTCTGTTACGTACAGTGACGTGTATTATGCAAATTAAGCTTTCAGGAAAAACTCTGGTTTCTAGTTCATCTATTTACGTAAACTAGAAAATATCGCGATTTTGAGTTTGATAATTTTCATTAGGTTTTTCTTTAATCAAAGTACAGTACTGTATTAAGAATAAGTGTTTTTACTCACGAAGTGAGTTATCCATGCGAACGTATTCATTATGCAGTGTATATTATACTGTCTACAGCACATTAGCGTACAATATAGAGAAAGAAGTTAAATTGAGAAATAATCATAATATGAATATTTAAACACAATTTTGAAAATGGTGGCCGTTTATTTCGATACAGGCTTCAGTTCTTTTGTGCATATTATCGCACTATAGACTATTGCATCTAATTCCAATTGCCAGTTTCGTCCTTCGTACTAGTAACTCATGTTGAAATAATTCTGTACCTACTCTACGTACTGTGAATTCAATCTTCACTTCTGCCCGACCCGAAAATATAAAATTACTCAGACATGCTATCTACTGTCCGTCCAAGTGGTTATGCCGCAGGATTGTAGAAAGGAAGGAAATCACGTGACAGTTAATTACTTAACGAGGCCCTTTTATTTAAGTTAAATTAAACAGCTGTATAATATTACGTAAACTTCCAATTCCTAAGAGAAATTAATGTTTTCAGAAAAGAGCTAAGACAGCCCAGCTATTACAGAGGGGCGAGCAGAAGCAGGTGGAGGAAATAGGGATGCGACGTAGGCAAACAGACAGTACCTGTGCGAAAATATGGTTCAATATTGAAAGCTCTTTCGTCACTGGAAAACGCGAACATATTTCTGGAACGTACTATACTCAGTAACTCAGTACTGCTTACTATCTGCGGTCTTGGTTCTGTGTGGAGTTGGAACTTCCTTAGTAGAAGGGGTGGGAGTGAAGTACATTCAAAAACTCAGGTACAATAAAAATTGAAGTAAAAATAAAATGATGTCCCTGTATAATGGTGACCAAGTAGTGATTTCTGTGCAAGAGCTCTCTTCACTGCACACGATCGGTATGCGAGAGCAGATCGCCTCAATGCTTTCAATGCGAACGTTGCGTTGGAATATTGATGGAATGAACGTGGTAGGAGAAGTCGAACTACTCTAATAATCGTATTCTGTCGGTAATCGAACCCCAGTTCTTATCGTATAAAACTGCCATTGTCTGAACAACTTGTGGGATACCTAGTTTAGTACAAGGGTTCTTGTGGCTTGTTCCTAATTCTGTAAATATCGAATCGAACCCGCGCCTTCCTTTCTGTATGCTGTGGGCTGGGCAGATAATACCAGGTAATGGAAAGGCAAGGCGGAAGCGCGGCATGATGGATCGGTCAAGACCTGGGTCCCGCAGGAAGTCCATACATCACGCGCGGGTAATTGCCTCGATCCAGACCCATCTCACTCTTATCTCTTCATCCCTCTCGATGCCACATCGAGAAAAAAAATAACATCCCCAAATAAATGGTGCAAAATACATTACTCGTGCTTTGAGTATTGATTTACTCATGTTAATTTCTATGCACTTAAGATTTTATTGATATACTAGCCGTACCCGTGCGCTCCGCTGCACCTGTTAGAAATAAATATAAAGTAATTACATAATTAAAATAGGACGTTTGATCCAGGGAACAACTTTTACAACAGCGCAAGATAATCTGCTTCGCTCATTACCCAATTTTTTTTGCATTGCATTTATTGCATATATATTTTATGTATTTTAACACGATTCAATTGAGCATAGTTAAAATTTGAATTATAAAATAATGGATTGCTAAGCTAACGTACTATTACTGCATACTAAATCAATACACTCTCGTTGTTCGTTAATTCTCTGAGATTAAAATGAGTATACATAAATATTATTTTAAGAAATACAGAAAACGAATGTACAAAATAGCCTATCAAATTTTCTGTGCATAAGAAGCTATTTTAATCTTACCTGTCCTCGATTTACTCAGACGATACTGTAATAACATTATAGCATTATGTCCATCTAGGGAAACTACACTTTCCAATGGTGAAATAATAATTAATTATACAAATCGGTTAATACACAGAAACATTCTCTGTAGGCTATGTTTAATAGCTTTCGATTGTTGATGTCTAAGGCCCCTGTTTCGATTTTTGTTGTCCAAGGCCCCTTATAGACGAAGTCATTTGTTCTTAATTCATTGCACCGTCTTAGAAGGCATTATTTTAATTTTAAAACTCATTTATCTCATTAAATATCAGTGCTATCAAAATTTTGTAAAGAATAAAACTTATCGGAAATCATTTTTAAAGAAACGTTTGTTATGTAACATTTTTCACAAAAATCAATAATAAGCGAGATATTTCGATTTATTTAATTCAGTCCCCCTTATAACCCCCCTTTTAAATAAAGTATTTTGAATGCCATATAGCCTAACATCTAAGTTACAACGAACTTAATTTATATTCCAATTTTCATATAAATCCGTTCAGCCATTATCGCGTGAAAAGGTAACAAACATACAGACAGATATACAAACAAAAATGTCAAAAATGCGATTTTCGATTTCAGGGTGGTTAATTATATATGTTAGGACCAATTATTTTTGGAAAATCGAAAATTACCAGAAAAATTTCGGCTACAGATTTATTATTAGTATAGATTTCATTATTATTTAACTATAGGGCTATCTATGAGCATACATTTACACTTTTACTCTCTAATTCACAATTATTAAAGGTTTTGTTAAGGAATAAACATTTATTTTAGTCCAATTATTTAATTTACATTTATTTATAATACTTTACTTTACTTTACTGGCTTTTAAGGAACCCGGAGGTTCATTGCCGCCCTCACATAAACCCGCCATTGGTCCCTATTCTGAGCAAGATTAATCCAGTCTCTACCATCATATCCCTCCTCCCTCAAATCCATTTTAATATTATCCTCCCATCTACGTCTCGGCCTCCTCAAAGGTCTTTTTCCTTCACGCCTCCCTACTAACACTCTGTATGCATTTCTAGATTCGCCCATACGTGCTACATGCCCTGCCCATCTCAAACGTCTGGATTTAATGTTCATAATTTTATGTTAGGTGAAGAATACAATGCGTGCAGTTCTGTGTTGTGTAACTTTCTCCATTCTCCTGTAACTTCATCCCTCTTAGCCCCAAATATTTTCCTAAGCACCTTATTCTCAAACACCCTTAATCTATGTTCCTCTCTCAGGCTTGGAGCTCGCATACTCAGTTTCTCTCAGCCCCGAACTCCCTTTACAAGGACGCGTTTTCGCGTACCTTTTCAAATTCTCTTCCCATTTCCCATCGTTCAATTGAATTAAATTCAGTTCTAGGCTTTCCCAAGGATCTTTTTTCTCTCAGGTCTCCCAACTAACACTCTATATGCAGCATCTCAAACGTCTGGATTTAATGTTCCTAATTGTGTTAGGTGAAGAATACAATGCATGCAGTTCTGCGTTGTGTAACTTTCTCTATTCTCCTGTAACTTAATTCTTCTTATACCCAAATATTTTCCTAAGCACCTTATTCTCGAACAACGTTAACCTCTACTCCTCTCTTAAAGTGAGAATCCAAGTTTCAGAACCTTACAAAACAACCGGTAATATATAACTGTTTTATTAATTCTAATTTTCAGTTTTTTTAATGTAGATTGTATGATAAAAGTTTCTCAACTGAATAACAGCAGGTATTTCCCACATTCCTCTCGAGTGTAATTTATATTTGTTACTGTTGCTAAAAGATAGTCTATTTGAATTTTTCCATCTCTTCAAAGGATAAATTTGCAATCTTCATATTTCCATTTCGTACTATGTTCTGGTCACGAGACATAATCATATACATTGTTCTTTCGGGATTTACTTCCAACTTTTCTCATTATTAGCTTCTAGTAAAATTCTCGTGTTTCCCCTAATAGTTTGTGGATTTTCTCCTAACATATTCACGTCATCCGCATAGACAAGCAGCTGATGTAGCCCGTTCAATTCCAAACTTTCTCCGTTTTCCTGGACTTTCCTAATGGCATATTCTAGAGCAAAGTTAAAAGTAAAGGTGATAGTGCATCTCCTTGCTTTAGCCCGCAGTGCATAATAATAATAATAATAATAATAATAATAATAATAATAATAATAATAATAATAATAATAATAATAACAATAATAATAATAGTAATAATAACAATAATAATAATAATAGTAATAATAACAATAATAATAACAATAATAATAATAGCCCTAATTACTTATTTATTTACTTACTTAATTACTTACTTGCTTAATTACTTACTTACTTACTTACTGGCTTTTAAGGAACCCGGAGGTTCATTGCCGCCCTCACATAAGCCCACCATTGGTCCCTATCCTCAGCAAGATTAATCCAGTCCCTACCATCATATCCCACCTCCCTCAAATCCGTTTTAATATAATCTTTCCATCTACGTCTCGGCCTCCCCAAAGGTCTTTTTCCCTTCGGCCTCCCTACTGACACTCTATATGCATTTCTAGATTCGCCTATACGTGCTAAATGCCCTGCCCATCTCAAACGTCTGGATTTAATGTTCCTAATTATATCAGGTGAAGAATACAATGCGTGCAGTTCTGTGTTGTGTAACTTTCTCCATTCTCCTGTAACTTCATCCCTCTTAGCCCCAAATATTTTCCGAAGCACCTTATTCTCAAACACCCTTAACCTATGTTCCTCTCTCAATGTGAGAGTCCAAGTTTCACAGCCATACAGAACAACCGGTAATATAACTGTTTTATAAATTCTAACTTTTAGATTTTTTGAGAGCAGACTAGATGATAAAAGCTTCTCAACCGAATAATAACACGCATTTCCCATATTTATTCTGCGCCTTCCTCCCGAGTGTCATTTATATTTGTTACTGTTGCTCCAAGATATTTGAATTTTTCCACCTCTTCGAAGTATAAATCTCCAACTTTTATAGTTCCATTTCGTACAATATTTTGATCACGAGACATAATCATATACTTAGTCTTTTCGGGATTTACTTCCAACCCTATGTCTTTACTTGCTTCAAGTAGAATTTCCGCGTTTTCCCTAATCGTTTGTGGATTTTCTCCTAACATATTCACGTCATCCGCATAGACAAGAAGCTGATGTAACCCGTTCAATTCTAAACCCTCTGTGTTATCCTGAACTTTCCTAATGGCATATTCTAGAGCGAAGTTAAAAAGTAAAGGTGATAGTGCATCTCCCTGCTTTAGCCCGCAGTGAATTGGAAAAGCATCAGATAGAAACTGGCCTATACGGACTCTGCTGTAAGTTTCAGTAAGACACATTTTAATTAATCGAACTAGTTTCTTGGGAATACCAAATTCAAAAAGAATATTATATAAAACTTCTCTCTTAACCGAGTCATGCGCCTTTTTGAAATCTATGAATAACTGATATACTGTACCAATAATAATAATAATAATAATAATAATAATAATAATAATAATAATAATAATAATAATAATAATAATAATAATATCAACAAGTAAGCATAAGATAATGCAGATAAAAGGATGATTCATTGTGCCTGTCGAAAGTGAGCAATGACATCATACAAGCTCAGCAATCAGCAATGTCATAGGCAGCCATGACGGCAGGATGCTGGGTGCCACGGCGCGCATGCCCAGAACCTGCCGTCGCCGTCGTCTTATGGACGCTAAATCTGCAATTGACGGAGATTCCTCGCTATAGGTTACCATTGTTTGCCGTAGCCACACAGCCCGAGGCCTGGTATCGATCTGACACTCGCCCGACTCGCCTAGGAGGGGAGGGATTACGTCTGCATAGAGAGAAAATGGAGGAATGTAAGACAGTTGAAAGTCGTCCGTTGCCTAGCGACGCCTGCAGTTCAGGCCGGGGAAGATTTAGCGTACCGATATTCTCAATTTAGAACAAATTAAAGGTTTCTCCAGTTCGGAGTGTTTCTGGCAAAGTCCGTGGAACATTCATTCCTACTGTGAAACAGGGGTTTCTTAGGGTGGTGTCGTTTACAATTCGTGCAGTAATAGGCCTATAGGGACATCATTTTATTTTTACTTCAATTTTTATTGTACCTGAGTTTTTTAATGTACTTCACTCCCACACTTCTACTAATGAAGTTCCAACTGTCCTCTATACACAGATCCAAGACCGCATATACAGACGTGGACAAATTATTAACAAAATTGACGATTTTTATGATAATTCTGTTTACAAAATTTGACTTTTCAATTTCGACTACCGTACAGTTGACAATTTTGCATATTTCTATCATTACAGTATACAGAAATATGCAAAATGTCAACTGTAGTTCAAATTAAAGAGTTAAATTTTGTAAAAATATATAATAAAAATCTTCAATTTTGCTAATAATTTGTAAATTAGCAAAAATGTCAACTACAGTCTAAATTGAAGAGTCTAATTTTGTAAAACTATAAAATAAAAATCTTCAGTTTTGCTAATAATTTGGAAATATCCAAAATGTCAACTGTATTCCAAATTGAAGAATCGAATTTTGTAAAAATATATAATGCAAATCTTCAGTTTTGCTAATAATTTGTAAATACGAAAAAATATCAAATGTAGTCCAAATTGAAGTTAAATTTTCTAAAAATATACAATACAAATCTTCAATTTTGCTAATAATTTGGAAATACGCAAAAATGTCAACTGTAGTCTAAATTGAAGAATCATATTTTGTAAAAATATATATAAAAAAATCTTCAATTTTGCTAATAATTTGTCCACGTCTGTAGTAAACAGCACTGAGTTAGTGAGTATAGTACGTTCCAGAAATATGTTCGCGTTTTCCAGTGACGAAAGAGCTTTCAATATTGAATCATATTTTCCCAAATATTTTAAAGAACTTTAAAGTTTTAAACAAAATTCTAGTGTTCTACTTGACACAAAAATGAAAATGTTTTTAAAAGGCCTATGTATTGCAATGCCTTATCCGTTGCACACGACAACCAAATGCTTTTTTAAGTTCTTTGGGGTCATGTTTATTCTCCTGTCAGCTAACATATATTTCATATGAGAAAATGTCCTCTCAACTTCGATAGAGGTTATTGGAGCATTTTTGTGTTTGGTTGCGATATGAAATATTTCTTTTCGTAGTTCACTGACTGCTCACATATTTTGTATGTAAGTACTTTACCGTCAGTACAAAATTCGTCGGATCCAAAAGTATTAACGTAACTTTGCAATTTACTGCGTAAAGGAACACTGAATTTCGACATCTTGCTGCTAGCTACAACAACGTCGCAATGAAAACTAAAAGAAAAATAACCGTTAAAGTTAACGTTAGACCCGCACTCATTGTTGCCTTGTCAAATAAACACAAGCGATAATTAAATTTGCAATCTTTATATTTCCATTTCATACTATGTTCTGGTCACGAGACAATAATACAGCCTGCATTGTTTTTTCGGGATTTACTTCCTACGTCGCATCCCGATTTCCCCCACCTGCTTCTGCTCGCCCCTCTGTAAAAGCAGGGCTATCTTAGCTCTTTTCTGAAAACATTAATTTCTGTTAGGAGTTGGACGTTTACGTAATATTATACAACTGTTTAAAATAACTTAAATAAAAGGGCCTCGTTAAGTAATTAACTGTCACGTTATTTCCCCCCTTTCTACGATTCTGCGGCATAACCACTTGGACGGACAGTAGATAGCATGTCTGAGTAATTTTATCTTTTCGGATCGGGCAAAAATGAAGATTGAATTTACAGTACGTAAGGTACTCTTTTATAGACTAGGTACAAAATTATTTCAACATGAGTAACTAGTACGAAGGACGAAACTGGCAATTGGAATTAGATGCAATAGTCTATAGTGCGATAATATGCACAAAATAACTGAAGCCTTTATTGAAATGAACGGCCACCATTTTCAAAAATGTGTTTTAATATCCATATTATGATTATTTTGAATTTAACTTCATTTTCTATATTGTACGCTAATGTGCTGTAGACAGTAGGAATATACACTGCATAATGAATACGTTCGAATGGATAGCTCAGTTCGTGAGTAAAAACACTTATTGTTAATACAGTACTGTATTACGATTAAACAAAAACCTAATGAAAATTATCGAACTCAAAATCGCGATATTTCCTAGTTTACGTAAAAGGATGGACTACTTTTCTTCCCTCCTATATCTAGTAGAGTGATTTGTTTGTGTTTTACGCCAGCATCATCGAACTACAGTCGTGGAAGGGGTAGCAATCTGTGTTTCCGGTTCTCTAAAGGTATAGCCAGGTTAATATTAAAAATGTTAGTAAAAAGAAAATGATGTCCCTGTACAAATTCAACAGAGTACATGAAAATTTGCATTATAATTACGTTATTTGATTCCAGTGGCGTACGCAAGGGGAGATTACCGGGTTTGAACCACCTTTGAACTTTTTGAAAAAAAAAAACATATTTAGATTTGATTTATTTATCCATAATCATTTTCTCTTCTTTAATTTTTAACTGTCAGAGTAACAAAATCTAGTACATCGGCATAAGGCATAGTACTACTATCCCTCCTTCAACATAATCCCTATCCTTAGTGCTACGACACATCATAATTATAACAATGCTGTCTTTATTATAGAGGGATCTACCACCTAGTACCGACCTTGTAATAAAATAAAGCCGGTATAATATGAAATTTAACTTGTGAAACATGTTGAAAAGTTGCTTTAATAGTTCTGTAGTGCAGATGTTAAATATTGTGCATTGTCGATTTTAAACTCATTTTAAGAGCGGTATTCATCCGTTTGTTAGTTTGAGTTCTGACTTTATTGTGAAACGTTCATTTAACGTTTTGTGCATTTGACAGTTCATATTTATAATATAAACTTCACATTATCGTTCCGAGTTTTTTTGATATGTCTAAGCGGCCGCAAAGCACCATTTTACAAGTTTTTAGCTTCGAGGACGCAGTCAAATTGAAGTTATAATTATCATGATTGAGTTTTAAAAATTCATTATATTTAAGTATAATAATAATAATAATAATAATAATAATAATAATTATTATTATTATTATTATTACTACTTACAAATGGCTTTTAAGAAACTCGCAGTTTCATTGCAGCCCTCACATAAGCCCGCCATCGCTCCCTATCCTGTGCAAGATTAATCCAGTCTCTATCATCGTATCCCACCTCCCTCAAATCCATTTTAATATTATCCTCCCATCTACGCCTCGGACTCCCAAATAGGTCTTTTTCCTTCCGGTCTCCCAACTAACACTCTATATATATTTCTGGATTCTCCCATACGTGCTACCTGCCCTGCCCATCTCAAACGTCTGGATTTAATGTTCCTAATAATGTCAGGTGAAGAATAAAATGCGTGCAGTTCTGCGTTGTGTAACTTTCTCCATTCTCCTGTAACTTCATCCCGCTTAGCTCCAAATATTTTCCTGAGAACCTTATTTTCAAACACCCTTAATCTCTGTTCCTCTCTCAAAGTGGGAGTCCAAGTTTCACAACCATAAAGAACAACCGGCAATATAACTGTTTTATAAATTCTAACTTTCAGATTTTTTGACAGCAGACTAAATTACAAACGCTTCTCAACCGAGTAATAACAGGCATTTCCCGTATTTATTCTGCGTTTAATTTCCTCCAGAGTGTCATTTATATTTGTTACTGTTGCTCCAAGATATTTGAATTTTTCCACCTCTTCGAAGGATAAATCTCCAATTTTTATGTTTCATTTCGTACAATATTCTGGTCACGAGACATAATCATATACTTTGTCTTTTCGGGATTTACTTCCAAACCTATCGCTTTACGTGCTTCAAGTAAAATTTCCGTGTTTTCCCTAATCGTTTGTGTATTTTCTTCAAACATATTCACGTCATCCGCACAGACAAGAAGCTGATGTAACCCGTTTTATTATTATTATTATTATTATTATTATTATTATTATTATTATTATTATTATTATTATTAATATATAGGGCCTAATTATTTTAAAGGTGTGTTAGGATGATAAAATTAACTGTTATTGTATTTTATTAATTATGCACAAAGTGGCGCATGAGATAATAACCGGTACCTATTTTTAAGTTGGTACCAAAGATTAACCACAACAATATATGTTATCGTTACTGTTGCATTGGTACATGCTTTGTATTTAATATGCAACATGGCTAATTGGAGTATTCAACATCGTGTGTTTGCTGTTGATAGTTGCACGAAACATGGGCGTGTGGTGCAAGTGCAGCGGTCATTAGGAGATAACCGAGGCAGAGGTCCAGTTCCAACTCGTAAAACAATTGCCTCATGGGTGAATAAGTGGAGGGAATCAGGTTCAGTGCACAATGCAAAGAGAACTGGACCAATGAAAACTGTACGCACTTTTGAAGATATTGAAAGGGTGAGAACTGCATTACAGCAAAGTCCAGCTCGTTCAGCACGAAGACACGCACTCACTCTAAGCTTGTTGAATCCCAGCCTATGCCGTAGACTGCATCTTGACCTTTCGTTTCATACCTACAAAATTCAAGTTGCTCAATAACAAAATTTTATGACAAATTGAATCGCTTACATTTTTGTCGGCAAATGCAGGAATTAATTCAACAAGATCCGTTGATACTGGACGTTCTACTTAAGTTATGTCTGATGAGGCTATTTTCCATGTTTCTGAGTTGAAAATGATAATCCAAGAGTGAAACCTATCTTGTAATATGCATAAATAAATGTTTTGTTCTTTTGAAAGAAAATTACTTCACTTTTAAAACAGGTATTCTCCCATGTCCCATCCTGTATTACATTATATTAATTATGTTTTTGTTTATAGCAATGCAGTTAATTTCCCTCATACTAGTTGCGCGGAAGAGAAGGCCAAATGGCCTTAACTCTCCGACTTAAAATAAAAAAAATTATTGTTATTATTATTATTATTATTATTATTATTATTATTATTATTATTATTATTATTATTATTTCATTCATTTCATTTAGTGTTCTCCTCAAGGGCAGATCTTTCACTGCAAACCCAGCTTTCTTCAATCTTTCCTATTTTCTCCCTTCCTCTTAGTTTCCTCATATGATCCATATACCTTAATGTCTTCTATCATCTGATGTCTTCTTCTACTCCGAACTCCAGTTCAGTGATCCAACCAATTCCTTTTCCTCTTCCTAATCAGTTTCAGCATCATTATTCCTTCACCCACTCTTTCCAACACAGCTTCATTTCTTATTCTGTCTGTCCACTTCACACGTTCCATTCTTCTCCATATCCACATTTCAAATGCTTCTATTCTCTTCTCTTCACTTCGTCGTAATGTCCATGTTACTGCCCCATACGATGCCACACTCCATAGAAAGCAGGAAATGCTCCTTTTTATATTAAAAGCTTCTTTTGTCTTTGCTATCCTCCTTTAGACTTCCTGGCAGCAGCTCATGTTACTGCTTATAGTACACCCCAAGTATTTGAAGTTATCCACTTGCTCTACTGCCTCATTTAGAATTCGCAAGTTTATCTTCTGTATTTTTCTTCCTATGACCATGCTCTTCGTCATATTTGCATTTATCTTCATCCCATACTGTTCACAGCTGTCATTTAGCTCTAGTAGCATATCTTTTAACATAATTTCCTTTTCTGCTAACAACGCCATATCACCAGTAAATCTTATGCACTTTATTCTTCTTCCTCCTACTATCATTTCTCTTATGCACTGAAAACAGTTTATTATTATTATAAAAAATCTCTATTTATACCAGGATTCGAACCTGGTTTCCCTGGATATGTAGATAAAAGAAGAAGTTATCACTTAAGAAGAATTTTATTAATCTTTAATGACCCCAGGTATAAAAAGATGGCCTATTGAGGGTGGTAACACAGAGGTGGGGATGTAGTCGTACCTAGCTCAGGGGGAGGTTGACTCATCCGTCAGTTCGGCTGATATAATGAATTCTCCATGTGTCTGTCTGTCCGTTCGTCTCGCGCCGCTGATTGAGGCCCGTGCACTACTCCCACCTGGGGATGGAACAGCTGTTGTGCAGTCAAGCGCTGTATATCACAGGCAGGCGAGGGGAGACAGACGGACATACAGTTCCATGTATCATAGCGCCATAATTCTTTCCTTCTCCTGCTGTAACAACGGGAGCAAATGTGATATCTATTTCTGCATCCATAACTCTTTTTACTTGTGTTCTCGTTTCTTTCTTTTCTATTCTCCCTTCTCCAGTTTTGCTTCCCCCACTGCGATTTATCATTGTTTCTGACCGCTGTTGGTGGTATTGCAGCGTACAGGATTATGATATGTGTAAGAACATAGTGATTAAATGCTGTGATTCGACGTTAGTTGCTATGGAAACTTTGTGTACTATATTTTCAAATTCAAACTAGAAACCGTAAACATGGTCTTACTAATAAGAACTCTTAAGGTAAACGTTCACTACATCGTATCGCACTCATCGGACGAATCGCACGGATCGAAAAAGACAATCTTTGCTGTAATTGTTATGTAACCGCGTTCACTACATCGTATCGCACGCATCGCCTCTCGGCAAATCCGTCCACGTTTCCCGGATGAGCAACTTTTCCGATGCGTGCGATCATAGCCTTCTTTAATAAACCAATTTGAATTGCTCAACTGTTACTATTATGTTGGGCCATGTTCAGTGTCGCGCCAAAATGGCAGACTGAAAACTTATTTTGCTTGTAGAAAATTGCGAAGAATTATATAATTTGAGGCGTTCCATTACAGTAATCAAGTCGTTTCTTACAAATATATTATGTAACCAATATTTCTTTCGTTTCTTCCTCTTCAATTAAGACGCATGAAGCAATTACAAATTCTTATTCGCTAACAGACGTAATTAATAGACCTAACCTCAACTCCTCTGTTTTCAGCAATGTCAATATCGTACGACGTCATGTTTCAAACAGCTGATAGGGGAATCCGATGAGGCGATGAGGTGGAGCCGTTACAGTGAACGCACTGCACTTAAAATATCCGTTGCGTGCGATTCGTACGAGGAGTGCGATACGATGTAGTGAACGCTTACCTTTATACAGCCTAGAATTACCC
The DNA here is from genome assembly GCF_040183065.1 of Periplaneta americana. Classification (NCBI taxonomy): domain Eukaryota; kingdom Metazoa; phylum Arthropoda; class Insecta; order Blattodea; family Blattidae; genus Periplaneta; species Periplaneta americana. The sequence goes on along the minus strand of NC_091127.1, from coordinate 29,324,534 downwards.
AAGGAGCGAGAAAGCAAGACTAACAGCGCCCGCAAAGCCGAAAACCCGCACGACAATATTGCCTACGCCGTTGATACAAAGACCGTTCGTCAGTGAATCAAGCGAACGTTCAAGACATTGGAAGTGGTCAAATCTCGAACGTCGAGCAGCCTTGAATCGTCACAGTTTTTTGTACTCTCAAAACAGACCGAACTTTTATCTATTTTGGCAACTATTATATGAAGAGTCCACTGCAAGAATGATGGATGTCACTTTTTTGTCGAAAATGAACCAAGACTGTCAATGCATAGCTTAAGACATATAGACTGTACATAGAGAGTTACATGGCATTAACACTGATAGTCATTGTCCAGTAATAATCGGAAAATCACAGTTAAGCTTTGAGCGCTAAGCATTTCAAACTTTCAATTGCTTCTCTTGCAAAATGTATTCCAAATGACATCCATCATTCTTGCAGTGGACTCTTCATATAATATGCAAGCGTATAAAAATCAAATAGCCTATTTGAAACATCATCTCTACCTTTCAGTGTATAATAATCCGATCCACAATTTTTATTTAAGGGGAGGCAGAGGTGAAATTTCGGAACAAAACTGAAGAAAAAATGAAAATTTGTTTTTTTATTATCTTTATTTTGATATTCCGATGTTAGTTTTTATTTTGTGCCCTTAAAAGTATGAAATTAAAATCAAGATAACTGTATTACTATATTATTCCCATAATAAACTAATACTTATCATTATTTATATACCTTCTCTGAACATATAAATAAAAAGAAATATTGAAAATTTCTTACAATATGGTGCATTGAGCATTTTATATCAAACGATATAAAGTTTAATAAAATTATTAATATTTACAGAACTATTGTACTTAGAAAGTTGAAACTTGGTATGTCCATTACTAATAACATACTTAGTATCCATGATCAATTTCAAACAAATCGGATAAATTTTGTGGATCTTGAAATATTCATCTCTACCTCCCCTTAACTGGAATTATATAAATTGCTTAGTTTACTTCCTAGAATCATGTCACCAAAGCTTGAAAGAAAAAATGTGGATTTCTATTCTAAGAGTCGATGTATACTTTAAAAGGCCGTCAGCTAACTAACTGATCCGCGGTGAAGCTTATATTGATGCTAATTTCCATACTATATCGTAAGATAGGCCTATAAAGTGCTTATATTAGAAAAAAAGGTTGTTTAGGCCATATTAGTTGCAGATATAGAGCTAGTCTTATGAAGAGCTAATTTTTCATGAGGTCAAGAGGGGTGTAGGTTATAACTTTAACCCCATCCCACCATCTGCCGTCCACCCTGCAATGAATCATAGGTTATCAGCAGCACTGAACACATGTTACCTGGCCGCAATTTTTATTTCCGCTGTCTGTAACTCTCGTATTAACTGTAATCCATCACTCGTGGCAATTCACAAAGCATCTTGAAACATGAAACAAAAAGAGTACGCATACGTAAAACAATGGCACAGTAACACAACCAAATCTCTTTTAATTAAATTAAATTAACTTTATTAATAGCCTATTATTTATTTATTTATTTGTTTGTTTGTTTGTTTGTTTGTTTATTTATTTATTTATTTATTTATTTATTCATTCATTCATTCATTTATTTATTTAGTTATTTATTTATTCTGGTAGAGTTAAGGCCATGAGGCCTTCTCTTTCACACTACCAGAAGTAAAATACATAATGAAACAATGACAAAAATATTAAAGTCATACTTAAATATAAAAATTATTTTCATGCACATTAACAAGCTTACATGGCCTATAATGAAATATTAACTGAACATGATATATAATTAATTTATTTATAATTCATATCCTAATGCTACTTTATGATAGGCCTAAATGACAATATATATACACACAGAATAACCTATAAAAATCGGCTAACACTCACAAATCAATTTCATGAAAAAGTATGTAATTCTTAATTTAAATTTATTAACCGTTCGGCAATCCCTGACATGACGAGATAAGAAGTTCCATAGGCGACAAATAAGGAGTGCACTGCAAGAACTAATTTAACTATTTTAAAATTAATATATGCTAATATAAATTGTTAATAATATTAATTATTAAAATATTAAAAATGAAAATAATTAAAAATGAAAATAATATATACTGACAGCCTAAACAAATGTTAATGAAACAGAAAAATTGCAGTTAATATAAGCATAACACTAAATCAATTAGAATAACACTAAATGAAAGGAAGTATAGTAAATAATAATCGGAAATAATTTGTGAGTGCAGGCTAGTCGCATAACAGAACTGGTGAATATCAGACGCTCGAAAAATCTGCCTCTTAACATCTCCAGTTCTGACAAAGATGTTCCCATCGATTGTCCAGACACTAGTAACGCCATACTTGTCAATACATTGTCTTAACAGTTTATGCCTAGCTTTGTTTTATTATTATTATTATTATTATTATTATTATTATTATTATTATTATTATTATTAATAGTTGGCGTTTGTGAAACTTGGACTCTCACTTTGAGAGAGGAACAGAGATTAAGGGTGTTTGAGAATAAGGTTTTTAGGAAAATATTTGGAGCTAAGAGGGATGAAGTTACAGGAGAATGAAGGAAGTTGCACAACGCAGAACTGCACGAATTGTATTCTTCACCTGACATAATTAGGAACATCAAATCCAGACGTTTGAGATGGGCAGGGCATGTAGCACGTACGAGCGAATCCAGAAATGCATGTAGAGTGTTAGTTGGGAGACCGGAGGGAAAAAGACCTTTGGGGAGGCCGAGTCGTAGATGGGAGGATAATATTAAAATGGATTTGAGGGAGGTGCGATATGATGGTAGAGACTGGATTAATCTTTCAAGGGGTAAGGACCGATGGCGGGCTTATGTGAGGGCGGCAATGAACTTCCGGATTCCTTAAGAGCCATTTCTAAGTAAGTAAATAAGTAAGTAATAGTTGGCGTTAGCTTGTCAAAGGTTTGAGGTAGAAAAGCTAGAAGCAGATTACTGGATTATTGCGATGGGCCAGTTTCCCATCCAATGTAAAAATGTAACAATATTAGAAAGTCTAGCAGATCACATCTTGATAGATAAAGGAAGACATAGGTACCATAGTCGCGTTGCTGTTATTTCCGGCATGAATCCTCCTCTTTGCTTACGTTTTATTTGCCGCACCGTTAAACGTTATCATGTCGTAGCTCCTATGATAATAAATCAAACGCACTGTAATTCAGCAAATAATTGAGCGACAAATAACGTCCTCGTGTGCTTTCTGCGAACGCCAACGAAAGAGCCAAAATAGCGGGCGATTATAGTAAGTACTAAACGTACCCGTGCGCTCCGCTGCACCCGTTAGAAATAAATATAAAGTAATTATATAATTAAAATAGGACATTTGATCCAGGGAACATTCGTGTTTGATAGAAGGATAAATCGTTTAATATGTTACTTAATTTAAATTCAATTAAAAAATTAAAATGCGATCATTTTGATCCAGAGACCACTCATTTGGTCATAAAAATTATTTTAGGAAATACAGGAAACGAATGTACAGAATAGCCTATCAAGTTTTCTATGCATAAGAATCTATTTTAATCTTACCTGTCCTCGATTCACTCAGAAGTTACTGTAATAACATTATAGCATTATGTCCATCTAGAGAAACTACACTTTCCAATGGTGAATTAATAATTAATTATACAAATCGGTTAATTTAGCTTCCTATATTACTTCATACAAACGCAGAAACATTCTCTGTAGACTATCTTTCATAGCTTTCGATTGTTGATGTCCAAGGCCCCCTATAGACGAAGTCATTTGTTTTTTAATTCATTACACGGCCTCAGATCGCAGTTATTTTAATTTTAAAACTCATTTATCTCATTAAATATCAGTCCTATCAAAATCCTTCAAGGAATAAAACTTATCGCAAGTTACTTTTAAAGAAACTTTTGTTATGTAACATTTTTCACATAAATCAATAATAAGCGAGATATTTCGATTTATTTAATTCAGGCCCCCTTATAACCCCCCTTTTAAATAATGTATTTCGAATGCCATATAGCCTGAAATCTAAGTTACAACGAACTTAATTTATATTCCAATTTTAATCGAAATCCGTTCAGCCATTATCGCGTGAAAAGGTAACAAACATGCAGACAGACAGACAGACAGGCATACAAACAAAAATGTCAAAAAAGCTATTTTCGGTTTCAGGGTGGTTAATTATATATGTTAGGACCAATTATTTTTGTAAAATCGAAAATTACCAGAAAAATATCGGCTACAGATTTATTATTAATATAGATTTATCGAGCCTTAGGAAGTGCATAACGTCATCAGAAGCGAATCACAACACGCACACGTTTAAATGTAGCCGACCTGCAACGTGATTGGCTGCCGGACGTAAGAGCGACGGGACTATAGTATAGTACACATTCCAACCTTCGAACGTTGACTATTATCTTTGCAGAGGAATGGATGCTTTCCTTTAGTCATTTTGTAGAAACAATGTACCATCAAGACTTTACTTTGGTTAAATGAGGTGTCAGTTAACAATGTTTAAGTAATCGGTGATTAGGAATACTTACTTCTTACTGGCTTTTAAAGAACACGGAGGTTCATTGCCGCCCTCACATAAGCCCGCCATCGGCCCTTATCCTGTGCAAGATCAATCCAGTCTCTACCATCATATCCAACCTCCCTCAAATCCATTTTAATATTATCTTCTCTCCTACGTCTCGGCCTCCCCAAAGGTCTTTTTCCCTCCGGCCTCCCAAGTAACACTCTATATGCATTTCTAGATTCGCCCATACGTGCTACATGCCCTGCCCATCTCAAACGTCTGTATTTAATGTTCCTAATTATGTCAGGTGAAGAATACAATGCGTGCAGTTCTGTGTTGTGTAACTTTCTCCATTGTCCTGTAACTTCATCCCTCTTAGCCCCAAATATTTTCCTAAGCAACTTATTTTCACACACCCTTAATCTCTGTTCCTCTCTCAAAGTGAGAGTCCAAGTTTCACAACCATAAAGAACAACCGGTAATATAACTGTTTTATAAATTCTAACGTTCAGATTTTTTTGACAGCAGACTGGATGATGAAAGCTTCTCAACCAAATAATAACAGGCATTTCCCATATTTATTCTGTGTTTAATTTCCTCCCGAGTATAATTTGAAGAGTTCGCGGGAAAAACGATAAATGTCACATTTCTGTTAAGGATTAGATAATGATCTAATTGAGTCTATAACTGCAAGATGTACTGCTGTTTCTATTGAAAATAAAGGAAAGGATTACTGTATTCGTGGTGATAATTCTCCTTTTTATAATTTTTCATAAGAACAACATTAAATTTCGCAGTGATCCATTGAATTAGATAATGACATCAATCTTAAGAAAACTATGACATTCATCGTTTTTCCCGCGAACTCTTCATTTTAATTGTTACTGTTGCTCCCAGGTATTTGAATGTTTCCACCTCTTCAAAAGATAAATTTACAATTTTTATATTTCCATTTCGTACAATATTCTGGTCACGAGACATAATCATATACTTTGTCTTTTCGGGATTTACTTCCAAACCTTTCTTTTTACTTGCGTCGAGTAAAATTCCCGTGTATTCTCTAATCGTTTGTGGAGATTCTCCTAACATATCGGTAATTATAAATGGTGCACAGAAATTACATTTCAACCACGGTTACTGCTTAACCATCGTTTCGTAACCTATGATTACTACGTTTTTAACCGAGGTTGATGCACTTCGCCATTAGTGTGAATAACCACTGAACTAAAACGTCTGAAGATCTAAAGGGTTAAATAACAATCGTAAGGAGGGTGACATCGTCAGAGCCCATTAAGTTACATCAGAAGCATTATTATGTGCAGATATACTTATGTATCCAGCGCTCCTCCATCTAGACTTGTAATAGATTTGGTGTTTGTTAGGACGGAGTAAATCTCCCCTCCCACACCCCTCACTTCCCCCTATAAAAGCCCGCTAATTATTTCGCGTGCAACGTACAGGTAAAGGCACTAAATATACGCATAGTAAATGCCCCCGTAAATCATTCGATAGTCATCTGTTTCAGTCTCCCCCCCTCCCCACCTTCCCTCTACTCAGGCCGTTCTTACATGGCCATAAGTTTGTAAGAGATAAACGAATTTGAATTCAGGTTACAAGGTACATAATTTTCTATATAGTCTTGGACTTCTTCCGCAGTGCGGCGCTGTTGTATCATTTCAAGAGACATTCGATGTATATGCCGACATTATGAATGCTGAATGGACGTCATATTTCAAGAACTTAGCCTAAATATTATACAGCGACGTGACTTTCCTATTGTTTTTTCCAAATGCGCAAAATGCTAAATGCAGTATTTCATTAAATACTCATGCAAATAAACACGCCCCTTTCCAGTGACGTGTATAGTTCTATTATTAAGCGGTTAGGTATAGCTTACAGCAGTACAATTTTCGGAAATATTCAATATTTTTCCCCCTCTATTACTGTATCTTGTACAATAATGAAAATTGGTATGTGTAAGCAGTCTTGCGTCAAGTTGATCACACAATCAGGGTCAGTTCTTCTATTCAATCGTTATATTTGTGTCCCTGGTACAACAATAAAGCTTATCCCAATACTATAATCGCGACGCTGTTATTTCTGGCGTGACTCCTCCTCTTTGCTTACGTCTTAGGAAGTGAAGGCTCTATAAAGTCTAGGTACGTAGTATCGTTCGCCATTTTTGCTCTTTCGTTGCCGAGCTACCACATGAGCAATCTGTTTGTCACAGCGTTAAACATTATCATGTCGTAGCGCCTATGATAATAAATCAAACGCACTGTAATTCAGCAAATAATTGAGCGGAAAATAACGTCTTCGTGTCCTTTCTGCGAACGCCAACGAAAGAGCCAAAATGGCGGGCGATTATATTAAGTATTTATCGAGCCTTAAGAAATGAATAACGTCTTCCTCAGCGAGTCACAAGACGCACACGTTTAAATGTAGCCGACCTGCAACGCGGTTGGCTGCCGGAAATTAGAGCGACGGGACTATAGATTTGTTTATCACAAAGTCAACTTTTATGTGCCAAGATTTGAAATTGAGTCCCCTGCGAAGAAGTCAGTTTTTCTACTCATGAAACCTAGCCCAACAATAGCTACTCCATCACTATTTTTATTTATCACAAAGTCCAATTTTATTCATCTCCTGTGAAGAAATCAGTTCTTCTTTCCATTCCTTATATCTGTGTCCCTGGTACAACAATAAAACCTACCCCATCACTAATCTTGCTTATCATAAAGTCCAATTTTATTCACCACGACATGAATCAGGGTTTCTGTGAAGAAATCAGTTCTTCTATCCATTCTTTATATATGTAAAATTCAAATTCAAAAATTCAAATTCAAATTCAAATTTATTCACAATCTACATTTGAAATGATACATATGAATATATACCCGAAATGAGCATATGCTCGTGCTCGAGTACAGTCCAGTAGTCTACATAAATTTTAAAAATATCAATAATAATGTTTATGATAGAAATAATAGTAACAATAACAGTAATAATAATAATAATAATAATAATAGAATATCCGTGACGGAGATGATACAAAGATAGTAATACAAATTAATTAATTAATTAATTAATAATAATAATAATAATAATAATAATAATAATAATAATAATAATAATAATAATAATAATAATAATAATAGAATATCCGTGACGGAGATGATACAAAGATAGTAATACAAATTAATTCATTAATAATAATAATAATAATAATAATAAAATAAAAATATTTACAATAATAAAATAAATACTAACAGGGATAAAATAAAATATAAAACCACTAGCGAGAGTAAACACAACTTAAATAAGCATATAATAACCAGAAAAAAATGACGAACTCGAAAATCAACAGAAAAGTTCGATATATCGTAGACGACAGCAACCGCCGTATTGACATTGCGCTATGCATTATTGGTAGTAGGGGGGAGCCGAAGGTCTACCTACGTAACTGCCGTTCTCTTCGAATCTTCACGTACAATCATGGGAAGTTAATGCTGAAAAACAAAATGTCTACGAGTCAAAATAGTGTCTATCCTATCACTGGCTTTCTTTATCACAATGTGTATTTTAATGCGCCATGATTTGAATCAGTATCTTCTGTGAAGAAGTCAGTTTTTCTATCCATTTCTTTTATATCTGTGTCCTGGTACGAACATCAAACCTACCCCATCACTAGTTTTATTGCAAAGTCAAACTTTTATTCACCACGACATGAATCAGGGTATCCTACGAAGAAATCAGTTCTTCTTTCCAAACTTTATATCTGTTTTTCTGGTAAAACAATAAAACCTAGTTTTGTTTATCATAAAGTTCAATTTTATTCACTACAACATGAATCAAGGTCTCCTGTGAAGAAATCAGTTCTTCTATCCATCTTTTTATCTGTGTACCTGGTATAACAAAAACAATCTATCCCATGAATACTTACTTACAAATGGCTTTTAAGGAACCCGAAGGTTCATTGCCGCCCTCACATAAGCCCGCCATTGGTCCCTATCCTGTGCAAGATTAATCCAGTCTCTATCATCATATTCCACCTCCCTCAAATCCATTTTAATATTATCCTCCCATCTACATCTCGGCCTCCCTAAAGGTCTTTTTCCCTCCGGTCTCGCAACTAACACTCTATATGCATTTCTGGATTCGCCCATACGTGCTACATGCCCTGCCCATCTCAAACGTCTGGATTTAATGTTCCTAATTATGTCAGGTGAAGAACACAATGCGTGCAGTTCTGCGTTGTGTAACTTTCTCCATTCTCCTCTAAGTTCATCCCGCTTAGCCCCAAATATTTTCCTAAGTACCTTATTCTCAAAAACCCTTAACCTATGTTCCTCTCTCAGAGTGAGAGTCCAAGTTTCACAACCATACAGAAGAACCGGTAATATAACTGTTTTATAAATTCTAACTTTCAGATTTTTGGACAGCAGACTGAATGATAAGAGCTTCTCAACCGAATAATAACACGTATTTCCCATATTTATTCTGCGTTTAATTTCCTCCCGAGTGTCATTTATATTTGTTACTGTTGCTCCAAGATATTTGAATTTTTCCACCTCTTCGAAGGATAAATCTCCAATTTTTATATTTCCATTTCGTACTATATTCTGGTCTGAATAGTTTTGTTTATCATAAAGTACACTTTTATTCACCTTGATATGGATCAGGATCTCCTGCGAAGAAATCAGTTCATTTATTCATTCTTTTTTATCTGTATTTCTGATAAAACAATAAAATCTACCCCAGCATTAGTATTGTTCTTTCACACAGTCAACTTTCATTCACCACGATATGAATCAGGGTCTCGTACGAAAAAAATCAGTTCTTCTATCCATTTTTATGTGTCCCTAGTACAACAATATAACCTACTTCGTCTTCAGCTCTGCTTTAAGACAAAACCCACTTTAATTCACCACGATTTGAATTAGTGCATCCTGCAAAGATCAGTTCCAATGTTATCTCAATGTCCCTGATGTAATTCCTTAGGTAATCCTTGAGTGTGTAACCTAGCAACCAACGGCGGGTGAACGAATTCTTGGCTGGAACATGATGCTACAGCTGTCCGCTCGAGTAAATCATAGGAAAGCTAAAGTAACTCAACACTGCTTTATCTGGGCAGATCGCGGCGAGTGGCTGAAAGTATCTCTGCATGTCGGGCGGATCGAATACCACTTGAAATTCAAATTTAATGGCGCTCGACATCTTAATTCACTCCACGCAGATGTTGGTCATCTAAAAGGTTCCAACTTGCTACTGTAATTTCGATTTAAAGTGTGACATAGTCTACGAGACCAAGCACTTAACGCGTCAAGAGATAATGGTGATAAACAAATACCACACACTATTCCTACTAAATGTGTGTCTATTTGAGATAATACATCTTTGAGCAATTATTAAATATTCAATAGACCGGGTGGTCCGAAAGATTGCGTGCATTTTGATTAAAAAGAATATTGGTGACTTCGTTTTTACATTATTGAAGAAGGAACATTGGCTCTTTCTATGTGGAAATCGCCAAAAAAGTAATAATATAGAAATTACTTTATTTGAAGAATTTATTATAATTTTTCGTGCATTAATAAAGTTTTAATTCCTGTTTTTACAAAACTTCTTTTACGTTACTGGTCTTAACTGGTTTTACTAATAATAGGACGATAAATACATTGTACGTTGATAAGTAAGTGATAGCTATATAACCGGATGGCAATGCTGTCATTCAACATTGTAACGCACTCCAGCCAAACAAATAAATAAATGAATAAATAAATAAATAAATAAATAAATAAATAAATAAATAAATAAATAAATAAATAAATAAATAAATAAATAAATAAATGAATAGGGGAGAGTCGGGTAGTATCGGACAGCGGGTAATATCGGACAGTGAGTTTCTTTCATCTATCACACGATGATAGTACCTGATTGACATGGTTACGTTTCTGTGATGTCGCATAGAGAAACGTAACCATGTCATTCAGGTACTGCCATATGGTGGTAGATGAAAAAAACGCACTGTCCGATACTACCCGACTCTCCCCTAAATAAATAAATAAATACATAAATAAATAAATAAATAAATAAATAAATAAATAAATGAATAGGGGAGAGTCGGGTAGTATCGGACAGCGGGTAATATCGGACAGTGAGTTTCTTTCATCTATCACACGATGATAGTACCTGATTGACATGGTTACGTTTCTGTGATGTCGCATAGAGAAACGTAACCATGTCATTCAGGTACTGCCATATGGTGGTAGATGAAAAAAAACGCACTGTCCGATACTACCCGACTCTCCCCTAAATAAATAAATAAATACATAAATAAATAAATAAATAAATAAATAAATAAATAAATAAATAAATAAATAAATAAATAAATAAATAAATAAATAAATAAGTAAAGAAGTAAATAAATACATAGCCTAAGTAAATAAATAAATATATGAATAAATAAGTAAACAAACAATCAAATATTACGCGTACTGCAGAGAACTGGAACATGGCAAAATCTAAACCCGTGAAGGAATACTACTTCCAAAGGAAATAGTAATATGATTATTTTGTTGTTGAAGACGAAAGAATTGCTTGTTTACTGTGTCCCATCCAATTTATTTCCACTCGTCGTTTCAAAATTAAACTACATTTCAACAAAGTCCATATTAAGAATTATGGAATGCACAGACTTTCGGGTAAGTTCATTATTACGAACTGTATATTGATTATTTATTTATCTACTGTAAAATTAAGGAAGTCACTCGTTGTGTTCATTTTGAATTGAAATTAATAGTGACTTTCAAGGTTCATTACTTAAATGCTATAAATTTATGCTTCCGTAGGTGATGATAGGAGGAAAGTTTTCGAATATCTAAAACAGGTTAGGTGCAAAGAAATCTCAAAGAAACTACCGACAGGAAATCTAGCATAATTGTAAAACTTGAAACGAGATAACGCATTATGAAAACAATGAATTTATTACAATTCTTTTTGAAAATTACATGCCACCACTGATGGACTTTTGACGACGCTGAATTCGATCATCCCCAATAGAAGTGGAGTGAGGCTGACGTCATATTTCCCCTTCTTACGAGTTCTGCAGGCCTGCTATAGAGGATGAAGTAGGAAAAAATTTAAGGACAAGAAATAAAGATAAACAAGGAAAAGAAAGAAAGAAAAACAGAAGAGAAAAAAATTGCATATAAAAATGAGAAAAGTAGAAGAGAGAAGACATAGAAAAGAAATGATTCAGGAAGAAAGAAAATGAATCAAAACTACGTAATGAAGTCAAAGACTTTAATTCTTGTTAGAACGAGGCAGGAAGCTAACTGAATATGATATGAAATATGGATAGTAATTAACATTGCTCTGACCTGCGACAAAGACGGGTAATGTGCATTGCATACATAAGCTTTCCTTCTAGTAACTCCTTGAATAAGGAACGAAATTCCGGGAATGCAGCGATGGATCTGTGATAAAGTAACAAGAAATTACTTGGATTGCGTTGCTTGCAGGACGTCAGAAACAAAACAAGGTGATTTATGGGACAGACTTGTTGTAACCGAAGATTACCTGAACCAACAATGCGTGGGTTCACTGCCGGCTAGGCTTGGTTGTAGCTCTGTCAGCTAACTTGTTCTCGTCACAATGATGGAGTTCAATCGCTGGCGGAACCTAAGAGATCCATAGCGCACAAAGCGACTCAGAAGAAGCTCCGAGTACTTCATTTCTGTTGCAATTATTCCTCTATTCTCCAGTTTTGTCGCCATATCAGCCTCTCATATGTATGTATGTTTTAAGCGTAATGTCAACCCACGATATTAAATTCTACTCAGCTTCAATGATCTGTGATAGTTATTGCGTACAACACAATAGTAGAAGTAGTAGTAGTAGTAGTAGTAGTAGTAGTAGAAGTAGTAGTAGAAGTAGTAGTAGTAGTGGTAGTAATAGTAGTAGTAGTAGAAGTAGTAGTAGTAGTGGTAGTAATAGCAGAAGTAGAAGTAGTAGTAGTAGTAGTGGTAGTAGAAGTAGTAGTAGTAGTAGTAGTGGTAGTAGAAGTAGTAGTAGTGGTGGTAGTAGTAGTAGTAGTAGTAGAAGTAGTAGTAGTAGTAGTGGTAGTAGTAGTAGTAGTAGAAGTAGAAGTAGTAGTAGAAGTAGTAGTAGTAGTAGTAGTGGTAGTCGTACAAGTAGTAGTAGTAGTAGAAGTAGTAGTAGTAGTAGTAGAAGTAGTAGTAGTAGTAGTAGAAGTAGTAGTAGTGGTAGTAGTAGTGGTAGTCGTACAAGTAGTAGTAGTAGTAGAAGTAGTAGTAGTAGTAGTAGTGGTAGTAGTAGTAGTAGAAGTAGTAGTAGTAGTAGTAGTGGTAGTAATAGTAGAAGTAGTAGTAGTAGTAGTAGTGGTAGTAATAGTAGAAGTAGTAGTAGTAGTAATGGTAGTAGTAGTAGAAGTAGTAGTAGTAGTGGTAGTAGTAATAGTAGTAGTAGTAGTAGAAGTAGTAGTAGTAGTAGTAGTAGTAGTGGTAGTAGTAGTAGTGGTATATAAGTAGTAGTAGTAGTAGAAGTAGTAGTAGTAGTGGCAGTAGTAGTAGTAGTAGTGGTAGTAGTAGTAGTAGAAGTAGTAGTAGTAGTAGTGGTAGTAATAGTAGAAGTAGTAGTAGTAGTAATGGTAGTAGTAGTAGAAGTAGTAGTAGTAGTGGTAGTAGTAATAGTAGTAGTAGTAGTAGAAGTAGTAGTAGTAGTAGTAGTAGTGGTAGTAGTAGTAGTGGTATATAAGTAGTAGTAGTAGTAGAAGTAGTAGTAGTAGTGGCAGTAGTAGTAGTAGTAGTAGTGGTAGTAGTAGTAGTAGTAGAAGTAGTAGTAGTAGTGGTAGTAGTAGTAGTAGAAGTAGTAGTAGTAGCAATAATAATAATAATAATAATAATAATAATAATAATAATAATAATAATAATAATAATAATCAATAACAGTCTTGGATTAGGCCTCCTGGCCTGTTCCGCTTCCAGAAGAAAGTTGGTCTTTCCATCTCTTCCTCGGTCTTCCGATGTCTCATTTTGCATGAAGTGTATAGTCTCTCAATAGTCTCTTGGGTAACCTATTGTTGGGCATTCTTAATACATGTCCATACCAGTTGTTGCGGTAAGATTCTATAGTATCCGTAATGGCGGTGACATTCAATTCTGTTCGGATGTGAGGGTTCCTTTTATGGTCGTAAAAACTATATCCTGCAAGAGCTCTTAGCAATCGCATTTCAGCAGCCTCTATTCTTCGAAGTTGCCCTTTCGTTAATGCCCATGTCTCTGATCCATATACTGTAAAATCGAACTGTTGGTAAACACTCAGCAACTTTATAGAATTTCAAAATTGTTTCTGGTCGAACTTTCTTTAATAGAGTTGATTTGATTGTTCTTAACAGTTGCTGAAATTTGGCAAGTTTAATATCTACGTCCCTGGAGTTTATATAAGGAAGATTGCAGTCAAGATAGTTGAATGTGTTGACTTGTTCTATACAATTTTTACTGATTGCAATTTTGGATCTTATATGGTTCTTTCCTTGGAAGGCCATGATTCTGGTTTTACTTATAGAGATTTCCAAATTATAATTTTTTGCTATCTTGTCTAGTATGTGTATTACTCTTTGTAAGCTGTCTTCAGAATTTGCTAAGATTATCTGATCATCTGCGTAAAGTAATGTGTTAAGTGGGAAGTTGTCAATCATAAAATATATGAGAAATTCGTCTAATAATAATAACAATAATAATAATAATAATAATAATAATAATAATAATAATAATAATAATAACCGTAATTTTTACATAAATATACGGTTATCACATTGTTCTCAACGATTATTCAAAACGCGTATGCAAAAAATTTTTCTCGAATATACAGAGTGTTTCAGTGACTTCCTTACAAAATTCTATGGTTGTAGAAGTGACAAATATAAACAATTTTCAAATAGGAACCCAAGTACAGAAACAATCCATTCCGTAGTCCGTTTGATGTATATGCTAACCGGTCTAAGATCCATTTTTACTTTGGCCACTGTCCTCATGTCTGCATCTCTTTCTGAAGTGTTTGTGCAAAGATTTTCTCTACGCTACCTGGTTTATAGTTAGAAAATAATAGTACTATTGTGCTTTTAAATAAGTAATTTCCGAGACAGAAATATTGTCGGGATTTTTAGTATGAGTTTGTATTAACAGATTAATAATGAATATCAACTACATCCGATTAATTTTAATCGACCCGATTATTCGATTAAATATTTTGATCGATTAATCGTACAACAGAAATTGATCGATTAATTATTTAAATCCCACAACACGAATTTTAAGGCGGTTCTGAAACGTTATTGGCCAATACTGCAAATTCATGCTGTAAGTTGAATAGTCATTCCGAATTTATCACTGCATTAACACACATAGGACTGTTCTGTTGTAATGCAGACAGAAATCCAAGTTGTGTTAAAATAGGTTAATTTGCCCTCTTCCTCTGACTAACAAATTATGTTAAAGTTTTCCAGAATGGCGCCAGAGGAGGCAGGTGATAGGAACTACCAAGTTACTTTTTATGACTAGACACTGTCTCCATCTTTGTTGGCACAGAAATTAATTTTTGTAACTAGGTCTGAACTCCACTACGAGTTGGACGTCAACTGTCTTCTGCTTCGCTACATAAGTTGTGAAATTAATACAAAGCTCAACTTCGTGTTTTATGAGGAATTTAACGTTAATGAACTTTGTCAGTTCTACGGAGATTGTCTCTGAACTAACTTTTGTTAAATGTAAGTGTACACAACACAATTTCACTACAACGATTTCACATAATTATACAAAATGTGTGTGAGGAAAAGATGACGTAGAAAAAAAGTGACAAAGAAAATGACGAATTACAAGACGAAGGAGAAGTAGTGGAAGATTGTGATGGAAGTGATGGTTAAGAATAAATGTAATACAGACCCAGAAGCATCGTGAAGCTGCCATCTTCTGGGTTGATTTCTAGTTTATAAGACGTATGCTTAGGTGCGTTCTCTTCACCCTTATCCAAGGAAGAAGTAGAAGAATAAAACATAGTTAAATAGATAAAACGTTTAATATAATGGCGAAGAAGAAAATAATTATAATTACTTTGCAGATTCAACCTATCTTGGACGTTAAAGAAACAGAGCAGAAAGATAACTTTCATGACATGCATTACTTTTAAGGCTATGGAGCGGTGAAAATAAAAAAAAAACATTAAAAAATGCAAATTTTGTTTTAACTTTAAAAATAAAATAATGTTTGTTTTCTAAATCTACCTTTATTTTGGCCCTCTGACAATTTAAATCTCCTCAGCGCGTGTCCTTTAAACTGACACCCAGCTGTCATTCTGACGGACTTTGTTCTTCATTCGAACTAATTTTATTTCCATTCAGTTCATATTTCGCGCTCTTATGAGGAGAAAAATGTGTGGTAGACCTGTATAAGAAGGAAGGTTATCGATAGTATATATCATATACATGCTGTTCTTTGATATTCTTTTTCTCGATTTTCCAATTTTCAACACTGTAACATTCAAAATGCTCTAATGAATGCAGTTTTCCTCCAATATCAGTGAAATTTTGCACAGACGTCCACAAAAGAATGTAAAATAAACTGACAAGTGTGTTTTCTTCTGCTATTGAAAGTATTCAAATCACCATGTGTTGAGGAAGTGATAAGTTTTAAATACATTGAAAAATTAAATATTTTTTTCTCAAGAAGTAATTGAAAAAATATGAAATCATGTCATATTTTATATAGGGTAAAGTTGGCTATTTCTGTGATACCTCTAGTCCCGTGATACGTTTTTAAAATTGAATATAAGTCAAAGCTTTGCCGTTCGACCATAACGTCAGACATCTTTTTCGATAGAGTGCATCTTTCGTCTACTTTTGAGACATCGTGAACTTCATAGCAAGATACCCAATCCCGTGGCATTCAGCGAAAAAATGTATCACGGAATTAGGAGTATCACGGAATTGGAAAACTTTACCCTACATTTATTAGGAATAAATTAAATATAATAATATAGAAAAGCGCACAACGTACATATTACAAGAGTTTAAAAATTCTCGCTGTTGCAAAACTTTGTGAGAGACACTAAGTGGTTTTCGCACTCGAGTACATGGTATCTTCCACAGTCCTTCCCACACAAGGAACACACGCAATCTGCACTTAGTTCATGGAAGTTTTCGGTGTGGCATAATAAATTAAATACAAATTTAGAGAAAAATTATGTAAACTTTGAAAATTGGGACAATTACAATTGAGTATTAAAAACAAAAATTAATTATAAATAAACTAATTGGAATATAAAAGTGAAAATTTGTGTATTGCATGTCCACATTGTAATGAATAAGTGGTAAAAATTTCAGATTAATTGGTGTAAAAATGTAGAAGTTAGAAATTTCACAGATCCATAGTCTTAACATAACAGGTAGGCTACATTATTTTTTTATATTGAAGTCAAGTATTCCCTCTAGGTCTAGATGTAATGGTCTAACCTCCGTCATCACTTCATCGCCTTTGTCGTTGGGAGGCAAATCTACGTTACATCAGTGTAATGATATGGTGATTGGTAGAGCAAATGGTAGAAAACCAGCAGAGAGAGCAGTAGTACCACAGTCTAATATATACAGTCACGAAGCTTGAGTTGTTGAGGGTACTAGGAACAATAGACTGTGCCGGTACTATTTCGCATTGTCTGTGATGAGGCGATAATAGCGATTCTAGTGGTTAGCAACTATCTATAGATGCAAATTCCCTACGTATTGAGCTTCGTGACTGTATATACTAGACTGTGGTAGTACCACAGTCTACTATATACAGTCACGAAGCTTGGGATGATTTTTTTGCAAATCTCGCGATAGTTGCTAGCCGCTTGGAGCGCTACGAGTACTAGGAACAATAGACTGTGCCACATTCATCGTGATCTAATACAGGCCGTAAGACAGACCATGTAACTCGCTTAACTCGATCACTGTGCCGTATTTCGCATTTTTGTGAAAAATCTATGTAAACTGTGAAATGTTCGTTATCGGTTGTAATAAATGTAAATGGCTAAAATACAATAATTTGAATAATAATATGGGACAAGGAGACGTTTGTAGTACTATAAATTGTAAGAAAAAAATAGGTTAGAGTTATCCTTCTTCCGAAAGATCAGGAAGGTGAGTTTATAGAATATAATATATATTTCATGAAAATAATATATAATCCTTTTTGTATTTCATATTTCAATAGTGGAAGGAAGGTGTTAGTTTGTTCAAAAGAACACGATATCGAAAGTACAATACATTTTATGGTCTGCTAGGGAAAGAATCTGTGATGAGGCGATAGTAGCGATCCTGGTGGTGAGCAACTGTCTATGGATGCATATTTAGTAAGTATTAAGCTTCGTGACTGTATATACTAGACTGTGGTAGTACCTTAAGAAAACCCGGACTAAACACCGTATTTTTGCGCCACAAATTCTACTTGGACCCATCGGGGTTTAAATCTGGGTCTTGAGGTATAGAAAGCCAAAGTCCTAGTCTTCCGGCTAACGGTGTGTTGGTTATAAAAATAATGGCCCTAATCCATCACAGTTCGGAAAGCAGCCTGCGCGGCGTGTTCAGATCTAGGTTAGGTGTTTCCACACTACAGTAGTTGAGTTGCAGTGAATTAAATCAGAATTTTTGCCAGAACGGTGGACTGGAAGTGCTGGGTGTGGGCTGGAGTGAATTTATTGCTTTCCATCGCGCCGTGTAATTATGAGGTGGCTGTAATAGCCCATGTGATGTACTCGCCGTGAGTTTTCGGATTCCCTCCGCCCCTCCCACACAAAATTAAATTAATTAGAAAACCTTCGCGTTGTTACAATGTTCCTGACACCAGCGGTCTATAGCGCTACATTCAATGAATCTTCCTTCGGCACAAACTACAACACAGCTATAGCTCAGACATCTACAAGGGAACATGCACTGATACCAGTAATTCCTGTGAAGAGTCAATATTAAATCTGTGTTAATTTTATCCGATAACTCCAGTTTTCTCGGACATTTTTATCCCATTCTTACTCTATTATTCTTTTTCACCGTCGTATCTTTCACAAATGGCTTCTGTTGCTTTTGTTTATGTAGGCCTACTTATTTGTTCACTTATTTATTTTCTTATTTTTTATAGGCCTATACTTATTTACTTATTTATTTATAACAAGGTAAAGTTCCAATTACAATAGACAGTACAGAATATTATATAGTTACTTATTCCATAAAAGTGAAAACAAATTAAGAAAGAAGAAAAACCAGGAAAATATAGTAATAAAGGGGTTAGGTACAGTTTAGAGCAGTAAAATTTTTGGAAATATTCAACATTTTTTCCCTCCATTACTGTATCATGGACAAAAATAAAAATTGGTATGTGTAAAACACTGCCCTTCTGCTATATGAAGAAAAAAAATATATTTTTACGATTTAAGAAAATTATTTATTTATTTATTTATTTATTTAATTATTTCTTTATTTTATTAATTATTTATTTCTTTTATTAATTACACTGGTCAAAAAAGTTAAGCATAATTAGGCATATAACGGTTTTTATTAATTAAAATAAAATAAATAAATTATAATTGGGTTTCTTGGTTCCACAGAATAAACTTAAAAGTAGAAATACACTATTTGTTAACAATGGACTCAATATGAAATGAAAAAGTTGCATTGTTTGGAAACAACGAAAAAGATAAGGGAAGTTGAAATTCGTACATCATCAAAGAAAAGGAAATGGTGCTTTCAGTGCCCTGTTTAATAACGTGTTGGTCCTCCACGAACCCTGAGGCACTCTTGTATGTGACGGGGCATACTCAGTACCAACGCATCTAAGCTCTCCTGAGGCAAATTGACCCATTCTTCCAAGGCAGCATTCCTAAGTTCTTGAATCGTTAATGGGTGATGTGGACGATTGGAAATGGCTCTCCTGAGAAAGCTCCATGCATGCTCTATGCAGTTCATATCCAGTGAGCATGCTGGCCAATCCATTCTTCGGATCCCATGCTCTACCAGATACCGCTGCACACTATGAGCACGATGAGGCCGAGCATTATCGTCCTGCAGAGTGAACCCTTCTCCTAAAGTCTCTGCAAAACCACTTACTATGGGTTGGAGGATGTTGTTCTCATACACGGCAGCAGTCATGTTTCCCTCTATTGAATCCAGTGGTGTGCGGCGGCCAAACATGACACCTGCCCAAAACAAGATTGAACCACCAAACTGTTGGTGACGTTCCACGGTCATTGAGGGATGATTTCGTTCCCCTGTTCGTCTCCATACGCGAATAGAGTTATTGTCAGGGTGTAGGCCCATTCTCACTTCGTCTGAGAATAAATTTCTGGTCCATTGGTCTCGAGTCCAATTCTCATGTGCTCTAGCCCATCATGCACGAGCACCCCTGTGATGTGGACGGAGTGCTGGAGTCTTGAGTGGTCTTCGAGCATACAACCCTATGTCATGAGGTCTATTGCGCACAGTTTGGCTACTTACAACAACACCAGTGGCTTCGCGCAGGTCATGGCGCAGAGTTGTAGCTGAGGCTATAGGGTTCCTACGTGCAGATAACCTTACATACCGGTCCTGACCTGGTGTTGTTTTGCGTGGACGGCCTTCGCGAGGTCGATCTGCTATTGACTGGGTTTCCTGGAACTTACTCCACAGTCTGGAGACAATACTCTGATTCACATGAAGGATGTTAGCAACATCAACTTGTCTCATGTTTTGTTCCATCAAAGTGATGATTTTGATGCGGTCTGCCATTGTAAGGGTGTTCCGAGCCATTGTACTGCACTATGAAGCAAAACGACACTGATTGAACTTCGTTCGAATTACAGACTTTGTTTACTGCACTATGAAGCACTATGAAGCAAAACGACACTGATTGAACTTTGCTCGAATTACAGGCTTTGTTTACTAGCCGTGATTTGGACGTTACCTAGTGATGCAAAATAAAACAAATGAAATAATTTGAATTAGTAAACATAATACGTGCCACATAAAACCAAAAGAAACATAAATATCAGGTATTATAGGGTAAACTGGAAATATGCTTAACTTTTTTTGACCAGTGTATTTATTTCTTTTATTAATTATTCACTTATTCACTTATTTATTTATTTATTTATTTATTTATTTATTTATTTATTTATTTATTTATTTATTTATTTATTTATTTATTTATAACAATTACAACAGACAGTACAGACTTATAATTACTTATTCCATAAAATACAATAACATTGAAAAAATATATATAACAGTTTTATGAACATTATGTCTGTTGAGCTTCTTTATTTATCATACATATTTCGGGGATTGCATTCCTATCATCAATGATATCAAGACAGAACGATTCCGGATGTTTGATTGTACTCCTCCGTGACAGGATGTGAACTGACCCATGGTATAAGTTGATCAAAATTTCTTCACTAGCCATATTTAATGATAAAATACAATAATATATATATATATATATATATATATATATATATATATATATATATATGTAACAGTTGTAGGAGTAATAATGTGGTATAAGTTGATCACCATTTCTTCACTAGCTAGGTCAGTTCACTTCATGTCACGCAGGAGTACAGATCAAAATAAAGAAGCTCAACAGACATAGTGCTCATACAACTGTCAGACATATTTCTTTCAATTTTATTGTATTTTATCAATTTTAATGAGCACTGTTATAAAAATTGACCAAAAAAGTGTACATTATCATTATTCCATAAAAGTGAAAAAAAAAAATTAAAAAGTAGAAAAATCAGGTTAATACAGATATAAATACAAGACACGTATTCAAATAAATATGAAAAATACGCATAAAAATAAACAGGAGATAAATACAGACATAAACATAAGATTTCTTCTTTTTTTTAGTAGGTTATTTTACGACGCTTTATCAACATCTTCGGTTATTTAGCATCTGAATGAGATGAAGGTGATAATGCCGGTGAAATGAATCCGGGTCCAGCACCGAAAGTTACCCAGCATTTGCTCATGTTGGGTTGAGGGAAAACCTCGGAAAAAAACCTCAACCAGGTAACTTGCCCCGACCGGGAATCGAACCCGGGCCACCTGGTTTCGCGGCCAGACGCGCTGACCGTTACTCCACAGGTGTGGAGTAAATGGAAGATGTACTAAAAGGTATAGACTAAATGAAAATTATACAGCAACAAAAAAAAAAAAAATTAAGGTCTATTTACAGGATGAACCGTAAATAATGTCAATAATTTTGGGGGTTATTCTTTGAGATATTTAAATAAAAAAGTTAATTACAATTTTGCTAGTTTTTGCTCCCTTTTCGAGATAAAAATTGTTTTACATGAAATATTTCATAGCGTATTTTGGGAAAGCCACTGATTTAATTCTCAATATGTTCAGTCAATTTGAAAGAGCAGTGTATTGTGACAATAAAATAATAAATGATTGAAAGAATTTTAGTTTTATTCTTCAAATGTGCAGACATTTGATTTGAACGCGTTTGCCTGCTGGTTCTTTGCTGCGTTCGAGCGTGCATTTGATTCCAGATTGGGTCCATTACCTATTTATTTTTCTCCCCCAAGTTTTTAGCCAACTTTAAGACAAATGTCAGGTAATCGCATGCGGAATCATCAGTTTCATTTCGCCAAATATCAACTCGCTATCACAAATAACCTAGTAGCAGACACAGCGTCATTAATCGTTAAATAACAGGCTGAAAATGACGTTCTGCGAAATCCCATGTTAATAGGAGTGTAATGCATTGAAACTTCTGTCAAAATTTGTCACTTTCTCGTATTATTTTGCGTCCAAGAATCAAACATTTGTCTATACAGTATTCAGAATTTTTTGCATGATGTTCTTTTCGCTGGTCGTCTACAGTGCGCTGCTATTTTTTATTTTCTTTCTTGCATTCTTCTGATAAGCTGAATTATTTTATTCAGGTTCTTGAACTTTTATAGTATAAGTAGCCCTGACCCATTTGTGGACAAACGCTATATTAAAAACAAGCAGGTGCATGAGTTCGGTATAATTCTTCTGGAGGATATCCTTGATATATAAGAAGTATTTATATTAGGATAGTTAGGAACTTGTCAAGGACCAAAAAAGTAATATTTTTTATTTACTAATTCATTCAACTGGATTAATGAGAAGGCAGAGGATCATTAATAAAATAGAATATGTATAATATAAATTATTCTATTACATATTTGGAGGGGTCACAAAAATAGCTCGGAAGGACTTGATAGACTCCGCGGGTTCATTTAATTCTGGTGCTTTTTTCTATTTTTCAATTTACCTATATATAAGTGGTTCAGAAGCGGGAAATACAAAAATTACACTTCCTTTCAAGATTTCTTCTGTATCCAGAAACTAGACTGCTCATAACAGTTTCCATAGACATGAAGTACAATCATGCTACTAAAGAGGTAAAATAATATTTTCTAACTCACCAAAATAGAAGAGATGCATCTCATTCACTCACCTGAAAAGAAAAGAATATCAATTTTAATATCATTTGTTGAGAAAAATATTATGACTGAATAATTAGCACTAGTAAAATACTCTATCAATCATATTTTACACATTCGTTCGTTCGTTCCTTCATTCATTCATTCATTCATTCATTCATTCATTCATTCATTCATTCATTCATTCATTCGTTCATTCATTCATTCATTCATTCATTCGTTCGTTCATTCGTTCGTTCATTCATTCATTCATCATTCGTTCGTTCGTTCCTTCGTTCCTTCGTTCATTCATTCATTCGTTCGTTCCTTCGTTCATTCATTCATTCATTCCATCGTTCGTTCATTCATTCATTCATTCATTCATTCATTCATTCGTTCGTTCATTCATTCGTTCGTTCATTCGTTCGTTCTTTCATTCATTCATTCATTCCATCGTTCGTTCGTTCATTCATTGATTCATTCATTCATTCATTCGTTCATTCAATCGTTCGTTCGTTCATTCATTCATCATTCGTTCGTTCGTTCCTTCGTTCATTCATTCATTCATTCGTTCGTTCGTTCGTTCTTTCATTCATTCATTCATTCATTCCATCGTTCGTTCGTTCGTTCATTCATTCATTCATTCATTCATTCATTCATTCATTCATTCATTCATTCATTCGTTCGTTCATTCAATCGTTCGTTCGTTCATTCATTGATTCATTCATTCATTCATTCGTTCGTTCATTCGTTCGTTCGTTCGTTAATTCATTCATTCATTCATTCATTCATTCATTCATTCATTCATTCATTCATTCATTCGTTCATTCGTTCGTTCATTCATTCATTCATTCCATCGTTCGTTCGTTCATTCATTCATCATTCGTTCGTTCGTTCCTTCGTTCCTTCGTTCATTCAATCGTTCGTTCGTTCATTCATTGATTGATTGATTCATTCATTCATTCATTCGTTCGTTCATTCGTTCGTTCATCCATTCATTCATTCCATCGTTCGTTCGTTCATTCATTCATCATTCGTTCGTTCGTTCCTTCGTTCCTCCGTTCATTCATTCATTCATTCATTCGTTCGTTCGTTCGTTCATTCATTCATTCATTCATTCATTCATTCATTCATTCATTCATTCATTCATTCATTCATTCATTCGTTCGTTCATTCAATCGTTCGTTCGTTCATTCATTGATTCATTCATTCATTCATTCGTTCGTTCATTCGTTCGTTCGTTCGTTCGTTAATTCATTCATTCATTCATTCATTCGTTCATTCGTTCGTTCATTCATTCATTCATTCCATCGTTCGTTCGTTCATTCATTCATCATTCGTTCGTTCGTTCCTTCGTTCCTTCGTTCATTCAATCGTTCGTTCGTTCATTCATTGATTGATTGATTCATTCATTCATTCATTCATTCGTTCGTTCATTCGTTCGTTCATCCATTCATTCATTCCATCGTTCGTTCGTTCATTCATTCATCATTCGTTCGTTCGTTCCTTCGTTCCTCCGTTCATTCATTCATTCATTCATTCGTTCGTTCGTTCGTTCATTCATTCATTCATTCCATCGTTCGTTCGTTCGTTCATTCATTCATTCATTCGTTCGTTCATTCAATCGTTCGTTCGTTCATTCATTGATTCATTCATTCATTCATTCATTCATTCATTCATTCATTCATTCATTCATTCATTCATTTTCTGATATGTATAGCGACTTCATTTCGGGAAGAGAAATAAAAAATTAAAATTCTTTCCAAATGATTGGATTTACTTTCAGCATTTTGTATATTTCAGTGTTATTCCTACATTGTCTTGTACAAATGATCAGCAAGCCATGTGTATAATTCTGTAGTGCTCGGGAAAAGTGGCACAAGTCAAAAATGTTAATTTTACAGGGGAAGGAAGAACACTGTCTTCACACTTATTTATGTCGATTTGATTTTCTTCTGTATGAATTACGGCAGTGGGAGAAATACTTATGTCTCTTTTCCCAATCGAGCAGATGTTCCGTAAGTTGTCAATAAATTAATAAAACATTTTGGTGGAAACTGACTTATGCCACTTTTCCCAAGCATTGCAGAATTGTCCCTCGCTGGTTAAAAATGGTCACAAGATATTACATTTCATATCTACGAGTTCATAAAGCTGAAGGCATTTCCTTTCCTACAACTTCATTTCTACATTAAATTATGTGTAAGACCCTGGATGTCTCATTTAGGCCTACTGTCCTAATTCGTAAAACTCTGTGCTTTGAGGTGCAATATGAATACAGGTTTAAACTAAGGACGTTCATGTCCTGATTACTGTTTGTCTGCTCGCGAAGAAGAATACTTCAAACCGGCAATAAAAAAAAAAAAAAACTTCGAATGTGTAAGGGACGGAAACTAGGCTAAATTAATCTTGCGAGAGGTGTGCAGTTGGCAGACACGCACGAGGGCGGGCCCGTCGAGGGCCGACCCAAGCCATCGCGAGGCTAACGAGACGTCATAAACGTCACCGCTGCACGTGGAAGGCAAATTGCCCTCACCTCGCAGGCTTGTTGTCATAGCAACCGTCATCGCTCCATTTCCCAGTCAGATTTCTCATTCAGAATTCGGTTTCCATGGAAATTAAAAGCTGTCTCAAATACAATATTATATGTAATTAATCACTGAGCCCACAATTTTTAAGCTATCTATCTGAAATTTGGTTCAGATATTTACAATGACTGACTCTATTATGATAAATAATAATTGATTAAATAGCGACCTTACATGTGTTAATTACGTAAGCATGTGCGGCTTACAGCTGTTTCGGTGCTATCCGACACCATCCTCAGAGCCTACTAGATCTCAGCACTATCTCAACTTCGCTGCCTGTTGTGTGGGTATGTTCGTGTGATGAAGAGTTGTGTCAAATAGTGTGTATGTTCTGAAATTGATCTGTGTGTTGAGAATTTGATTAGGGTATGTTTTAGTGTGTCTGTATATTTCATGTTGTTCTAGTGTGTTGAGTTTTTGGTTTTTGGGTTGTATGTGTAGGATTTCCATGTCCGTATTTATGTTATTGTATGTGTGGTTAGCACTAGTTATGTGTTCGGCATATGTAGTTGTATTGTGTCCTCTGGTTATTGCTTTAATATGTTCTTTGAAATGATCTGCCTGTCTGTCCAATGTAGAAACTGTCGCAACAATTGCATGTGAGTTTGTATACGCCTGTGTGGTTGTATTTATTTGTTTGTGTTGTTTGTGTGTTGAGATGTCTTTGTAGTGTGTTTTCTGTTCTGTATGCTATGTTGTATTTCTGTTTTCTGAATGAAAATGCGATCTTGTGTGTGTTTTTGTTTTCGTATGCTAGTATGATGTATTTCTTGTGTTCTTGTGTTTGTGTTGTGTTTTGGGTGTTTTTGTGTCTGTTGAGTTTTTGTTTTGTCTTCCTTATGATGTTGTCTATTATGTTTGGATTGTAACCATTTCCTTGTGCTATGTATTTGATTGTGTTCACTTCTTAATTGTAGTGTTGTTGGCTCATGGATATGTTGAGTAATCTGTGTACCATTGTCCTGCACAAACATGCTGAGATGGCGCCGAGACACAGAAGGCTCTGAGGATGGTGTCAAGTAGCACCGAAACAGCTGTAAGCCGCACATGCTTACGTAATTAACAAGAGTATAATCGTCATTTAATCAATTATTTATATTCACGTGTTAAAAGTAGTGTACGAAAGATTCAACATCTATTATGATACTTAATTACAATACCTTACCATGTCAGGAAGCCTAATTACGAACCCACCTAACCTAACCTGATATCACAAAATATAAGGAACATTTTCTCATGATCTATTAAAGATATGGTTCTGAAATTTTGTACACATTTGCTCTACATTATATGTAACAAATTCCTGCAGACAGAATTTTAAAAACTTCAATTTTTTTTGTCAAAATAAATTAAAAAATGTAGTTTTTTTTAATATCATCGCTTTGCCAAATTAAACTTCTTTAAATATTCTCGTACAAAACCAAAGTTTCTACAGGGACATTTTTATTAGCCTATGCAATAATAAAAGAGTGTGCAAAATTTAATTAATCTATCTCAAATAATTTCTGAGAAAATGTTCTTTATTTATTGACAATTGGGTATTGTGGATAAAAAGTCGTAAAGTTTGAATATGTATACCACATATATAGGCTATATATATTTTTTTGCCTCTTGTGACCGACAAGAACAACAACAGACGCTGATTATACCACAAGGAAGATAAATCAGTTATTCTAAATCCTGAAGAAAAATCATTTTAAAAAATCGAAGAAGCTAAGTACGCCTAACTAGGACATAGAGAAGGGGTGTGGCACTTAACAACCCATGACTCTTTAAATTTTAAACCCCACTATAAAAACGCATCTAACGCATGCTTAAATGGTATTACAGTATGTATATATATATATATATATATATATATATATATATATATATATATACACAACTAAACAGAAATATTTACACACAGAATAAAAAATTTTACAAGAGAAAGAGTTCGTCCAAAGGGCTGGACTCGGGAAGAGTATCCAAAACGCTCATTCAATTGCAATACTTAAACGTGGACGCAAAGAAGTAGTGCAACGACGATCACCAGTAATGGAGATCAAAATTTGGCCGATTTGAGATACCAAAACTTTAGCGTCATGACTCCAAGGACCGAAGGTCTCCACAGCAAAGGGGACAAAGATATAAGTGTCTAAAATATGAGCATATTTATTGACCTTCTTCTTCAAGGCTAATTCAGCAGCAGATGCTGCGCTTCTATAGGTATTCGACAAGTGAGATGGAGCTAGAGTGTCAACGCAAGTGGAGTCCCAAATTAAAGATTTTCCTATAGACCATGGAATTAAGGTGAGACCATCGGGTCGTTTACCATCCCCACTTAGACTAACATTTGGGCCGTAAAATTTTGTGGAGAGAATCCCAACACTATGTAATATTTTTAGACTAGTTTCTAGAAAATGTGATTTTTTTGTCAGTTTGGACCTACATCTCCTCGTAAGTTACTAAAGCTGAATCTATAATTTATTTTCTAAATAATTATAAAAAATAACTTGGAATATGTCTAATAGAAACAATTATTTGTATTTTACATTTCTTATTGTAGACAATCAGTCCTCTCACCTTCTAATTCATTGAATCACTCAGTATAAATTCTGTCTCAAATGGAATTTTGTTACATCCTGTATAGTATTCTCTCCCTCTCAAGTGAACTGCGATGTGGAGTCTAACATAAAACGTGTTGACAGAAGCATGAAGTGTACTTAATAAGCAGATGTGATTTCAACAGGCGTGTCTCTGTATTAAGTATACCATAAAATTAATTGAGGTTCGACCTCAGTGTAAACACACTACTGAGTATAAGCACTAAGGACACAGCACCCTAGAATTAAGGCATCATCGTCACGGTTTTTCAGTAATGTTAGGGTTTATAAGGCGTGCGAATTCTAGCGTTAACAACCCAACCTGTGACGCGAGGCACCAACCAGGAATTCTTAAGCCTTAATGTGTCAACGAACTAATTTTGAGTTCCTTGTGGTGGTACAAGAGACATCGTTCACGGTTACGTATATAGAAGATTGGAGTTCGACACGAGGCATTGCCTGTGGTTAGCACGATGATCCACTAACTTTTATAGCTGATTTCCGTAAGCAGATTTCGCTAGCTATCGTAGCTTCCCAAATTCATCACAATGCTGGATGGGCATTGGTTCCATACACTGGCCGAAGTTTCGTGAGAAAATTTCTTTCCCACGAGAACTTGAACTAGCGCGCATTCCATGTAATATTAATATAATAGCACGGCTATAGGAAATATGAAAATAAAATTAAATAAACGTGTTCTTTTTACCACAGTATATCTTGTGTACTTATAACTTTTTTTGTTTGGATAGGTATTGGAATTTTTGTTTTTGAAAGTTATGTTAGAACGGGGGACTAACATGAGTGTAGAGATTTGGTGCATGTAACTACATTATGGTACAAGACACACGTGACGTCATCAATTTTTCAAATAGCACTACATACTCGTACTTTAATCATGTTACATTGATTACACACGTTAAAACGAGTTCAAAAATATATCACAATGTCATCTTCCCAATAAATAACAACAACAAAATGCAGAATGAATGCCATCAGAATGTGCCGTTTGTTGTGGTGCCCCATTCATCTTGTGCATTAACTTACACAAAACGAAAACGACTGACGTCCGTACACGTCGTATGTTGCGTGTCTGCTGTCTTCACATGTAAACAAACCACAACAACTGTCGACGCCACAATCCACGTACAGTGGCCTGCACGTTCTCCGGACCTGTCGCCACTCGATGTCTTCCTGTAGGGAACTGTAAAGGACAGTGTGTACCAGAACATTCTGACAACACCAGACGACATGCAGCAACCCTTTCGACAGGCTTGTGCATCCATTCAGCCAGCAACGTGCAGGGCAGTCATACGGTCTTTCGGGGAACGCCTTCGAATGTGCATTTAATGTGAATGGTCACCATTTAGAACATCTTCTGTGACTCTCAAAGCATAACATTATCACATTGGAAATACGTTTTTGTTTCGTTTTGTTGTTGTTATTGATTAGGAAAGTGACATTGTGATACATTTTTGAACTTGTCTTAATGTTTGTAATCAATGCAACATGATTAAAGTATGTAGTGCTATTTGAAAAATTGATGTAGTCACGTGTATCTTGTACCATAATGTAATTACATGCACCAAATCTCCGCACTCATGTTAGCCCCTCGTTCTAACATAACGCTAAAAAAATCCCAATACCTATCCAAAGAAAAAAGTTACAATAGGTGCACAAGATAAATGGGACACCCTGTATAGAGTGGAAGTGAAATAATCTTGCAGATTGAAAGAGACGATAGAGTACACTTAAAGGAATAGAATCTTAATCTTTCTTCTAGTAATAAATATGTAAGAGGTCAACGAACTCAGGTCTATGTCTGTATGCGAGCATCCCTCTCTCGCTACGACGTTGCAATCTGTTCGTAGCGTTCAGTGGCTTGAAATTACTGATTATTAAAAATAAATTCACACGAAAACCGTCCATGATATAGAAACACGGCAGAGGGATAAATGATTCTTTATTAGATTTTCTATCAATATGGACAAAATTCATTATCCTACTCGCAATAGTTACCGAATAAAACATTTGGGAATTTTTTTTTCTGAGAGAACTATGAACTTTTCACCAGTATGGTATTGCACTTTTTTGTTACATAATACACGAGTTTTTCGCTCTCAAAATCAGCTGGATTATTTCACTTCCACTCTGTCTTCCGCTGTAACGTTTACGAAAAACAAACTTTAATCAGTGTTATAATCGCACATTTAGAAACTTCATAAAATTCTGACTAGTAAAAAACATCGTCAAAATAATTAGCATTTATTTTAATTCACGAGTGTTGGAGTATTCAAATTCCGGTTTTATTACTTTATAAATTTGTATGAACACGGTTTCCATTTGTCTCTCGGAATTAAAAAAAAAAAAAGTCTGCGGTGAATTTATGTGCTCCTATTTTTCTTGCTGTATCTCGAAAGTCACTTGTTTTTTTACTATCTTAACCCGCGCCTGGTACTGTTGCAAACAGAGTCCGCTATGAAAAATCCATAATTTTTTGTGTTGTCTTCAGCCAGGAACATAATTTTCATACTAGGGATGTAGGTTGATGTAAGATAAATATTACATACAATAGCCCTACATGTTATAGCCAGAGTACAGTCACACATACAAAAGACGTAACACATAGTACAGTTCACTACAGAATGTAGTGACAACTCCGTCTTTTAGTTTCGTTTATCTGAAAAGACATAGGAAATGACTGTCGTTATATTTGTACAGTCCGGATCGTATTACTTAATACCGTAAGGGCGAAACCTAATGATTTTCCCCCTATTATACACATGCTAGTGAATTATAGAGATTTTCTAGAGGTCAAATTGAATTTTCATTTACCAACTTTATTTCGAATTTCGAGTACCTATTAACAAATATGGTAATTGGCAGTTATTTTATAATTGTTCTGTTGGCAGCAATAATTTTGGTTTGCAGTAAAGAAAATTGATGAAATGAAAGTATAACTTACTAAGTTTGTGAAATTTGAATGTAATTAATAATCAATTTGTAATACCGGTATTAATATTACCATCAATACATAAGCTAATTCAGTTGTGTTACGTTGTGATTGAATTCAACGCTATATTCAGGTACTTACTTACTTACAAATAGCTTTTAAGAAACCCGCAGGTTCATTGCCGCCCTCATATAAGCCCGCCATTGGTCCCTATCCTGTGCAAGATTAATCCAGTAATCTATCATCATATCCCACCTCCTTCAAATTCATTTTAATATCCTGCGTCTTTGCCTCCCCAAAGATCTTTTCCCCTCCAGTCTCCTTACTAACACTCTATATGCATATTTGGATTCGTCCATACGTGCTACATCCCCTGCCCATCTCAAACGTCTGGATTTAATTTTTCTAATTATGTCAGATGAAGAATACAATGCGTGCAGTTCTGTGTTGTGTAACTTTCTCCATTCTCCTGTAACTTCATCCCTTTTAGCCCCAAATATTTTCCTAAGAATCTTATTCTCAAACACCCTTAACCAATGTTCCTCTCTCAAAGTGAGAGTCCAAGTTTCACAACCATTAAGAACAACCGGTAATATAACTGTTTTATAAATTCTAACTTTCAGATTTTTTGACAGCAGACTTGATGACAAAAGTTTCTCAACCGAATAATAACAGGCATTTCCCATATTTATTCTGCGTTTAATTTCCTCCCGAGTGTCATTTATATTTATTACTGTTGCTCCAAGAAATTTGAATTTTTCCACGTCTTCAAAGGATAAATCTCCAATTTTTATATTTCCATTTCGTACAATATTCCCGTCACGAGGCATAATCATATACTTTGTCTTTTCGGGATTTACTTCCAAACCTACCGCTTTACTTGCTGCAAGTAAAATTTCCGTATTTTCCCTAATCGTTTGTGGATTTTCTCCTAACATATTCACGTCATCCGCATAGACAAGAAGCTGATGTAAAGTGTAATTAAATAAAATATAACTTATAGACCTACTTGGTATGAAATATGCACGTGGCTAATGGACAAATTTTCATTTTATTAAAATGCCCAAGAGAGGAAGTAACATTGTACCGACTTTAGAGTATGTATACATACTTTAAATTTTTAACTAGGGTATATATTTGAAAGTGATATTCTACTTTCCGAATTCAAACTAATCATTTCACGTGAACAAACAAAATACATTTTTTAGGTTTGGTCTCGTGGATCGTAAACTGTTTAGTCAAAGATATAAATTTTATGTTGTCAGACAAAATACATTTTAATATTTGATCATACTAACCTACTAATTACCAACATAATGTGAGAGAAGTCCATTATTGAACCATTTAGAAAAGACGACATTTTTCAGATAGAATAGACTGTAAGCAGATATTATGACGATAATGGAGCAATGGTGGAATGAGAATGCAAGAATTAGAAGGAAAACTAACCCATAGATAATTTGTTCACAAATGACACAGAATGTTCTAATCTCCTATTTCAGTGTGGTGAACTTCACTGCTGAAGGAACCAGTTTGTTAACTAATGTAGCGGGATGAAGGCGACCGGGTCCGAGTCCCTGCTCGTAAAGTAATCTCTAAATGGACAATTTGTATCGCGGTGTGTGCAGTCATAATGGCAGAGTCGCATCTGCCAGCTGCCTCCACCCCCCCCCCGCAGAGCCTATTTACTAATGTCATCCAACTCCCTCTTTAAATCAATCGTAAAAACAACAATAGCGCTCAATCATTGCGCGTGATCCTTCGTGTTACTCATAGAAACGAGTGGCTGGAAAGCCGTATTGGTTTGCACATTTTCGTATCTACTGTATTTACCGTCAGTGTCTTTTTACTTGTTCATCACTAGGGCCGTGACATCGATATATTTGTACAGGGACATCACTTTATTTTTACTAACATTTTTAACATTAACCTGGCTATACTCGGAAACACTGTTACCCCCCTTCCATTACAGGAGTTTAGAGTTTCTAGTGCAAGATGTAAACAAATCATTTTACTAGCTATAGGAGGAGAGAAAAGTAGTGTATCCATTTATGTTACAGGGAAATATAGTATTACGATTTTCAGTTTGGTCATTACTTTACAGTATTTTATCAAAAAATAGTAGAATAGTAACAATTTTTTTTCACAAACTCAACTCTTCAGGCGGTTATATTCATTATGTAATCTCTACTTTATTCAGCATATTACTAACTAATTTATTCCTCAGAATTTTGTGAGCACTTCCGTAAGAAACCCCAATTTCTACAGCTAACTTCTTGACCGACTTATTAGGACCTCACTGCATCCTTTCTCTAGCATCTTCTGTCACCTTTGTTGGCCATCTTACACTTTTCTTCCTTTCTGTGCACTCTGTTGTTCTAAATTTATCTACCAGATTAATGACATTTCTACGAAAATATTCCGTAATGATATAATCAGAAAATTGTGAAAAAAACTGTTATTCACATTCGGTTATATTGTAATTCTAGTTTCTATCATCGTCCTTCATACCCACAAACAGTAAAACAAAACTCCTGTTTAAATAATGCTGTTAAGTACCGTACCATATTATAGGGTGCCGTACTTTCAGTAACTCTAATCTTCACTTGTGCTCAGTCCACACAGATAAATTCAGTTATGCTACACACCATACCTGTGTGAAAATAAACTTCAATAATATAAGCTTTTTCTTCTATAGAAAATGCAACATATTTCTGAAACACACTGTACTCTGTACTGTTTATTTCACTGCTAGCAACAGCGGCCGTGAGTTTGTGTGACTGACGTTAGCAAGGACATTAGTGAAAGGGGTGGGAATCAAGTACATTTAGAAACGCAGGTACAATAAAAATTGAAGTAAAAATAACATGATGTCCCTGTATTAGTATGAGGTGAACATAAGACGCCCATCAGAATGTAGTCGACGTGTTTCAAGTACAGGCAGCGGAAGCGAATTTGACACACGCCTAAGCAAGCACGTTCCGTGTTTTGTATACGATGATTGCGTATTATAAAATCAAGACAATACAATTATTGTATAATAAGGATTAATATCGGAATAGTGCATTATATAACGAGCCTATAATGGTAGAATTAAGATGCGAGTATGTTTATGAAACGAGCGCAAGGTCGTTTCATAATTTTCATACGAGCGTCTTAATTATCATTATAGGCAAGTTTCATACGACTTTTTATGCTCGACCATATTTCTAACTTGAAATTATTCATAAGTATTCATATTATTCTTATCTGATTGGGGAGCGGAAGTGACCTCGTGCAATATCTCGTAAATTGTGAGATGTGCGCAGACGCGAAAATATTGATTTTTTCCGAGGAACAAATGTCATTGACCTTGATATAATCTAGAGAGTAAAATGAACATTAATCTTGATGTAACCTGGAAATTGATTTAGACATTGAAAAACGAGATGACAAATTGAATTTATTTGAATATTATTTACAATTAACGCTAATTATTATAGTAACAGAACATAACCTTCTGCGACAGTATTGGATTTCCAGCCTCCGTGACGTTTCGCTAGTTGTCTTTCGATTGCATATCCGAGAATAATCGATACTTGCGCTTTCATATTGCTACAATGGTGCTTTCTGATTGGTGGAAAACCTGAACTTTAATGAATAGGTGTACTTTAGTGAGGTCCATTAAAGGGCTGCTACCAGGTGTATAATTACTACATTTCGGCATGGTCGAGCATAAAGGTCTAAAATGCTGTTGAGATTCAGAATAATTGTTGGAAATCATACTTAGGCCTAAATTGTCACAAAGTGGTAAAGCGTAAGTCTGAAAAGATGTTTTTCTTTATATTTAGAGTTTTGCATTACAGTTCTGGAATGCTGAAAACGTATATGGCGTAAAATTTTGTTTTATCTATAATTAATTTTTACATTAGTTTATTTATCACATCTATTCTGTACCTTACTTTTCTTGCATGTTGTTCGCTTAGTTTCGGTTGCTGCTGCAATAAACAATAACATTCATTTTCAAAGTTTCAAATGAAAATGACCGCCGAGTGTCAGATAGTATAACCTTGTATGCGGAAAAACTGCGTTCTACATCGACTGAAATCAAGGGCGCATAGGGGGTGACATGCCATGAATTATCTTCTCGGTGTATTGTGTGAAGATTTTGTTCAAATAATTTATCTACTCCCTGTATAAGCATTAGGCAGTCAGACGGTATGTCAGAAGTTATGTCCTTGGTATGACGTCTGAATTTGTTGTTAAAATAATTTATCCTCACCCTGTATAAGCTTGTAGACAGATGGACTGCATATCAAAAGTAATCTTCTAGGCATATGTCTGAAAATGTTGTTCAAGTAATTTTTTCATAGTCTGTACAGATATGCAGGCTGGCAGACAGCATCTCAAAAGGTATTTTCTCGATATGTGCGCAAGATATTTTTATTTCCGTGGAATTATAGGCTATGAATCGAATTTTTTTGCAGTATTTTCTTTTTACCCTTAGTACAGTAAGAAATTAAAACTTGCAGGATCACTATCTCGATGACTCCCATAAGTCCTTACAGTGTGCAAAGCGCCAAGGTTTGCAAACACAAAAAGGAAAGTACATGAATAGTTTATTTAAGTGAAAGAAAATAAGTGAGTGCGGAGGCAAATTGAGGGACGTTATCAGCAAACACAAGTTCTTGATCGAGCCGCCGGCGCTGGAGGATTAATTAAACATTCGGTAACGCCTACCCGGTGCAATTAGTAAGAAGGCCCAGCAATGCATTAACACGCCCCTCCGCCAGGAGACATTCTTGTGGCATAATTACGTAATCTTGAACACTCAAAACAACCCCTCAATCGATGGAACTTGTGAACGCATTTGTTGGCTTTCTACGTGGTGAAAAACTCTAGAAGATAAGCCTGACCCGGGATCCCAGATAAAATTTTTGCCCACAGTGCTGCAACGTAAATGGTGAAAATTTCTTTCCATTTTACAGAAAACATAATCACATTATAATGTTTATTATTGTTATTGTTATTATTTTTTATTTTTATAAATAACATTGATAAATTAAAAAAATTATTTAATTAATTAATTAATTAATTAATTTATTTATTTATTTATTTATTTATGTCTATAGATAGATAGATAGATAGATAGATAGATAGATAGATAGATAGATAGATAGATAGATAGATAGATAGATAGATAGATAGATAGATAGATAGATAGATAGATAGATAGATAGATAGATAGATAGATAGATAGATAGATAGATAGATAGATAGATAGATAGATAGATAGATAGATAGATAGATAGATAGATAGATAGATAGATAGATAGATAGATAGATAGATAGATAGATAGATAGATAGATAGATAGATAGATAGATAGATAGATAGATAGATAGATAGATAGATAGATAGATAGATAGATAGATAGATAGATAGATAGATAGATAGATAGATAGATAGATAGATAGATAGATAGATAGATAGATAGATAGATAGATAGATAGATAGATAGATAGATAGATAGATAGATAGATAGATAGATAGATAGATAGATAGATAGATAGATAGATAGATAGATAGATAGATAGATAGATAGATAGATAGATAGATAGATAGATAGATAGATAGATAGATAGATAGATAGATAGATAGATAGATAGATAGATAGATAGATAGATAGATAGATAGATAGATAGATAGATAGATAGATAGATAGATAGATAGATAGATAGATAGATAGATAGATAGATAGATAGATAGATAGATAGATAGATAGATAGATAGATAGATAGATAGATAGATAGATAGATAGATAGATAGATAGATAGATAGATAGATAGATAGATAGATAGATAGATAGATAGATAGATAGATAGATAGATAGATAGATAGATAGATAGATAGATAGATAGATAGATAGATAGATAGATAGATAGATAGATAGATAGATAGATAGATAGATAGATAGATAGATAGATAGATAGATAGATAGATAGATAGATAGATAGATAGATAGATAGATAGATAGATAGATAGATAGATAGATAGATAGATAGATAGATAGATAGATAGATAGATAGATAGATAGATAGATAGATAGATAGATAGATAGATAGAACTTTATTGTCGATGGCATAATGTATGCATAGACATGGTCAAATATATACAATTACAATTTAATGTAGAATAAGTCAAATATATAAAAAAAAACATTATTAATTTCAAGGGCCAATGCGTGCATCCTCAAGACTGTAGGGACACAAAGCCCCAATTGCAATAGACAGTACAGATTTGTTAAAAAAAACAGAATTGCATATAAAATGAAAAAAGAGATAAAACAGAAACAAATGCAAGATACAAGTGTAATTACAAATGAAAAATGAAAAATGAAAAAAAAAACAAATAGATACTGCCTAAATAAAAGACACATATAGATATAAATGAAAAATACCAAATAAAAATAAATTAAAAAGAGTTAAGTATAGATATCATAGCCAAAAATGTAAAATGTAGCTATAATTGGCAAATTACAGAGTAAATATAACACTATGTTAATAAATTCAGTATACACTATTAATTACATAGTAGGACTAATTGGCTTAATTTATTTATTTAAGAAATTCACCACTACAGAACAAGGGTTCCAACCAGCATGATATCTGACTACGAACTACAACCACATGCAACTAGAATCCAACATATCCTGAAACCATTACTATACATAACTTTTTCTTGTACATATTGTACGATAACGAGGAATCTAAATCCTATTTATTTGATAGATGATTGTAAGTTCGAAGCATTAATAAAAGTGAAGACATTTTATGAGATTATGTTTTTGATGTCTGTAAATAAAAGAGAGATCGCTTTCTCAAATTTGATTTACCAATATTGAAACTAATTAGCTGTAGAAGATCAGAGTTGTCTATTAAACCATTTATGGTTTTGAACAAATATATTTGTTGTGCTCTTATGTCCATCAATCGAGTGTAACCTATACACGGTGTCTCAGGAGGAGTGTAAAATACTTCAGGATATTGCAGTTTGTGTTAACCTACATAGGGTAAAGGTTGGTAATATTGTGATACTAATAATATTGTGATAGTTCTTTTTGAGAAATTTTTTACAATTTTACTGAGCGAGAGAAGGACCGGTTTTGTGCAGAAACTTGTCCACGAACATTCCCTTAATACGTTGACGCAAAAAACCGATCTTCCTCTCGCTCAGTAAAATTGTAAAAAATTCTCAAAAGAACTACCATAATGTTATTAGTATCACAATTTACCAACTTTTACCCTACATTTAATCTGATATATCTATGTCCGAGTCCACACCTGTGGAATAACAGTCAGCGCGTCTGGCCGCGAAACCAGGTGGGCTCGAATCCCGGTCGGGGCAAGTTGCCTGGTTGAGGTTTTTCCGGGGTTTTCCCTCGACCCAATATGAGCAAATGCTGGGTAACTTTCGGTGTTGGACCCCGGACTCATTTCACCGGCATTATCACCTTCATTTCATTCAAACGCTAAATAACCTAGATGTTGATACAGCGTCGTAAAATAACCCAATAAAATAAAAAAAAATCTATGTCCGAAGTCTAACGGTTGAGGGGGAGGGGGCCGAGGAAATAAAGAGAAGAGTTATTTATTAGTGTTGCAATGCGTAGTATTATTATATATTATATGTTTCACTGTCTCTTTTTTCTTTCATATCTTACATTTATTTTATTTTTATTATTTTTGTGAAATTTGGTATGAAGTTAGATTAGTTGTAAGTGTGATAATTAACGATATCAGTAGTAATACTAATTCTTCACCTGACATAATTAGGAACATTAAATCCAAACTTTTGAGATGGGCAGGGCATGTAGCACGTATGGACGAATCCAGAGGGAGGTGAGATACGATAATAGAGACTGGATTAATCTTGCTCAGGATAGGGACCAATGGCGGTTTTATGTGAGGGC
Source organism: Periplaneta americana (assembly GCF_040183065.1). Classification (NCBI taxonomy): domain Eukaryota; kingdom Metazoa; phylum Arthropoda; class Insecta; order Blattodea; family Blattidae; genus Periplaneta; species Periplaneta americana. Next base: position 29,285,404 of record NC_091127.1, on the reverse strand, counting down.
GGCAATGAACCTTCGGGTTCCTTAAAAGCCAGTAAGTAAGTAAGTAAGTAAGTATTCTTTTTGTTTTCTTTGAAAATGTAAACTGTACATAGTTATAGCACGAATGGCAGTACAGACTCTTGCGAAGGATCTTGTGTACATGAGTTTGTATAATTGTGTATCAATAAATGCACTTCATTCATTCATTCATTCATACATTGGTTGGATCACTGACTGAGAAGAAACTGCCTACTGAATGATGCACTGGAAGGAATGGTGAACGGGAGAAGAGTTCGGGGTAAAAGAAGATATCAGCTGATAGACGACATTAACATATGGATTATATGAGGAGACAAAGAGGAAGGCACAAAATAGAAAAGATTGGAGAGAAAGATGGGTTTGCAATAACAGATCTACCCCTGGGCAAAACACTATGAATGAGTGATCATCATCATCATCATCATCATCATCATCATCATCATCATCATCATCATCATCATATTTCGGTGTCATAATTAAATTGCCGTTGTGTCCACACCTTTGGAGTAACGGTTAGCGCGTCTGGCCGTGAAACTAGGTGGCCCGGGTTCGATTCCCGGTCGGAGCAAGTTACCTGGTTGAGGTTTTTCCGGGGTTTTCCCTCAATCCAATATGGGCAAATCCTGGGTAACTTTCGGTGCTGAATCCCGGACTCATTTCACCGGCATTATCACCTTCATCTCATTCAGACGCTAAATAACCTAAGATGTTGATAAAGCGACGTAAATAACCTACTAAAATAAAAAAAAATTAAATAAATATTGCCGTTGTATTCATGTGTTTGAAAACTTAAAACAATCAACTGACATTTTGTAAGTCGTTCGCTATTGAGTCACTGAGGTGTAACATAGGTAGGCCTACAGGATGTGCATTGCTGAAGGGACTGTACCCAAGGGATGGTCCTCCCCCGCTGTGCGTCCGGGTAGGGAGCACGCGCGGGTGACAAATGAGGGGCAGGCGGCGCCACAGTGGAATTGTTTAATTCACCTTTTCTTCTCTTAAACCCCCCGTCTGCCACAGTATGTGCCCCCTTATTGCGAAACCAATTGCTGCTACTGAGTCTTATTCTATCATAACATTGCCTTTATATTGACATGGTTGAAGCACTATACCAACCCCCCGCCACCAGCAGTCGGATAAGTAAGTAGTTCTTTATTTAATGACTAGCCGTACCCGTGCGCTCCGCTGCACCCGTTAGAAATAAATATAAAGTAATTACATAATTAAAATAGGACATTTGATCCAGGGGACATTCGTGTTTGATAGAAGGATAAATCGTTTAATATGTTACTTAATTTAAATTATATTTAAAATATTAAGATGCGATCATTTTGATACAGAGACCACTCATTTGATGCAATGACAATTCCTTTAACATGTTTCTTAATTCTTATTACCAATTATTTTTGGAAAAGCGAAAATTAACAGAAAAATTTTGGCTACAGATTTATTATTATGTTTATATTATATTATATTATGAAAAAGTGTGTTGATAACGGATGTATTCGAATTAGAAAGTTTTTAATTTGTTGTGGGAGCTCTTGAATCTCAGGAGGAACAACTTTTACAACAGCGCAACATAATCTGCTTGGCTGATTACCCAATTTTTTTGCATTGCATTTATTGCATATGTATTTTATGTATTTTAACACGATTCAATTGAGCATAGTTAAAATATGAATTATAAAGTAATGGATTGCTAAGCTAACGTACTATTACTGCATATTAAATCAATACACTCTCGTTGTTCGTTAATTCTCTGAGATAAAAATGAATATGTTCATAAACATTATTATAAGAAATACAGGAAATGAATATACAGAATAACCTATCAAGTTTTCTGTGCATAAGAAGCTATTTTAATCTTACCTGCCCTCAATTCACTCACAAGTTACTGTAATAACATTATAGCATTATGTCCATCCAGAGAAACTACACTTTCCAATGATAAAATAATAATTAATTATACAAATCGGTTAATTTAGCTTCTGATATTACTTCATTCAAGCACAGAAACATTGTCTGAAGGCTATGTTTCATAGCTTTCGATTGTTGTGTCCAAGGCCCCTTATAGACGAAGTCATTTGTTTTTTATTTCAATACACCGCCTTAGATGACAGTTATTTTAATTTTAAAACTCATTTATCTCATTAAATATCAGTCCTATCAAACTTTTTCAGAGAATAAAAATTATCAGAAATCATTTTTAAAGAAACTTTTGTTATGTAACATATTTCACAAAAATCAATAATAAGCGAGATATTTCGATTTATTTAATTCAGGCCCCCTTATAACCCCCCTTTTAAATAACGTATTTTGAATGCCATATATCCTATAATGTAAGTTACAACGAACTTAATTTATATTCCAATTTTCATCGAAATCGGTTCAGCCATTATCGCGTGAAAAGGTAACAAACATACAGACAGACAGACATACAAACAAAAATGTCAAAAAAGCGATTTTCGGTTTTAGGGTGGTTAATTATATATGTTAGGACCAATTATTTTTGGAAAATCGAAAATTACCAGAAAAATTTCGGCTACAGATTTATTATTAGTATAGATTCTTTGAAACTGCAGAGACTATTCAGAATCAATGAGAAGGGCAGCAGAGATCTACAGAACAGGCGCTGCAGCTATAGTTCTCGTCACATTAGAAGGCGGTTGAACACAGATAAAGATTGAAAGTACAAAATGAGCTGTTATAGAATAAACCGAGGGAAAACAAACACGTCCACACCTGTGGAGTAACGGTCAGCGCGTCTGGCTGTGAAACCAGGTGGCCCGGGTTCGAATCCCGGTCGGGGCAAATTACCTGGTTGAGGTTTTTTCCGGGGTTTTCCCTCAACCCAATACGAGCAAATGCTGGGTAACTTTCGGTGTTGGACCCCGGACTCATTTCACCGGCATTATCACCTTCATATCATTCAGACGCTAAATAACCTAGATGTTGATACAGCGTCGTAAAATAACCCAATAAAATAAATAAAAAACAAACACTACTACCTTCCTCCGACGAGTTTAGCGCTGGGACCCGAGGTATTCTTGCCATCGGTGCGGGGAGGTTGCAGGTAGATTCTTTTGTTGCTACAGCCAAGCCGAGCCGAGCGGAGTGGGAAGTATTAATCGTCCAAAAATATGCAGTCTTCAGTTTGTAGTAGTGTGTGAATATTTCATATACATATTGTTTACCTAGACCTATATGGTTTTGTTATTAATATATTAAATATATTGTTGCAATTTTTGCTCAAACATCCCCCTGATGTTAGCTATGTTAATATTATATGAATTACTCATATTAAATATTTCACCGTTACAAGTCATTTTTAAGAAAACATGCTGTGGAATAGTTTTTGGTTTTATTCTATTGGAATTTTAGAATATGTGTGATTGGTATTTAAAACAGATTCCTATAATGTCATGCGAAAATAATTTGTTGGTGATATCTTAAAATACAAATCAAGTAGTTTTACTTCTCAAGTGAGTTCAGCAGCACAGTATATTTAAATTGATTACTTTACACATTTAATTCAATTCTACTAATCACTAAATTTTATAGTATGATTCTTCTTTTCATTTATATTTTTGTAGCTTTATTATGATTTTTATTTTTATTTATTTATTGTATTTGTATTTCTGATGGTGTGATGGCCTTAACTTCACCAGAATAAATAAATAAATAAATAAATAAATAAATAAATAAATAAATAAATAAATAAATAAATAAATAAATAAATAAATAAATAAATAAATAAATAAATAAATAAATACATAAATAGAATGTTCTACAATACTTTCCTTCTCTGAACACGTTAAGTACGAATGATTGTATCTCTATCTCGCCAAAAATACGTTAGAAAACTAATAGGCATACTGCTCTCATAAATTGGGCGAATGTTTTCAGTATGATTGTACTTCCTTCCACACTGCCGCTGTCACTGTTCCCTCCCACTCCAGTACCGCGCTAGACTGGTCGGAACCGCATTCCTCTCAGCACTAAACTCCTCAGAGGATGACAGTAGACTCACTCCACAAGCATTAGCACAGACCCTGAACTCTGACAACGTTGGATATTCTGTCTCCGCCCGGCTGAAAGAAACTGAAGACAACGCGAGAAAAACGCTTAATGTTCACTTTCAGTGCAAATGGAGCTGATGTTCCCCTCTATACTTCGTTCCACATTAATTTATTTATTTTAATTTAGAGTCTATGAGAGCAAAAACGCAAAAGACATTGTCTTAAAATTGGACGGTGATTAGCAATAGTGATCCAAGCGCCAAAAACCTGGTTCGAGATATTGGCCATTGAAATAAATCTATTCTTTTTTTTTTATAAAACATTTTATGCAAAAAGTATTATAACATTCATACTATTACAAAAAATAGCACCAATAATACCAAAAAGGCTAACCGATTTTTAATAAGAGATCAGCAGTTGAATTAATATTTCAATGCAAAATAAATAAATGAATTTTATGCAATAAACGAATTTTTGTTTATAAATAGCAGCAAAATTCAGATATCGCATTCTTGATTTTTTCCGAGTTAAATTAACCTGCCATCAACCATTCGCGGTTGGTCTATTATTGCGTAACTCCGTCCAATTACATGACAAAAGAAGTACAGTAGTGGCAAAAAACCGCACAGACCTTTGTAGTTGATTTCAGAGCCTTGTTCACTCCAGAGCACGATAGACTGGTAACTAAGACTTTCGTGGTTCGAATCCTGCCTCGGAAGAAGATTTATTATTATTATTATTATTATTATTATTATTATTATTATTATTATTATTATTATTATTATTTGTTTCTTATTCAAATTTATTCCCAATACTTTTCGATTGCTGGTAAAATTCATGTTCTGGGAATAATAAGTTAATTAAGTAGTAAAATATCGCTGCAATGAGATATGGTTTATATACAGGGTGATTCATGAAAATTTACCGTCACTTGCGGAGATTATTTCCGAACACTTCTGAGCAAAAAATGTCATATAAACATTTGTCCTAATCTCAATATTTTCAAAGTTACACTAATTTGAAATTGTTTGTAAAATACCTTATTTCTTTAGTTTTAAGGGTAAAAGAATATTACAAATAGAGAATGAAGTATTCAGAAGCAGACCTATAATTTCTTTAATAAGCCGGTGTTCTGAAGCTTAAAATGTGTTGTCAGTTGCTTTGTACAGATTTTGTTTTTCAATTTTTAACTAAAGATGACATCATTCATACGCACTTATCGCAAAAATTGTTACAAATAATACGACTTCAGGAACTTTATTCTTTATAGTTTAATTATGCATCCTAATGTACAGTCTTGAAGAATTTACAAGAGTGGTGTGATTTGTAACAATTATTGTGATAAATGCATAAGAAAATTCAATTGTGTAGTTAAAAATCGAAAAAAAAATTTCTATACGAAGCAACTATGGAATTCACAACATATTTTTAACTTCAGAATATTAGCTAATTAAAGAAATGATACTCCTGAATAGTTCATTCTTTATCTGTAATATTCTTTACTTACTTACTTAATGGCTTTTAAGGAACCCGGAGGTTCATTGCCGCCTTCACATAAGCCCGCCATTGGTCCCTATCCTGAGCGATTAATCCAGTTTCTACCATCATATCTCACCTACCTCAAATCCATTTTAATATTATCTTCCCATCTACGTCTCGGCCTCCCCAAAGGTCTTTTTCCCTCCGGCCTCCCAACTAACACTCTATATGCATTTCTGGATTCGCCCATACGTGCTACATGCCCTGCCCATCTCAAACGTCTGGATTTAATGTTCCTAATTATGTCAGGTGAAGAATACAATGCGTGCAGTTCTGTGTTGTGTAACTTTCTCCATTCTCCTGTAACCTCATCCCTCTTAGCCCCCAAATATTTTCCTAAAAACATTATTCTCAAACACCCTTAATCTCTGTTCCTCTCTCAATTTTACCCTTAAAACTCAAGAATAATGGTATTTTACGAACAATTTCAAATTAGTGTAACTCTGAAAATATTGAGATTAGGACAAATGCTTATATGACATTTTTTGCTCAGAATGTCTTCGGAAATAAGCTCCGTAAAGGACGGTAAAACCTCGTGAATCACCCTGTATATGCTCAAAAGGAACCAGATATGAATGAAATTATAGAATGTGGAAATAATAATAATAATAATAATAATAATAATAATAATAATAATAATAATGGTATGGCTTGTAGGGCATTTTAATTTGCGGAATATAGCCTCTTTAATTTTATCAGCTCGGTTAGGCTTCACGCGTCACTTGTCCTCGTGCACTTGCTATCAGTTTGTTTACTAATTCGGACGGGAAAGCAACAGACCACTGCATGTAGTGCAAAGGTCATTAGCGTGCATCGTATATCACGAATAATCTGCCGTGCATAGCATATGCGCCATTAACACGTGTTACGTCCCAACGACCTGCACCGATTTTACGAGTAGGACGCGTGGCTCTGTTCCCATAGCACCGGGCATTCGGTCAGTTTATGTATGGCTCACTCCTACAAATGTTAACACTGCTGCTGTTAGTACACACTATGAGTTCATAGCGGGTAATCCACAGAACAGAAACTGTAATCGCTAAAAATTGGCACTACGAAACAATACGTATGTTTATTGCGTGTATTTGTAATTTTAGTTAATTTTTCTGTATTTAATTATATTTGAATTTCTATTAGATTGGTTGGTGGTGTAATTGTTGGATTAATTTGTATGCGTCAAACCCAGTTCTCATCACCTATAATGTATTATTAGCAGGAACCGTATTTTGTCCCACGAGGCTACAAGATTAAGTAGGTATTACTGGAGTTTCTAAGTCAACGACGCGCGTGAATCCAGCAACCGAAGTACTTGATTGATTGCTTACGCGACTTCTGTTTGGTCAAGTTGGACAGAACAAAACATGGATCACTTTAACAATTACACTAATATTTACAATTTAAATTATTTACTCTATGTACATTATAATACGTTATTCTTACTATTTACACTCTCATGAAGAATGTAGACCTACATTGATCAAATATTATTTACATTATTCTGTACAATGTTGTATATTGTAATGCAAGGTGTTTTATTTATATATTTTTCTAAATTATAGACATCAGCTCAAAGAATTTGAGTGACCACAAGGGTCCTGAATACAATAAACATGTACAATATAATGCGATGTAATACATTAAAGAAAAAAGAAAGTTAATTGTTGAATGCAAATATAAGTGGATTAATTGAAATAGAGATGATGATGTAATATTTAAGTGAATCCTTGATCATATTTATAAGAATAGACATTACATAATCAAAAGGAATGTGAAGTTCCTTAAGATAATTCCATGTAAATTTTGTAATAGAACCTCTACTGCCAAACAGCAAACCAAAATACTATAGCCTAATTATTTTGTAAATAGTGTATAATAGTGTAAGTATGGGGGGGGGGCAAAGGCTAATTGGGATTTCCCGGTCTCTGATCGGGTCAAAAACCCTGATATTTAAGTCTTGCGGTAAATTTCGGTGAAGTCCAGAGGCCCTAATTAGTCAAATCCACTCTCCTCACCTCCACGCGGGGATCTTTTTAAGATGCAAAAGAGAGAGTATTGTGCGGAAAGCAACGGAAAGCTACCGCATTTATCTTTCCCAAGAGAAGCTAAGTCAGGATAGGAGAAGAAATGTCAGAAGGAAGTGAAATTGGGAAAAGAGTACGTCAAGAATGTCCTTTATCACCTACCCTGTTCAACATCTAATTGGAGGATTTAGTAAAGAAATATTTTCAGAACATGGGAGGAGTGATATTTTGAGGAAGAAGAAGAATAAAGTGCATAAGATTTGGTGATGATATGGCGTTGTTAGCAGAAGAGGAGATGATACTAAAGGATATGCTACTGGAACTAAATGACAGCTGTGAGCAGTGTGGGATAAACATAAATCCAAATAAGAAAAGAGCATGGTCATAAGAAGAAAATTACAGAAGATAAACTTGCTAATTCTAAATGAGGCAGTAGAGCAAGTGGACAGCTTCAAATAGCCTACTGGGGTGTACTATATGCAGTAACATGAGCTGCTATCAGGAAGTGAAAAGGAGGATGGCAATGGCAAAGGAAGCTTTTAATACAAAAAGGAGCATCTTCTGAGGACCTCTGGACTGAACTAAGGAAGAGACTAGTGAAGTGCTTTGTATGGAGTGTAGAATTGTATGGGGCAGAAACATGGACGTTACGACGAAATAAAGAGAAGCGAATAGAAGCATTTGAAATGTGGATATGTAAAAGATTAAAATGTGTGAAGTGGACAGATAGAATAAGAAATGAAGCTGCGTTGGAGAGAGTGGATGAAGAAAGAATGATGCTGGAATTGATCAGGAAGAGGAAAAGGTATTGGTTGGGTCACTGGCTGAGAAGAAACTGCCGTCACACCTGTGGAGTAACGGTTAGCGCGTCTAGCCGCGAAACTAGGTGGCCCGGGTTCGATTCCCGGTCGGGGTAAGTTGCCTGGTTGAGGTTTTTTCCGGGGTTTTCCCTCAACCCAATATGAGCAAATGCCGGGTAACTTTCGGTGTTGGACCCCGGATTCATTTCACCGGCACTATCACCTTCATCTCATTCAGACGCTAAATAACCTAAGCTGTTGATAAAGTGTCGTAAAATAACCTACTAAAAAATAAACTGCCTACTGAAGGATTCACTGGAAGGAATGATGAACGGGAAAAGAGTACGGGGCAGAAGAAGACATCATATGACAGATGACATTAATATATATGGATCATTTGAGGAGACAAAGAGGAAGAAAAAAATAGGAAAGATTTGAGAAAGCTGGGTTTGCAGTGAAAGACCTGCCCTTGGGCAGAACACTAAGTATGTATGTCAGGCCTACTTACATTGTTGACGTAACCCGAAAGGCATTTGAAAAGATGCGATTAAAAGTGATCTAGATTAATATTTATAAATCGTGCGGTAAAATAAAATGACAAACGAGATTAACCGGTCTTTCTTCAACAGTATCGGAACCCTGAACTTTGTAGTTTGCGAGTAAGCTCGCTAGCATAGAGTTATCGGAATACTTGCGACAGAATTATCGCGATGTTTGCGACAGAATGATCGGAATGCTTGCGAAAAAGTTATCGGAATATTTACGACAGAATTATCGGAATGCTTGCGTCAGATTATCGGAATGCTTGCGGTGAACTATCACAATTGGGGTTGTCGCGCTGTGTCGTGATTGTTACACAATGACTATTACATATTAATTTGATTTTATTTTCATATTAATTTAGTGGTTTTTGCATTAATCTTGAAATACTTTCCTGTATTACTATTCAAATAATATTAGGTTGAAAACTGTTGTTAAATTGGTTGTGGTGTCAATCGCGCTCTTTAAGGAGCTTCAAGAGTCGGGTCATACTGATTACACCGATGATGATGACGATGGGGTCAAATTTGTTTTCTTTTCGTAAATAAGTCAATACTGTCTAGTGGAGACTTCACTCAAAATCATGAAAATTTTCCAAAACATTTTTGTTGGCTATTACATTTCTTTAGAATGTATATTTTCATACTCCAAATAGATTTAATTCAATTATATAATTTATTTCCAAGAAATAGTCTGCTCAGGCATCCTGGGTTGCCAAAAACACAAAATAACACACATATAAGAATAATAACGATTACAGTAAAATAGATGAGTCAAATTGAAATGTGAACTAGGAGCTTAAATTTAAGAAATAATAAATTTGTACATATATTGTAACAATCACACACTAACGGATAGAAAGAGGGGGATTATGATATTCCGTATAAATGATTTTATGCTCGATCATGCCGAAATGTAGTAATTATACACCTGGTACCAGTCCTTTAATGCATGTCATTAAAGTACACCAACTCATTAAAGTACAGGTGTTCAGCCAATGACAAGTCAGCTTTGTACCGTTGTAAAACCTCAGCCAATGACAAGTCAGCTTTGTACCGTTATAAAACCGCAAGTATCGATTATTCTCAGATATGCAATCGAAAGAGAATTAGCGAAAAGTCACGGAGGCTGGAAATCCAATACTGTCACAGAAGGTTATGTTCTGTTACTATAATAATTAGCGTTAATTATAAATAATATTCAAATAAATTCAATTTGTCATCTCGTTTTTCAATTCTAAATCAATTTTCAGGTTATACCAGAGTAATGTTCATCTTATTCTGTGCCAAGGTCAATGAAATTCGGCCTCGGAAAAAATCAATACTTTCGCGTCTGCGCACATTTCACAATTCAAGTCAGTTCGCACATAACCATAATTTTGAATACTTTCAAGTTAGAAATATGGTTGAGCATAAAAAGTCGTATGAAACTTGCCTATAATGGTAATTAAGACGCTCGTATGAAAATTATGAAACTCGCTTGCGCTCGTTTCATAAACAATTATACTTGCATCTTAATTACTACCATTGTAGGCTCGTTGCATAATGTACTATTTCAGAATCGCCACAGACCCTTTAATGCTAGAAGTAATTATTTTTGGAATGATGTCATGGATTCCAAATGTTTTGATAGTGTTTACAGTTGATCGTGGGATGGTGCCCCTTGCTCCGATCATTAAACCATGTACTTCCCAGGTGCCTTCCGTCTGATATTTTTCTCGAAAATACGGAATAGTAGGCTCATAAATTTGTTGTTTCTGTTTGTTGACCTCAGATGGTTGGGTCTGGCTCATCTCAAATATAACAGTTGGGTCCAGTATAAAACCTTTAGGCCTATTATTAGTCTTGTCTAGAGCCACGATGTCCGCTCTTCTAATTCCGCCGCCTTCAGACGCAACGCAGTGCACCTCTTCATGGACCTCGAAGGATCTTTTTCTAAGGGCTTGTGCTATTAGTTTTCGGATGTTATGATGGCGTGAATTTCTCAGGAGTTCTCCATGCTGACAGGATCCTAGGACGTGTGCTAAGGTTTCAATCTCGTTGCAGTATCTGCAACGGAAACCGTCCAAGGATCTCTCACTGGTGCTACGTTAGCATTCATCTTAATTGCGCCCCGCTGGTAAAGTTCATGTTCTGGGAATAATAAGTTAATTAAGTAGTAAAATATCGCTGCAATCGAAAAGTATTGGGAATAAATTTTAATAAGGAACAAAAAAAAAAAAATGTCCTTCCCTGGCAGGATTCGAACCACGAAAGTCTTAGTTACCAGTCTATCGTGCTCTGGAGTGAACAAGGCTCTGAAATCAGCTACAAAAGTCGGTCCGGTGTTTTTTGCCACTACTGTACATAAATACCTTCATTTTACTTTCAAATCCATTCTTCCGTAAGTTTATTTCTCTTGATTTAACACCAACATTTTTATGCAAAATATTAATCAATCTGGATGAAAGTTTTACTGCAAGTATTTATGAGGCAGCTGCCTCTACCTACATATGTGCTTATTTCATGAGAAATGTTCCTAGTTTATTTATTTTTTTTAATGAATTATAGGGAAAATAATATTTTTAAAATAAAAAAAATTGAAAATGAATAAATGAGATATTTCATAAAATGTATGCATAGAAATGTTTTTCTATGTCTTGTGAATGTAAGAAAAAAAACGAAGCTTAAAAGTTGATCTCTTCTACTAAAAACTTGGGTTTCAAAATATTTTTAAAAGAACAGAAAAGAAATCAAAAGCCAAAAACATTTGGGAGTTCAAAATTTGGATTTCGTTAAATAGTAAACATGCTCTGAAAATTTAGTTGAAAGAAATGATTAGTGAAAAAGTTGTTATTTTTAGTGAAATGTCCTCTTAAGTCAGATTTATTTATTTATTTATTTTATTACGATATTTTACGACGCTTTATCAACATCTTAGGTTATTTAACTTCTGAATGAGATAAAGATGATAATGCCAGTGAAATGAGTCCGGGGTCCAGCACCGAAAGTTACCCAGTATTTGCTCATATTGGGTTGAGGGAAAACTCCGGAATAAACCTCAACCAAGTAATTTGCCCAGGCCAGGAATCAAACACGGGGCACCTGGTTTCGCGATAAGACGCGCTAACCGTTACCTTAAGTTAGATGACGACTACTTATCAAAGGGACCGGGATTCAATCTCGGGCAGTACCTGCAAAATTTCTGGTGATACAAGATATTTATAGGGAAAGTTTCCTCAAAGTACTTACTGCCTTCATTGCTACAATAATTCACCGTGTCTGAATAGCGTCTGTAGTTTTAAGAGTGACGTTATATAATAACGAGAAACAGAGTGGAATGTGGCGTTATTGATGACGGGATTATGACAGACTTGTGTAATAATGCGTTGGCTGATGTATGATTTGTGTTGCGGTAGAAATCGTAATAACATGAGGAGATGTTGACAATAGCTCAGCCGGTAATTACAGCATCGATCTGCTTCGACGCATTATGTGTAAGAAACAAGTCCATGGCATTAAGAATGTCGATAGACTGCAGCGATAACTTGCTATGCTCTGCTGTGAATTATGTGAGGCGACAAACACTACTTTTCTGTGACCAAACCTCTCAAAATAGCCAAACGCTGTTAACTGGCTTCACTCTGGCCCCTGTTTTAGAATTATCTTATGAGGTGTACGCATAATAATATACTTGTTCTTTTCATCACCCACTCGTCCATCTATCCATGCGTCCATTTACTAATCCACCCACAAACCGTTCATCCCTCGAATCATCCACCACTCACTCATCCATTCATCCATCCATCCAACCACCCACTCATCTACCTGATCATCCATCCATTCATCCATATGTCACTATTCATCTCTTCACCAGCCTATCCATCTACCTACCCCGCTACGGTACCTATTTGCCTGCCTATTTTATCATACATCCTACTAACCATCCATCCATCCATCCATCCATCCATCCATCCATTCATCCATCCATTCTTCCATCCATCCATCCAAATGGGTTTAAGGAAGGAAATCTTACATCACAAAAATAATGACTTAAGTCCTTTTGCCCGCCCACCAGAGAATTGCTTACTACAAAACTCATAATAAAAAACAAACGAAGAACAAGAGAAGTATAATTCTTTGCTACAACACTCATAATAAAAACCAAACGAAGAACAAGAGAAGTATAATTCGTTGCTACAACACTCATAATAAAAAGCAAATGAGGAACAGGAGAAGTATGATTCTTTGCTACAACGCTCATAATAAAAACCAAACGAAGAACAAGAGAAGTATAATTCTTTGCTGCAACACTCATAATAAAAAACAAACGAAGAACAAGAGAAGTATAATTCTTTGCTGCAACACTCATAATAAAAAACAAACGAAGAACAAGAGAAGTATAATTCTTTGCTACAAAACTCATAATAAAAAACAAACGAAGAACAAGAGAAGTATAATTCTTTGCTACAACACTCATAATAAAAAACAAACGAAGAACAAGAGAAGTATAATTCTTTGCTACAACACTCATAATAAAAAACAAACGAAGAACAAGAGAAGTATAATTCTTTGTTGCAACACTCATAATAAAAAACAAACGAAGAACAAGAGAAGTATAATTCTTTGCTACAACACTCAAAATAAAAAACAAACGAAGAACAAGAGAAGTAAAAATCTTTGCTACAACACTCATAATAAAAAACAAACGAAGAACAAGAGAAGTATAATTCTTTGCTACAACACTCATAATAAAAAACAAACGAAGAACAAGAGAAGTATAATTCTTTGCTACAACACTCATAATAAAAAACAAACGAAGAACAAGAGAAGTATAATTCTTTGCTACAACACTCATAATAAAAACCAAACGAAGAACAAGAGAAATATAATTCTTTGCTACAACGCTCATAATAAAAAACAAACGAAGAACAAGAGAAGTATAATTCTTTGCTACAACACTCATAATAAAAAACAAACGAAGAACAAGAGAAGTATAATTCTTTGCTACAACACTCATAATAAAAACCAAACGAAGAACAGGAGAAGTATAATTCTTTGTTGCAACACTCATAATAAAAACCAAACGAAGACCAAGAGAAGTATAATTCTTTGCTACAACACTCATAATAAAAAACAAACGAAGAACAAGAGAAGTATAATTCTTTGCTACAACACTCATAATAAAAACCAAACGAAGAACAAGAGAAATATAATTCTTTGCTACAACGCTCATAATAAAAAACAAACGAAGAACAAGAGAAGTATAATTCTTTGCTACAACACTCATAATAAAAAACAAACGAAGAACAAGAGAAGTATAATTCTTTGCTACAACACTCATAATAAAAACCAAACGAAGAACAGGAGAAGTATAATTCTTTGTTGCAACACTCATAATAAAAACCAAACGAAGACCAAGAGAAGTATAATTCTTTGCTACAACACTCATAATAAAAAACAAACGAAGAACAAGAGAAGTATAATTCTTTGCTACAACACTCATAATTCTTTGCTACAACACTCATAATAAAAAACAAACGAAGGACAAGAGAAGTATAATTCTTTGCTACAACACTCATAATAAAAAACAAACGAAGAACAAGAGAAGTATAATTCTTTGCTACAACACTCATAATAAAAAACAAACGAAGAACAAGAGAAGTATAATTCTTTGCTACAACACTCATAATAAAAAACAAACGAAGAACAAGAGAAGTATAATTCTTTGCTACAACACTCATAATAAAAAACAAACGAAGAACAAGAGAAGTATAATTCTTTGCTACAACACTCATAATAAAAAACAAACGAAGAACAAGAGAAGTATAATTCTTTGCTACAACACTCATAATTCTTTGCTACAACACTCATAATAAAAGCCAAACGAAGAACAACAGAAGTATAATTCTTTTCTACAACACTCATAATAAAAATCAAACGAAGAACAAAAGAAGTATAATTCGTTGCTACAACACTCATAATAAAAAGCAAATGAGGAACAAGAGAAGTATAATTCGTTGCTACAACACTCATAATAAAAAACAAACGAAGAACAAGAGAAATATAATTCTTTGCTACAACACTCATAATAAAAAACAAACGAAGAACAAGAGAAGTATAATTCTTTGCTACAACACTCATAATAAAAAACAAACGAAGAACAAGAGAAGTATAATTCTTTGCTACAACACTCATAATTCTTTGCTACAACACTCATAATAAAAGCCAAACGAAGAACAACAGAAGTATAATTCTTTTCTACAACACTCCTAATAAAAATCAAACGAAGAACAAGAGAAGTATAATTCGTTGCTACAACACTCATAATAAAAAGCAAATGAGGAACAAGAGAAGTATAATTCGTTGCTACAACATTCATAATAAAAAGCAAATGAGGAACAAGAGAAGTATAATTCGTTGCTACAACACTCATAATAAAAAGCAAATGAGGAACAAGAGAAGTATAATTCGTTGCTACAACACTCATAATAAAAATTAAAACGAAGAACAAGAGAAGTATAATTCGTTGCTACAACACTCATAATAAAAAGCAAATGAGGAACAAGAGAAGTATAATTCGTTGCTACAACACTCATAATAAAAATCAAATGAGGAACAAGAGAAGTATAATTCGTTGCTACAACACTCATAATAAAAAACCAAACGAAGAACAAGAGAAGTATAATTTTTTACTGTAACACTTGCATAATTTAGAGAACATTTTGAGCCGACAAGACATATAAATAACCAAATAATCAAAAGAAGGTTTTTATATAATTATTTACTTACAACAGTCATAATGAAAACCAAACGAAGAACAAGAAAAGTATAATTCTGTGTTTGTCTACTACATTCATAATAAAAGCACATAATACGGGAGGGTATTACGCTGCGGAACGGAGCGCGTATGAAATGCAAGCTGATAAGCCACCGGCGAATGCCGTACGAGCCACGGATTGGAGTCCCGCAGTACAATAATCTCCCTGTATAGCACAGTAAAACCCACAATAAAAACTACGTGAAAACATTTGAGACAGATTTCATTAATACTAGACTCAAAACAAACGCGTGAGGAGCACCAAGGAGTAGAATTACTTACAGGTGGAATTTTTCACTTAGCCTACTGCACTCATAATAAACCTATAATATGAACTAAGCTACTGGAATTGGATTTCGTCACTGCTACGAACATAATAAAACTATGCTAAGAACAAAATAATGTTGGAAGTAGAATTCATTACAATTAGGCCTACTTATTTTTTTAAGTAACTGCAAAAAATAAAAAAATAAATAACAAATGAAAGCGGCTTTTCGTTACTGTAACAGAGTATGTTCATAATGTAAAGTAAAATAGGTCTATATAAAAAATATGTATAATAAAACTGTATTCGTTACTGTATTTGTAACTAACTATAAAACAAAATATAAAGAACAAATGAAAGTAGTAATCTTTACGAGAATCAAACAAATGAATGTGCAGGTCTATTCTTTACTACGACTGTGTTATAGTTCATTTAATTGTGAAACTAAATAGGTCTGTTATCAGCGGAACGAATAAAACCGACTCTCTTACCGTGACACTCGTTTATTTCTGATCTAACTAGAAAAAAATCAGGAGCCACGTGAAGAATAAAATGACATCGGCACTTGTTACTTCGACACTCATGTGTTTCAGTTCTAGCTGTAAGACGCACACGTAAAACAAAAGAGATGCGTAACACACTCGCAGTATCGTATATGTCTCCGGCACAACTGGAGAGCGAATGTGTTTGTGTGTGTGTAATGAAAAGGAAAACCAGGCCAAAGTCCTGATTCTGCATTGCATGGCATCACATTGCATGGCGGCCGTCAGACAAGATGGCGGCTTGCATGATGGCGTGTCAAACACGCACGTCTCTTGTTATTGTGACGTATAAGTGAGCCAGCCCTAGTGTGTATAGCTACATCCCGGGCTTAAACGTTAAACTGCTTGCCAATTTATGAATGTTCCGTGCCGTAAGGCTAAGATAAGAGTCTGTGATGAATGCTGACTATACATGAAATATGAGCGCTTCCACTTACGAATGAGTCTCTTTCAGTTTAATAAACATGTCAACTCCAGTTTTGGGTTCTTAAGTGAAACAGGATCAGCCGTAGCTCAGTCGGTTGAGAGTTTCTCGCCAAAATGGATTGGGATTTAAACCTGGCCAAACCGTGTGAGATTTTTGGTGAACATTGGGGATGTGACACAGATTTCTTCATTGTTCTTCGGTTTCCCATGTCCTTTTCCATTCAGTTATTACCACATTACGACTGTATCGTCATGTCACTGTTTCTGAACAACGTGAAACAGTAAGTAAAGCTGGGGGAGCCATAACGTAAGTTCATGGTAAAGTAAAGGCCTGTAAGCCTACAGGAAAATCACAAAAGGATTTGATTCTCAGCAGATTTATGAATTAGAAATAATTTTGAGAAAAGTTTCTTCAAACAGGCCTACATCTAGCCTATACTTTATGATTTTCTTGTGTGTATGTTCGCGCGCACGCGGATGTGTGTGTGTGTGTGTGTGTGATTTATCACCAGATCCACTGCAATGAGGTCACTAGTATTTCTCATACTGGATAATTTTTGCGTCTGTCAACGAACACTAAATAGCGTTTATTTATAAATTTATAAAACACTTATATTACCGGTTGTTCTGTATGGTCGTGAAACTTTGACTCTCACTTTGAGACGGAAACAAAGATTATGAGTGTTTGAGAATAAGGTTCTTAGGAAAATATTTGGGGTTAAAAGGGATGAAGTTACAGGAAAATGGAGAAAGTTACACAACGCAGAACTGCATGCATTGTATTCTTCACCTGACATAATTAGGAACATTAAATCCAGACGTTTGAGATGGGCAGGACATGTAGCACTATGGACGAATCAAGAATTGCATATAGAGTGTTAGTTGGGAGGCCGAAGGGAAAAAGACCTTTGGGGAGGCCCAGACGTAGATGGAAAGATAATATAAAAATGGATTTGAGGTAGATGGGATATGACGATAGAGATTGGATTAATCTTGCACAGGATAGAGATCGATGGCGGGCTTATGTGAGGCGGCAATGAACCTTCGGGTCCCTTAAAAGCCAGTAAGTAAGTAAGTAAGTAAATAAGTAAGTAAGTAAGTAAGTAAGTAAGTAAGTAAGTAAGTAAGTAAGTAAGCAATTCAACGAACACTAAATCGGTAGATATGTCAAAATAACAGCACAGCTTTTCCATAGGGACAATGTACAGTAGTCTATAGATAAATTGTGAAATGATGATAGAACAAAAAGGAATCATCGGAGAAAATTTGCTCCAACATCGCCTTTTTCTACTACAAAAGATCACGTGAACTTTCCGAATTTGAATTCGAGCTTCGGTGTGAAAAGATGGCAATGTAACAGTTCGACTAACAGTGAGTTAATTCTACTGTTGTTGTTTAGTAAACTGTCCGAAGACAGGTTTGAACCTCATAAGTAACACCAATAAGGCATCACTCATGAGGCAACTAGGCCAGGACATAATGGGGTAGGATGGCCTGTTTCTTTCCCCCTCTAATGCATACATCGCCGATTAGCTACATATTCCACTAATCAGACTTCAGATATATAAAATCAAATTGTTCTTCCTCTGACACATATCGTCAAGTGAGATGTACGCCTGATAATAGGTATAGCCTACATATCAGCCAGAACCACAGTTAGAGGTATTAATTCTACTTTCATATGATATTGGTCAAATTATAATTTCAAGGTCTCGAAAAACACTTTATATTTGAAAATAGATGACAACTAATAATTATAAAAAAGGATGGACTGACTGGATTCAAACCACCGACTGTAAGTTATAAAATAACGTTTTCAAGGCAGTAATATCTTAAAAGACGACTGTTCTTATGGAATTACTAAAATATTTTTAATACTTTTAATAGCTTCTTTAACAATATTTTCCTGTCTTCTTTGAACAAGTGGGTACAATAAAGAGGCAAAGTTAAATGATTTATAGCACATAAATTTATATACCAATTAAATCTTCACTATTTACTTTCTAATAAATTAAAACCTTTCATCTAAGATAAATGAACAAGTTGTAGAATACATTTGGAGCCTTTTCACGCTTGTGAATCCAATCTTAACAGCACATTTTGATGAAAGTGTAAAACGTTTCACATCTCCTGTGATATTATACCTTCATGATTTGTTTCTCTTCAAAATGTTTTAAAATGAAATCAAATCTGTAAATCATTTCTTAAAATCTAGAATTAAATGACCCCATGAAAGGCATAACATTATCATTATTTTGTCATCCTACGAAATTACTTGACTGTCCATACTTTACGATTGATTTACCTCGCATTAGTACAAGCTATATTACAATACGGCATTATAGGATGGGGTAGTGCTTAAAGTACCTCCCTCATGCCAATAATTCTGCTACAGAAAATAATAATAAAAATATGCCTTAATAAAACTCTTGATTATCCTTCAGAGCTGCTGTATTCAGAATTTAAAGTATTTGACTTCCATCAAATTTGTAACAATGTATTATTGAATTTCGTACATAAAACCCGAAATATATTTAATTTGTATTCACATAAATATAAAACCAAAAGATCAGACAACATATGCTTGACAGTACCTAAATGTACCATAACTGTGGCATATAATCACAGAAGCAACTTCTGTCCAAGGATTTATAACTAAGGAGCGGATTCTTATGTAATTAAATATTATTTTTGCGTGTGATAAAACACAATTAACAAAGTTAAAAATTCCGAACATGAAGTTTCTAGTTTAAAACCCGAATTTTATTTCAAATAAAAACACATATTTTCACAAAAAATTATGTAAATACATATTTTCAGGAAATCTATTATAAACACATAAATCTCGGAGTTTTTTTACTTAAATAATTTTTTTACAAGATCTTTTAAACATTCTAAAACTAAGTCAATTATGTCACTCAGAAGTACGTTATCTTTTTAAAAATTCTTGGTTGCTTTGTGTTTCTAAGGGCTGTGTGGTGTATCCGTGGTCAATTTTTGTAATAGTATCACCTCAAGTTCTGAGAACTGCTAGGCAGCATATCAGTGTTATTATTAGAGAATAAATTAACATGGACAAGGAAGAGAGATCTTGCAACACATAATTAGGAATGTTTATTGTTGCTGAAGATGATTTCATTCCACGCTTTGTTTGTGAAACACAACCGATAAGAGCTCGAGTATGAACATTATTTAATTTAAACAAATCTCTCGCCTCTCGCTCATGTCTATCAAGTAAGGCAATACGTCTTGTTGTGATTCTCTGTTATCGGGCTTCGTCAATCGATATCCTTCAAGATATACTGAAAGATGGTTGTTTAAAAAACGATTTGGCTTTCCTATTAGAAAATCTAAGCTTTTTGTGTGACACCATAAAAAACTCGAAACATCCAAAAACCTGCTGTCTGAAACAGGGAGGTGCGTGCCGTGGAAATTAAACTAGACTCGCTACCAGATTCAGAAGTAGAAGTACTAAGGGACAAATTCCAGAATGTGTTTGGGAAAAACAGTAGATATAAAAAAAATGTGTGAAGTTGCTGAAGTATTGGAGGGTGTGCCTGTAGATGAAATTGACGGTGTTTGTGTTTGTGACATTCCTCTCTTTAAATATGCACGTCTGACGTCCTGTGATGTGGAAAGATCGTTTTCACAGTATAAGTCGTTCTTCAGAGATAATCGGCATGCATTTGTGATGGAGAATTTGGAGATGACCTTTGTTGTTCACTGCAATTCTCGGCCAACTATTAGCACTCAAGTGTGGTTGGTGAGTACCTAGTAACATTTTTTTAAGCTAAGTAAGGTATTTTTGTTATATTAAAAAAATATATATTTTTTTTATTTTTAGCAAATATTTTCGTACTTTTTATCACATAAAAATAAATATATTTAAATTTTTAGCACATAAAAATCCGCTCCCTATTTATAACATGGTACTAACTCAATTCCCAAACATACAATTTGCTAATGCTCCATATTTTAAAAAATCAATTAAAAAAATTGCTGTTTAAAGAGAAAATTTAAAGTTCAGTTATTGTGAGATTTGTGTTTTTCTTCTTCTTTTTTTTTTACTCTGTTATTTAATAAAATGTCTTAACATTATGTGGCATACCCCCAGAGCACGAAAATGTAACTTAAGGCCCATTCACAACGAAAATTTAACATAACATAAGCGTTAAGTTAAAAATGTAAACGTTAAGGTAAAATCAAGAACATTCACGATAGGAACATAAACATAATCGCAAAGATACTTGGTAACCATGAAAACATAACAACGACGTCATTTCCTCATATTCTGTCGTATACTTCAGCGCTCCACGATTGTGTTCTGTATACAAATCACGTAAGCATAAGCATGAAAGTTTGGGGCTTGCAAACTTTCATGTTAACGTCTAACGGCAATGTTTATGTCAGTGTTTATCTGAATCATTGTGAATGATCCCATTTGGTAACCTGGGCGCAAACTTCTGTGTATATGTTACGGTTATGTTTAATTTTCATTGTGAATGAGTCTTTATTCTTTCTGGGGATGCTATATTGTTTTGTGCGAGATCGTGCGTATTTGCTTGGTTTCCGCACAAAACCAATCCGCGGAAAGTCTAAAATTCCACATTCAGCATTCCCAACCTAGTACACATAACAATTTCCCTCTTCTTACCGCTTAAGTGACATATTCATTTTACTGCTTTAGGCTTTTAACATATTATTTTTAGAGACGTTCAATATAGTAATAATTATAAATTGGAAACTTACCACTGCAATTTCACTTAAATTGCACTGTTAATTATTGTTTTTTAAATATTTGCAAAAATTAAGTAAACTCTACAACTCCACTAAAGTTACTGCATTCGTGATGCAAGTAACATTAAGGAAGCCGTGAAAAAATCAACAAGATTCCAGACTCATCATACACTGGGGGAAAAAAGACAGACGTATATCACGACCTGCTGGAGTATAGTAAACACAGAAAACATTTTAAAGCAACAATGTTGAAGATAGATATTTTTGTTTTGCAAATTTGCCGTCATTGAACAGAAACCAAGATGGAGATTTCATTGCAACTAATTACAAATTCCTCTTTCAGGTATGTAATAATCGATCTTCGCACAAAATATTGTACGATACACGAGCGGTATGTTTTCTTTCAATTCTCGGAAATTAAAAAAGCTCAACTACGTTTCGCTTTTTCAGACTTTTCCTCGAACATGAAAATTGCAACATACCGTTCTTGTAACGCATATTACTATTTGTATAAAAAAGCAATATGTATCTTTGTTCTAGAAATAAAGTTACTATTACTATTATTATTATTATTATTATTATTATTATTATTATTATTATTATTATTATTATTATTATTATTATTACTAGATTCCTGCATAGTTTTGAGAATAATAATGAAGTGTCATATTTTTCGTTACCATGGTTATCAGAATTGCACGTCTTTCCTTGCACGTTCGTTCTGATAAGTCTAGTAGACGGCAACTGTCAACTGAAATATGGGCAATCCAGAAGTGAAGGGAGCGGGGAGATTGCCTTCGTGCATATTTGATGGGTCTACAAACAAGACCGACCTGTTATCTTTCATATTCGTGTTCCTCCTCTTGTGTTTTTGTTACCGCCACACCAGCACGCGACTCTGTATGGACTCCGCTATAATCCGATGTACACATATCGGATGTGAAAACTCTTTTTGACAGCAACAACCAATTAAGTTTTTGAGTCTCCTGGAATACCAGACCGTTTCCGTTGCCTTTTAATTTTATTCTGGAATCATGTGTTTCCACAGGCTTCCTCCCCCTTGAAAACACCTGGTGAACGCAGTAAACCTGTTTGGAATTGAGTCTATCTTATTCTTTTTCTCCCAGCCTTCTTATTTTGACCGCTTCGGAAAACGTTTCGGTCAAAGCAGATGGTTTAAGAAATTAAATTCGTCAGTTGAATACCGCAATGTTGGCGGAATGGATAGGACATTGGACTCGGTTGTCGCAGCTTGGTCACCAGGGATCCGAGATTTAATTCTGGCCGATCCTCGGAATATTCTTCATATAATTTGTCGTATTGACTTGATAGACTGTAAATAATATAGCTAACTATGTGTGGTGTGTGAACGTTTTTACACATAATAATTGTTTATTTATTTGTTTGTTTGCTTATTTATTTATTTATTTATTCATTTATTCATTTATTTATTTATTTATTTATTTATTTATTTATTTACTTTTTTATTTATTTACTTTTTTATTTATTTATGTCTATAACAGGGCAAAGCCCCAATTACAATAGACAGTACAGATATTCCCTTAAAAAAACATAGCATTGCATATAACATGAAAAAAGAGATGAAACAGATACAAATGCAAGATACAAGTGTAAATACAAATTAAAATGGAAAATGAGAAAAGAAAAAAAAAACAGATAAATAGATACTTTCTAAATGAAAGACACAGATAGGCCTATAGATATAAATGAAAAATACAAAATAAAATAAATGAAAAATAGTTAAGTAAAGATATCACAGACAAAAATATAAAATGTAGCTATAGTTGGCAAATTACAGAGTAACAAATAGCAATATTATATAAAATCAACTACCTTCATTATATTAATAAGAGAATGTTTATATTCCATGTAAGAACTGCAGAAATCTAGATCCTATGTTTTACATATTTCATTGAAATTGGAACACATTTTTAACAGTGGTGAATTTTTATGTGATGAAATGTTTGTTTTTTTTTTTATATAATTTATTGACGATTTCTTAAATGTGATGTTCTAGCGTTAATCTGGATTTGTGATATTATTTCGCTATTATCCAGTAGACCGTTGAGTTTTTTATATAATAAAAGTTGCTCAGCAAATAAACTGCGACTTCCAAGAGAGATTAAATTATATTCTGCAAGTAGATTGCTGTACGAAATATGACTACTAACATAGTTTTAAAAACTATACTTCACGGTTTCGTTACATCATTTCGTTTACTTCTCGGTATTACATTGATTCGAGACCGTTTTCAGGCCAGCTCTATGTCGACCTGCCCCTCTTTCTTCTCTCATCACTGTTGTGGCAATGTGTCACTGTTCATAAATTGTACACGGACATATCATTCTAGTTGCTTTTTTCTTTCTCATTCTTCTACTGAGATTGTTTTCTCTAAAATATTATACAATAGTAATATGCGTTACAAGAGCGGTGTGTTGAAGTTTTCACGTTCGAGGAAAAGTTTGAAAAAGCGAAACGTAGTTGAGCTTTTTTAATTTCCGAGAATTGAAAGAAAACATACCGCTCGTGTATCGTACATTATTTTGTGCGAAGATCGTTTATTACATACCTGAAAGAGGAATTTCTAATTAGTTGCAATGAAATCTCCATCTTGGTTTCTGTTCAATGACGGTAAATTTACAAAACAAAAATATCTATCTTCAACATTGTTGCTTTAAAATGTTTTCTGTGTTTACTATACTCCAGCAGGCCGTGATATACGTCTGTCTTCCCCCCCCCCCCAGTCTTTGATGAGTCTGGAATCTTGTTGATTTTTTCACGGCTTCCTTAATGTTACTTCCATCACGAATGCAGTAACTTTAGTGGAGTTGTAGAGTTTACTTAATTTTTGCAAATATTTAAAAACAATAATTAACAGTGCAATTTAGGTGAAATTGCAGTGATAAGTTTCCAATTTATAATTATTACTATATTGAACGTCTCTAAAAATAATATGTTAAAAGCCTAAAGCAGTAAAATCAATATGTCACTTAAGCGGTAAGAAGAAGGAAATTGTTGTGAGTTAGGTTGGGAATACTGAATGTGGAATTTTAGACTTTCCGCGGATTGGTTTTGTACGGAAACCAAGCAAATAGCCTACGCACGATCTCGCACAAATGGCTTTTACAGAATCCGGAGGTTCATTGCCGCCCTCACATAACATGACATCTCACAGAGACAGAATTCTGGTAACTTTAGAGAGAAGTAGTTAGCCATGTATGGCTGTAATAGATTAGGCTTATATCAATAAATATTACACAAAATGTAAGTCACACCTGCAATATAAAAGCAAGGGAAATAAATCGTATTCTTCCTGCTGGAACTCAAACACAAGCCTTCTGGATTTTTAGTCGGAAACATTACCATGTAAAACATAACGTAATACTTCGATAAAATATGAAGAATAAAAAATATTTTAAAATAATTTCATTTCATTGAGTTAATATCGAAGAAACCGGACGGATGCAAACATTTTCTTTAGAAAAAGTAGACCTATTAAAATAATGTGTTCTGCACCTGTCCTGCCTAGCCTCCTAGCATTAAGCTGTCATACGAAGTGACATTTCAGTGGTTTAATTTACATACTCAAGAATAAATGAACACTAATTCCTGAAGTGAAGGAATTCAGAACTTGAAATTCTTTACATTTCCACTGTTCAACTGTTTAAGTAAGAAACTCATGCCTTCCACCTCAAAATTACATCACATCTTAATAACGGCTTCTTAGCTGGCAGTGGTTAACACAACGGCTACCAAGTAAACATACCTACTCATGAGGGCAGACAAAAAAAATACTTTCTTCCTTCCACAGTGTTAATAATGTTAGGCCTATCATAAAGGAGAATTAGGATATTAATTGTAAATAACTTAATTATGTATCATGTTTAGTTAATATTTCATTATAGCCCGTGTAAGCATGTTAATGTGTATGAAATATTAATATGCGTTACAAGAGCGGTATGTTGAAGTTTTCATGTTCGAGGAAAAGTTTGAAAAAGCGAAACGTAGTTGAGCTTTTTTAATTTCCGAGAATTGAAAGAAAACATACCGCTCGTGTATCGTACATTATTTTGTGCGAAGATCGTTTATTACATACCAGAAAGAGGAATTTCTAATTAAATGCAATGAAATCTCCATCTTGGCTTCTGTTCAATGACGGCAACTTTGGAAAACAAAAATATCTATCTTCAACATTGTTGCTTTAAAATGTTTTCTGTGTTTACTATACTCCAGCAGGCCGTGATATACGTCTGCCTTTTTTTCCCCCCAGTCTATAAATGCGAACTTAAAACAAACAGCTTCCTTAATGTTACATGCATCACGAAATGCAGTAACTTTAGTGGAGCTGTAGAGTTTACTTAATTTTTGCAAAATATTTAAAAACAATAATTAAGAGTGCAATTTAGGTGAAATTACAGTGGTAAGTTTCCAATTTATAATTATTACTATATTGAACGTCTCTAAAAATAATATGTTAAAAGCCTAAAGCAGTAAAATGAATATGTCACTTAAGCGGTAAGCAGAGGGAAATTGTTATGTGTGTTAAGGTTGGGAATGCTGAATGTGGAATTTTAGACTTGACGCGGATTGGTTTTATGCAGAAACCAAGCAAATACGCACGATCTCGCTCAAATGATATTTATATTTAAGTATGACTTTACTATTTTTGTCATTGTTTCATTATGTATTTCACTTCTGGCAGTGTGGAAGAGAAGGCCTCATGGCCTTAACTCTACCAGAATAAATAAATAAATAGATAACTGAATGAATGAATGAATGAATGAATGAATGAATGAATGAATGAATGAATGAATGAATGAATGAATGAATGAATGAATGAATGAATGAATGAATGAATAAAGGAATAAATAAATGAATAAATAAATAAATAAATGAATGAAAGAATGAATAAATAAATGAATAAATGAATGAAAGAATGAATAAATAAATGAATGAATGAATAAATAAATGAATGAAGAAATGAATAAATGAATGAATGAATAATAAATAAATAAATAAATAAATGAATAAATGAATAAAAATGAATAAATGAATAAATAAATAAATAAATAAATAAATAAATAAATAAATAAATAAATAAATAAATAAATAAATAAATAAATAATGTGAAAACAAGTGCTTACACAAATTTTGGTCACTCGAGAGGAATTACGAGGGCTCTCCAGAAAGTAAGTTTGCCTCGAGTCGTTTACAAAAAAGAAAACACAATTTAATGGAAAGATTTATTGGAACAGATACAGCAGTTGTTGAGATCTTTTTCAATATATTCCTCACCGGAATTTAGACATTTTTCATACTATGGGATGAACAGAGAGTGCAGACGGCTGTCACACACTAGTTCCGATCCCAGGAGACAGAGTTCTACGACACAGAGATACAAATCATGCCACTCTTGTAAATCCTTGAAGACTGTACATTAGGATGCAAAATTGAACTGTAAATAATCAATTTGCCAGAGGTCATGAGATTTGTAACAATTGTGATAAGTGTGTGAGAATAGTGTAATTTTTAGTTAAGTATTGAAAAAAAATCTGTAGGCGTACAAAGCAACTAAGGAATTAACAACACATTTTTAACTTCAGAATACTTACGATGAAAGAGTAATGGAACGGAGAAAAATTCTTTCCGGCGCCGGGATTTGAACCCGGGTTTTCAGCTCTACGTGCTGATGCTTTATCCACTAAGCCACACCGGATACAACTCCGACGCCGGTTAGAATCGTCTCAGATTAAGCTCAACTCTTGGGTTCCCTCTAATGGCCGCCCTCTGCACTACGTCATAGATGTCTATGAACGCAGGACCGAAGTCCACACATGTGCTGAGGTGCACTCGATATGAGCGAATAGTTGGCCGGGATCCGACGGAATGAGCGCCGTCTTAAATCACGAAGTGATTTACGCATATCATATATATTATTTTAATGTACCGAAGTACATATGGTATTTCCATGCAGATATTCTGCGTCATCATACGATGAAAGAGTAATGGAACGGAGAAAAATTCTCTCCGGCGCCGGGATTTGAACCCGGGTTTTCAGCTCTACGTGCTGATGCTTTATCCACTAAGCCACACCGGATACAATTCCGACGCCGGTTAGAATCGTCTCAGATTAAGCTCCAACTCTTGTGTTCCCTCTAGTGGCCGCCCTCTGCACTACGTCATAGATGTCTATGAACGCAGGACCGAAGTCCACACATGTGCTGAGGTGAACTCGATATGTGCGACTAGTTGGCCGGGATCCGGCGGAATGAGCGCCGTCTTAAATCACGAAGTGATTTACGCATATCATATATATTATTTTAATGTACCGAAGTACATATGATATTTCCATGCAGATATTCTGCGTCATCATACGATGAAAGAGTAATGGAACGGACAAAAATTCTCTCCGGCGCCGGGATTTGAACCCGCACGTAGAGCTGAAAACCCGGGTTCAAATCCCGGCGCCGGAGAGAATTTTTCTCCGTTCCATTACTCTTTCATCGTATGATGACGCAGAATATCTGCATGGAAATATCATATGTACTTCGGTACATTAAAATAATATATATTCAGAATACTTGCCAATTAAAGAAATGATACTTCTGAATAACTCATTCTATATTTGTAATATTTTTTACCCTTAAAACTAAAGAAAAAAGGTATTTTACAAACAACTTCAAATTAGTGTAACTCTGAAAATATTGAGAATAGATTACATGTTTATATGACTTTTCTTGCTCAGTGTGTCTTCGGAAATAAACTCCGTAAGTCGCAGTAATTCCTTATGAATCACTCTGTATATTATATGGCCGGGTAATATCTAATAATCCGTGGCGCTACAGCCCGTGAAGGGCCTAGAGCGACCAGCCGGCTGCTGGCCTCACGCCCACATGCCGAAGCAGAGGTGGACGGACGATCATCCAACCAGAATAGAGGTATCGTGTGGTTAGCACGATGACCCCCCCCCCCCCCCAGCCGTTATAGCTGGTATTCGCAACCGGATTTCGCTACCTATCGTAGCTCCCCAAGTTGCATTACGATGCTGGGTGGGCAATGGTCCCATACACTGGCCGAAATTTCATGAGAGAATTTCTTCCCCCATGAGGACTCGAACCAGCTCGCATTCCGTAACGCGAGTCCTAGGCGGGATGCCTTAGACCGCGACGTCACGGCGCGGGACCGAGTAATATCTAGGCCTATATAAATTATTAATCTGGCAGAATGAATTAATTTCATTTCTTAGGTGGGGACGAATACTTACTTACTGGCTTTTAAGGAACCCGGAGGTTCATTGCCGCCCTCACATAAGCCTGCCATTGGTCCCTATCCTGAGCAAGATTAATCCAGTCTCTATCATCATATCCCACCTCCCTCAAATCCATTTTAATATTATCTTCCCATCTACGTCTCGCCCTCCCCAAAGGTATTTTCCCCTTTGGCCTCCCAACTAACACTCTATATGAATTTCTGGATTCGCCCATACGTGCTACATGGCTTGCCCATCTCAAACGTCCGGATTTAATGTTCCTAATTATGTCAGGTGAAGGATACAATTCGTGCAGCTCTGCGTTGTGTAACTTTCTCCATTCTCCTGTAACTTCATCCCTTTTAGCCCCAAATATTTTCCTAAGAACCTTATTCTCAAAAACCCTCAATCTCTGTTCTTCTCTCTAAGTGAGAGTCCAAGTTTCACAACCATACAGAACAACCGGTAATATAACTGTTTTATAAATTCTAACTTTCAGATTTTTTGACAGCTGACTAGATGACAAAAGCTTCTCAACCGAATAATAACACGCATTTCCCATATTTATTCTGCGTTTAATTTCCTTCCGAGTGTCATTTATATTTGTTACTGTTGCTCCAAGATATTTGAATTTTTCCACCTCTTGGAAGTATAAATCTCCAACTTTTATAGTTCCATTTCGTACAATATTCTGATCACGAGACAAAATCATATACTGTGAGGTGAAATCCAACGATTATATGATGACAGATTGGTGTGATAACAAATTCAGCAAGAAAGAACTATGACATTTTCCTACATTCCTCCTTATCGGGGTAAGATCTGTTTTACGAAATGGATCTCTCAGTATTGTTTACCTTCCGAAAAGAATTTTTCATGTCCTCAGCAGGATTTTAATCCGCAAATCTTGGATCTAATGACAAAATGACACCATTTTACGATAGCACAAAAAATCATACATATTGTCCTGCCCTGCCAGGAACTGAAATAGAGCCCGTTTGTATATGCAGCAGTTGTAACCGTGTGTTATTTTAATTCTGCTATATGAACTAAAGTGAATTCTAGCGAGTGTAAGAGTATTAGGCTGATACATATCTTATAAATGGTAAGGATTATAAAGTGGCCTGTGTTTAGGTGATTAAATTCCCCACACACACAACCGACCCCTGGGATCGAGGCGGGGACGCTAGCCACTGTATACCTGCAACAGTCACGGGGCATTCCACTGTGCAGCCTAAATACTGACATTAGTTTCATGTTTATGTATGGACTCCAATGAGGTTCAGACAGCGGCGGAGGGTGGATCTATCGGGCGCCGAGTTGCCCCCGCAAGTTGGGGTAATAACAGATCTCCTTGCGACCCTAACTACGGGGTGCGCGGCTGCGTTGTACAAGGGTTCGGAACCCCGCCTGATTAGCGTCTGGTATTCAGAGGGATATGATACACCGTCGTGCGGTAGTAAGGCATGGGAGCTGCTTTGCAGGCCAGAAGTTCGAACCTAGAGACCAAAAAGTCTCTTTTTTTGTATAGATGTAGCTTTCAGATATGTCATGACTCTCATAAGACATAATATGAGACTGATTCCCCAAGGATTCGAAGACTACAAAACAATAACTTCCACATATTTTCATCAGTTGCAGTAGAATGAAGTCTCGTTACGGCAAGAATTTTTATGAAAATAATTTGGGTACCTATGTGGATATTGAAATTCCTCAACTGCCAATGGAAATTTGGCTGCAGTTATTTATTTATTTACTTATTTACTTATTTCCTTACTTAATAACTTATTTATTTACTTAATAACTTATTTATTCACTTATTTAATTACTTACTCATTCACTCACTCACTCGCTCATTTATTTATTTACTTATTTACTTATTTACTTACTTATTTCCTTACTTACTTCTTTACTTACTAACTTATTTATTTACTTATTTGCTTACTAAGTTACTTATTTATTTACTTATTTACTTACTTACTCATTCACTGACTCATTTATTTATTATTTATTTATTTATTTACTTATTTATTTACTTATTTACTTATTTATTCACTTATTTCCTTACTTATTTACTTATTTACTCATTCACTCAATCATTTATTTATTTACTTATTTATTTATTTACTTATTTATTTACTTACTTATTTCCTTACTAACTTATTTATTTACTTATTTAATTTTATTTACTTATTTATTTACTTATTTCCTTACTAACTTATTCATTCATTCATTCATTCATTCATTCATTCATTCATTCATTCATTCATTCATTCATTCATTCATTCATTCATTCATTCATTCATTCATTCATTCATTTAATCTGGTGGAGTTAAGGCCATCAGACCTTCTCCACCACACAACCAGAATACAAATAGATATATACAAGAAACAAATGCAGAGAGAATAAGGAAATAAGAAATAGTAGCCCTATAGGTTATATGATTGATGAGTTTAGTTGTTAACCGTACTAAACTTGATTTAGCGAACAGTGTTAAGAATTGCAATTCTTAGGTGGAAAGACAAAGTTCGTTGATGACAGAGATTCTGGAGCGCCGCCATTCCTATAGACATACTGTAATATGAAGCGAGCGGATCACGTTTTAATTCAAGTTAAGTAAGGTAAGAGCATGTTCTTGCTGTAGATGGTTTGATATTCTAAAATTGTAACGTTTTTATTTGAATGTTTACTTTTTCATAATAATTGATCTTCATGGCTGATCTTGAAAAGTGGTCACTGATGAGACCATATGAAAGACAAAATTCAATACCTCCGATGAAAGGCAGATGTGTGATCGTGATCATTACCAGAGTTTAATTTTGACGTAGTAGAAAAAACCAGCGATAAATTTTGGCTGGACCCTTCCAATTCAGAACTAGAATTCTCTCAGGTTATGTGAATCTATGATAGTGTCTTCCCGACTTTAATTCATATCCGATGGAAGTTTGTCCTTGAAGACGTATCGTCCACATCTGAGTGATAATAGGTTCTAATTTTATAAGGATAATTATCAACAATTCTAGTGTTGTGAGGAATTTTCAACAGTTACAGTGTTACACGAAAAATTATCAACAGTATCAATGTTGTAAGGAAAGTTATCAACATTTCTAGTGTTACAAGGGAAATTACAAACAGTTCTACTATTATAAGTAAAATTATCAAGAGTTCCAGTGTTCTAAGTAAAATTATTAACACTTAGAGTATTATAAGGGAAATTATCAATAGTTCAATTATCAATAGTTCTACTGTTACAAGGAAAATCATCAAGAGTTCCAGTGTTATAAGGAAAATTATGAGTAAAATTATTGACATTAATAACATAAATTATCAGCATTCTCTCATTTATTCACCTATAATTCCTACTTTCAGGCTCAGATACAATAGAATCTCTACTATCTGTCCTTCGATTAACCGATCTGCGGAATACCCGTTGCAAAAAAAATTATTAATAGGTCTAGTGTTGTAAGGAAAATTATCTACAGTTCTAGTGTTATAAGGAAAATTGTCAACAGTACTAGTGTTTTAACAACAATTCCAGTGTTATAAGGAAAATTATCAACAATCATAGTATTTCAAGAGAAATTATCAACAGTTCTACTATTGTAAGAAAAATTATCAACATTTTCAGTACTACAAGGAAAATTATCAACAGTTATAGTGTTACAAGTAAAATTATCAACAGTTCTAGTGTTACAAGAAAAATTATCAACAGTTCCATGGTTATAAGGGAAATTATAAGTAAAATTATAGGCATTAATAACATACATTATCATCAGTCTTTTATTTATTCATCCATAATTCCTACTTTCAGGCTCAGATACAATAGAATCTCTAATATCCGTCCTTCGATTAACAGATTTGCAGAATATCCGTTGCCAAAAAAAGCTCGATTTGTAAGTGGTGTACAGCAATGACTTATAAAGATCTTTTCTTTCTGAATCGTGTCTACTACAATTGCGTGACTTCGCCGGATGCTTAGCATTTGTTCGGTTCTCTGTCAAGGTTAAATAAATACTTTATCCCCTTTCGACTACCACAAAAATTTCGAATATTTCTTAGTAATTAATAACCTTAGAATCAGCATGGAAAAGATAATTATTTGTAGAAAATTGCGAAAAATTTAATAGACTTTCGACTTTTTTTTTTAAGGAAAAGATAGAATTGACAGAATTAAGAAATGCTCGTAATACTGATTAGGCTATCCCTTTTTTACCATTGAAACGAATAATGGTGATTGTACTGTAGTTACGCCGGCTAAACCTTGTCGATGAAGTAAGAGCGAAATAAAAATTCCCCCTTTAATCTTATAATTCTGTTATTCTACTCTTACGAATAACACATTTTACCTTACAGCTGCCCTCACATATAGGCTAAATGAACTAAATTCAAAGAAGATTTTAGTACAACACATATCTGGAAACACTGCAAACCAACCACCCAACGAAACAACCAACTTGAGTCTCTTGATCACAAACTGTCATTTGAATGTGCCGTTGTAAAGCTATGAATTTTTTAATCTAGAGCATTTAGATTTGTACTCTACAATTAGAACTACACAGCCTGAGTTGAGACATGTCTAATAGCGGAAATGTCAGGGTTCTCTTACAAAGGCATTGTTTTATTAACGGAGTATTTATTAATTATAACAGCTGAGCGTACTTCTATCACTGGAGATAAAAAAGAGCTGAAAGGAAAATCTATATAACAAGGACGATCTGATGAATAATGAACAAGTCTAGACTTCAGAACATCCTGGCAGGTTGAAACCAAATGTCCAACATATCAAATGCTATGTTATCGTCGCAAAGACTGGACTATGCCACAGGGAGACTAGAAACTCGAACAACGAAACTTCAAAATGTGTAAAATCTTCATACACATTTCGGTATTAAAAATAGGCATAACTTAATTTCCAATAAAATATTATTGTAAATTCATGTACTTTATAAAGCTTAGGCCTACATTAAGAGTCAAGTATATTATTATAAAACAATTCAGTGTGTGATGAAAGAGTAGTGGAACAGAGAAAAATTCTCTCCGGAACCGGGATTTGAACCCGGGTTTTCAGCTCTACGTGCTGATGCTTTATCCACTAAGCCATACCAGATTCCCATCCCGGTGTCGGATCGAATCCTCTCAGTTTAAGTTCCACCTCCTGGGTTCCCTCTGGTGGCCGCCCTCTGCACTACGTCATAGATGTCTATGAACGTAAGACTAAAGTCCACACATATGCAGAGGTGCACTCGTTATGGGTTAATGGTTGGCCGGGATCCAATGGAATAAGCGCCGTCTTAAATCACAAGTGATTTACTCATATCATGTATATTATTTTAATGTACCGAAGTACATATGATGTTTCCATGCAGATATTCTGCGTCATCGTACGATGAAAGAGTGGTGGAACGGAGAAAAATTCTCTTTGGCACCGGGATTTGAACCGGGTTTTCAGCTCTACGTGCTGAACCCAAGAGGTGGAACTTAAACTGAGAGGATTCGATCCGACACCGGGATGGGAATCCGGTATGGCTTAGTGGATAAACCATCAGCACATAGAGCTGAAAACCCGGGTTCAAATCCCGGTACCGGAGAGAATTTTTCTCCGTTCCACTACTCTTTCATCGTACGATGACGCAGAATATCTGCATGGAAACATCATATGTACTTCGGTACATTAAAATAATAATAATAATAATAATAATAATAATAATAATAATAATAATAATAATAATAATAATAATAATATAAATTCAGTGTGTACCACACTCGAATAGATAGTTTCGAATCTCGATTGATTGATTGCCTGGATGTGTATTTTCGAGGTTATCTTCAACTGTAAGGCAAATGTCGGGTAATAATAATAATAATAATAATAATAATAATAATATAAATTCAGTGTGTATCACACTCGAATAGATAGTTTCGAATCTCGATTGATTGATTGCCTGGATGTGTATTTTCGAGGTTATCTTCAACTGTAAGGCAAATGTCGGGTAATAATAATAATATTAATAATAATAATAATAATAATAATAATAATAATAATAATAATAATAATAATATAAATTCAGTGTGTATCACACTCGAATAGATAGTTTCGAATCTCGATTGATTGATTGCCTGGATGTGTATTTTCGAGGTTATCTTCAACTGTAAGGCAAATGTCGGGTAATAAGAATAATAATAATAGTAATAATAATAATAATAATAATAATAATAATAATAATAATAATAATAATAATAATATAAATTCAGTGTGTATCACACTCGAATAGATAGTTTCGAATCTCGATTGATTGATTGCTTGGATGTGTATTTTCGAGGTTATCTTCAACTGTAAGGCAAATGTCGGGTAATAATATTAATAATAATAATAATAATAATAATAATAATAATAATAATAATAATAATAATTTATTTTTGGTATAACATCAATCATAGTCTTTTTTTAATTCTTATATTGCAATGCAGTTTGGGGGTACAAATATATTTTGGGGGCACGCTAGCAAGAAAGTTGAATACCATTTTCCTAGAATAATAGTCACAAATACAAAAGTATGTAACGTTTTGAAGGTGGGTATTGATTTTATTGGCAAGGAAGACAATGACTGGATGAGTTATCCATTACTAAGCGTCTTTCTTCAGAACTAGTAAAGGAATTTATTCAGAATCGTGATATTTTGAAAGGATAAAACACTGAATTTAATGCATGACTTTGGGCCCTCATTTAAGACCAGCTTCGTCAACTCGCTGAATTCCGAGCCCAGACTACTTCCCACCAACACAGCACAGGTGTGGGTAGTGTAGCTCGATAAGCTGCAGAGGTGACTAAGTACTGGAGTTCACGTGACAAATAAACGGCGATTAGTGGTGACCATGTGAGTTATCATTACTTCAGTCATTTTAAAACTACTACAGCTGTTATTTTTATGAGATGTCAAGAACAAAAGTTAGTTTGAAACGTAGATAACTTATTCTTGCTATTTTTTTTGTGGAAGAATTTATAGCTTATTGATTATTATAAAGATAAAGGTAACGTTAGCACTATTACAAGCATGCAAGTCCGCAGAATAACGGGAAGTTGAGGCTTCCACCTTTTATAGATAATCGGCACAACTAGCATTAGGAACGACAACCCTACTTGCTTGCTGATTTTACATCCAAAAGAAATAGAGGTTGTGGCCTCTCTCCTTTGCTTTTTAAAGTTTATATTGAATGTCATTGTGAAAGATTTTAGAGAAACAAAACACGGATATATCACCATTAATAGAAATTTAAAATTAGATGTAATAACGTTTGCAGATGATCTTGTTTTACTAACAACATCTGAAGATGATTTGCAATGATCATTACATAATTTAAATTTAATAGCTCAAAAATATTCAATGGAAATATCGATTAACAAAACAAAAATAATGGCCTTTTGTGGTAAATATCCAATACCAAACAAAATGTGTTTAAATAACACAATTTTGGAAAGAGTTAATGAGTTTAATTACTTCGGATATAAACTTTCTTTTGTTGAAAATTTGGATTTATCAGAGAAAATTGTAAAATTCAACAAATCAATTTTCTTAGTAGGTTATTTTGCGACGCTTTATCAACATCTCAGGTTATTTAGCATCTGAATGAGATGAAGGTGATAATGCCGGTGAAATGAGTCCGGGGTCCAATACCGAAAGTTACCCAGCATTTGCTCATATTGGGTTGAGGGAAAACCCCGGAAAAAACCTCAACCAGGTAACTTGTCCCGACCGGGAATCGAACCCGGGCCACCTGGTTTCGCGGCTAGACGCTCTAACCGTTACTCCACAGATGTGGACTCAACAAATCAATGGGCATCATTAATAGAGTTTTAAAACCTTCATTAGAACAAAAATCAACTCGTACTCGTCTTTATCAAATAATAGCTCGACCAGTCTTATGTTATGGGAGTGAAGCGTGGACTATAAGGACAAAAGATGAAAGCAGACTTGCGAGATGAGATTCATGCGCCGATCAGCTGGCTACACTAAATGGGATCGAAAGAAAAATGAAGATAACCTTCAAGAACTTAATGTGTCATCAATACTGAACTATATCTCCAGATATCAGTTAAACTGGAAGGAACACGTCTCAAGAATGGTTTCATCTAGGATCCCTAAGGTAATAATGAAGTATCGGCCAAATGGGAAACGGTCACTTGGTCGGCCTATGAAAAGATGGTAAGAAAATCCTTTTTCAGGCCGTAACAGTTCTTTTGAGACTAGTGCTTGACAGGATGATGATGATGATAATGACGATGATAATGATGATGAAATACCCCTGGTATTCATGTATGTTAAATACTACGTAAGTAAACACTATAGTTATAATACTACCGGAAATGTTAGTCCATTGGAGAAACCTATGGCCCTGTCTGGAATCGAATACGTGACCTTCTGATTGCAGCGCAACACCTTAAAAATATTATATTGCTAAAATTATACATAACAATTAAATTC
This sequence comes from Periplaneta americana, assembly GCF_040183065.1. NCBI lineage: Eukaryota > Metazoa > Arthropoda > Insecta > Blattodea > Blattidae > Periplaneta > Periplaneta americana. Next base: position 29,247,948 of record NC_091127.1, on the reverse strand, counting down.
TATAAGTCACACCAGAGTAGCTCAGTCGACGGTGTATCTATTTGTTCATCCGGAGTTGCGCTCACAAGGTACATTCGCGAAATGTCTGACTGATAATGGTATAAAATCAAATACGATGGAAAGTTCAGCTGTAATCAATGTTTATGGTACCAATTGTAGCTGCCCATAGTGCAATTATACAATGTTTATGAGCCTAAATAGATATTTGGTATAATAATGAATAGGCCTATGGAAGGTAACTCATCTATAAATAATGATCATTCTACTAATTTTAGTTGTCCTTACTTACTTACTGGCTTTTAAGGAACCCGAAGATTCATTGCCGCCCTCACATAAGCCAGGCATAGGTCCCTATCCTGAGCAACATCAATCCAGTCTCTATCATCATATCCCACCTCCCTCAAATCCATTTTAATATTATCTTCGCATCTACATCTCGGCCTCCCCAAAGGTATTTTTCCTTCCGGCCTCCCAACGAACACTCTATATCCATTTCTGGATTCGCCCATATGTGCTACATGTCCTGCCCATCTCAAACGTCTGGATTTAATGTTCCTAATTATGTCAGATGAAGAATACAATGCGTGCAGTTCTGCGTTATGTAACTTTCTCCATTCTCCTGTAACTTCATCCCTTTTCGCCCCAAATATTTTTCTAGGCACCTTATTCTCAAACACCCTTAACCTATGTTCCTCTCTCAAAGTGAGAGTCCAAGTTTCACAACCATAAAGAACAACCTGTAATATAACTGTTTTATAAATTCTAACTTTCAGATTTTTTGACAGCAGACTGGACGATAAAAGCTTCTCAACCGAATAATAACAGGCATTTCCCATATTTATTCTGTGTTTAATTTCCTTCCGAGTATCATTTATATTTTTTACTGTTGTACCCAGGTATTTGAATTTTTCCACCTCTTCAAAGGATAAATTTCTAATGTTTATATTTCCATTTCGTACAATATTCTCGTCACGAGACATAATCATATACTTTGTCTTTTCGGAATTTACTTCCAAACCTTTCTCTTTACTTGCTTCCAGTAAAATTCCCGTGTTTTCCCTAATCGTTTGTGGGTTTTCTCCTAACATATTCACGTCATCCGCATAGACAAGCAGCTGATGTAACCCGTTCAATTCCAAACCCTCTCCGTTATCCTGGACTTTCCTAATGGCATATTCTAGAGCAAAGTTAAAAAGTAAAGGTGATAGTGCATCTCCTTGCTTTAGCCCACAGTGAATTGGAAACGCATCTGACAGAAACTGACCTATACGGACTCTGCTGTACGTTTCACTGAGACACATTTTAATCAATCGAACTAGTTTCTTGGGAATACCAAATTCAATAGCTGTCCTTACATATACTTAAACATGTTTGTGGGTGTTGATGTAGAAATCTGTGACGCACAATGAAATGAATGTAAACGACAACAAGCACATTGGATGGATGCTTCATTCCTGTAGTTGGGAGTTTATCAACTCGAATCTTCAGTGTCCCAGATAACATTGGCAGGGGCTTCAAAGACATTACATTCAACTGGAAAAGTAGCTTTTTTCCAGGCCTACTTAATCATGTAAGTGAATATGGGACACTGAAATGATTATGGGTAAGTACATGCAGGTTGATGATTTTAGAAATTTCAGTAGAGCACCGCTTTAAGACAACATATACCACCACGATGATGACTGATAAACATCCCTAACCAAGTTGGAATTCGAAAAAAAAAAAACTTAATGTAAAGCAGCGTGACACGTATTCATTTTTTTCTCAGTGGTTAAAGCTACAGTGATGAAACTTGGCATATTTACTCATTAATATCTCTGTTGTGAAATAGAGCATTTGATTGATTGTATTCAGCATAATTTTATTGCTAGAGAATTATACGTAAAACAGTAGGGGAAACTCGGCTAATTCCGCAGTAGTGCATATACGATTTTACTGCGGCTTTACAATAGCGTGAACGTAAGGTTTGAGAGGCTGTCAACAGGAGGCATGTCCTCTGCAGTACTATAGAAAAAAAAAATCAAGGATATTGATAGACATCTCTGTCGGCAATACAGTGAAACATCGAAAGTTGGCTGTTTTTCGTGCTTTGCTACACAGTTGTGAAGAAAGTGAGTATTGTTACATATAAATTATTCCTTTTATGTTACTTTCATAATGTATTTCATAATTGATTACTACTGAGGAATTAGCCAAGTCCTATTGCGGATTTATCCGCACTGTTGCGGAATTACCCGAGTTGTTCTTTTTCAACTGTAATGTATGTACAACTAAATATATTTGCATTTTAATAGGTCTCTTTATCTCATTTAGTAACGAAAGGTTTCGTCCATGTCTACATAACTTGATAATAATTTTCAATAAACATTTTGATAAAAAAATATGATAGAATTACTTCTTAATACTGCGGAATTAGCATAGTTTCCCGTATTATGTTTTTATTAATGTTTAAACACTGAAAAATTTTTTTTTTTACAAATGTACAAATTAGAGTAGGATATTACTAATGTGCCATTGCACAACATGCAGTGTTAACTTTAGGAAAACATTGGATAACAAATTTTTTTTTTTTTTTTTTAGAAATAGGATTTTCACCAAGAAAAAAAGAGAAAAAGAAAACAAAACAAAATTATTTTTTTTTCAAAGAGTTTTATGAGAAAATATTGAAATTTACAATGTGTGATTATGATATTAAGTAAAAATGTCAACTTTTTATCTAAAAAATTGTGGATTTTAGAAATTTCTGTAGCTCATCGCTTTAAGACAACACATACCACCACGATGATGACTGATAAACATCCATAACCAAGTCGGAATTCGAAAGAAACCTTAATGTAAAGGAATAAAGCAGAGTGCATCTTGTCCAGTTTGAATCACTCTTAAGAATCCATCTTCTCCTTCTTCTTCTTCTTCTTCTTCTTCTTCTTCTTCGTCTTCAATTCAAGGCATAGACATATGCATGTTCCGCTTCACAGTGTATCCGTCCAACGCTTCCTAGTTCTTCCTGGATATCTTCCCCCTCTAGGTCTATAACTCATCATTCTTCTTGGGATTCTTTCTGGTGTCATTCTATTGACATGTTCTGCCCACTGATTTCTATAATTCTTAATTTTTTCTACTTGGGAAAAGATCACCAATTCTTCTCTTATTTTATCATTTCTAATTTTATCCGATATAGTACACCCCTTGACTGACCTTAGAAACTTAATTTCAGCGGCCTGTAATTTTTTTCCGTCAGAATCCATCATTCTAGACAGAATTTAGACAGTCTCGAATCTCTCAGCAGTCACTCGTGCAACGAGAAGCGTAAGTTACGGCAGATGAAAAGGAGTGTTGCAGACTTATTTAGCACCGCTTTTTGATCGATAAATTAAGGCATCCGAAAGTTCACCTGGCATGACGTCACCGGAGAGATGATACCTCGTTGCACTGGGTGATTTGTCACTGCGAGGGGTCGCGCTGAAACTTTAATGGTAACAGTGTGTGCTGTATGGGGGAGTAGCGGAAGCGCCGCGTAGATGCGCTCGGTGGCTTGCTATTTATCATAGACGTCACGCTGACAAGTCAGCCCTGAGCGTACGTGTATGCCATGCCTATTGATCTGCAACTGAACCTGGTGAAGGAGGACAGAAAATACGTAAAAATCAGTCCAGTTTAGCGAAAATAATTTTTCAGCATGTTAAGTCACTTCGATGGTTGAGCGGTGGCATTAACAGTCAATAGATACAGAGATATAATTTTATTTTTACTTCAATTTTTATTGTACCTCAGTTTTTCAATGTACTTCACTCCCACCCACTAATAAACTTCCAACCCTTCTCTACATGCAGTCAAAGTCGCCTTACGGTCCTAGTAAACAGTACTGAGTTAGTGAGTATAGTACGCTCCAGAAATACATTCCATATTTCTGGCCCATACAATGCCACACTCTATATAAAGCACTTCACTAGTCTCTTCCTTAGTTCTTTTTCCAAAGGTCCGCAGCAAATGCTCATTTTTCTATTAAAAGCTTCCTTTGCCATTGCTATCCTCCTTTTGACTTCCTGGCAGCAGCTCATGTTACTGCTTATAGTACACCCCAAGTATTTGAAGCTGTCCACTTGCTCTACTGCCTCATTTAGAATTCGCAGTTCATCTTCTGTATTTTTTTTTTCCTATGACCATGCTCTTCGTCTTATTTGCATTTATCTTCATCCCATACTGCTCACAGCTGTCATTTAGCTCCAGTAGCATACCCTTAAGTATCATTTCGTCTTCTGCTAACAACGCCATATCATCAGCAAATCTTATGTACTTTATTTTTCTTCCTCCTACTATCACACCTCCCTTGTTTTGAGAACAGTTCTTTACTAAATTCTCCAAGTAGATGTTGCACAGGGTAGGTGATAAAATACATACGTATTCTTCTCCCAATATTATTATCAGAGACCGGAACTTTGGTAGAATGCCTTTATGTATTACATCTATCTTCATTTTGAAAGTAAATCTGTACGAATTAGACCTATATCTTTGTGATTGAAACGTCATAGTTTTATGTTGCCCTTTTCTGCCTTTTTTAATATAAATGCCTAATTTACAAAATAAGTGCTTTTTTGCCTTTATTTGATTATTTATCTATTATTTATTAATTTATTATTAAAAATTGCCTACAAGTATATTTTAATTTATTTCTATAACCGCTACAATGAAAGTGATTTCACCGAATGTATATTATTATCTTTCAATCAGTTCATATTCTCTTTGCAACAATGAGTGCTACCATGCAAAAATGTGTAACAGTAAGTGTTTTAATTATCGCTTGTGTTTATTTGACAAGGCAACAATGAGTGCGGATCTAACGTTATTTTTAACGGTTATTTTTCTTTCAGTTTTTATTGCGACGTTGTTGTAGCTAGCTAAATATTTCATATCGCAACATATCAGTACAACCAAACACAAAAATGGACTTTCCAAGGCTAGTGGGAAGAAGATTTCTTTGCTTCCAACAGTAATTGCAACATCGAGTCGAAAATCTCAATTTGCATTCGACTTATGTAAAGCTTTTCTTGCTGCCGAAATTCCTTTGCCGAAAGTGCAAGTTGTGGGTCTAGTGAAAGGTTTTTGTAATTGCATTTCATTGCGTATTTTAGTTATTTATAATGCCTTTTTGCCTGCCTATTTTAGCTATTTATGATGCCTTTTTGCCTGCCTATTTTAAGAATTCATAATGAGTAAACTTCCAGTGTGTGATTATTATTATTATTATTATTATTATTATTATTATTATTATTATTATTTACATAATTTATATCGTAATTTCAGAGAAGACAAAAAGATGTTGTTGACAATGGTGATAGATTAATATTATTATTAGTGTATTTAGTAGCAAATTATAAATTGATATAATGACAAAGATAAGGTTGAGAGAAATAATATACTTAGGGAAGAAATAAACTTGCTTTGCAACACCTGATACATATAGGGAAGTCTGCCAATATATAACTTCACGTGAAAATGCCACTTAGCAAGTATTGATATAATTGTTTCCAGCAGTGTACGTCGCCTTTCCATTATCTTGTAAGTAACGGAATCACAACTCACGATTAAAATGTATTCGTAGACTGATTTGTGTCGCCTGGACTTAAATCACATTATCTTGCCAGAGCCTCGCTTGCTCAAACAGGAAGACCCGAGCACTGGATGATGCACCTTGGCGTGTTACTAATCAGACGTCATTTGTCATTTTCCGTGTTTTACGAGCGCATGAATATGGGAGTCCCGCAAGGTGTTTACGGCTTTTTCAATTACAGTATTTTGCAATATTATCTTTATGCGCTTCCACAATCTTCCTCTGTCTTTAAGAGCTTGCTGGTTATAAGTTAGCACCATAGAAATTGCACCTGTTATGGGAACAAAAACTTATAAAATATGTTCCTTCAAAAATACAGACTTACTTACTTATCGCTTTTAAGCAACCCGGAGGTTCAGTCCCGTCCTCACATAAGCCCGCCAACGGTCCCTATCTTGAGCAAGATTAATCCAGTCCCTACCATCATATCCCACCTCCCTCAAATCCATTTTAATATTATCCTCCCATCTACGTCTCGGCCTGCTCAAAGGACTTTTTCCCTCCGGCCTCCCAAGTATAGGCCACGCCACCGTTTTTGGCATGTGAAATAAGTAATGGGAACCGTAAGTGCAAGTGTCTTACATTTATAGCAGAGTATGGGCGATAATGCTGGCAATTGTGATTGGCAGATTGTTGATGCAACATGTATTTAGGATGAGGTACCGTTCTCAGCTGCACTGACAATAGAAACTCACTGACTGGATACTGTACTCAAGGACACACAGCAGGAACGCTAGCGTAGGGAAACTTAAGTACGAGTATCTTACTTTTGCCACAGTCTGGGCAGCAACTGACAACTGTGGTTGGCATGATTGTTGACGTGACGTGTATAGGAGGTGGTACCATTCTGAGCTACACTATCAAGATATGCTCGCAGACTGTGGATTGTACTCAAGGACACGCGCCAGGAAAGCTGGCGTCAGCAATAACAATCTATATGCATTTCTTGATTCGCCCATTCGTGCTACATGCCCTGCACATCTCAAACGTCTGGATTTAATGTTCCTAATTATCTCAGTCGAAGAATAAAATGTATGCACTTCTGCGTTGTGTAACTTTCTCCATTCTCCTGTAACTTCATCCCCCTTAGCCGCAAACATTTTCCTAAGTACCTTATTTTCAAACACCCTTAATCTCTGTTCTTCTCTCAAAGTGAGAGTCCAAGTTTTACAACCATACAGAACAACAGGTAATATAAGTGTTTTATAAATTCTAACTTTCAGATTTTTTGACAGCATATATTTATTATGCGTTTAATTTCCTCCCGAGTGTCACTTATATTTGTTACTGTTGCTCCAAGATATTTGAATTTTTCCACCTCTTCGAAGGATAAACTTCCAATTTTTATATTTCAATTTCGTACAATATTCTGCTCACGAGACATAACCATATACTTTTTCTTTACGGGATTTACTTCCAAACCTATCTGTTTACTTGCTTCAAGTAAAATTCCCGTCTTTTCCGTAATAGTTTGTGGATTTTCTCCTAACATATTCACGTCATCCGCTTGGACAAGAAGCTAATGTAACCCGTTCAATTCCAAACCCTTTCTGTTATCCAAAACTTTTCTATTGTCATATTCTAGAGCGAAGTTAAAAAGTAGAGGTCATAGTGCATCTCCTTGCTTTAGCCTGCAGTGAATGGGAAAAGCATCTGACAGAAGCTGGCCCATACGGACTCTGCTGTAAGTTTCACTGAGACACATTTTAATTAATCGAACTAGTTTCTTGGCAATATAAAATTCAATAAGAATGTTATATAAAAGTTCTCTCTTAACCGAATCATATGTCTTTTTGAAATCTACGAATAACTGATGTACTGTACTCATTATAATGCGTCTATATAATCTAAATAAAATTGTTGTTACTGTTGCTTCAAGATATTTGAATTTTTCCACCTCTTCGAAGGATAAATCTCCAATTTTTTATGTTTCCATTTCGTACAATATTCTGGTCACGAGACATAATCATATACTTTGTCTTTTCGGGATTTACTTCCAAACCCATAGCTTTACTTGCTTCAAGTGAACTTTCCGTGTTTTTCCTAATCGTTTGTGGATTTTCTCCTAACATATTCACGTCATCCGCATAGACAAGAAGCTGATGTAACCCGTTCAATTCCAAATCCTCTCTGTTACCCAAAACTTTTCTACTGTCATATTTTAGAGCGAAGTTAAAAAGTAGAGGTCATAGTGCATCTCCTTGCTTTAGCCTGTAGTGAATTGAAAAAGTATCTGACAGAAACTGGCCTATGCGGACTCCGCTGTAGGTTTCACTGAGACATCATCATCATCATCATCATCAACATCACGGGTTGAGCCTGTAGGCCCGTTCCTCCCCATTAGAATTGTTCTCTCAAACGAAACCTAGGACGACCAACATTTCTTCTTCCTCTTGGAGCATACTGGAAAGCTTTCTTGGGAATTCGGTGATCCTCCATCCTTTTTAGATGTTCCATCCACCTATTTCGTTGATTTGTTAACTTTTGTGTTATTCCCTCTATCCCTAATTCTTTTCTGATATCTCCATTCCTCTTGTGTTGTAATAAAGAATATCCCGTCACTGATCTTAGGAATCTCATTTCTGAGGCTTCTAGTCGTCTTTTGTCTCTTTCTGTTAAGACACTTTTTAATTAATCGAATTAGTTTCTTGGGAATAACAAATTCAATAAGAATGTCATGTAAAACTTCTCTCCCGAGTCATATGCCTTTTTGAAATCTATGAATAACTGATGTACTCTACTCATTATAAAGCGTCTATATATTCTAATTACAATTTAAAAAATGTATACCTGAATGACCTCACTATAAATGTAGCTCAATGTTATTGCACAGACTAAAACAGTAGTTGCCTTTAATGCAAGTTCTCTTCTCTGCGTCATAACTGCCTCTATGAATGGCTTGTTTATATCTTCCCTTCGTTAATTGCTGAATTTAAATTAGAGTAGAAATATACATTTGAAATTGAATAATTTCAACTGGATTGTAGGATGAGTCGAGAATGCTTGAATAAAGTATGCATGAATTACTGTGTCTGTTAACCAGTACTTCCTCTTCCTGCAGTACCTGGAACAGCCTTCATCCAAATTGTTTGAAATTGGCAGTGCTAGTAATGAAAACAGCATGGAGCTGCATCCGCAACGAGAACAACACGTTGAGTAGAAAGAGAATACGCTGAGGATAGGATGCTGAAACGTCATTACCGTTATATTCATCATTTTAACCAGAGCCGTGTTTTATGGCGATATTTTAATTTCAGTTATAATTTTGCAGAAAAATTATAACTGAAGTTGTACTTTATGGTGGTATTTAAATTCGTGAAATATTTATTTATTTTGTTATTTTACGACGCTGTATCAACATCTAGGTTATTTAGCGTCTGAATGAAATGAAGGTGATAATGCCGGTGAAATGAGTCCGGGGTCCAGCACCGAAAGTTACCCAGCATTTGCTCGTATTGGGTTGAGGGAAAATCCCGGTAAAAACCTCAACCAGATAACTTGCCCCGACCGGGATTCGAACCCGGGCCACCTGGTTTCGCGGCCAGAAGCGCTGACCGTTACTCCACAGGCGTGGATTTCGTGAAATATCTCCAAAAATTCTTCATAATTAGAATGGTTCTTTAATGCAAATATTTTAATTTCGTCTGAAATTTAAGAAGACGAGTGTCACGAAAATGATATTACATACGTTCACATATTTTGTGAATTCCGAAATAATTTAATTTCTCATGCCATAAGTTACATTCCTGCCTACGTTACAATAATCACATTCGTACATTTAGGTTCATTAACTTATTTTGTGCGAGATCGTGCGTATTTGCTTGGTTTCCGCACAAAACCAATCCGCGGAAAGTCTAAAATTCCACATTCAGTATTCCCAACCTAACACACATTACAATTTCCCTCTTCTTACCGCTTAAGTGACATATTGATTTTACTGCTTTAGGCTTTTAACATATTATTTTTAGAGACGTTCAATACTGTATAGTAATAATTATAACTTGGAAATTTACCACTGCAATTTCACCTAAATTGCACTGTTAATTATTATTTTTAAATATTTCCAAAAATTAAGTAAACTCTACAACTCCACTAAAGTTACTGCATTCGTGATGCAAGTAACATTAAGGAAGCCGTGAAAAAATCAACAAGATTCCAGACTCATCATAGACTGGGGGAAAAAAAGACAAACGTTTATCACGGCCTGCTGGAGTATAGTAAAACAGAAAACATTTTAAAGCAACAATGTTGAAGATAGATATACTTGTTTTCCAAATTTGCCGTCATTGAACAGAAACCAAGATGGAGATTTCATTGCAACTAATTAGAAATTCCTCTTTCAGGTATGTAATAAACGATCTTCGCACAAAATAATGTACGATACACGAGCGGTATGTTTTCTTTCAATTCTCGGAAATTAAAAAAGCTCAACTACATTTCGCTTTTTCAAACTTTTCCTCGAACATGAAAACTTCAACATACCGCTCTTGTAACGCATATTACTATTCCATTGCATATCCATAAGTCATACGGGTGAACAATCTTCCTTGCGCCCGCTTCCAGGAAATCAAAAGGAGGATAGCAATGGCCAAGGAAGCTTTTAATAGAAAAAGGATCATCTTCTGCGGACATCTGGAAAAATAACTAAAGAAGAGACTAATGAAGTGCTTTGTGTGGAGTGTGGCATTGTATGGGGTAGAAATATGGACATTACGACGACGTGAAGGGAAGCGAATAGAAGCATTTGAAATGTGTGTGTGTGTGCGTGTGTCTAATGCGTACCCACTTTACTTTGCGCGATTCGGGTTCCGCATACTGCGGATAGGTGGCAGGACTGTGACTCATTTTCAAATTCCACACCACTTCGGCGGGCCACGTTATGCATTTTGTCTCTCTGTGAAGAGTTATGTCGTGTACTAGGGTGAGTGTATGTTAAGTGTTCGTGTAAGTGTAGTGTAAGGAATGGGTGAGGATGATGATGAAGGTGAGGAAGGGAGAAGGGAAAACCCGGTACCGGCACGTAGCCTACTCCTGTCGAAGAGCACCAAGGGGGCCGCCAGGCTTAACGTCCCCATCCGACGGTCGAATCACTATCAACAGTAACATTCTATGTTTCCCCTTCATATGCACTGCGGAGAGATTTGGATTTAACCCAGGCATATGGTGCACAATTTAGTGATAAGAAGTTCTGCACCGCCATCTCTCCTAGTCCTGAGGTAGAAATTTTACAAGAAAATTTCTGACCCCGCCGGAAATCGAACCCGGGCCGGTTAGTCTAGACGCAGACACGCTACCACAGAGCTAACTCTGCGGACGCATTAGAAATGTAGGTAGGAGAAGACTGGAACGTGTGAAATGGACAGGCAGAATAAAGAAATGAAGCTGTGTTGGAAAGAGTGGGTGGAGAAAAAATGATGCTGAAACTGATCAGCAAGAGGAAAAGGAATAGGCTGGGTCACTGGCTGAGAAAAAACTGCCTCCTGAAGGATGCACTAGAAGGAATGGTGAAAGGGAGAAGAGTTCGGGGCAGAAAAAACAATGACAGACGACATTATGCTATATGAATCATATGCGGAGACTAAGAGGAAGGCAGAAAATAGGAAAGATTGGAGAGTGCTGGATTTGCAGTGAAAGACCTGTCCTTGTACAGAAGAATATGAATGAATGAATGTGAAACATGTAAAAGTTTTACAATAAAATTGTTAAATGAAATGGAGAACCATGAAAGAATTTATTATATCTAGCTGTATATAATATATTATTAATCACAACACAAAAGGAATGCGATAGTGCTTTTTAAGTTGTGAAAGAATGTATTTCCTACAAATATGATCGGTTAAAATAAATTCTGCCAGAATTCTTAAAAATTCAATTCCACATGAATTTATTACAATCTAATAAAAATGTGAAGTCTCTACAACAGATAGATATATATCGGAACTCCAAGAAGAGTAGTTTTATAAAATTTTAATTTGATTTCTTTCGTAACTTTCTTCACTGAAGTTTTTCTTCTTTTTATAGCACCTGGTAGCTGTTGGAAAATTAATAGTTCAAAACTTACTTACTTACTTAAAAGACAAAAAATTAAGCACTTTATTTAAAATTTACATTCGACAATGTCAATTCAGGTCGATGAGGTCAGGGCGTTCCATAACGTTGAAACTGCTGAAGCTAGTCTTGTAAAAGCTTTTAAACTAAAAGGATATTCGAGAAAAGACATGAGAGACAGTACAGCACATTGGACTGAGAATGTTAGGAGAACCGTTGTGGACAAAATATATTTCATAGATAGTAAGAACAATATCTTAAATGTTTGTCGACTTATCGTAACTTACTGTTGTCAAGAAATTTAAATTTAAATTATTTATGTAATGTACCGTACTTCTCAACTACGAAGGTTTCACAGACGACATTAATGCGATAGAGAATGTGGGAAATCAAACTGTTCTGACAAAACTTGCCCTCAAATTGCTTTGTCTTCCACTCATGTCAATATTTTAAAGGTTAATTTTTAAATCCATTATTTATCTAGCGATGGTAAAATTAATGCTAGCGAGATTGCATTTTGGAAGGTTTAATCAATCAATTTAGGGCATTTCAAAACCTAAGAGGTTTTTAGCCTCATTCACGATATATCGCCATTCGTCTCTATTCTCTGCATCTTCTTGTCGTCCTCCCACTGTAGAAAGATTATCATATACTTGGTCCTGCCAACGGGGACGAGGTCTACCAAGAGGTCTCTCTCTTTCATCTTGGAGAATAGTCGAAAACTTTTCGTAGAAGAGAGCCTTCATCACGCCGTAGAACGTGTCCAAGCCAACGTAGTCTTCGACTTTTTCTTAAGGCTATTATGTCCGGATCTTTATAAATATCCCTTAGTTCCCTGTTGTTCAAAATTCTCCAGGTGTTATTTTCTTGAATGGGACCAAAAATCTTCCTCAAGATTTTGTTCTCAAAAGTAAAAAGGAATTTTGTTGTTATTTTTTTGTTAATATCCACGTTTCACAGAAATATGGGAGAGTTGGTAGGATTATTGTTTTATAGCATCTTAATTTTGATAATCTAGAAAGGAGTTTAGAACTAAGCAATTTATGAAGGGAGTAGTAACACTTATTTGTCGTAATGAGTCTATGATCAATTCCTTTCCCAAATAAACCTGTTTCATTAATTATACTTCCTAAGTATTTAAATTCAGTAACTTTTTTAAACTCCCAATAATCTATTATAAGTGACCCTCTATTATTTGAGGTATGTGATATAAGTTATTCATGTATTTAGTTTTATCAAAATTAATTTTTAACCCTGTTATTCTTGTATTTTGGAAGGTTAAGTCCGAAATCCGTCTTTCAGTTGGGAATATTAGGAAGAGAACAAAACCAAGTGAGGAGCATAGTATCAAAGTTAGACAACCCCCCCCCTTTTTTTTTTTTTTTGCAATTTTGAGATATTGATTGTTTCTCATACAATTTTGTGTGCTGAATGCGATTCTGGAACTGTTTAGGTTCAAAAACGAACAGAGCAGAGGGAAAATAGCACTTAATTGTGCGCTTTAGAATCAAAATATTAAACAAATTCACTGTGGCCTGGTTTCAAATTAGAACAATTTCATCACTAGCCAATGAGAAGCCCACATTCGTATCACCTTTTTCCATTATGCATCGCGAATCCAGCATGGCTGATTGTTTATGCAATCAGTTTGTGGATGAATAAGTAGGCCTACTATTTTACGTAAATTTGCTTTGGAAAAGAGTTAGAGAAGACTTAGATTCAAAAGTAGACAATTTCGCTTTAAATATACCTTCGTTTGGTTTCAAAAAACCGACATCTCCACTTTAAATATGACTTCATTTGGTTTCAAAAACAGACTACACCATGACTTAGTTTCAGAGATGGACAACTCCACTTTCTGAACTTAAATTTCGATCTGAAAATTAATTTTAATCACATTTTGAGACTGAAAAAATATTTCTATGACCCATGAGAACGATTAAAAAAATGTACGTATAATGGTAACATTGGTTTCTAAGGATCTAGTTCTTCGCCTCTCCAGTAAAAAAAGCAAAAGTGGAATTGTCCAACTTTGATACCAATATAATCATCTCAAATCGGAATCGAACTCAAACCTGAGAGTATCATCCAATTATGGGTCTCGCTTGCTAATCTCTAGGCTACGCGAGCAGCAGAGGGATTCAAACCCAGTCCCTTTTTTTAAGAAGTTGTCAGCTGTTTCAGCTGCAGTTTTTTACCTGGTTATTTAACGACGTTGTATCAATTACGAGGTTATTTAGCGTCGATGGGATTGGTGATAGCGAGATGATATTTGGCGAGATGAGGCCATGGATTCGCCATAGATTACCTGACATTTGGCTTACGGTTGGAGAATACCTCGGAAAAAACCCAACCAGGTAATCAACCCAAGCGGGAATCGAACTCGCGCCTGATTGCAACTCCGGAACGGCTGAAAGCGCATTTTTTAATTGTCTTGAAAGATAAGTTTCTGAAATCCTGAATCACCTGCTCCCATATTTTACAAGAATTATTTACACTTTTTTTGAAAATTTGGAATTTGATTTGACTTTCGATTATGAAAATAATATTTAATTCTTGTCATATCTTCGTCGCGATATTGACTGGGATAAATGAATTCTTTTATTGACCAAAGGTATATCATATGTGCTACCATTATAATACTTTACTACATGTTTTGCCAACTACGATCAAGACGTGTTCAATGCCAATGTTTAACGGCTGCCAAAAGTTTTTCATTTGGTCAATTTTAATACTTTCTGTATTCTTAAAATTCATTGCCAATTACGAAGAAGAAATTTTTATCTTTCAGCTGAGTTGACTACCACCAAGTTATTGGCAAAGAAATGTGCAGTTGGTAATCTTTAATCATACTATATGAAAGTAAAGAATGCTATTCTAACCTATTACAAAAATTTTGAAAAATCATTTGACTAAAATGAGTGTTGTACCTGGACTTTCTACAAAAATTGTAAAAGTGTAAGCGGGATATCTTCACCAGAAATAAATGGGGATTGTCTGCCTCATAGTGAGAGACCTACATCAGGAAATCATCTGTCAAAAAATTCTATTAGAAGTACGGCACAAAATTGAATAAAAATTAAATATCCCAGCCATGGAAATGGGTCACTTACTACTTTACAGCAATTGATATTGACTTTTTTAAGTCGTTACGCAACAAATTAATTTTACATTGTTTCTCTGTCATCTTACTGTACAAGATGTATTTGACATTTCTTCCATCAGCCATTGTATTTTAAATGACATGTCTAAACTCTCCAATTAACTTATTGAACATCGTCTATAGTTTTTTTTTGTGTAGATATGCCTTCTTTTTCTTAATGTTCATTTTCATAGTTTCCCGCAAAAGTGAAGTAATAATTTGCAACAAATGCGTTTTATAGAGAAGTTTACCAAAGCTCAAATATCGTCAAACCTTGTATTTAGAAAGGAATATTTTACGGGTAAAAATATTAGACTACTGTTGTACTTATCAATAATCATAGTGCTTAATGTAAAACAAATCAAATACTGCTTAAAAATATACTTTTCAAATGACACAAAAACTACAGGGTGTCATACTGAATACTGAATCGACGTTTATATTCAAAGATGGAAGAATAGTTGGAAGAAGAGCAGTTTGACTTCAGGAAGGGAAAAGATATGGGAGATGCAATTGGACCGCTACGAACAATCAGCGAAAGAAACTTAGAGAAGAATAAAGAAGTGTATATAGTATTTGTGGACTTAGAAAAAGGCGTTTGACAGAGTGGATTGACATAAACTGATGGGGATCCTAAAGAAAATTGGTGTAGATTGGAAAGAGAGGAGGCTGTTTAGTAACCTTTATATGAAAAAACGAGTCAAAGTCAGGATAGGAGAAGAAATGTCAGAAGGAAGTGACATAGGGAGAGGAGTACGTCAAGGATGCCCTTTATCATCTACCATGTTCAACATCTACTTGGAGGATTTAATGAAAAACTGTTTTCAGAACATGGGAGGAGTGATAGTAGGAGGAAGAAGAATAAAGTGTGTAAGATTTGCTGATGATATGGCGTTGTTAGGAGACGGGGAGATGATACTAAGGGATATGCTACTGGAGCTAAATGACAGCTGTGAGCAGTATGGAATGAAGTTAAATGCCAACAAGACGAAGACCATGGTCATAGGAAGAAAACTAACGAAGGTAAACTTGCGAATTCTAAATGAGGCAGTACAGCAAGTGGACAGCTTCGTATACTTGGGATGTACTATAAGCCGTAACATGAGCTGCTGCCAAGAAGTCAAAAGGAGAATAGAAATGGCAAAGGAAGCTTTTCATAGAAAAAGGAGCATCTTCTGCGGACCCTTGAAGAAATAATTAAGGAAGAGACTAGTGAAGTGCTTTGTGTGGAATGTAGCATTGCATGGGGCAGAAACATGGACATTACGACGAAGTGGAAAGAAGCGAATAGAAGCATTTGAAATGTGGATATGCAGAAGGATGGAGCGTATGAAATGGTCAGACAGAGTAAGAAACGAAGCTGTGTTGGGAAGAGTAGGTGAAGAAAGAATGATGCTGAGAAGAAACTGGTCACTGGCTGAGAAGAAACTGCCTACTGAAGGATGCACTGGAAGGAATGGTGAACGGTAGAAGAGTTCGGGGCAGAAGAAGATATCAGATGATAGACGACATTAAGATATATGGATCATATGCGGAGACAAAGAGGAAGGCAGAAAATAGGAAAGACTGGAGAATGCTGTGTTTGCAGTGAAAGAGCTACCCTTGGGCAGAACACTATGAATGAATCGCCACAATTCTTAGCATCGCCACAGATACACTTGATTGTACTTGTCACTATCTCTCTCACTAGAGAGTTATTGAAATTTATATTTTCCCCGCCATTCAAAAAATATTTTGATATGATACCTCTTGCACAAAATGGGAGATCTATAACTGAAACTAGATTAATATATTTCAGTATTATTTGTATTTATCCTGGTAATAATGAACAGTTTGACTCGTAGACTTTTTGTTTTTCAGCATTAACTTCCCATGATTGTATGAGAAGATTCGAAGAGAACGGCAGTTACGTAGACCTTCGGCTCCCCCTCCTACCAATAATGCACAGCACAATGCCAATACGGCTGTTGCTGTCGTCTGCGATACAACGACCTTTTCTGTTGATTTTCGAGTTCATTTTTTTCTGGTTATTATATGCTTATTTAAGTTGTGTTAACTCTCGCTAGTGGTTTTATATTTTATTTTATCCGTATTAGTATTTATTTTATTATTGTAAATGTTTTTGTTTTATTACTATTACCTTTTTTATTATTATTATTATTATTATTATTATTATTATTATTATTAATTAATTTGTATTACTATCTTTGTATCATCTCCATCACGGATATTCTATTATTATTATTATTATTATTATTATTATTATTATTATTATTATTGTTATTACTACTTCTAACATCAACTTTATTATTGATCTCTTTAAAATTTATGTAGACTACTGGACTGTACCCGAGCACGAGCATATGCTCACTTCGGGTATATATTCGTATGTATCATTTCAAATGTAAATTGTGAATATATTTGAATTTGAATTTGAAATTTGAATGACGAGATAATGTATTGCAATCTCACTTGGGATTCTAACGGGCAGGTACTATTGCCTACTTAGCAGGAATCATCGTGAATCGAGACAAAGCTGGCCGGTAAAATTTGCCTGGAGCCATTTTAATCATGGAAATATGTCGTAAAATTACAAGATACTAGTGGTCTTGTTTTCATTTAAAAAAAAACTTACGAGGATATTTATTGCCCTTAAAATTCTATTCCACTAAATCTGGTTTGAATCCACGTACTTGGGATCCAGTGGCGACTATGGTAACCATTATATTTCCGAGAACAACTAGGAGCATGACATGAAAATGACAAATCCTAAATGATTTTGAGAAGATATAAATTTTACTTATTTTTATTAATTACTGTATCTCTACAAATATTTATACAACTTATTTCAAACGGAAAATACTTCAGATTGTTTGTGTTTAAGGAAAAATACTACTCCACATAAGAACTGCTGTTCCTTTACTAATAATCTTTGATGACCATTTTTAGAAGGAAAATATTCGACCTTGGGTAACCAAGGTGTCTTTTACTTAGCAGACAAAAAAAAAATATGTCGTAAGACAGTTGATACATCGTTGTCGAACAACATCCAGGACTGCTTCTTCATTAGTTATCGTTGCCGCTAATTACTTTTCATGACAAGTTGGTCAGTGACAGGTTAATGAAGTCCTGACCCTTTGTCTCGTAGCGGTCTAATAAGTACCAGGTACCTGGAACGTCATTTGCAATAATTTTAAGACCTGTCCCCATTCTTCCTTTCCACACTTCTCCGTAGAAAAGAAATCGGGTCTAGAGAGCCACTCTTTGCGATGTAATAGCTAAATAATTTGCCCACTAAGTTAGAACCTTACTTTAAAATATCCTTCGCAGTCATATCGTGTGCTCATTTCAAAACTTTCCACAATGAATAATAAATTTTAAATGTGCAGGGGATATGATTTTGGGAAAAAGCCTGTAGATTTAGTTTCCCAGGCGGAAATTCAAAACCACTTCTGACTGAATTTTCTGTTCCACCCCTGAATCTCTATCTTCAGACATATCATTTTAAAGGGGATGGTAAAACCTACCCATCTACTAAATAATAATAATAATAATAATAATAATAATAATAATAATAATAATAATAATAATAATAATAATGTCCGTTTGTGACAGAATCAGAAACATTTTATCATTTAATGAATTAAAGTTTAGTTAATATTCGACAGTATTATGAAGGTACTGTGATATTACTGTGTGTAAGTTCACACTGTGTCCTTTAAAACTGCCCACAGGTAGAAGTCTGGAGGGATTAAATCCGGAGATCGGTGCGGGAACTCCGCAGCACTTCCTCTTCGTCCTATCCATCTCTGGGTCGTCCTCATTTAATGCGTGGACAAGTCTCGGAATTTAGGCTAAGGCTTCCATTTTTGAGCTCGCAAAATTTGATGAACACTGGATTTGCTGATACCAATCTCACGAGAACATTGCCTGATTGACTTCTTTGGGGATTGTGCAAAAGCCTGCATGACTGCATAAACACTCTCGTTATCGGTGCAACTTCTCTTTCTTCCGCACCGCCCTTTCAACACATCTTGCACCGTTCCGTCGACTTCAAACTTGTCTCGGATTCTTGTGATAGTTAACCTTGTTAGTAGTTGTGTTCCAAATTCAACCCTCCAACGTCGTTGAACCTCAACAACATTCTCCGCTTTCCAATTACATTTCAGTATCCACTTACGTTCATCGAACGATAATTGCACAGCCATGTTTGTTTATAAACAGATGAACACGTTTCCATATTTTCCACTGCCTTCTGAATCATAAACCGCAAAAATCGCATTTCTATCTCATTTCTTTGCTGTGAAATAGTATTTCATAGTGTGTTTACATCAATTTGGGACAGTCTGTAGAATTCAGAATAAAAGACGTAGGCCCAGTTTCACCAACCTTTGTTAAATATTTAACATGTCGTTAAGGCAGTTTAACAGTAAACTTAACGGAAGAGATGTTTCATCAACTGTTGTTACTGCTAACATCATGTTAAACCCACTGTTAAATTAATATAGCATACTCCCGCAGTTAAATCCTTAACGTCCTGTTACAACGTCAATCATGGCTGCTAGAGAACATATGTTACGAGCCGTATTATTATATCTAGATATATTTGCAGTGAAAACAATTAGCTGCAATCACTGCTTCAGCATTTTTAATAATTCAGAATAGATATGTTCATAAATACTCAAATGACTGATATTAATATTAGCACTGCATCCACAGTAAAGAGAAGGTATGTGCTATGCGCTTATTAACGTAAGCATTTCTGTGATTATTATTCCGTGTTAATACACAGATACAATTGCAATTTTCAAAACGATTATTTAACAGTTCACATGTAATTATGTTAGGTATATAAGATATGAAAATAATGTTAACGCTTCCCATTGTAGTATTCAGCATCACAATTATCTTTATTTTCTATTGGTTCTATTTGATCCTGGATAATTGAAAAAATCTTCGCACAAATATCAACTTTGAAAGTACCATCGTCAGTTTTAAAACGTTCCACTATATCTTGTGCATGACTCGTCTTAGCATTTCTCTTAATATTTTCATAACATTGATTTCTTTCATAGTTCGCGTTTTCACATCCAAAATGCCGATTGAAAATTTTGGGTTAAAGAGATCCATGATTCTTCCTTTTTCCTAATGAAAGTTCCATCACTACTTTTGAATTCAATTGCATTTATATAATTGCTAGATTTACTAAAATAATTATATTTCTCATATGATGTAAAATTACTGCTCCTAACACGATTCTTTTTCTCGATTTTCGTTGTAATTATGTTAGTCTTCTTCTTCTTCTTCTTCTTTCTCTCAGTTTAACCTCTCCCTTCTAGGTGCATTTACACGACCCACGCCACCCTGGCCTTACAGGGCCGTGACCTATCGGGAGAGGTATTAATCTATGGATCACATACATACTTTTTTGACCACACAAGGACATGGAGGGCCTCCCCGGATGAGGGATCAGCTCTATGCCAGGGCCACCTCCGATACAACACAAACATTTAAGACATTACACAGCATTCACTCACACATATGAAAGGATTAAGGGAAGGATCGCCGTCCATGGCCGGACTTTCAAGAGGTACAATCCCGGCATGTGTCTGGAAATAACTGAGGAAACTATGGAAAACCTCAGTTAGGATTGCCGGCCCCTGGGATCGAACCCCGGACCTCCCGAATGCGAGGCCAGCCCTCTACCACGCCGCTAGCCCGCTCGGTTATGTTAGTCTTCAATACTTTCATAATGTAAAAAATACAATTTTCCGCTAAAAATAAATTACTACACCAATTAAAGACACATTCAGTAAACTTTCATACAATTACTGCTTCTTTAATTCCTGTTGCATTACTTTTAAAGTCATGTTACCTAACCAAAGTACCTCAAATGGTTGGTGGAACACTATTACACTAACAGGATGTTTAATTTTTAACAACACGTTAGTTAACATGCTGTTAGCGTTATTTTAACGAAGCTTGGTGAAACTGGGCCTAACTTTACCAACATGTAAAATAATAAATATAACGGACATAATGCATTTTTAAGCGGTAGTAGAGCTCAAGACTGTGGCTTCCATAAAACAATGAAGCCAAAAAAAACAGATAATTAAACAAATAAACGCTCACATCTGCTGCAGCCTGCGACAATAATTGTCCAATAGCTGAGCGTTCATTACAATTCTCGTGCGTTATCCGGCGGGGCACTATAAATCTCGCCTGATAGTAGCACCAGTTCTATTTTCAAGCGAGTAAGTCACTGCGGTGACAAGCTAAGAGATCTGAGAGCTGATGGAGCCTCTGTAAGTCGCAGCAGCAAGGATATATATCCTCAGTTCTCCCTATAACAATGCTCGTCATTAGTGCCGATGTTCGCGAGTTTAAAGTCTGGCCGAAGGCGTTGAACTTCTTAAGGGCGAATGAATCCCAAGCACAGCTTCCGTCGGAAGGCAGCTCACAAGCAAACATTGCTTATACTGTACAAGGACATCATTTTATTTTTACTTCAATTTTTATTGTACCTGAGTTTTTGAATGTACTTCACTCCCACCCCTTCTACTAATGAAGTTCAACCGTCCTCCACACAGATCCAAGACTTCAAATACAGTCATAGTAGCCTTACGGTCATAGTAAACAGTACGTTCCAAAAATATGTTCGCGTTTTCCAGTGACGAAAGAGCTTTCAGTATTGAATCATTTTCGCACAGGTACTGTTGTCCATTTGCCTACGTCGCATCCCGGTTTCCCCCACCAGCTTTTATTCGCCAGCTAGTGGGTGGGCTGTCTTAGCTCTTTTCTGAGAACATTAATTTGTTAGGAATTGGACGTCTATGTATTATGATACAACTGTTTAAAATAACTTAAATAAAAGGGCCTCGTTAAGTAATTAACTGTCACGTGATTTCCTCCCTTTCTACGACCCTACGACATAACCACTTGGACGGACAGTAGATAGCATGTCTGAGTAATTTTATCTTTTCGGATTGGGCAGAAGTGAAGATTGAATTTACAGTACGTAAGGTACTCTTTTATAGAGTAGGTACAGAATTATTTCAACATGAGTTACTAGTACGAAGGACGAAACTGGTGATTGGGATTAGGTACAATAGTCTATAGTGCGATAATATGCACATTAGAACTGAAGCCTGTATCGAAATGAACGGTCACCATTTTAAAAAATGTGTTTAAATATCCATATTATGATTATTTTTCAATTTAACTTCATTCTCTATATTGTACGCTAATGTGCTGTAGACAGTATAAAATACACTTCATAATGAATACGTCCATATAGACAGCTCAGTTCGTGAGTAAAAACACTCATAGTTAATACTGTACTGTATTTTTATTAAACAAAAACCTAATGAAAATCATCAATCTCAAAAGCGCAATATTTCCTAGTTTACGTAGATGGATGAACTACTTTTCTTCCCTCCTATACCTAGTAAAGTGATTTGTTTGTAGGCCTATATTACGCCAGTATCATCGAACTCCAGTCGTGGAAGGGGGTAGCAAACGGCGTTGATCCAGAGGTATTATAGGCAAGTTAATATTAAAAATGTGAGTAAAAATAAAATGCTGCCACGGTAAAAATTTTGGGAATTCGAGCGCAATTACAAGGGCTTTAAAAATAAGTTTCCCTGGGGCCGTTTACAGAAAGAAAACACAATTTCATTGAACAAATTTATTGGAACAGATATAGCAATTGTTGAGCTGTTTTTCAACATATTCCCAATCGGAATTGAGACATTTGTCATACCATGGGCTCAATAGAGAAGTGCAGATGTCTGTCATACACTAGTTCCGATCCCAGACGGCAGATTTCTATGACAAAAGGATACAAAAGTTGATCCTATGGCATGACAAATGTCTCAATTCCGGCAGTATGCGTGATCAGAGGACGAGCCACCTGGTTCACAATAGAATGACTTGTTGAAGTAATAAAATTTGTTTTGTTGTATGTCTGATTATGCGCACTGCCTCCTTTCTGGGATTTATACAGTATCTGTGCAATAATTTTTTTATAAGACTGTATATATAAACATGAAACGTTTTCAATGGTTGAAATATATATAAAAAATCGCAGCTTTTAATGAAGATTGTAAACCATTATTTGTGAAAAACAAAAACATGACTGTAATGAATTTATATATTCTAGAGTTAATTTTGCATCTTAAAGATAATCTTCAGACTTTGACATTAAGAAATGGTATTCATCCCTATGACACAAGTCAAGAAAATAATTTTAATATCATAAGATGTAGACTTGCTAAATCCCCCCCCCCAAAAAAAAAACCGTTTGTCAAATGTCATTAAAGGTTGCAAATGAATTTCCATCACATATTTTTAATTTAAGCAGAGCTGCTCTCAAATTTTACATCTCTAGTTGGTTAATTTTAAATCCGTTTTATAATCTTGACGAATTTTTTGATTGTACAATCTCTTTGTAATTGTTCCATTTTAAATGATCTTGTCTATACATTTTGTTTTCAGACGTGTAATTTAAACTATTAAAATATAGGTTGCTAGTAGAACTGTTTTTATTTTTTATTTTAGTAGGTTATTTTACGACGCTTTATCAACATCTTTGATTATTTAGCGTCTGAATGAGATGAAGGTGATGATGCCGGTGAAATGAGTCCGGGGTCCAGCACCGAAAGTTACCCAGCATTTGCTCATATTGGGTTGAGGGAAAACCCCGGAAAAAACCTCAACCAGGTAACTTGCCCCGACCGTGAATCGAACCCGGGCCACCTGGTTTCGCGGCCAGACGCGCTGACCGTTACTCCACAGGTGTGGAATAGTAGAACTGTTGGTTTTTACTTGGTTATTTAACGACTCTGTATCAAGAAGGAGGTTATTTAGCATCGACAGGTTTGGTGAATGCGAGATGAGGTCGAGGATTTGTCATTTATCTTACGGTTGGAGAAAACCTCGGAAAACCCCCAACCAAGTAATCAGCCCGAGCGGGAATCGAACCCGCACCCGAGCGCACCTTCTGGTCGGTAGATAAGCGTCTTAACCGACTGAGCTACCCCGATGACTTAGAACTGCTGTTAAGATCTGGATTATGCGTATGGATTTTGACAGCAATGCTGTGAATTTTGATATAAGGTAAGTAGGCTAAGACTGAAAAACCAATATACTGTAAATATATTCCCGCTAATGTCCTTTATTAAACCTATTTATTATGCACCAGTAATGTCTTTAAAATATAGTTTCAAGTTTATTTTCCTTGATACTTATTTACTGTAATTTTAATTGCAAATTTATGAATATTAATTGCATTCTCGCTCGTTGCCAGGTGATGGTGGCGCTATGAAACTCGAAACTTGGCCAGAAACGGGAACAGCTAAAAGGCCAGGTGCTTCTGGTTTTCGGTCATTTAGACGCAGGACAAGTTCAAGGTACGCACAGAGAATAGGAGAACGTTTACATTAACAGAATCTAAATTAACTTCAGAATTTATATTTATATCATAAGCAATATTCCGGTAATAAATTTTAGTACAGAAACTGCAAAAAGTAAAGAAGGCGTACAGTACGTCTTCTCTTGTACTCTATAAACTCTATTATGCAAGCATACGTGGTTTTTAATTTTTTTAGTTGGTTATTTAACGACGCTGTATCAACTACGAGGTTATATATCGCCGATGAGATTTGTAATAGCGAGATGAGGCTGAGGATTCGCCATAGATTATCTGGCATTCACCTTACGGTTGAGGAAAACCTCGGAAAAAACCCTACCAGGTAATCAGCCCAAGCGGGGATCGAACCCGCGCCCGAGCGCAACTTCAGACCGGCAAACAAGCGCCTTAACCGACTGAGCCACGCTGGTGGCCTCATGCATGGTACCTATGTATTTATTCTCATACTTTTACGTGACATTTTTCCCCCCAGTAGCGGGTACTTTGATTCTGAGTCATTCACTCAAGTGTCCTGCATTTATAAGTAACGCTGAAATGCTAGGATTCTTTTCGCCACCGCTTTACCGATGACCTGGGTACAGCATAGGAGACGAATAATGTTTTTAAATAAATTAAATTTAAGATATTCGCGTTGTTCTCCTTGCAATAAAGGTAATAAGATTTTTGTGTTTTGCAAAGATGTAAGAGGTAAGTCCCTGCCATGGACATGAACATCATGATTATATTATAAAAATTCCAACCAAAATGACATCTTTCTCGCATCGGAATTATCTTACTGAATGCAATTCATGCTTGATATTTTCTCTGTTATAATTTAATTGAGCTTCTAAACTCATGTTTGTTGTCGTAAGATAATTTTTTATCGACCTTCGGTCTCGGAAAAAAATATCGTAACATACATTCGTTAAGCTCAATTAAATTATAGAGAAACTATCAGCACTCGTTGTATTATAGCAGATAATGTTTTAGTACTTTAATTTTTATTATAATTCAAGGGTTCAGAGCCATAGTGGGTCAAACGCCATCTATTAAAAACGGAGAAAGCAAGGGTTAAAGTTAAGTGAATACCATAGTTTAATGAAGTTTCATATGTCATATAGTTTTAATATGCAATCTTTATATTCTTGCTATATGTTTCATTAAACTATAATAATCACTTAATTTTAACCCTTGTTTTATTCGCTTTTTATTTATGGCGCTTGGCCCACTATGGCTTTGAACCCTTCAATTCTAAATTTAATATTAATTGTAATTATAATTTTAATAAAATTGTATTCTTAATATTGTAGCTGTAATCCCCGGGGGAAGAGACGGCCTGATGGTCTTATGTCTATCACGTTAAATAAAATAAATAAATACTATAGACTTGAGATTTCAAGTACATTTTTTAATCACCTAAGTGGACTTTACAAAAAATTATGATATTATTGGAGATCATCAGTGTGGAATTGGGCGTAATAGATCAACTATTGATCAGATATATTGTATTCAACAGATAATGGAGAAAAATGGGAATATAAGTGTACAGTGCATAAGTTATTCATAGATTTAAAAAAGGTATATGACTCGGTTAAGAGAAACGTTTTATATGATATTCGTATTGAATTTGGTATTCCCAAGAAACTAGTTCGATTAATTAAAATGTGTCTCAGTGAAACGTACAGCAGAGTCCGTATAGGTCAGTTTCTGTCAGATGCGTTTCCAATTCACTGTGGGCTGAAGCAAGGAGATGCACTATCACCTTTACTTTTTAACTTTACTCTAGAGTATGCCATTAGGAAAGTCCAGGATAACAGAGAGGGCTTGGAATTGAACTGGTTACATCAGCTTCTTGTCTATGAGGATGACGTGAATATGTTAGGAGAAAATCCACAAACGATTAGGGAAAATACGGGAATTTTATTTGAAGCAAGTAAAGAGATAGGGTTGGAAGTAAATTCCGAAAAGACAAAGTATATGATTATGTCTCGTGACCAGAATATTGTACGAAATGGAAATATAAAAATTGAAAATTTATCCTTTGAAGAGGTGGAAAAATTTAAATACCTGGACGCAACAGTAACAAATATAAATGATACTCGGGAGGAAATTAAACACAGAATAAATATGGAAAATTCCTGTTATTATTCGGTTGAGAAGCTTTTATCATCCAGTCTGCTGTCAAAAAATCTGAAAGTTAGAATTTAAGAAACAGTTATATTTTATCGGTTGTTCTGTATGGTTGTGAAACTTGGACTCTCATTGTGAGAGAGGAACATATGTTAAGGATGTTTGAGAATAAGGTGCTTAGGAAAATATTTGGGACTAAGATGGATGAAGTTACAGGAGAATGGAGAAAGTTACACAACGCAGAACTGCACGCATTGTATTCTTCACCTGACAGAATTAGGAACATTAAATCCAGACGTTTGAGATAGACAGGGCATGTAGTACGTATGGGCGAATCCAGAAATGCATATAGAGTGTTCTTTGGGAGGCCGGAGGGAAAAAGACCTTTAGGGAGGCCGAGA
This sequence comes from Periplaneta americana, assembly GCF_040183065.1. Classification (NCBI taxonomy): domain Eukaryota; kingdom Metazoa; phylum Arthropoda; class Insecta; order Blattodea; family Blattidae; genus Periplaneta; species Periplaneta americana. The sequence goes on along the minus strand of NC_091127.1, from coordinate 29,221,210 downwards.
CGTAGATGGGAAGATAATATTAAAATGGATTTGAGGGAGGTGGGATATGATAATAGAGACTGGATTAATTTTTCTCAGGATAGGGACCAATAGCGGGCTTATGTGAGGGCGGCAATGAACCTCCGGGTTCCTTAAAAGCCAGTAAATAACTAAATAGGCTACTTGAGAAAACACTGCCGTATCAAAAATTCTGTGAGTAGCTTAAATCTTATACAGTTCAGAAAATTCTGTTTTATAAACTTCTCCTTTCCGTCCTTATCGATGCGATGACCGGAAGAAAGAGTCAGTGTTTTCCGTAACGAATGAATGGGTGTTGCGTAATAAGTCGTGGTTGGTGCATTCCGATCGTTTATCCATGTGGGAACGCCGTGCAACGTTCAATTTACTTTTTCTCGTTATAATGAATCGGGTTTTATCGCGGCTGCACTTTGACTCCCTGAGAACTGAAAATAGAAGAAACAAAGCGACATGAATGCGCGGTTCGAGGTGTGGCTTATCACACCAGGTGCCGGGCATATATCGTAATGTTGCTGAAATGCGTTCTTTACAGCTGCCTTTGGAGCTACTGAACGTGAGAGTAAAGTGGAATTCTTAATAAGGGATGTGGTTAAGTACATACATAAACACCTGTATCCATTGCCTAGTTAAGGGGTCGGTAAAAATGCCTACATTTCATTCAAGTTAACACGGTCACACATTTCTTTTATTATACCAGATGATATGTTTGAGAGCCCCAATCAACTGATGACATTCATACAATAAACTGACATTTTAAAAATAAATTACAGCTATTTCGCTGTTGCTTAGTCAACTGTCCGAAGACAGGTCTGAATCACTTGTGAAGTGTTACCAAAAAGGCATCACTTATGAGACAACTAGACCAGGAAATAAAGGGTTATGGTGGCCACTGTATTTATTCATTCATTCATTCATTCATTTGTTTATTCATTTATTAATTTATTTATTGAAATGTTTGTGAAAAAGTTTATTAACTTATATACTTCTATGTATTTACTTATATTTAGGCCTAGTAATTAATTTATCTGCTTCATTTATTATCAATATGATGACTATTATTATTATTATTATTATTATTATTATTATTATTATTATTATTATTATTATTATTTACTTACTGGCTTTTAATGAACCCGGAGGTTCATTGCCGCCCTCACATAAGCCCACCATTGGTCCCTATCCTGAGCAAGATTAATCCATTCTCTGTCATCATATCACCTCTCTCAAATCCATTTTAATATTATCTTCCCATCTACGTCTCAGCCTCCCTAAAGGTCTTTTTTCCTCCGGCCGCCCAACTAATACTCTATATGCATTTCTGGATTCGCCCATACGTGCTACATGTCCTGATCATCTCAAACGTCTGGATTTAATGTTCCTAATTATGTCAGGTGAAGGATACAATGCGTGCAGTTCTGTGTTGTGTAACTTTCTCCATTCTCCTGTAACTTCATCCCTCTTACTTCTATGTATTTACTTATATTTAGGCCTAGTACTCAATTTATCTATTTCATTTATTTTTATTTTATTTTAGTAGGTTATCAACATCTAAGGTTATTTAGCGTCAGAATGAGATGAAGGTGATAATGGCGGTGAATTGAGTCCGGGATCCAACATCGAAAATTACCCAACATTTGCTCATATTGGGTTGAGGAAAAACCCCGGAAAAAACCTCAACCAGATAACTTGCCCCGACCGGGAATCGAACCCGGGTCACCTGGTTTCGCGGCTAGACGCACTAACGGTTACTCCACAGTTGTGGATTATTTCATTTATTATCAATATGATTAAGACTATTATTATTATTATTGTTATTATTATTATTATTATTATTATTATTATTATTATTATTATTATTATTATTATTATTACTTACTTACTTACTTGCAAATAGCTTTTAAGGAACACGCAGGTTCATTGACGTCCTAACATAAGCCCGCCATCGGTCGCTATCCTGTGTAAGATTAATCCAGTCTCTATCATTATATCCCACCTCCCTCAAATCCATTTTAAGATTTTCCTCCCATCTATGTCTTCAGGTTGCGAATAGAAGAGACAGTCTCCAGATTTGGAGGGTAGCTGCGAGTTTATTGAATAAGCAGTCTCGGACAGCCGATAAGGAGTGGTCCTCCAACTTCGGAGTTGGACGAAGTGCTAACAACCCATCACCGTAGAAAGTGCCAATTATGAAACCCAAACATAAGCCTCGGAATGGGTTAGGCGGGCTTATGTGAGGGCGGTAATGAACCTCCAGGTTCTCTAAAATACATTTGTAAGTAAGTAATTACTATTACTATTTTCTACTTGTACGTACATATACGTATCTATTATTTTCCTCAGAGTAAAACGTTCATCATTCCCTAGCTATTTCAGTTCATATTTTTTTTAATTCCCTAAATTCATCTTCAAAATTTTTGTGACTCCATCCATTCATGTCTTCAGTCTACCGCGCTTCTTTTTTTTTTTGTTATGGATTCAACTTTATTGGTTTCACTTGTGAGGTTCATTCATTCATTCATTCACTCATTCATTCATTCATTTATTCATTTACTTATTTACTTATTTATTTATTTACTTACTTACTTATTTACTTACTTAGTTATTTACTTATTTACACTTATTTACTTGCTTACTTATGTATTTATTTATTTATTTAACGATTTATTGATTGATTTATTTATTTACTCTGGTGTAGTTAAGACTATCAGGTCTTCTCTTCCACAACACTAGAAATACAAATACAATAATAGAAATAAACAGAAAAAAATACACTATATACAAAATAAAGCTACACAAGAAATAAGGAGAGAGAGAGAAAAAATACACTATAAACAAAGTAAAGCCACACAAAAATATACACAGGTTGCAGTCACACAAACTCTAAATGAGTGATTAAGCATCATAATTAATTGTATCCTAACTAATTAACTAACATAAACAAGAAACTTGCAATTTTAATCTAGATTAAAAAAAAAAGACATGTCTACGGACGGACAGTTGACTAAACAACAACATAAAATTATGATCTAGTTAGTCATGAAAACAACAAACAGCTGTCCTGGGCCGAATGCAGCCCAAAAGATTCTCGATCCCTGATCTAGTTGATCAACTTTTTTCCCACTTGGTTAGACTCCAGGGCTACACATATATTTTAGTTGTTTAGCAATTATGAATATAATGAAATAATTCAATGTGGGTGATGAAATACTAGACCTATATCCTTTTCCGTTTCGGAATTTCCAATAAACAATCTGGTGTTATAAAAACGTTGTTATATCAACTCCGTAAGGTTTGTACCATTTCTTGTTAAAAAATATTGCACAGTTGCCTCTATAAGTTGGATTAAAATAACCCGCATGTGTTTTAACTTAATACACTACCTGTAATATTAAATTCCACCAGATCGCAATAATACCACAATGAAGGTAATAATCAAAACTTTTTATTATGTGCAGATGGAGTTGTTTACTTGTAAGGTGTCGTATCTATATTATATGCTATTACGGTCATGTTGCTATAAAGACTAATATACCAAGTTCACTAATTACTAGTAATCAATTTATTACTTGAAGGAAAATTATGTTTCACGAACACTGCAGCGTCTCTTGTAACTTTATTACTTTCTCGTGCTAAATTTTACCGTACCTGATTAACATGTTTCGGCCTGTTATTGGCCTTCTTCAGAACTGATTGTTGCTGGTCTTGGCGCCTTTTGTTTTGTTTGTTGTGGGGGTGTGTTTGTGTAGTGTAATGTGGAGTCAAAGAGTGGGTGTGTTCTGAAATTGAGCTGTGTGTTGAGAATTTCATTTGGATGTGTTTTTGTGTGTCTGTATATTTCGTATTGTTCTAGTGTGTTTAGTTTCTGGCTTTTTGGTTGGATGTGTAGAATTCCCAGGTCTGTGTTGATGTATCTGTATATGTGGTTAGCATTTGTGATGTGCTCTGCATATGTGCGTCTATGTGAGCAATACGACATGCATTCACTAGTCTAGTACAATTCGGGAACGTTCATTTCAAGAGATCTTCCAGCATAAGGGGTATTCTCGATATTAATTTAGGACGCCTTATTGGAGAGTTACGAATATTGTACTCTGACTTAAGAACAGGCTTCGAGACTTCGGACCCAATAGAGCAGTTCAGTGGGAAATCCGCATAATGGCGTACTGAGTATAGTGGTAAAGCGTACAGAGGGTGGAGGTACTGTAGATTGAAAGACAACAAATACGCAAAGGAAACGCTCTGGATTTGAAGGTTCTGATGAATAATTTGGTTTTCATACAAACCTATTTTCAAACTGTGTCTGAAACTATTACACGGTTAGAAATGTCAGAGCAAGAGATGCCGGAAGCCCTCAAATTAGTTGAGGAAATGACACAGAGAATTAATGAGACACCAAGTACACAGATTACTGAACGTGTAAAACAGAAGTGGAAATCAATTTTATGTAAAAATAACGGATATGGAACATTGTGTAATATAGGCCTAAACAGCAAATTAGTGGACATAGAGTCACCCGAGAATAAAGGGCTGTCTCTTAGAGACTGCAATGATGTTAGGTTTTTTCGTTTTGCTCCTATCACGTCATGCGACGTAAAGCACAGCTTTTTACAATACAAACTGTGTTCGGCAGATAACGGAAGAAGATTTACGTTTGAGACACTGAAAATGTATCTTGTAGTAGGTACATTGCAATTTGGTACTGAAACTGCACTTCCTAAAGGCGACCAATAGGATAAATGAAGAAATTAAAATTGCTACATGTTTATTTCCACCATTAACATTGTGTATAAAAACACAAATCCTTATAAAAGACAGGAGAATAAATGCTTTTCACATTATTTTGACATTGTCATAGTGTAACGTATATTTACTTTCAGAATGTGCATATGTGTGTTTCCCCATACTACCGTACTGTATTCTAAATAGCAACGTTGTTACCTCAACACATCTCTACATTTCACTACCTGCAGCGAGTCAACAACCTATAGTACAAGCACAGTAAAATTATTATATCGGGTCCAAAGTCTCGAAGCCTGCTTATGAAGATGATCTATAATATGTAGTGACTTGAATTGGAATATCGGGTATAGAAAGCGAACGTTTTGTCACTCAGTTAACGGTATATCCAAGCATAGAGTTAACCATCTTTAAAAAAATTTGAATGTCTTTAATTTTAATTTTTTATCTGCCATAATATCACCATAAATGTTATTATCTACATGGTGTCAACCATGAACCTGCAACATTTTAAACACATAGGCTACAATTAAAGCAAAAATTATATACAAATAGGTAGGCCTACTTTTAGCTCAGGACATATTATCACACTGGTAGTAGTTGGAGGAAACCTGCCCTCTAACTAGTTTATTTTTCATAAAATCTATTATGCATCTGTCCCAAATCAAGAGTAGTGCCTTTGATAAGAAATTGCCAACAGATCAACCAATGACACAGCCGAAGATCATGCATGGGAGCGGCCCTATGAGGTTCACGCTCTGCCCGCCTTAGCCTTCTCGACGGTAGGCAGGTTGTCTATCGAGATAGCAGCCGCTCCCGACATGTGTCCGCACCGCCGGTCCGGCAACTCTTCAGCTTCGCGGCACGGGCCGGGGCCCCCACTGCAGAAACCCCGCACTATCTTTTTTCTATTTCACGGTTTGTAAACTCTGGCTTCCTGATTCAAAATACATTTCTGATAGCGGAAAAAAAAACTCTACATCTTTTCTTTCTCTTTTTATATTCGTGGTCCTTTCTTTGTTTTTTTCTTTCTTTTCTTCTTTCATTTTCTTCTTTCCTTCTTTTTCTTATTTCTTTTTTATTTCCTTCTTTCTTTCAGTCTTTCTTTCTTTCCTACTATTCTTATTTCTTTCATTCTTTCCTTCTTTCTTTCTTTCTTTCTTTCTTCCTTTCTTTCTTTCTTACCTTCTTTCTTCCTTGCATTCTTTTCTTCTTTCTTTTCTTTCCTTATTTCTTTTTTCTTTCTTTTCTTCTTCCCTTTTTTCTTTCATTCTTTCTTTCTCTCTCTCCTCCTTTCTTTCTCTCTTTCCTCCTTTCTTTCCGTCTTTCCTCCTTTCTTTTTCCTTCTTTCTTTCCTTCTTTTCTTCTTTCTTTCCGTCTCTCCTTTCTTTCTTTCTTTCCTTCTTTCCGCCTTTCTTTCTTTTCCATTTTCTTTCTTTCCTTGTTTCCTTCTTTCTTTCATTTCTTCTTTTTCTCTTTCTTTTCTTCTTTCTTTCCGTCTTTCCTTCCTTCTTTCTTTTTTCCTTCATTCTTTCTTTTTTCTTGCTTTCTTCTTTCTTTCTTTCATTTCTTCTTTCTCCCTTTCTTTCTTTCCTTCTTTCCTGTTTTATTTCCTTCTTTCCTACTTCCTTTCCTTTTCTTCTTTCTGTCTTTCCTTCTTTCTTTCTTCCTTTCTTTTTTCTACTTTTCTTCTTTCTTTATTTTTCTTTTTTCCTTTTCTTCTTTCCTTCCTTATTTCTTTCCTTCCTTCTTTCTTTTTACTTTTTTTCCTTCTTTCTTTTTACTTTCTTTCCTTCTTTCTTTTTTCTTCTTTTCTTCTTTTTTCTTTTCTTCTTTCATGCCTTCTTTCTGTCTTTCCTTCTTCCTTTCTTTTCTTCTTTCCTTTCTTCTTTCTGTCTTTCCTTCTTTCTTTTTTTCTTTTCTTCTTTCCTTCCTTCTTTCTGTCTTTCCTTCTTCCTTTCTTTTCTTCTTTCCTTTCTTCTATCTGTCTTTCCTTCTTTCTTTTTTTCTTCTTTTCTTCTTTCTTTCTGTTTTCTTTTTTCCTTTTCTTCTCTCCTTCCTTCTTTCTTACCTTACTTCCTTCTTTCTTTCTTTCTCTTTTCTTTCTTTCCCTTTTTTCTTTTCTTCTTTCCTTCCTTCTTTCTGTCTTTCCTCCTTTCTTTCTTTTCTTCTTTCCTTTTTTCTTTCTGTCTTTCCTTCCTTCTTTCTTTCTTTCTTTCCTCTTTTCTTCTTTCCTTCCTTCTTTCTTTCTTTCTTTCCTTCTTTCTTGTTCTTTTCTTCTTTTTTCTTTTCTTTCCTTCTTTCTTTCTTTTCTTCTTTCTTTCCTTCTTTTTTTTTCGTAGGAGCTCCAGTAGGCAAGCACCGAAGCTTTAACGTTATTGTGCAACCTTCTTATACTGGGATGATTTTTAAATCCTTAAGATCGCTCTTCAAGCAAGTGATTCACTGTGTGGTGCCATCTTATCTATTCGACTATGACATCCAATTCTGACGAAGTCTGCATGAACAGCAATGCCCCTCCGTCTCCCGCTTTATATGCCGCCTCCTCAGATCGATGGCATCTGTTCGCAATTCACTTGCTTGCGTTATACTGCATCCTTTGACCAGAAAGGCGTACCATCGTAGACTTCGCGACTCACCAAGGCGCCATTTATCCGAGGGAGCTACATTTCCCGGTCTGCCGTAGTCCACTCTTGAAATCCCTTCGTCTCCCAGGGATTTCTGCAGATCCCCCATTTTATGCTCAAAATTGTCGATAGAACTGATTCCTAAAGTACAGATCATTAGTAGTGAATCACCCTGTAGGCCTATTTGAGCCTAAATACAATTAGACTTTACTTGATTGGCAGAAATCAGAAATATATTACAAAAAATTGTTCTGGAGACAATGCGAATCAGCCGAGCGATACTTTATTTTTCGTCAGACATTTCCACTTTTCAGCAGGTGCTTCTAGTGCTCTTTCCTCTCGACAGAGGACCGCACACTCAGCAAGTTCCGCCTTGTCAATATACTGTATCCTTTTTATTGCTGGTACATGCTTGAACGCTTCTGCACTTTATGATTCAGCAGCGTAGAAGTTGTTCACACCGGACACGACAGTTCCTGTGCTGCCCACCCGATCCATGTTTCAAACAACGATTAAAATAAAAACTGTGGAAAGAATTGTATAGGATATAGCGACCGAACAACTTAGCTCTGTGCACAGTAATTATGGGCGTACTCATTCTATCTATCGAACAATTAAAGAAATGTTATAGCCTCATTCTTCAAACGATACCAATCAACACTTCTACAGACTTCGGCGTAAATTTCCAGTTCTGGGTGACAATGTGTCTTCCCTCCCCCTCCTAAATAAAAGAGTCCACAAACTGGGCAACAGTTTTCTGTGGCGATAACAAAACTAGAAATTTGCAGAGGATGTGGGTGTCTGTTAAATGTTTTTGCCAGAGATAATGTTTATAATGTTAACGCTTAGAAAAATAATTATTGTAATTAAAATATTCCAATTAGCCTATCTGATGCAGCTGTGAAAACGTTTAGACAATAAACAGTCCTAATTTGATATTTTATTACTTCCTCTGTAATTCACATTCAAATGTGTAACTGGTGGTATTTATATAATTGTGATAGACTCGACCTTGGCCAAAAATCATTGATGATACACCCGATATTTGCAGAAGGGATGGTTTCTTTTTACGTCCCCTCGTCTCACAGTTCGACTGGTGAGATATGTAAATATTAATATCAGAATGTAACAAATTCGTGGTCAGCTTCTCCAAGAAATGTTTAATTTGGCTTAACTACTGTTAAAATAACAGCCTGTTTATTTTCAACTTTTTATTAATGTATTTTCCATTTCTTCAACGTTATTTTGTTTAAAACATTCAACACTTAAAATATAGCAGTCGTTAACACTATTTTAACCACTCAGTAGTAGTTGGTAATGATTTTGCACATGTAAGGACATTTTTTATAGGTTGATATTATTCTTTAAATTCTGTATTATAGAGTAAGTCATGAAACATGTATAAAATCATAACCTGGTACAATAGGCCATGATCGATAAAGAAGAAGACAAATGAAAGTTGTAGGTAACTACTATAAAATATTAATATTACTAGCCGTACCCGTGCGCTCCGCTGCACCTGTTAGAAATAAATATAAAGTAATTACATAATTAAAATAGGACGTTTGATCCAGGGAACAACTTTTACAACAGCGCAAGATAATCTGCTTCGCTCATTACCCAATTTTTTTTGCATTCCATTTATTGCATATATATTTTATGTATTTTAACACGATTCAATTGAGCATAGTTAAAATTTGAATTATAAAATAATGGATTGCTAAGCTAATGTACTATTACTACATACTAAATCAATACACTCTCGTTTTTCGTTAATTCTCTGAGATTAAAATGAGTATACATAAATATTATTTTAAGAAATACAGAAAACGAATGTACAAAATAGCCTATCAAATTTTCTGTGCATAAGAAGCTATTTTAATCTTACCTGTCCTCGATTTACTCAGACGTTACTGTAATAACATTATAGCATTATGCCCATCTAGAGAAACTACACTTTCCAATGGTGAAATAATAATTAATTATACAAATCGGTTAATTTAGCTTCTGATATTACTTCATACAAGAACAGAAACATTCTCTGTAGGCAGTATTTAATAGCTTTCGATTGTTGACGTCCAAGGCCCCTGTTTCGATTGTTGTTGTCCAAGGCACCTTATAGACGAAGTCATTTGTTCTTAATTCATTGCACCGTCTTAGATGTCGTTATTTTAATTTTAAAACTCATTTATCTCATTAAATATCAGTCCTATCAAAATTTTGTAAGGAATAAAACTCATTGGAAATCATTTTTGAAGAAACTTTTGTTATGTAACATTTTTCACAAAAATCAATAATAAGCGAGATATTTCGATTTATTTAATTCAGGCCCCCTTATAACCCCCATTTTAAATAAAGTATTTTGAATTCCATATAGCCTAAAATCTAAGTTACAACGAACTTAATTTATATTCCAATTTTCATATAAATCGGTTCAGCCATTATCGCGTGAAAAGGTAACAAACATACAGACATACATACAAACAAAAATTTCAAAAATGCGATTTTCGGTTTCAGGGTGGTTAATTATATATCTTAGAACCAATTATTTTTGGAAAATCGAAAATTACCAGAAAAATTTCTCAAAGAAGGAATATTTGCTTAAACCTTTTTAATATAATACTCACTGTGTATTTTCAAACACTATTGACATTGGCTATAGTTAGTTGAAAAAAGCCAGTATCACAGAATCAAAAGTAAATAGTAGATGTTGAATTGGAGTAAGTGGTCTATTTCTGTTTGTAGGATATTCAAATCTGGTTTAAATTTCTTGTAAAATTTTGAGGTCTACTTGTTTTCAAAATCTATATTGTCACAAATTGAGTATCATAGATAGTATATAAATCATCATTCCTAGTTACCTTGCCAATTTGACATCCCACATTTTCTAAGTATTCAATATACAGCCTAATAGCTCAGTATCAAAATAAGCAGCCAATATGATAGTCAGTTCACTTCTGAAGATTATCGTCCCTATATTAGCTTTCCAAAGTGTCTTTTAAATGTTATGTTATCAGTCATTCACGAAACATTCCTTGAAGAGAGACATGAAATATTATTTTCACAACTTCTGTTTGAACAGCTGTGGTGTCATCTGCCATATTTAACTGTCTGTCAAATGAGTTAACTGCCTAAAATCCTAAATTTATGGCCAGTTTGTCCAAGTAATGTTTAATTTTGCTTAACGAATGTTAAATTAACAGTCTGTTTATTTTTAACGCTTTGTTAATGTATTTTCCATTTGTTCAACATAATTTTGTTTAAGATAACCAACACTTAACTATAACATCTGTTAGCACTATTTTAACTACTCAACAGCAGTTGGTAATGATTCTACATATGTAAGACAATTTTTTATTGGCTAAAATTAATATTAAAATTCTATTTTATAGAGTGAGTCATGAAACTTGCATAAAATGACAACCTCCAAGCCAAGCTCCATAAACAAACAGTTGACAAATGAAAGTTGTAGGTGACGTGCTGAATAATAATTACAAAGTAAGGTTATATTTCCTCATTGCTATTATGGATACGAAATATGAAAGAAATAAAATAACACTGATGTATGTAAACAGTCCAAAGTATTTTTTAAATGTTATATTACCAGTCATATGCTAAACATTCCCTACAGAGAGACACAAAATATTAATTTCACAACTTCTGTTCGAACAGCTGTGGAGACATCGGCCATATTTAACTAACTGTTAAACGAGTTAACTGCCCGAAATCCTACATTTAAAATTAACAAACTGTTAACAATCTGTTAAACCAAACTGGCGTTGAAAACATACAATTTTATTAATTAACAAACTGTTTAGAGTTTAACAGTCGTTAAATTTTCTAACAATGCTTGGAGAAATCGGCCATTAAAGTTAAGAAACATTTAACAATCTGTTAAGCCATACTAGTGTTGAAGATATGAAAAAACTATATATAACAAACTGTTTAGAGTTTGGCATTCATTAAATGTTCTAACAATACTTGGAGAAACCGGCGAAAGATAATAAGTGATTGCAGGACAACAATATAATGAATATAATATTGTTGCACACAGTCGCTGAGCTTACCTTAAAGCAAGGTCCCAAATGTCATTCATAAATGGCTACAGTTACACTATGAAAAAGAAGCAATGACTGAGAGAATATAGTTGCGGAAACCGAATTATTTGGAAAGAATCCTCCCCATCACAAAACCTCAGTCCCTTTTGGTGAGAAGTCGAGTGACCGATCTACGGTTGGGCCCTTCCTGACTCGTGTCAAGTTACATCCTGTAACCCTCCAGATTCCTGAAGCGCTCTTGAAAAGAAAGGTGCTGGAACTGTCCAGTTATTAATGACTTTCCATCAAGAATCGGACGCCATGAGAGGATCATGTATCGTAATAAATATTGTTCGGAAGAAGCAGGAGAGGTAGAAGAAGATGGTGCGAAGGGAAGACAGAGAAAGAGAGAGAAATTCAGCAAGATGAAAGTTTGTCGACATTCCCATGATCCATCATTCTGTCACATGTGGTTTGGCAAAGTGGGGAAGGCTGAACAGATGAGTGGGGTCCAATGCTTCATGTCTTCATTTTATACCTGACCTGCCACGTAGGGAATCTGCCTCCACAAGAAAATGCATTCACGACGGTTTAGTTTTCTAGTGCTTACTTGCACGTGTTTGTCGCGCTTTGTCTGTCTGTCTATTTGTCTGGTATGTGGAACTCGACCTTGGCTTGATTGTCTCCAAACACGAGTTGAGTGTCCAATCGTCGCAAATACAACACATTTCATAACAGAAAACAGAAAGTAGTTTCGTTTCCTTTGGTAATGTTTGGCAGGTGTTTCCTTAGGTAGTAGTAGTAGTAGTAGTAGTAGTAGTAGTAGTAGTAGTAGTAGTAGTAGTAGTAGTAGTAGTAGTAGTAATAATTATTATTAATATTATTTTAATAGCATCAAATTGTTATTTATTTAATTAATTATTTACTTATTTATCTATTTTCTTATTATTTATTTACACTTTTAAAATATTGGAAATAAAACATAACCGATATAATATAATATAATATACTTTTTTGTATAAAATATAATCTTGTTATGAAAAAATTAATTACTTCTAAAAATATCTATCTATACTAAATAAATTTTATCATCCAAAGGGCTGGACTCGGGAAGAGTAGATACCCAAAACGCTCATTGAATTTCCGCGTTGAATTGCAATACTTAAACGTTGACGCAAATAAGTAGTGCAACGACGATCACCGGTAATGGAGATCAAAATTTGGCCGATTTGAGACACCAAAACTTTAGCGTCATGACTCCAAGGACCGAAGGTATCCACAGTAAAGGGGACAAACGTTTATAAGTTTCTAGTAAACGTTTGCTCCTAAACCCAGGAATTTTCTGAATACAGATTACGTGTGAAGCGGTATCTGGTTAATTTTCCCAGTCCCCCCCCCCCAGCTACCAAGATTTTTTTACAACTCACTACTACCAAGAGGATAATACAGTTACCCTAATCAAAATCATATAACAATCTTTATTAAACATATGGCATTTATGGTGCTATCTGGTAGGATGGAAGAGATGGCCTTTGGCAATAATCCTGTCAGATTAAATAAATAAATAAATAAATAAATAAATAAATAAATAAATAAATAAATTTATTTCATTTATTTAACTAGCTAGCTAGTGAGTACAAATTAAAATTATAAAACAAAAATGTTTCTAGCCAGGCTCGTGTACGGTGTGGTCTTAGCCAATAATATAACATAAAATTTACAAGGACAATGTACTAAATGCACTAAGTAACTTAATTCAAACCAATAAATAACACACAAGAGCAAAAAAGAAGAAAGAGAAAAAGAGAGAAAAAAATACATTTAATACAAATTGACAATCAGACAGATGTCAGTGATATTCAATAAAAACATGAATACAGTCGACAGAAATAAAAGATAAAAAAAATACACGCAATTGTTAATATTATATATCATGAATAATTTTATAAATTTCTTTTTTAAAAGCTTTAATTTTTTTAATATTTCAAATTAGGAAAATGGTTTGCAATTTTATTTTAAAGTCTTGGGCCGAAATCATGTTTGAGAGCTGCACTTGTATGACATTTAGGCTCAATTAATGGGAAAGTAGACTTTTACGGTGGTGAAAGTAGTGGTGGTGGTGATAGTGGTGGTGGTGGTGGTGGTGGTGGTGGTGGTGGTGGTGGTGGTGGTGGTGGCGGCGGCGGAAGTAGCAGTAGTAGTAGTAGTAGTAGTAGTAGTAGTAGTAGTACTTGCTTAGAGTCCCTGCAGACTCCCGAAATATTATTAACTTAAAGCTTTGTAGGACCAGGAAAAAAGTTCAAACAGAAATAACAAAATTTCTCCATACTTATTCATACGTTTCACTCAACTAATGAATTTTTTATGCTTATAACTTACTTAATCTATTTACTTTGTATTAATAATTGCGTATAATTATGTATAATTTTTTATTTTTCCACATATCAAAAGTTACAGTGCTAATGTAACATCTGTGGAATACAATAAATGCAATGTAACTGATCATGAAATTGACTTGATGCAACAAAGGGTAAACACATAACAGGAAATAGTAATATGCGTTACAAGAGCGGTATGTTGAAGTTTTCATGTTCGAGGAAAAGTTTGAAAAAGCGAAACGTAGTTGAGCTTTTTTAATTTCCGAGAATTGAAAGAAAACATACCGCTCGTGTATCGTACATTATTTTGTGCGAAGATCGTTTATTACATACCTGAAAGAGGAATTTCTAATTAGTTGCAATGAAATCTCCATCTTGGTTTCTGTTCAATGACGGCAAATTTGCAAAACAAAAATATCTATCTTCAACATTGTTGCTTTAAAATGTTTTCTGTGTTTACTATACTCCACAGGCCGTGATATACATCTGTCTTTTTTTTTTCCCCCAGTCTATGATGAGTCTGGAATCTTGTTGATTTTTTCACGGCTTCCTTAATGTTACTTGCATCACGAATGTAGTAACTTTAGTGGAGTTGTAGAGTTTACTTAATTTTTGCAAATATTTAAAAACAATAATTAACAGTGTATTTAGGTGAAATTGAAGTGGTAAATTTCCAATTTATAATTATTACTATATTGAACGTCTCTAAAAATAATATGTTAAAAGCCTAAAGCAGTAAAATCAATATGTCACTTAAGCGGTAAGAAGAGGGAAATTGTTGTGTGTGTTAGGTTGGGAATACTGAATGTGGAATTTTAGACTTTCCGCGGATTGGTTTCGTGCGGAAACCAAGCAAATACGCACGATCTCGCAGAAAACACAATTCCTTTGCATTCTCTCCAGTTTTCATAGAGAGTCAACTTGCTTACAAACTCGAAAGTATAGGAAAAGTTTAATTTAATAAAGTCAAAACTTGGATAGAAAATACACGCGCGATCGAAAAATAATAGCGGACGGCCTCGGGCGAGGATGGCATAAAAACGAGCCATGAAAACTGAAGCAAGTGGACGTTATCATTTAGACCCTTGAATACTAATGAGTAAATTGCGTATCTTGAAACAAATTAATACCCAGAATTACACAAAACATATGCACGTTTACAGAGGCTGTATCTAATCCTTAATGGCTGTCATGGGGGCTTCAACGCCCCTAATTGTTGGTCTCTAATAACCGTCAAACAGCTCGAGTCCCTGACGCAGCAATCCAAATAACAGTGAGGCCTTCTCCGAGTATAATGAATCACATGCGCTCCAAGGCATGCTTTTCCCACCTTTTTGGATGGGTAAACATGTAGAACAATGCTTCCTTATGCCTTGTACGTGGATTCACAAAAAAAAAGAGGCAGAAGACTGTAAATGCTCAAGTAACAACAACTGGAGTCGTTGGCGTTTCCACAAGTAATCAATTATTTTAGCTAACATCTAGAATGCTACATAACTTACGTGGAAGACAAGAATGTAGGGATTAACACCAACAACGTCCAAAGAAAGAACAGGAAAGAAGCAAATGAAATATTACAAAGAATGGCGGTACCCATATTAAGAAAATCCAGCTGTTAAATCCAAGGTCCTATATATTTAGCCTAGCTAAGAAAAATATGTGTATTAAGTTACCGAACTGGGATCACACGTTTACAGAGTTTCAAAGAGTTTGTAGTTAAAATTACAGACTTATTGGAGCATTATGTACAGTCTCAGAGTATCAACGAATAAAATCAGTGAAATCAAAGTTTTAAGGGTGGAAATATTTAAGAATATTGAACAGACTTAAAACTTCGGAAATCATACAATCACCAACCTATGCAATAATATAAAAACATTTACTTCCGTTTATTTATTTATTTTTTATTTTGACACCTGAAGACGTTATTCATTACTTTATTTTACAACACAGTGGTTGACTACCGTAGAAAATTGAAAAAGAAATTCGTACTTCCTGTGAAAATGCGCTTAATATATAAAAAAGTATATGTCAGAGAAGACATTTTCAAGAAACTACTGCAAGTACTGTATCTTGGATTGGTGGGTGGGTAGAAGGATAGATGAATGGATGGATGAATGGATGGCTGGCTGCATGGATTGATGGATGGGTGAGTGGATAGATGGATGGGTGGATGGATGGATGCATGAATT
This sequence comes from Periplaneta americana, assembly GCF_040183065.1. Lineage (NCBI taxonomy): Eukaryota > Metazoa > Arthropoda > Insecta > Blattodea > Blattidae > Periplaneta > Periplaneta americana. The sequence goes on along the minus strand of NC_091127.1, from coordinate 29,205,221 downwards.
GATGGATAGATGGATGGACAGATTGATGGATAGATGGATGGATAGATGGATTGATGGAAGGGGGGATGCATATATTGATGGATGGATGGATGGATGGATGGGTGGATGAATGAGTGTGTGAATGTGTGGGTGTATGGATGGATGGATGGATGGGTGGATGAATGAGTGAGTGAATGTGTGGGTGTATGGATGGATGGATGGGTGGGTAAATGAATGGATGGATGCATGGATTGATGAATGAAAGGATGGATGGATGGAAGGGTGGGCGGGTGAATGGATGGATGAGTGGGTGACTAGGTGGGTGGATGGATGGATGCATGGATACATGGATTGATGAATGGATGAATGGATAGTTGAATGAATGATGAATAGATGGCTGGATAGTCGGACGGATGCATGGATTGATGGATGGATGGATGCATGGATCGATGGATTGATGCATGGATCGATGGATGGATGCATGGATCGATGAATGAAAGGATGGATGGGTGGGCGGATAGATGGATGGATGGGTGGGTGGATGGATGAATGAATGAATTGATGAATGAAAGGATGGTTGGATGAGTGGGTGAATGAATGGATGGAAGGATGGATGGGTGAATGAATGGATGGATGGATGGGTGGGTGACTGGTTGGATGGATGGATACATGGATGAATGGATGCATATGGATTGATGGATAGATGGATGGATGGATGGATGGATGGGTGGGTGGGTGGATGGATGGATGGGTGGGCGGATGGACGGATGGGTGGGTGGATGGATGAATGAATGAATTGATGAATGAAAGGATAGTTGAATGAGTGGGTGAATGAATGGATGGAAGGATGGATGGGTGAATGAATGGATGGATGGATGGGTGGGTGACTGGTTGGATGGATACATGGATGAATGGATGCATATGAATTGATGGATGGGTGGGCGGATATGAAAGGATGGTTGGATGAGTGGGTGAATGAATGGATGGAAGGATGGATGGGTGAATGAATGGATGGATGGAGGGAGGGATGGATGGATGGATGGATGGATGGATGGGTGGGTGGGTGGGTGTCTGGTTGGATGGATGGATACATGGATGAATGGATGGATGCATGGATTGATGAATGGATGCATGGATTGATATATGGATGGATGCATATGTATTGATGGATGGATGGGTGGATGAAAGGATGGATGGGTTGATGGATGGTTTATTATAGGTGAAGGATGAAGAGAACCAGTAGCTCTTCCTCTTTCCTTCGGTGACTTCTACTGACCCAGTTTCGCAGAATTTATTGGTAGCTCTCAGTGCACAAACTGCATTACAATATGGAACTGGTGTTTCAGCAAATTTATCTGAAAATTTCCATTTCTCTAATTCCATACATCTATCAACTTCCCAAAACAAATATTCGACAAGAAAAATACATTCTTCTCGAGAAAAAAAAAACCAAAGTCCCTGATACAATATTATTGTTGAAACGTAGGCTTACCAACTGATAACGTTAGTTAAAAATATTAGATATAAAAGATTCAACACGGCCGTCAACTGCAGCAACAGCAAAAGACAGATGCTCCGGCTGGATCATATAATCCACGGTGATTGAACGTTTCGTATATTTCCTGATATTTCTTCTTTGTTTAAATGCGTAATTCATTACGTTTGTATTAAATATCATACAATGATTTTTATTTAAAATGTGAAATCAATTATAGACCTTAGCAAAATTTTAATACGGCCCCATTATTAATCTTATAAAGTAGGGACTTCGAAGATAATATAAAGAGCGAAGACATATAAACTAGCAGTGAAATGGAGTAGGCCTAATATAACTTAAATAGATATTCAACATCAATCATTGTTCCTTGGATAGGAACAAGTCCCGACTTCAATAATCTGCTTAACCTTACCTTTGGTATAGGATAGGTACTGTATAACCCTTAGTTGACGATGTTTTTCTGTTAATCTTGTAACAGATATCGCCTGAAATCAATACCATGTTGACATTTACAAAAGTTTGTGTTCGAGACACAAATATATCGAGATTACACTGCGATAACTGCTTTAGTCGAAAAGTATATGCGAGTGTTTCTTTACGTCATCGATAATAATCGTAAAGATGCTTATCTGACATTTGTATACCTGTTGGAACTATAAGTACAGTAAAGTATATTATTCCGATGGAAACAATGCTGTCAATAACATGGCCACTTTCCTTCAAGTCATTTCATTATTATTATTATTATTATTATTATTATTATTATTATTATTATTATTATTATTATTATTATTATACTCGAGAGGAAATTAAACTCAGAATAAATATGGGAAATGCCTGTTATTATTCGGTTGAGAAGCTTTTATCATCCAGTCTGCTGTCAAAAAATCTGAAAGTTAGAATTTATAAAACAGTTATATTACCGGTTGTTCTTTATAGTTGTGAAGCTTGGACTCTCACTTTGAGAGAGGAACATAAGTTAAGGGAGAATAAGGTTCTTAGGAAAATATTTGGGGCTAAGCAGGATGAAGTTACAGGAGAATGGAGAAAGTTACACAACGCAGAGCTGCACGCATTGTATTCTTCACCTGACATAATTAGGAACATTAAATCCAGACGTTTGAGATGGACAGGGCATGTAGCACATATGGGCGAATCCATAAATGCATATAGAGTGTTAGTTGGGAGGCCGGAGGGAAAAGGACCTTTAGGGAGGCCGAGACGTAGATGGGAAGATAATATGAAGAGTCCACTGCAAGAATGATCAATGTCACTGTCTTGTCGAAAATGAACCAAGATTATCAATGCATAGCTTAAGACATATAGAATGTACATATAGAGTTATATGACATTAACACTGATAGTCATTGTCCAGTAATGATCGGAAAATCACAGTTAAACTTTGACCGCTAAGCATTTCAAACTTCCTATTGCTTCTCCTGAAAAATGTATTCCAAATGACATCCATCATTCTTGCAGTGGACTCTTCATATTAAAATTGATATGAGGGTGGTGGGATATGATGATAGAGAATGGATTAATCTTGCTCAGGATAGGGACCAATGGCGGGCTTATGCGAGGGCGGCAATGAACCTCCGGGTTCCTTAAAAGCCAGTAAGTAAGTAAGTAAGTAAGTAAGTAAGTAAGTAAGTAAGTAAGTAAGTAAGTAAGTAAGTAAGTAAGTAAGTATTATTATTATTATTATTATTATTATTATTATTATTATTATTATTATTATTAGGGCTAGGATTATTATAACATTCAATCACTCATAGTCTTCTGACCAAGGTCAGGTATTTCACTGCAAACCCAGCATTCTTTCCTATCTTCCGCCTTCCATTAGTTTCTGCATGTGATCCATCTAATGTTGTCCATCATCTGATATCTTCTTCTGTCACGAACTTTTCTCCCATTCACCATTTCTTCCAGTACATCCTTTAGGAGGCAGTTTCTTCTTAGCGAGCGCGTTCTGGGAATGCTATGGAAATGTGACGGAGAAATATTGAGGGAATTATGAAGATTCCTAATATATGGAAACAGGAGGACTCCGAATAAAACCCTAACTGCGACCTTGTCCCAGACCTGACCGGGACTCGAACATGGGCCGCCTGATAGTAATCTGACATAAAAAATTCAGCTGCGAAAATAAATCCAGTGTTTTATAGAATTTCTAAGACAGAATGTTTGTATTCGATATACGAACATAATTAATATCAAGAACATAGTTAAGATTTTATGATGCACTTGTATACCAACGAACTGTGGAAAAGGCTGCTCAAATTGAGATCTAAAGCTGTTTTGAAAGCTAAATTTTGTATCTTATGTTTCATATTGGTAGATGTTTTTATCCAGTTGACATTTTATTTACAATATCTCTAAATATAGGCCCATGACTTTCCAAGAAAGAGTTAATTTTATAACCCTATAGGTAACTCAGACTAAATCTAGACAAATCACAAGCTATAATAATGGGCCACCAACGAGCATTAAACAAAATAAATCTAGCCACTGTATCAAAGACAAAAATAAATAATACCACAATTACATATAGTAAGACAGTAAAAAACTTAGGGGTATATTTAGATTCAAATTTAAATTTTCAAAGTCAAGTGATCTACATATGTAAGAAAACTTTTTCCATAATTAATTCCTTCAGACACTTAACCAACGTTTTACCTCTCAACCTTAAAAAGAACCTGATCCAAACTTTAGCGATGCCCCATTTCGATTATTGCGATTCTCTATTCACGAATCTAAATACTGATCTTGCCTATAGACTACAGCGTGTTCACAATATCTGCGTTCGTTTCGTTTGTAACATTAGAAAATTCGATCATGTAACACTGTCACTAGAATTGTTGTCGTGGAATCCACTTAAAGAAAGAAGATTCTTCAACTCCCTCTTATTACTATTTAAAATCATCCACACCTCCACACCCTCTTACCTAGCATCTCGTTTATTTTACCTTTCACTACCTTGAACCCCGAACATGTACCTTCTCTCTATTCCTCTGCACAGAACATCCTTCTACTCATCATCTTTCAGCATATCTATTCCACGCCTCTGGAACTCTCTCCCTGACTATGTAAGAGACTGTCGGACAATATCAAAATTCAAATTTAAATTAAAAAATCACATTCTAGTTCATGGAATTGCTTGTTGAACACATGTCAGGTTGCGCAACTTCACCTTAACCCATGACATGTAGTAAATATTGTAACTATGCTGTTGTAAAATTGACAATTAATATGTAATGTATTTATTATTATTATTATTATTATTATTATTATTATTATTATTATTATTATCAGTTATCACTATCATCATTGCTATCTCTGTTTTTCTTTCTTTTTTTTCTTGTATTAGCTCGATGAGAGCTCTATAGTATTTTTTTGGCCATGTTGACCCTCTATAATGCTTTAATTTAATTTGTATTATTTTCACCAGCGTCTGTATTTCTTTTTTGTATTTATATGTGGTATCTGGTGGGATGGAAGAGAAGGCCTTATGGCTTTAATCCTATCAGATTAAATAAATAAATACGAGTAACTGACATCATAGTTTCTATAGATCGACAATGACACTAGAAAAATGAGGAATATGATTTGTGTTGTCTCTCTTAAATAGTGATGAATAATGAGAATCTACAGCAAATTTCGATTTGCTTGCGTAAAAAATAGAAATTCCCACCTATAAAAAAAACTGTAATTATTTTCCAGCTCTTTTGCGCAGGAGCCCAAAGAAAACGGAGGGCAATAAAATGAAAGACATTATAGTAAAACAAGGAATTAATACAGAGTGGAGGTAGATTAAAGAATCGTAAATTCTACATGAATGTTTAAATGCTGCATATTTTTAATTTACTAGAGCCGAAGCTTTTAAAATTCCGAACAGCAATAATAATTAATATTTTCAATAATATTAATTTTATAGTCACTAATTATAAAACGCACACAAACTCGAGATGCAATACTAATGACTGAAATTCTTTAGACAAAACAGGTAATAGAGATCATTCGCAAGGAAGTTTTGAGACAATAAAAAAATTCCATGCGGGTTTCATTATTATTCCTTCTTGGTAATAGATCAATTATCATAAAACATTTAACATTTACGTCTTGTTGAGAGAATAAAACCAATATGTCAGCTATAATAAAGCCTGCAACGAATAAGAGAGAGAGAGAGAGACTGGGAGAGAGGAAGACCACCAGTCATTTCGTAAGTCATCGGGACCCGTCCTAGAACGGCACTTCTAATACGCACTCTGCTAATGGGACGATGCAAAAAAAAAAATATGCCGCGCACAGATATTCAGCATTATAACATAAACTGCAAACGAGCGACCATCTCGAGTTTACAGCTCATTAAAAATGGCCGCGTCGTTTCAAACCTCGTAATGTAGCTCAGGAGTTATTAACTCTCATTTAGAAGGCACTTTATGGTTTCGGCCAATTATGTTAACCCCGGGCATTTCATTTGCAGCAATTATCTGTAATAATTAACTCATATACTTATTCTCAATGCTAGTTATTAGGTATTTTATTATTATTATTATTATTATTATTATTATTATTATTATTATTATTATTATTATCATTATTATTATTGTCATCATCATCATCGTCATCATCACCATCATCATCATCATCATATACATACAGGATGTTCCATTTATCTTGTGCACCTATTATAACTTTTTTGTTTGTACAGATATTGGAATTTTTGTTTTTAAGAGTTATGTTAGAACGAGGGGCTAACATGAGTGTAGAGCAGCGGTGGCGAAAATGTAATCGTGCGCCGAGCCACTGTGTAACTTTCAACGTGCATAGCACCTATGGAGGGAGGCGGAAACCCGAAGGGGAAGTGAAGCAACTGTCTGACTTATTAACGAATTTTCATTTTCCTTACGTCAAGCACTTAAATATAATTTTATACAGTACAAGGCTACAAACTAATGTTTAGTACATGTAACGAAGAAAGAAATGCACAATAAATGAACAATATCACAACCTAAAATTAACTGTCTTCAGAATGTCTCTGCGACAGAGTTTCGAAATCAGGAATTATGTCACTTACTGCCAGTCGTAGTTGATCACGAAGGTATTTGTCTGTCAGTCGTGATCTAAATTTGGTTTTCACTATTTTCATTGTTGAAAATTATTTTTCACAAACGTAAGTTGTAGCGAACATGGCTTCAACAGAGCAAGCGAAAGAACGAAGCTTCAGATATTTATTTTTTGGCAAAGATTTGAAAAGTTCAACATTTGTGAAGTCCTTACATCTAGCTTTCATTTAACATCACATTGTAAATCTCTGAGTTTAAATTGAAGATCTAACCGCATTATTCGTACATCTGCTGAAAAGGATCGACGTACAGAGATAATAATAATAATAATAATAATAATAATAATAATAATAATAATAATAATAATAATAATAATAATAATAATAACACTTAACCTTTTAATGTTTCACGAGTGACATGTAGTATAATGGCGTTTTGTCTTATACAACAGATTTCCTCGTAATACTTGTGAACAAATCATAGGCCTACATTTAATATTCTCATCATATTGGCAGCAAAAAAATGCGTCCTCCCATCCTACTTGAAACTTTCGTTTTTGTAGAGGTACATGGTTTCGAGAGAGACATTGCGACGATACGCCACTCGCAGGTCAGAGACAAATACAAATGGAACGGAGTTTGACTCCAGTGAGTGAGAGGGTGGGGGTTGGGGGAGGTAGGAAGCAAGAGAAATGCATAGCTATCATTGTGAGCCACAATGTGCTCGCGAGTCACATTTTCGCCACGGCTGGTGTAGAGAATTGTTGCATGTAGCTACATTATTGTACAAGATACACGTGACGTCATCAATTTTTCAAATAGCACTACATACTTTAATCATGTTACATTGATTACACACATTAAGACGAGTTCAAAACTGTATCAATATGTTAGGTATTTTGTCTGGCAATATGAAATTCATTGGTTTGACTAAATTAATTCGCGAGATCTAACCTAAAAATGTTTTTTTGCTTGACTACATAAAATTATTAGTACTATCTCCGAAAACCAAATATCACCATGAAATGTATGCTTAAGAATACTTGCTCCTAATGGTTTTGCTATTCTAGTTATAATTGCTGTCTCCATGAGCATAATTCCTTCTTCATTATCTTCTTTCGGTTAAATCTGAAAGAACAGAACGCCAGTAGGGGATGTTATCCCCACTCTCGCAGCACGATTTACGCTTTCTTGATGAAGTCTCTGCCAAGCTTTTTCCTCTTTTTGACATTATTGCAATAAAAATCTAAACACGAAAGAAATTCATTAAAATGTGAAATGGTATTTCTATTGATTACCCACCTGCATTATCACACCCAAGTATGTTGTTTTTATTTACAGTTACCTGACTGTAGTCTTGAATTGTAACCACAACGCAACACATAAAAACAACTATTATGTATTAATACTAATACTGATATTAATTAATTATTAGTATGTTCAAATTTCACTAGCTTTCAGTAATCTAGTACAATTTTAATGTCATGGAACTCCAGTACCGACAACGTCTGTCTCAGCTGCCAACATAACAGTTGCAAAATAACTACCATTTGTAGTATTTTTCAGTATCTAAATTCGAAACGAAGTTGGCAAAAGAAAATTCAACCTGCAAACTAAAAATCACCACAATCCACTAGTATATGGGCTATTCCATATGAAATCGATCAGTACAAAACCTCGCATTTTTTTTAATACTCTAATTTTTTCCCTATTTATACAAGGTGCTGAGGACAGTGCATTTTAAAAAATATACTATCGAAAGTCAAACGGTTTTCGTACTATTAAGCGACAAATTTAGCGTATTTTATTAAAACAAGCCTCTTTCCGCGTTCAGAACTCTGGAACCATTTACTGCAGAACATTGAACGGGAGCTCATTTTGAAGCTGACATTTGGTAGGTTAAGCTAAGAAGTAATCCTTATTTTTATTCTATACAGAGAGACAGATAATCTGATTTTACTTATTTTTAGGCTTTTTGCCCATTTGTAAAAATGTAAAAAAAAAAAATTGAGAAAAAACCTTGCATTATTAAGAGGAATTCGGCATTGTTTGCTTAGTGGCTTGGCAATAAGTTTCGAGGGTATTAAATAAATTATTTTCACACGCCTGGACTTGAACGGCCGCACTGGCCGAGAGCTGAAGATAAGCGAGCGTTGGGTGTCATTTTACTCCTGTGTTTATGAAAACTTGTGATAAAGTTAGCCCAACTATGCGCTACTAGGCGAAACACCACGTTTTTGTCGCCTGGCCTTGCTTGTCTCGGCTAAATCCTGCCTCATAGTCAGCTGGTTACTTCACGCGCGTACTATTCATTTTCTTTTTTTGATATTTTCAATACTGTCTTATCAACGGTGCACCAGTAAAAAATATGAGTTTATTTGTACTTTCAATGCTGAATCTATCCACATATTTTAAAAATATTTTTTCGTGGGCAAAGGCGTCTTAATGAAGAAAAATCTAAATTTCTCAATTTCCATAAAAAGTAAGAAAAACTGTTTACATGTCAATATAAACTTTAATTTCTCAGCATCAAAATAAACCATGATTTTGATCATTGGGTGAAAGGGTATCGGAGCCACAACAGTTTACTTACTTACTTACAAATGGCTTTTAAGGAACCCGAAGGTTCTTTGCCGCCCTCACATAAGCCCACCATCGGTCCCTATCCTGTGCAAGATTAATCCAGTCTCTATCATCATATCCCACCTCCCTCAAATCCATATTAATATTATCCTCCCAACTACGTCTCGGCCTCCCCAAAGGTATTTTTCCCTCCGGTCTTCCAACTAACACTCTATATGCATTTCTGGATTCGCCCATACGTGCTACATGCCCTGGCCATCTCAAACGTCTGGATTTAATGTTCCTAATTATGTCAGGTGAAGAATACAATGCGTGCAGTTCTGCGTTGTGTAACTTTCTCCATTCTCCTGTAACTTCATCCTGCTTAGCCCCAAATATTTTCCTAAGCACCTTATTCTCAAACACTCTTAACCTATGTTCCTCTCTCAAAGTGAGAGTCCAAGTTTCACAACCATTAAGAACAACCGGTAATATAATTGTTTTATAAATTCTAACTTTCAGATTTTTTGACAGCAGTCTGGATGATAAAAGCTTCTCAACCGAATAATAATAGGCATTTCCCATATTTATTCTGTGTTTAATTTCCTCTCGAGTATCATGGTAATACTGATATTAATTAATTATAAGTATGTTCAAATTTCACTAGCTTTCAGTAATCTAGTACAATTTTAATGTCATGGAGCTCCAGTACCGACAACTTTTGTCTCAGCTGACAACATAACAGTTACAAAATCACTACCATTTCTAGTATTTTTCAGTATCTAAACTCGAAGCGAAGTTGGCAAAAGAAAATTCAAACTGCAAACTAGAAAATCACCACAATCCACTAGTATATGTAGTACTGGGGGGAAAATGGTTAGGTTTCACCCTTAGGATATGAAGTAAGCTGACCCAGACTGTAGTTTGTTTTGATTCCAAGCATGTCGGGCTCACTAGACCTCATGGCATGACACCGACGAAGCTAATTCTGTTTCCTGGACGGCTTTAAAGTGAAAAATCGCTACACTACGCGTGAAAACAGTATAAACTGCAACAACGCTTCGTAGGCCTAATTACATTTCCTATCTAACTGCGGGGTTGCTGTGATATATAGACTTTTAATTGAAATTAATCTCCAAAAATTTTTGTATGCCACCCATTGGAACAATTTTTTATTACTGTGATATTAATGAGTATATTGCATGCTACGGATTATGCCCAGCACCAGATCCAGGACACTGATATACTCCGCATTAGAGCGTTGTAGGCCTAACTGTTGATATTTGCTATTAAATATTCTAATGCTTGGTGGCCACATCCAATTCACCAGAAAAAGGTCGAGACGGTAATATTACCTAATGTCATTAGATTGAGAGATAGACTGGTTAACACAGACCAAGAGGACATTTCTGTGCTTGTTACACATGAAATACATCGTAACAAAGAATTAATGAATGCAGGAAGCGAGCGATTCAGAGATTCATATGCGGTGACCAATGAGATAGTCACAGAGTCGCCTTGTGTACTGTTGAGGTTATGTGACGAGAGGGGCCATGGGAATGTTGCATGCGACCAGCAACAATGAGCGTAAAAATAATTCCATCCGCACTTAAACGTACTTATTAGCTTCAGACCGTATAAAAGCTATGCAAATTGTCATGATAACTCAAATACTATAGCTTCTAGTAATGAACAGAAGCTATGCTAGTTATCCTAGTGATCCAGATATTATTATAGCTACACTCGTTAGCCTGATAGGTAGCCCAGATCCGTTAGCTTGCACTACCTTATAGAAACAACAGTAATTATCAGGATAGTCAAGATATTATACCGTACCTTTAATGTAGCCTACAAGTTGCACTGGTTGTCACGGTAACCCAGATATTGTATCTTGTACAATCGATGCTACACTTTTTCGCAGGGATGTGTTGGAGGGGGCCAATTGTGAAGTAAGTAAACTTACAGTCTCCCAATTGTCAGCGTAATGAATATTAAAATTACCGGCAGTTTGGAACATATTTTGAAGGTAAAAAGTTGTTGTTATTATTATTATTACTGTTACAAAGTAACAAATTTTGTCCCCCTTCCCGCTCCGTATTTCTCCGCTGCCTACCACTCTTCTTCTTTTTCTTCTTCTTCTTCTTTTTCTTCTTCTTCTTCTTTTGCGAGTCCTTTTCTTAAATTATTGCCAGCACATCCCTACTTGTTCGCAAGGTAACGCATATACTGTACGATCGTATAAAAAGAACTACAGGCCTAATATAATCTAATATATAAAAGTGAATGTGGGTATGTATGTATGTATGTACGTTCCCTATATAGATCTACACGCTTTGACCAATATGTACCAAAGTTTGCACATTTAACCTTCATAACCAGGAGAAGAACATAGGCTATATTGAAATTGTTAAAATGGACGTTAAATTAATTAAAACAGTAAAAAATAAAAATAAATACTATCAAACATTCATGCATAATACTAAATGCAATCTTCTATAGTCAATTGTTCTTTATTATTGTCTATTGTATTCAACATCGACTTTCATGAGGCCATGGAAAAAGCAAAACGATATAAAATAACATTGTAGATACATCATGAAGGCCAAAATGTAGACATTTCATGCAATAAGTATCCTTATGAAGTCCAGAACCGTATTATGTATTTCTCGAGACAGTTGTAGATAGTGAGTAGACTATGTTTTATCAAACTGAATTCTTAAATTCTTTGAAATCACAAGAATTGCCAACAGATAATTTAATACTTAATATTGAATCACCGATAGTACTATTGCGAAATATTGATCCACAAGAATTATGCAATGGAATAGGAATTGGTGTGAAAAAAACTCATGACAAACGTACTCTTATAATTATTTTTTCTCTGCCTCTGTACAATGTCACATTTTTGGCGGAGAGGAAAGGAGACGGAAGAAAAATTAATGGTATTTAATACGCTGACAGCCACGACTAAGATAAAGCACTTGAAATTTAGCGGTATCTGACCGGCAGAGATAAATAAACAAAAATAAATATATAAATTGAAAACAAAGTTGAACGTCTTGCACATGATGAAATATTTTCTTTTCGGTGCCTGATCTACAATTGTTTTAAATTTAGTAAAACCTGGCAGGCATTTGGCTAAGGAGTATTAAATCATGTAAGTGAAGTTAAGTAAAGATTCATCTTTATGTGCGAGGAGAGCTTAGTAAAACAATTCGATTTGGTTGTCTATAGTTGGGTTTCCGAAATTTCCGAAAATTTAACAACCAGTTCATTTGAAAACAGAAGCAGAAAGGAAAACCCGGGCAACGCCGGGTACTTTCAGCTAGTAATATATAAATACCAACAGAAGACCTATGAGCTATAGGCCTATCGGCAATAGCAGCAACATTATCAGTGTGCTATTGGCAACGTGTGAAACTTGGACGCTCACTTTGAGAGAGGAACGGAGGTTAAGGGTGTTTGAGAATAAGGTGCTTAGGAAAATGTTTGGGGCTAAGAGGGATGAAGTTACAGGAGAATGGAGAACTGGACGCATTGTATTCTTCACCTGACATGATTAAGAACATTAAATCCAGACTTTGAGATGGGCAGGGCATGTAGCACGTATGGGCAAATCCAGAAATGCATATAGAGCAGAGTGCTACAGAACAGCGCTTACAACCGGCTTATATTCGAACGGTTGCAGATCAACCGGCGAGTTTGGACATTCGTTCGAATGTCCGGCCTTGAAGCAGTTGCGCCTGGCTAGACAGAACCACAGATATATAGGACAGAATACCTAGCGCATTTCACCATACAGGAACTCTGATGACATTTTGTAACTGCATAAATGGAGTAACAATCGAAGGAAACTTACTTTTCCTAATTAAAAAATGGGTTAGCTTGAAATTCTTAGGAAAATATTTGGGGCTAAGAGGGATGAAGTTGCAGGAGAATGGAGAAAGTTGCACAAAGCAGAACTGCACGCATTGTATTCTTCACCTGACGTAATTAGGAACATTAAATTCAGACATTTCAGATGGGCAGTGGATGTAGCACGTATGGGTTAATCCAGATATGTATATAGAGTGTAAATTGGAAGGCCGGAGAAAAAAAGACCTTTGGGGAGGCCGAAATGTAGATGGGAGGATAATATTAAAATGGATTTGAGGGAGGTGGAATATGATGACAGGGACTGGATTAATCTTGCTCGGGATAGAGACCGATGGTGGGCTTATGTGAGGGCGGCAATGAACCTTAAAAGCCATAAGAAAGTACTGGCAACGTACCTTGAAAGTAGCTCTTGGTACGGAGGTAGCTGACGGAGAGCCGGAGGATGGACAGGCGGTCGAGTTTGGACAGGATGTTCTGCTCGAAGGGTAGCAGGCTGGCCAGGGTGTCCAGCTCTGCGTTCAGCCGCTCCCGATGCCGCTTGCTAGGGTTGCTCTTCGTCACCCCGTCCTTGGGCGGAGGTTTCAAGCTGCAACAGCAACATAAAATGCACTCATAATAGGACTATCTTTTCTTTAGGATCAGACTCTACTCACCATCGAGTTTAATAATATAGAAGAACAGCGCACAAATGTGCATTTGATAATATATCAGTTTTTGGAATATTCCATGAGTTAATCATTCTCTTCTGACATTTGCTGAAATGGTATCGCTCACACAGTTCACCATATAACACACATGTACACTCCACTCAGGGCTCGTGGAACGCTCGATTGTTGAGCATAATATACAGTATTGTATGATATGATATAATGCACAAATGTGCATTTGGTAATATATCAGTTTTTGGAATATTCCATGAGTGAGTCATTCTCTTCTGACATTTACTGAAATGGTATCGCTCACACAGTTCACCATATAACACACATGTACACTCCACTGAGGGCTCGTGGAACGCTCGATTGTTGAGCATAATATACAGTACTGTATGATATGATATAATGCACAAATGTGCATTTGGTAATATATCAGTTTTTGGAATATTCCATGAGTGAGTCGTTCTCTTCTGACATTTGCTGAAATGGTATCGCTCTCACAGTTCACCATATAACACACATGTACACTCCACTCAGGGCTCGTGGAACGCTCGATTGTTGAGCATAATATACAGTATTGTATGATATGATATAATGCACAAATGTGCATTTGGTAATACATCAGTTTTTGGAATATTCCATGAGTGAGTCGTTCTCTTCTGACATTTGCTGAAATGGTATCGCTCACACAGTTCACCATATAACACACATGTACACTCCACTCAGGGCTCGTGGAACGCTCGATTGTTGAGCATAATATACAGTATTGTATGATATGATATAATGCACAAATGTGCATTTGGTAATATATCAGTTTTTGGAATATTCCATGAGTGAGTCGTTCTCTTCTGACATTTGCTGAAATGGTATCGCTCACACAGTTCACCATATAACACACATGTACACTCCACTGAGGGCTCGTGGAACGCTCGATTGTTGAGCATAATATACAGTATTGTTTGATATGATATAATGCACAAATGTGCATTTGGTAATATATCAGTTTTTGGAATATTCCATGAGTGAGTCGTTCTCTTCTGACATTTGCTGAAATGGTATCGCTCACACAGTTCACCATATAACACACATGTACACTCCACGTGAGGGCTCGTGGAACGCTCGATTGTTGAGCATAATATACAGTATTGTATGATATGATATAATGCACAAATGTGCATTTGGTAATATATCAGTTTTTGGAATATTCCATGAGTGAGTCGTTCTCTTCTGACACTTGCTGAAATGGTATCGCTCACACAGTTCAACATATAACACACATGTACACTCCACTGAGGGCTCGTGGAACCCTCGATTGTTGAGCATAATATACAGTATTGTATGATATGATATAATGCACAAATGTGCATTTGGTAATATATCAGTTTTTGGAATATTCCATGAGTGAGTCGTTCTCTTCTGACATTTGCCGAAATGGTATCGCTCACACAGTTCACCATATAACACACATGTACACTCCACTCAGGGCTCGTGGAACGCTCGATTGTTGAGCATAATATACAGTATTGTATGATATGATATAATGCACAAATGTGCATTTGGTAATATATCAGTTTTTGGAATATTCCATGAGTGAGTCGTTCTCTTCTGACATTTGCTGAAATGGTATCGCTCACACAGTTCACCATATAACACACATGTATACTCCACTCAGGGCTCGTGGAACGCTCGATTGTTGAGCATAATATACAGTATTGTATGATATGATATAATGCACAAATGTGCATTTGGTAATATATCAGTTTTTGGAATATTCCATGAGTGAGTCGTTCTCTTCTGACATTTGCTGAAATGGTATCGCTCACACAGTTCACCATATAACACACATGTACACTCCACTCAGGGCTCGTGGAACGCTCGATTGTTGAGCATAATATACAGTATCGTATGATATGATATAATGCACAAATGTGCATTTGGTAATATATCAGTTTTTGGAATATTCCATGAGTGAGTCGTTCTCTTCTGACATTTGCCGAAATGGTATCGCTCACACAGTTCACCATATAACACACATGTACACTCCACTGAGGGCTCGTGGAACCCTCGATTGTTCAGCATAATATACAGTATTGTATGATATGATATAATTTATTGTCACTCAACCATTTGGTCCTACTGGCCCTTCACATTATTTTGTATATATATATATATATATATATATATATATATATATATATATATATATATATACACACACACATATACTAGTGGCTTGTGCAGCAAATGCTGCAAACTAAGTTCATTAGACGTTCAAATAAATATTTTTCAGATTTATTTTCAATGAAGAATGCCAGTTCCATAATAATGAAACATACTCCCTCTGAATGGTTTTTTAGGCCAAATACTTTTTCTTGAACCTATACATTTTCAGTTTTTTAGTTTGAACGGAAAGCGCAAGTAACAATGTCAGGACGATCAGTCGGTTTTTCATGTGAGAGTAAAGCAATAGTTATTTCAGGTCATTGCGGATTGTAGGTGAAAATTTTAAAAAAGTTAGGTTTGCTATGCTTTCGAACAACAGACATAGCATCCTGGTATATCTACTGCATGTTTCGTAAACTACCTTGAAATGTAGAGGGTAAAATCATTTTATCCTGCTAAGAGATCTTGCTGAAATGATCGGGAGACTACAAAATCTTGTAGGCCTCTTATTTTATCAGTAATACCTTTAGGTCTTCCGTAGGAACTCTAATTTTTGCGCTCTCTCGAGCCAATACTGAAGAGAACCACGCATATAAATATCTACACCACAGCGCCATTAAATATATGAAAAAGACCCAGCCCCACTTGAGTAATAACTATAAAAATATTTGATTTTTAATAACAGTATTATTATCTTACGTAAGTTTATAGTTTTCAGTAACATATAAACTTACTATATAGCCACCACTCAGTAAATTATAGAAATCAAGATCTAATTTAAGTTATTCTCTACATCTACTTATATAACCCCAAAACGTTTCACTTTCATATCATCAATATAGCATTAATATGTATAATTAATGAAAAATAGTCACATCATGGCATTAACAATAATAATATTTTATTTCTAATGGTAATAATGTTATTAAACCACCTCAAGTTTTGTAGTTTTTAATATCCAATACACAGCTATACTCAGAAAATTACACACCACAGAATCAGACCTGTAAATTATTTGCAGTAAGTATTGAAGTTTTGAATAAGCAATTTAATTTGAGCTGTAAATATGTCAGCATTCTTGCAGATCACGGCCTTCGTGTAATATTGTTTACTGTAGTGTGTGTGTTTTGTTTTATTCTGAAATGCAATTAGTTAGCGACGACAGATGGATTTTAGAAAATAGGAAAATTATTTTGAAAAATTTACATTTCACTGAAAACTACTATTTTTCCGAAAAACTTTAGGTTTCAAGCTTCAAAATGAGGGGTCATTTATTAAAACCCGTCCAGCCGTTTTCCCGTAATTTCCATTACCAGTTCAAATTATATATATAGATATATACTGTATATATATATATATATATATATATATATATATATATATATATATATATATATATATGTTATTATTAAATAACCGTGTAGAAGAACTCTAATTCACCAAGTGGTATGCTAGGGTTTTAGTTTTTGTTATACCGTATACTACTTATCTATACTACTTATTTTTACACAGATAATGGTGAAATATGAATCTACAGTCTTTTAAAGATAAAGTTTAGCAAGTCTATAAATTGTCTGTAGCAACAAGGTTTTTTAATCACTTCACATAGTGGAGTCCTGTATTCGGTGTCGCAGTCCAGAAGATGTGTCTTTATTTGAAATCTCTTTGCTTCAATAATAGGACAGTCAAATAGAAGGTGTTTCACACCGTGAAGATCTTCGCGGCAGGAGCATGTAGAGTCGATGTCTGCTGAAATGTTGAATCTATCGAAGTAAGTGCCAAATTTCCCATGTCCAGATATATATATATATATATATATATATATATATATATATATATAGTTAATGTCAAAGTTGTTGACTGATGGATTATCTATAGTACTGCAGTACTGTCACAAGATTCACTCGTGGCAAATCTCAGACTTCGAGTGACATTTATTAGAACTATTTCGTGAATAAAATAAAAATGTAAATAATATATCTCTAAAATTTGCTCATAAAATGTTAATAATGGTATGGAATTATAGGATGGGGTAGCTCATTTAAATCCAATTTTAATCCACTTTATTTATTACAGAAGGAAATAATTAAAATATGTCTTCATAAACCTATTGATTTTCCATCTCATAAATTGTTTTTAGACATCAATGTTCGTAACATAAGACAAATTTATTATATTGTATTAATAAAATTCATATTATATAAAAATCGAAATAATTTTGAATTGTATTCTCATAGTTATGAAACAAAAGGTATGAATTCTTTAAGATTGTTTGAACCAAAATGCAACACTGCTACAGTAATTAATCATAGTAGTAATTTAGGCCCAAGAATATATAACAAATTTATATTTATATATCCTAATCTTGTCAATTCTAATAGTTCTGGTATTAAATAAAAAAGTTATATATGGATTTTATAAAAATTGAAAAATTGTAAATTTAAATTTATATAGCCTATTCTTATTGTGTAGTAGACATAAGACAAATTGTATTATATTCTTCTTAATTTCAATTCAGGAATCCGCCCCTGAGCACGAGTTCTACTCTTTCAGGGGCGAGCTAAAGTTTTGCTGTTTATATTATATTTTATGTCACAATTATTAGCAAAATAAGTAAATAAATATATTAAAAATAGATAGATAAATAAATAAATAATGAATACTTAACCTATTCAGACATTGTGAAGTCGAAATAGATGAATATGATTACTTCAATAAAGGAATTGAATGTTATTCAGTAATGCCAATTGAGAAAAGCGAAATACAGGTTTAAAAATGTTAATTACATGTATTGCGCTTTTCTCTTACTATCATAACAGAAATATGTTTTCATTATCTTCTGCAATCACAATTTAATTTAAACATTTTATAGTACAATTACAAATAACCTGATTAATACATAAATTAAATGAACAATTGTTATGAAGGAGCGTCATTTTCTTTAGATACAATGGGCATGGAATTAGAAGATGAAGATGTAGATGTAGAAGTGGAAGTAGGATTTCGCACTTTACGTAGTACAATGGATTCATGCTCATCGATTTACGTGGAAACAGTTGGCGACACTGACTAAACAAAAGAACGACCATGCGATAAATTGATAGTGATAAATTGAGCTGCAGAAATTATCGCGATGTATGACTGTGATTGGTTGGAATTCAAAATTTCATTACAATTCATTGGCCGAAAATGGAATGACGTCACATAAACGAAATAGTCACAAAAATACCAGTCATACATTTCCTCTTTCCAGTCCACCACTGAAAAAGATGTCTTTCTCAAGCAAGAATCATCTGAAAATTCATAATTACTCGTACAATGAAAATCAATACAAAACTAGATGCCAGTGTATTTCGTAATAACAAGTGGAATTTTCATGAAGATGGAACAGACTGGTTCTAGTTTATGAAGTGGAGGGAGAATGATTTAAATTTTTCCTCTGTCTAATTGTGCTCAAACAAGACGAAACTATTTGACTGCTTAATCAGCGACTATGTTTAATTTTAGACCCTAGTGCACTGATAAGAGGTACTGCTTCTTGAACGGAAACATCCTAAGAGAAACTCCGGGTTCATTTCCGGGCAAAGGCGACAAAACCAGATCCGAAACGAGTTCTAAAAATTTTCCAAGCATGGTCGCGGCATCGAAACTGAAAGACGTAATCTTTTCCCGTGACGACTTTGACATGTAGAAGAACGCATTTATATTGTGTATGACTTTATACGGAACAACGAATAAAGATTGTTTTGTTGCGGGGATACGAATGACGTCACTAAGTGGAGTCAATCAGCTTATTCCGAATCTCACCAGTCCGGTGTCATCAATGACGTCACGTTGCAGCGAAATAAGGAACAAAACTGCTGGAAGGATCGATGCTGTCATGGCGACTGTACAAGTTGTTGTCTGTGCTACGCTAGCAAAATTTTGCGAAATTTTCGTACTCCCATCTCGTTCAAAGAAAAGATAGCATAAACAATTTATTTCTTGAACCAGTAGTAATAACGGGTCCGTTGACATGTTCGCTCATAAGCCATTAACATATTGTTTTTACATTGTGCTCATTACAAACAATACAGCAGAACTAAAGCAGAACACACCGCCATGACACAACTGTGCACGATGTTATTCGTCTGCTAATTCCCGCTCTATACAAGAACCAATCAGATTCACTGATGGCGGCTGAGGGAGACTGCCACCACCTCTGCAAGTTGATGGCACCGGTGCGACACCGGTGGAGCATCAATGACGTCATCGGTGGAATTCGGAACACCGTGATGCCATCGGATTGCTCACCGGTGAGATTCGGAATACGCTCAATGAAAGTGTTTTCATGCAGCAGAGGGAAATACGAAGACCATTTCTGGATGTTTATGATATAATATTCCCAGCTTATCAAAATATTGTCTAAATTGAAACTTGAATATCTATGAGTGAACGCTGTGAGTCAACAATCACAGCAAACGATATTACGGGAAATTTGAAACATGCCGCCCAATAGCTCAGAACTAGCTCCGAGCGATTTCCACCTTCATGAGTCTATAAAGGAAATAAAAGGAAAGCTCTTGCAGAGTGAAGAAAAGTTAAAAACATTATGTGTGTAATATATTGTTGTCTTCGAGCCAGATCTATTTCGACAGTCTTGTAACGAGATGAAACATGAAACAAATGTATAAACAAAAGTGGTAACTGCATATGGGCAAGCGAGCTGTACTAAAATAGTCTTTGTTTGCACCAGGAAATATTGACTTAATAAAGGTTTGACAATAGTCGGAACTTACTTTCTGAACGCCTCACAAAGATGGAAAATCATCCCTGAAAGCACTGCGTAGCTCCTGGATAGCAACTGGAGGCTGCGCTCAGGTGTGAGTTCGAATCCCGTTTGGACTGATTACCTGGCGCGGTTTTTTTCAACTGTAAGACGAATGTCAGGTGATGAAGAATCCTCGATCTCACCTTGCTATTATGATTCCACCGACCCCTATATAAACTTACCTTTGATAAAGAAGCATCAAATAACCGGTTAAAAATATGTTCAAATTTTGTCATCAGCCTTAAGCAGCGTAGAGTTTATTTTTCTTTCGTAAGACTTTTTCTCAAAGAGCTCCTCTTGAGGAATATGATGTTAAGAATGATTGTGAGGTCAGAAATTGTAAAATAAAGGAAGTGGTTTCTATTTCTCTCTTCTTTGCTTCACTTCCTTATGCCTTTCTTCTTTCCTTTATTCCATTCTTTCGTTGTTTTCATCCCTCCTTTCTTTCATTCATTCTTCCTTCTACCTTTCTTTCATCCTTCTTTCTTTTATTTCCTTTCCTTTGTTTCTTCCTGCTTTACAGTCTTCTTTTCTAGCTTTCCTCGTTTCATTTTTCTTCCTTCCTTTTCTTCATTTACTTTCTCTATTTCTTTCTTCTTTATTTAGGCCTATTTATTGTGTCACTCCCTCTTTTCTTTACTTCAATCTCTCTTTCCGTGTTTCATTCTTTCTTCTTCTATTTTCTTCATTCTTTATTTCTTTCATTTCCTATCTTCACCTTTTTTTCTCTTTTTTATTTCTTTCTATGTCCTTCATTTGCCTTTCATTCTTTCTCTCCTATCCTTCATACTTTCTTTCATTTATTTATTTATATGTCTTTACTTCCTTTCTTCCTTTCTTTCATTATTTCTTCCTTTCTTTCATTATTTCTTTCTCTCCTTTATTTCTTTCTTTATCTCCTTTATATCTTTCTTTCTCTCCTTTATATCTTTCTTTCTCTCCTTTATTTCTTTCTTTCTCTCCTTTATTTCTTTCTTTCTCTCCTATATTTCTTTCTTTCTCTCCTTTACTTCTTTCTTTCTCTCCTTTATTTATTTCTTTCTCTTCTTTATTTCTTTCTTTCTCATCTTTATTTATTTCTTTCTCTTTCTCCTTTATTTCTATTTTTCTTTCTTTCTCTTGTTTCATTTATATTTTCTCTTCTATATTCCTTTTTTCTTTCTTATATATATTTATATTTGTCTTTCTTTCCTTCTTTCTTTTCTTTCTTTCTTTCTTTTTTCTTTCGTTCCTTCTTTCTTTCTGGGCTTGGACTAATTTTATTGGAAGACGAAACCACAGTCTAGTATATACGGTCACGAAGCTTGAGTTTATGAGGGCGCTAGGAACAATAGAAGGTGCAGGTACTGTTTCGCATTGTCTGTAAGGAGGCGATAGTAGCGATCCTATTGGTTAGCAACTATCTATGGATGAATATTTACTACGTATTGAGCTTCGTGTCTGTATATACTAGACTGTGACGAAACCTAGATTTTTGAAGAGCTAACTTAACTTTTTTGACACACAATTTACAAGACTCCCACAACAGAGAGCTTTACATTGACAATGGACAGACGTCACCCATGACCGTGGTTGCCACGCAACGGTAAATCTGTGAGCAATCGACGGAGCACGCACCTCGCCCGACTATCAGAATTAAATACTACCTCAGATGACCATGACGGACAGCGTGTGCGCTTTATGCAAAGAAGGTAATTATAAAACACTATACATACCGTAGCTACTGCTAGCGAATGTCAGTCGAAATAATTAAGGACGTTTCAATTTGGCGGGATATTTCCATTATGAGGAGTCGATGGTAGTAGAAATCAATTGTATATCTCGTAAATGAGTTAAGCACTTGTTTTAATTTTTGTCCAGTTATCTCTGTTGGACTCTGTTTGGCTTCTGTGCGCATGTTCGGTGATGTCCGTTCACCACTTTCCTAAAATGGTCAACCTCTAGGTTTGAATTAAGGCTTTGCGATTGTTATCTATAATTATTTCTTGCCGATTGTAATGTACATAACAGATAAAGATTTAACATTGCGTGGAAGTTGTCATCACTACTTGAGTTATGAATGAATTTTTCATTTTCAGGAAATACCTACACCATAATCCGAACAGACAAGCCTGCAGAATCTGTTTTTAATCTCGTCGTGTTCAAGTGATATTTATGATGGAAAAGTCGATCTTCGGGCAGGTTTCCAAGGCGTATTCCTGTTTTCCCTGCCACTACCACTACTTTTCCTGCCACAAATCTTTCAGTAACTTTCATTTCTCGCAACCGCGGTTCCTGTGAACCAGAATCTCTGTTTTCATGACACGAACTCTAACACTTAAGGCCCATTCACAATGAAAATTAAACATAACCGTAACATAAACACAGAAGTTTGCGCCCAGGCAACCAAATGGGATCATTCACAATGATTCACGTAAGCATTGACATAAACATTACCGTAAGACGTTAACATGAAAGTTTGCAAACTCCAAACTTTCACGATTATGCTTACGTGATTTGCAAACAGAACACAAACGTGGAGCGCTGAAGTATACGACAGAATATGAGGAACTGGCGTCATTGTTATGTTTCCATGGTTACCAAGTATGTTTGCTGTTATGTTTATGTTCCCATTGTGAATGATGGTATGATTTCTTGATTTTACTGTAACGTTAAGTTAACGCTTACGTTATGTTCAATTTTCATTGTGAATGAGCCTTAACTCTGGAATTACACCCTGTGTCCCTCTCAGTGATGAAAGCAGAGCAAGTTATGCGGGTTGCAGATGCTGGAGTCGGCGTGATGAAAGGCCTTGCCGCCGTCAACCTAATTAATCGCCGGTACTCCGAGATGCCGCAAGCGCCGCGGTGACCGTGCGGTGTATCTCTCAGATGTGACAGCTGACAAATACCGCTGACCTGTACGGACTGCACTCATTCGTCTGCTCCCTCGACAGCTAGGGTCAAGGCGGACGCAGGTATTTTATCCCCAAATTCTAGTAAATTGCATTCCTTTCTCTATTACATCGATTCTATAAAATCTTGCTTGATTGCTCATCATCTGGTGTTGTCTGCTCAATAATACTTACTTACTGGCTTTTAAGGAACCCGGAGGTTCATTGCCGCCCTCACATAAGCCCGCCATTGGTCCCTATCCTGAGCAAGATTAATCCAGTCTCTATCATCATATCCCACCTCCTTCAAATCCATTTCAATATTATCTTTCCATCCACGTCTCGGTCTTCCTAAAGGTCTTTTTCACTCCGGCCTCCCAAATAACACTCTATATGCATTTCTGGATTCGCCCATACGTGCTACATGCCCTGCCCATCTCAAACGTCTGGATTTAATGTTCCTAATTATCTCAGGTGAAGAATACAATGCGTGCAGTTCTGTGTTGTGTAACTTTCTTCATTCTCCTGTAACTTCATCGTTCTTAGCCCCAAATATTTTCCTAAGCACCTTATTCTCAAACACCCTTAACCTATGTTCCTCTCGCAAAGTGAGAGTCCAAGTTTCACAACCATAAAGAACAACCGGTAATATAACTGTTTTATAAATTCTAAATTTAAGATTTTTTTACTGTCAGCGCTTCTGGTCGCGAAACCAGGTGGCCCGGGTTCGAATCCCGGTTGGGGCAAGTTACCTGGTTGAGGTTTTTTCCGGGGTTTTCCCTCAATCCAATACGAGCAAATGCTGGGTAACTTTCGGTGCTGGACCCCGGACTCATTTCACCGGCATTATCACCTTCATATCATTCAGACGCTAAATAACCTAGATGTTGATACAGCGTCGTAAAATAATCCAATAAAAAAAAGATTTTTTGACAGCAGACTGGATGATAAAAGCTTCTCAACCGAATAATAACACGCATTTCCCATATTTATTCTGTGTTTTATTTCCTCCCGAGTATCATTTGTGTTTGTTACTGTTGCTCCAAGATATTTGAACTTCTCCACTTCTTCAAAAGACAAAATTCCAATTTTTATATTTCCATTTCGTACAATATTCTCGTCACGAGATATAATCATATACTTTATCTTTTCGGGATTTACTTCCAAACCTATTTTTCTCTTGCCCAATAATAATAATAATAATAATAATAATAATAATAATAATAATAATAATAATAATAATTCAGTTAATCATAGTTTTCTACCCAAAGACAGGTCTTTCACTGCAAAACCAACGTTCTTCAATCTTTCCTTTTCTCAGCCTTTTCTTTGCCTCCGTATACAATCCATATATCTTTAGGCCTATTGTCGTATATGATCTGATAAGTTATCTTCTTCTTCCGTTTATCATTCCTTCTAGTACATCCCTCAGTATGCAGTTTCTTCTCAGTCAGTAACCCAACCAATTCCTTTTTCTCTTCCTGATCAGTTTCAGCAGTTTTCTTTATTCACCCACTCATTCTAACACAGCTTCATTTCGCTTAAGAATACAATACGTGGAATTCTGCGTTATGTAACTTTCTCCATTCTCCTGTAACTTCATCCCTCTTAGACTCAAATATTTCCTAAGCAACTTATTCTTAACCTCTGTTCCGCTCTGAAAGTGAGAGTCCAAGCTTCACAATCATACAGAACAACCTATAATAGCCGACAACTGTTTCATAAATTCTAACTTTTCGAGAGCAGACTGGATGATAAAAGCGTCTCAACCGAATAATAACAGGCATTTTCCATATTTATTCTGCATTTAATTTCCTCTCGAGTGTTATTTATATTTGTTACTGTTGCTTCAAGGTATTTGCATTCTTTCACCATTTCAAAGGATAAATTTCTAATTTTTATATTTACATTTCGTACTACGTTCTGGTCACGAGACATAATCATATACTTTGTCCTTTCGGGATTTAGACTACTTCCAAACCTAACTCCTTACTTGCTTCGAGTAAAATTCGCGTGTTTTCCATAATCGTTTGTGGATTTTCTCTTAACATATTCTAGTCATCCGCATAAAAATGCAGCTGATGTAACTCGATCAATTCCAAACCCTCTCTGTTTTCTTGGACTTTCCTAATGGCATATTCTAGAGCAAAGTTAAAAGTAAAGGTGATAGTGCATCTCCTTGCTTTAGCCTGCAGTGAATTGGTAAAGCATCAGACAGAAATTGGCCTATGTGGACTCTGCTGTATGTTTCACTGAGACACATTTTAATTAATCGCTCTAGCTTCTTGGGGATACGAAATTCTATAAGAATATTATCATATATAACTTTTCTCTTAACTGAGTCATATGCCTTTTTGAAACCATGAATAACTGATGTACTGTAGCCTTATACTCGCATTTCTCCAATATATGTCGAAAACAAAATATATGGTCAATAGTCGATTTATTACGCCTAAAACCACATTTGTGATCCCCAATAATTTCATCTGCATTTTCGAATTAAGACGTTATTGCTAGTAGTATTTGGTGATGGTCGTGACCTATTGGTGTCTTCTGACTTCATGGGTTTTAGGAGGTAAAGATATTTACTAAGTTACTACAACTGCCTTCTTGCTGACTATGAGCAATAAGTTGTTTTGATTAAGAATTGGTCAATATTGCAAGCACTCTATAGCACATTCTATTCATCATTTTGGGTCTAAAGCTATGGCTCAGTGGATAACATGTGCATTTCCTTATCAAGAGGAGTAGGCGGGGATTTATTTCCATTCCACAGGATTGAGTGTAAGTCATTTGTCTTGTACTTGACCTCTGACTTCTCTGCTGTGAAACTGCACCGTGCTGACCACATGATCAGGGAGTACAACGCATTGGAAAGAAGTAACCAAAACTGTAGTAGGTTGAACACAACTAGCAAAAAGAAAGTTTTTTTTTTTTTTTTTTAATTTTGTGAATAGTTATCTAAAAATGAGCACAGAATAATCTTTGTACCTATAGAAATTTCAATTAATGGCCAAACAGTGGATACCCCTGGTGCGTGACAATTGTAAGCAACGTCTTAATTCGGAGCTGCATCTGCATGGCTCGATCAGTCGGACGTGTAGGCAGAACTCACGAGCGTCTGCAAGCGTGACAGTCACACGCCGTGCGACACCGAAGAGAGATAGAGGGGGGAAATAAATATGCCGAAGAAAGGAAGGAAAAGAGTACTTATGGAAAGAAAACAGAAAAAAAAATAAATGTATTTGTAAAAATAACACGTGTATATATATATATATATATATATATATATATATATATATATATATATCGAACTTTAAGTGATAGCATTTGTAGCTAATATCTACTGGACCGAGTTCGATTACCGACAAGGAAACGGACATTTCTTTTTCTGTAGGATGAGATGTAATATTCCTTGCATTTTTTCTATGCTGTTGTATAAAGTAATATGTTATATACCTAGAAAAACAAATCAATATAGCACCTAGCGAGACTATTAATATCATGAAAGAAAAAAACGAAAGATTTAAAAATAATAAAAAGAAAAAGAAAAAATAAGATGAAACATGAAACTTAATAAATGAATCGCGTAAAGTTTGCCGTGGCAGGGAAAAAGAACGAATAGATACATGAAATAAAAGTCAAAATGAAAATAAAGGAAATAAAGGCTAAAGAAAGACAAAATTGAGAAAAATTAAACTGAAAAATAAAGATAATTTTTTGGCGAGTACTTGACTGTTCGTCGTTCTCCCGTAACATTGAACAACAAGAATTTTGCTCCGACTTAAAACGATGTGTCCCTTATGGTTTGATGTGCGCTAAATCCGAAAATGCATCTCTTTTCTTCGTTTTTAAGATATACTAAGATTTCACTTTTCGATAAGTGCTC
Source organism: Periplaneta americana (assembly GCF_040183065.1). Classification (NCBI taxonomy): domain Eukaryota; kingdom Metazoa; phylum Arthropoda; class Insecta; order Blattodea; family Blattidae; genus Periplaneta; species Periplaneta americana. The sequence continues at coordinate 29,177,854 of NC_091127.1, read as the reverse complement.
CCCCAGAAAACATCTGGCGTGGCTTGGGGGTTGTAAACCAAAACAAAATTATGTAATTAAATTTTATGAGTTTGTGACTTATTTCCGGTTTCTTATGGTTGTTGGCATGTTCTTTAGTACTTCTAATAAGTAAACAGATATTGGTCCCTTCTATTCAGTAAATTTCAAAACAGTTCAAAGTGAGGTTACGCAATGAACAAACAAGTGTGTGGCTTTCAGTAATTAAAAGAGAAGTTCACCATTTTGAGTGAAGGCAAATTAAAAGAGGGCATTTTCATCGGTCCTCAAATTCACAAAGTTATGGTTGACTCTTAGTTTGAGGAAACACTTTCCGTTACAGAAAAAATGACATGGCGCGCTTTCAGAGATGTTTGCTCAAATTTCCTTTGAAATTCTAGGGCAGACACTACATAGAACTTGCTGTGGAAACCATGCCATGTGCATCTGAGAAAATGTGGTATAATTTGTCTCTCAAAATACACTTTTTACATTCTCATTTGGATTTCTCTCCTCCTAACCTTGGAGCAGTAAACGGACGAGCATGGGGAAAGATTTAATCAAGAAATATCTGAAATGAGAAGGTGATATAAAGGGAGATCATCATCCAGCATTCTTGCAGATTATTGTTGGTTCCTTGTAAAAGACAGTCCCGGGTCTAGTTATAAACAAAATTCATCCAGAAAATTCTTTTAAATGTAAGTTCAAAGTCTGAGATTTTTCTCATTATACGCATGAAATATTTTTATTGTTGTCTTTTAAACTATGTAACATTGCTTTTGTATCCAGTACACATTTTTTCAAGTATTATGAGGCATTCTGAATCCCCAGTATGTTGTAATTTTACCAGGAGCAGTGGGGAAAAAAAAAATATATATATATATAATTCGATTCATTTTCCCCGGAAAATGGTATGTGATGGGGCAAATTGGATTTTAAATTCAGATTTAGGGCACACATATTAGTAAAATTCACCTATTTTTATTTTGGAGCAAGACAAAAAGTAAAAATTTTTGTTCAGTGTAATTATGAAGTGAGTTATGCACACCATTTTACCGAAAGAGCCGTTGACCAGGATGTGCCATAGGAGATTTATCTACGTTATTTTATATTGTTTGTTGAGATAAACTTAAGAGATCCTAAAATTGAAGAAATTCCAGTTAAATGTAGCGAAAAAAAATAGATAAATACATACCCGTGATGATAAGATGATAATGATGATGATGGTGGTGGTGGTGGTGGTGGTGATGGAGATTTGTTAGGATGCCACCGGGGAACCGAAGGTCTCTGAGAAAACGCTTGTGTTATCTGAACCACGACCTTGCCCAACACAAATCGAACCCGGGTCCACATGATTATAAGTCCAGCGCTCTAACCACTAGACTACCATGGCGGCTAAGAGAGATAAGTTATAAGTAAGAAACGTAGGAAGGAATTAATGAATAAAAATGTAAAAAGTGAAAGAATAAAATATAAAGAGAAGAAATGAAGTGAAGCACAAAAGGAGAAAGAAACTTGAGATATGAACAAGGTAAAAATAAATAAGAAGGCTAGTGTCTGGCTTGCTCGTATGTGGGAAGTGCGGTGTGACGTGTGTTGAAGGGGCGCTCAACTGCACATTTGGCACTTCTGAATGAAGCTCTGTGCGTTGCATGTTGCAGCGAGAGGCGTGATCCAGCGCGTTCATGTCAGTGCTTACTTCTACTACTTCATTCACCAAGAGACACGCCATCACAGATCCCGTAGCATTTCTGCTGTAGGTGTCCTCCGAGTACCTAAGCTTCCCCGCCATGCTCACAAGCAAACGTTCTGATGGGGGCAGATAAAATAGTAATATGCGTTACAAGAGCGGTATGTTGAAGTTTTCATGTTCGAGGAAAAGTTTGAAAAAGCGAAAAGTAGTTGAGCTTTTTTAATTTCCGAGAATTGAAAGAAAACATACCGCTCGTGTATCGTACATTATTTTGTGCGAAGATCGTTTATTACATACCTGAAAGAGGAGTTTCTAATTAGTTGCAATGAAATCTCCATCTTGGTTTCTGTTCAATGACGGCAATTTTGGAAAACAAAAGTATATATCTTCAACATTGTTGCTTTAAAATGTTTTCTGTGTTTACTATACTCCAGCAGGCCGTGATATACGTCTGTCTTTTTTTCCCCCCAGTCTATAAATGCGAACTTAAAACAAACGGCTTCCTTAATGTTACATGCATCACGAAATGCAGTAACTTTAGTGGAGTTGTAGAGTTTACTTAATTTTTGCAAATATTTAAAAACAATAATTAACAGTGCAATTTAGGTGAAATTACAGTGGTAAGTTTCCAATTTATAATTATTACTATATTGAACGTCTCTAAAAATAATATGTTAAAAGCCTAAAGCAGTAAAATCAATATGTCACTTAAGCGGTAAGAAGAGGGAAATTGTTATGTGTGTTCGGCTGGGAATACTGAATGTGGAATTTTAGACTTACCGCGGGTTGGTTTTGTGCGGAAACCAAGCAAATACGCACGATCTCGCACAAAAGTTTTTTTTTCTTCCACCATGTTAATAATGTCAAAAGAAGTGCTTATACAAATTTTGGCCATCGACCGCAATTACGAGGGCCGTAAACAATAAGTTCGCCAGGGGCCGCTAACAGAAAAAACACAATTTCATTAAACAAATTTATTGAAACGGACACAGCAATTGTTGAGCTATTTTTCAACATATTTTCCATCGGAATTGAGACATTTTTCATATCATGGGTCCACAGAGAGAGGTGCAGACGCAGTCAAACGCTGGTTCCGATCTGAGGCGGCTGACTTCTAAGACACAAAAATTGATCCCATGGTATGACAAATAGCGCAATAATTGCTGTATCTGTTTCAATAAATATTTCCATGCGATTGTGCTTTTTTCTATAAACTGCCCCAAAGGAAACTCACTTTCTGGACGGCCTCGTAATTGCGGTCGAGTGGCCAAAATTTGTATAAGCATTTCTTTTGACATTATTAATATGGTGGAAGAAAAAAAATTTAACTTTTTTATCTGCCCCCATCAGAACGTTTGCTTGTCAGTTCATTATATATCCAATCATAAGAATTTACGTAATGTATTAACTTCAGTACTATTACCGACATTGGTTAGATCTTCTGGCAAAACACTGAAGCCTACATCTGTTCATTTTTGGTCAGGAAGCGAAGATTTAAGTCAATTGTGTAGCATATGAGCGTGTGTCCAACATAATTATGTTTATTGTCTGTTGGTTTTCAATATACACCGTGTCTTTTTTTTATAGGTTACTTTACGACGCTTTATCAATATCTTAGGTTATTTAGCGTCTGAATGAGATGAAGGTGATAATGCCGGTGAAATGAGTCCGGGGTCCAACACCGAAAGTTACCCAGCATTTGCTCATTTTGGATTGAGGGAAAACCCCGGAAAAAACCTCAACCAAGTAACTTGCCCCGACCGGGATTCGAACCCGGGCTATCTGTTTTCACGGCCAGACGCGCTGACCGTTACTCCACAGGTGTGGACAATAGTTGTTTGGTTAACGGTGCACTATAAATAAGTACTGTTTGGTAATGTATGCTGGACTATTGTGGTAAATGAAATTAAATAAATTAAACAAATCCATTAGGCGCAAAACAGAAGCAAACAGCCGTTGCCAACAGTTGGAAGAAGATGACGTGGACAAATCTGGGGGGCGTGGAAGGGTGTGGGCCGCAATTTGAGTGACTGTTGCTAATGGGTGGCCCACCCTCACGCCCGCAAACTCCACATAAAAAAGTCGCTTCTTCACATGGAAGAGGCATCCTATGTCGCAGCACATGATTGAATGCCTGTCGAGTGAATAAAAATATTCTCCCTTTTCCTCAGAAAATTGTTACCATGGAAATCACAATTCGACATCCATCCAATAGGAGTTCACGTCCAAGTTTGCCGGATGTTCTTAATCTGACTCGAATACGGTTCTCTCTATAGCTCGACTACTGAGCTTGCCATTATGTTAGAAAGACACGGGTTCAAAGCTGACCGAAGGAAATGAATTTCTTAAGAATCGATAGAAATAAAATTCGACATGTTGGAGACCATAGACCAGTGGTGGGCAAAATGAACGCAACCCACAACACAGGATTTAAATGGAAACTACCTACTGTGGGAGGGGTTGCACTCTACAGTGCAGTGACGGATTTACAGACAGTTGCGCCACTACACTCCTACCTACCGTATGTAATTGAAGAGTCCACCGCAAGAATGATGGATGTCACTTTCCTGTCGAAAATGAACCAAGACTGTCAATGCATAGCATAAGACATGTAGAATGTACATAGAGAGTTATATAGCATTAACACTGATAGTCATTGTCCAGTAATGATCGGAAAATCACAGTTAAGCTTTGAGCGCTAAGCATTTCAAACTTTCAATTGCTTCTCCTGCAAAATATATTCCAAATGACATGCATCATTCTTGCAGTGGACTCTTCAATTAGAATAGTCCATTCATGTGATATTTAATTAGATCTAATCATTTTTCAAAGCAAATTCTTGGAAATTGGGATTTATATCTGTGCATGCTATTTTCAGTTGCGCATGGAGATGAGCATCGCTTAAGCGGGATCTGTGGCTGGACTTTATAAATTTCATTTTAGAAAACAGCTGTTCGCACTGGCAGGTTGATGAATACATACCGTCATTTCCCATAACTATGGTCCTGGAACACAACTATGGTCCACGATACAACCATTCAAAGATCATTGTAGAAGTAACTTACATAGCTGCAGTGACTTGAATTCAAACTACAGTACAGCAAAAATATAGATGAACAACGTACTACGTTATGAAGTACAAAATTTGAATAGTTGTATCGTGGACAATACTGTAGTTATGTTCCAGGACCATAATTATGGGAAGTGACGGTACTCATTATTTTTTAAGCAAACTGTCTAAGCAGTGGATATGTAGTACTAGACATCTTTAAAAAAATTTTAATCCCCAGCAGATCTTCACTATCTTGATTTCAAGAGGCTATCATTCTGCAAATCCAGTGCCTCTAACTGCAATTCAGGGATAACATTTTAAATTTAAACATGAAAAGGAGTGGCAAAAATATTAAAATCTTTCTCCATCCTTTGAAAATCACTGAATCTGTACATATTTAGGCTAAGTTCGCGTCCTGAATATTTGTAACTGATCCTAAACATGAGAAATGAAAGAACCGCCTTTCTTGTAAGTGTGATATCCTCTCGATTCATATGATTCTGCGAAAGACATTGTATCACTAATGAAGCTCCGAAGTACAGCAATTCAGTATAATCCGCCACGTACACGCGCAGTATTTTCATGGAGTAGGGGAAGGGGAAGGTAGGGGGTAAGTTTGATAGAAGAAAGAACGAGACCGAGAGAGGAGATAAAAAGTAAGAAATATAGGTATTGGCCCGAGTGTAAGCCGCACCCGAGTATAAGCCGCACCCTTAATTTTAGGGGGAAAGGAGAAAAAAAAAAGAAAAATTGAGTGCAGTGAAATTTACCTGTCACACTATCCAGTTACAAAACTGTTTACACTATTTAAACACTTTTTCTTCAATTACGGTAGGGGAAGGGGAAGGTAGGGGGTAAGTTTGATGCTTCGCTGAGATCTGACATCACTGCGGCAATGCCGCAAGAATGCCCGCCATTGCCATAGACATTAAAAAGGGGAAAAGTGACCACAGATCACGGATAAAATAATTTCACAGAATATACGAGGGTGATTAATAAAGTAAGGCAACAAGAGCTCACACAGATGACATATTCTTCCCTCTTTCGTTCGAATTTTCTGCCAGGGCCGTAGCAGAGACCACAGCTTTATCAAGCAGCCATTATGTCGCATATGTTGCGTCAGACCCTCGCAATATCAGTTGCAAGATGGCTGCGCGCACAGAAACATGGTCAAACGTGGAAATGCGTGCTTATCCCATTCCTGGACCATTCTCCTCAACTAAAGTCAGTTGGGACAGCCGGGATTACCAGTGCTTCAGTTTACAGTTCAGTGACTCGTGCGTGGTTTGTACGTGGCCTTGATCCGCCAGTTCGAAATGCACTGGTTATACATAGTAGCACAAGAAAGCTCTGTTTTCTATGCTTTTTATATAAAGTCTTCATTTTACTTACAATTTTGTACATAAGCTATAATCTTACATGTATGCTGAAATAATAGATCCTTCTTCTTGTTTATGCTAAGCAATCATAAAATGATTAAAAATGAAACAACTGACGCTGAAACATCAACTACGGTTGGAAATAATAATTATTTACGCCATGTTATATAACTCTGTGAAGATTCATCATTATATGCTACAAAATCCAAGATATTTGCAAACATTAAGGTCACTTCCACTTACAAATACAATTTGATGTTATCTGAGTGCAGTACTTATAGCTTTTATCGTGGTAAACTGAGATGTCAGAATTCTGTGGCTACAAGGCAAAATGTGATGCGTCATTTCTTGCATTCTTTCAAGGGAGAGCATTTAAAGTATGAATGACCGTATAAAATCACAATAATCGTGTTTCATAACAACGGATTAGAGACAAAATAACAGAGATATGCATGTTATCATTTGCTGCAATAAAGATACAATTGTCCACATCTGTGAAGTAACGGTCAGCGCGTCTGGCCGCGAAACCAGGTGGCCCGGGTTCGATTCCCGGTCGGGGCAAGTTACCTGGTTGAGGTTATTTCCGGTAATACGAGCGAATGCTAGGTAACTTTCGGTGCTGAACCCCGGACTCATTTCACCGACATTATCACCTTCATTTCATTCAGACGCTAAATAACCTGAGATGTTGATACAGCATCGTAAAATAACCCAATAACATAAATAAAAGATACAATTAAGATTCGCAATACATATCAAACTCTCAGTTTCGCCAAAAATTAACATAAAACCTTTTGCCTTGGAACCACAAAATTATTTACACAGTTAAAGAACCTCTCCTGTTATTCATTACATACTACCAGTATAAGACAGTTCAGTACTTGAAGATCCTTGCTATGAAGTCTATACTTCTTTTTTAATTTATTGAGTATGCTCCAACGATTATAACTTATATGTAGGGGCTATACAAGAACACATAAACTCTATTTTATTTCAAGGAGTGCAGTTCGGTGGCTCCTTTGAACACCCACTTACAGATTTATGACTTCCTACACAAACACCTCTGACAATTCCATCCTGTCCCCTCGTCCCAACATTGCACAGTTGCCACAATCCTGGTGACCCTCGAAATGAGACTGACGGGATTCTTGGAATTCGGAAAAGATGCAGCAACTCTGCCTCCACGTGGATTTGACGGGAGCCTATCAATTCTTCTGAACAAGGGTTATGATTGGTTACTGACAGGAGAAGACAAGATTTCCGTCACAGTAAGAAAGACGTTTATTTATGACAACCAATCAGTAGGGGGCAGTAGAAGGTCTGTCGGCAAAGTCCTTTCTATGAAACTGCACTCCATGAAAAAAAATAAATAGAGTATACATATGTTATACAATGTAATTGAAAACGTCATGAAACTACAGTCTGTGAAAAACAAACAGTATCTCAATAATTTAAGAAAGAAAGAAAGCAAACTAAGAACAAATAGTAAGATAATCTAGAGTTTTTGGCAGAAAGAAGAAAAAGTTTGAAACCATGAAATAAATCAACTGAGAATTAAAATAAATAATAAAACGTATTTTTAAACAATTCTTAAAACACCGGCAATTTGGTAAAAGTCTATGTTCTAAAGGAAGTTGGTTTAAAAGTTGTTGTTAAAAATGGTTAAGTCCTTTCGTTCCATAAGTTTCTGAGCTATGCTGAGAAAAGAAAATATTGTCTTTTTGTCTTGTTAAATAAGTATGTACATCTTTATTAATATATGTATAATATTACTATGTATTAAATTGTTAATAACTTTGTACATGAAAATAGCAGCACTTAATTTGATAATTGATTCAACTGGTAGAACGAAAGAAAATTGATATAGATATTTAACTGGCGTCAAATAATGAAAACAAATAAATTTTTTACAACTCTACTTATATTTATACGAGATCTGACACCACGGAGAATCGTAGTTCAACACCCGGCGCGACTGTCATGGCGTCTGTCGGTCGGTACAATGCCGAATATCCACCCAACACATCAAAGTGTTAACACAGGCGGGATTCAAACCCGAGACTTCGATTTCCACATAGCTTTGAAATTTTGCGGACGTAAAATCTAGTTGGATTTCCTTAAAATAATAGAAAACTCACTTTATACCAAATGTTAAGTTGTGGAACATTAAAATTAAAATTTTGCAACAATGGATTCGATTCTATAGAAACTGAGTGCAAGAGGCAATCAATAAGTTTCCGGACTGTCTTGAATGTAGGCAACACACAGTACACAGGAAATGGAGAAGTTATCCAGAACCAGGGAAACGGCTGGAATCTGTACTAAATGCATCACTTTAAAGGCAGAGAAGAAGACTAGCAATAAGGCGTATATCGAGAGATTTCATGAAAAATCGCAATAGATCCTTGACACGTTTGCACAAAATCACATGTAGAAGCTCAGTTCTTAAAGACAATCTGACGCTGTTTGATAGACTGACTCAACAGGCATGGAAGCAATGATCTTCAGTGACACGCTTACAGTATGCATGTTAACGGTAGGCCTACAATAAATACAAAATCAGTTCGCAAATATATTGATTGCACCTTGTATGTGACCTTTGACTGACTTTCTTCCTATATTGTTTCAAGTTCTCTTCTGTCATACAGGCTATACAACTAGAAAATTGTTCTACTTTTATCTATAGAGGATTCGTCGTTGAGAAAAAAGCATTGAGCATATGGGGCTATTCCATCAAATGATCAGTTGCCATAGAAACGTCTACCTACCACACAGCTTGTGCAATGTATTAGACAAGGCCCATAAAACGAATGATTTTTTCTTAACATGGAATCCTCTTACAGAGATTGTTTAAATTCTTACACGAGTATTAACGCAAGGGACCAAAGAGCCAAAGTTTTGAAGGTGATAGTTAATACAAACCTCACAAAAAATATGTCTGTAGTCAGGGACTATATTACTCTTGATTTTATGTAAAACTAAGCCGCATAGGGAAGAAAATCACAATTTTAAAACCATTCTTCCCCGGAATGTATTACGTAGCGTGTGAACCAGACAAGGACGGTTGAAATATTCATGGGAATCAGGAAACACAAGTTTTACTTCTTAGGTAATAGCAGTAGAAGGCTAAGAAGAAAATAATATGATCATATGTTCCCAGTTTGAATAAAAACCGACACATAATGCACCAAAATAATCATTAATGGTCTGGCTTACGATTATACGAAATTGCGTGAGAATATTTCGGCAGCAAACGGATCAACGATAATTACATTCTATTGCTCACTCCCGTGTTATGAATCGGTAATGAATAGTCTTCAGCTGTTTTTTCTATTATCTCTTGAACCCTCTGTCTTTTGTTTTTTTTCTTTACACCCGAAGGATATGTATTTATGCATCAAGATTATTCTCTCCACGGCAACTGAAAACAAGCGAGCTCTACAACGCGTCTCCACCCAGGTGCACCTATGCTAATCGTGGGACCCCGAACACAGATGGGAGATTCCAATAGTGTTCGGTTGCCATAGCGACTATCATTGCGGCCTAAATGGTGCAATTTTATTTAAGACAATAAGAAATTCGTTGTAGCAAACTCTCAGTAATTCGCTATTTTATATTATTGTTTCGTTCAGATGTGAATTGTTTTTTTATTTTCTCATTAGACCTACTTAATTACTTACTTACTGGCTTTTAAGGAACCCGGAGGTTCATTGCCGCCCTCACATAAGCCCGCCATCGGTCCCTATCCTGAACAAGATTAATCCATTCTCTATCATCATATCTCACCTCCCTCAAATCCATTTTAATATTATCTTCCCATCTACGTCTCGGCCTCCCTAGAGGTCTTTTTCCCTCCGGCCTCTCAACTAACACTCTATATGCATTTCTGGATTCGCCCATACGTGCTACATGCCCTGTCCATCTCAAACGTCTGAATTTAATGTTCCTAATTATGTCAGGTTAAGAATACAATGCGTGCAGATCTGTGTTGTGTAACTTTCTCCATTCTCCTGTAACTTCATCCCTCTTAGCCCCAAATATTTTCCTAAGCACCTTATTCTCAAACACCCTTAATCTCTGTTTCTCTCTCAAAGTGAGAGTCCAAGTTTCACAACCATAAAGAACAACCGGTAATATAACAGTTTTATAAATTCTAACTTTCAGATTTTTTGACAGCAGACTGGATGATAAAAGCTTCTCAACCGAATAATAACATGCTTTTCCCATATTTATTCTGTGTTTAATTTCCTCCCGAGTATCATTTATATTTGTTACTGTTGCTACAAGGTATTTGAATTTTTCCACCTATTCAAAGGATAAATTTCCAATTTTTGTATTTCCATTTCGTACAATATTCTCGTCACGAGGCATAATTATATACTTTGTATTTTCGGAATTTACTTCCAAACCTATCGCTTTAATTGCTTTAAGTAAAATTGCCGTATTTTCCCTAATCGTTTGTGGATTTTATCCTGACATAATAATAATAATAATAATAATAATAATAATAATAATAATAATAATAATAATAATAATAATAATAATAATAATAATAATAATATCTCGAAATATATTTTTTTCAGCGTTATATTACTTAGTGTAATCAAGTAAACTATACAATAGGCCTATCGATACATTAAGTGCAATCCTCATGTGATGTTAGAGATTGGTACACAGGCAACATAATGAAAAATTGGCTTCATTAAGTGACACAGAATGCAGTCAACCGGTAGAACATTGGTTGTATCCAGAGTATTGTATCGTAATTCGGAGTACAGAGTGAGAGAGTGTTAAGTGGAAAATCAAATCATCAGGAAAGATGCAATAACATTAGGCACTTAAAGTGTCAGACACACGTTTTCTACTTTACGTTCTTTCACTTATAATTAACAAAAAAGTTTTCACTCAGCAATAAACAATTGCTTTGACGACACGAAATATAAAAATCAATCAGATAGGAAGGAACAGAGGAGAATGTGTGTTTAGAAGGCGTGTCTCTGAACACTGTTGTACCGAATGTTTTTCTTCTTATTATTCTCTTTTGAAGTGACGTTCATCTCCGCCCATTCTTTCCTCAAGCATGTACTCCTCTATACCGAAACAGTATTTTTTATAAAGCAGTTCCATCTAATGAAGCTATGCTTTTTTTTCTTCCTCTTATTCTTGTATTGGAAAGGGAAGAAAAAGTACAAAATGGGGTGGAGAGGGAGGAACATTTTGCTGAATGCGGAAAGGAGCCGCCTTTCCGCTGCCGAGAGAATTATTTCCTACCCCCGCTTTCCTCCCTTTTCATTCTTTGAATGTTAAGGAGTGAGAGGAAAACCTGCGGAGAAAGAAACATTAACATTTTTTTTTCCAGTATAATACTGCTGTAATTTTATGAACCAGCTTTATATTTCGCATACGTACAGCATGGGAATCAAATAGACAAAAATTTAAATTGCTATTTACTTTAACTTAGCCTCTCATTAGACATGGAACCCAAATATTCTTTTGTCCGGTAATGGGGAGCATTCCCATACTGGTCTACAATATTGTACACTGTTTCAAAGACGTAGCCTAAAGCTATTAGGCCTTAATGAACGGTTGAAGTGCTTTATTTTGTTCTGTTAGTGATTAATGTGTCTATTTACTCGTTTTACTCTGAAATGTAGCATTTCTAGCACAACCAACTAGCCTTAAACGGTACTAAAACTACTATTGTACCATTTCCTTTAACATCTGTTGGTATGAAATCTCCTGATTCCCTCATTTATTTAAAAATTCATACATCCAATTGTTCTTCTAATAGTTGCAACTGTCCTATTTTAAATGAATCCCTCAAACGATGAAAGAGTAATGGAACGGAGAAAATTTCTCTCCGGCGCCGGGATTTGAACCCGGGTTTTCAGCTCTACTAAGCCACACCGGATTCCACCCCGGCGTCGGAAGAATCGTCTCAGTTTTAAGTTCCAACTCTTGGGTTCCCTCTAGTGGCCGCCCTCTGCACTACGTCATAGATGTCTATGAACCTAGGACCGAAGTCCACACATGTGCTGAGGTGCACTCGTGATGAGTGACTGGTTGGCCGGGATCCGACGGAATAAGCGCCGTCTTAAATCACGAAGTGATTTAGCATATCATATATATCTGCATGGAAATATCATATGTACTTCGGTACATTAAATTATATATAATAATATACATGAATCCCTCAAGTTAAGTATCTTGGAATTAAATCCCCAACACTTACATTGGGATAAACATGTTCTTTTTCTTTGCATTACAGTAAGAAAAATTATTCATTAATTTGTTACCTTACGAAATTACTTGACTGTCCATACTTTAACGATTGATTTACCTCGCATTAGTACATTATATTTTTAATAACATTTTTAATATTAACCTGGCTATACCTTTGGATCAGCGATTAAGAACCGGAAACACCGTTTGTTACCCCCTTCCACGACTGGAGTTCGATGATACTGGCGTAATACACAAACAAATCACTTTACTAGGTATAGGAGGGAAGAAAAGTAGTTCATCCATTTACGTAAACTAGGAAATATCGCGATTTTGAGTTTGATCATTTTCATTAGGTTTTTGTTTAATCAAAACATAGTACTGTATTAACAATGAGTGTTTTTACTCACGAACTGAGGTTTCCATGCGGACGTATTCATTATGCAGTGTATATTATACTGTCTACAGCACATTAGCGTACACTATGGAGAATGAAGTTAAATTGAAAAGTAATCATAATAAGGTTATTTAAACACATTTTTGAAAATGGTGGCCGCTCATTTCGATACAGGCTTCAGTTCTAATGTGCATATTATCGCACTATAGACTATTGTACGTAATTCCAATTACCAGGTTCGTACTTCGTATCAGTAACTCATGTTGAAATAATTCTGTACTTACTCTATAAAAGAGACCTTACGTACTGTAAATTCAATCTTCACTTCTGCTCGATCCGAAAAGATAAAATTACTCAGGCATGCTATCTACTGTCCGTCCAAGTGGTTACGTCGCAGCGTCGTAGAAAGGGAGGAAATCACGTGATAGTTAATTACTTAACGAAGCCCTTTTATTTAATACCATTAAGTACGAGAAAAATTCGTACCGGCACGGGAATCGAACCCAGGACCTCTCAGCTGTGCGCGCTGAGTGCTCTCTAACCAACTGAGCTATGCCGGGACCCGAGTCACGACGCCGGCCGAACTCCTCTCGTAGTATCGTGTTACGGCCTTACTGCCTGCACTTGAGACGATACACGTCTTATATATGTACAGGAGCGCATATTACATGACTTTATGGCCATATTCAACAACAGTTTCTTTAAACTGTTAACATCATATATGTATGAAATATGAATGAGGTCTCGCCCACCTCATTATATTTTATATAAAGTCATGTAATATGCGCTCCTGTACATATATGACGTGTATCGTCTCAAGTGCAGGCAGTAAGGCCGTAACACGATACTACGAGAGGAGTTCGGCCGGCGTCGTGAATCGGGTCCCGGCATAGCTCAGTTGGTTAGAGAGCACTCAGCGCGCACAGCTGAGAGGTCCTGGGTTCGATTCCCGGTGCCGGTACGAATTTTTCTCGTACTTAATGGTATAAAAACAAACTGACTAGTCATACTAGTCGAGTAAAATATAATGAGGTGGGCGAGACCTCATTCATATTTGATACCTTTTATTTAAGTAATTTTAAACAATTGTATGGGTATAATATTACGTAGACGTCCAATTCCTAACAGAAATTAATATTCTCAGAAAAGAGCTAAGACAGCCCAGCCACTAGTATTTACAGAGAGGCGAATAGAAGCACGTGGAGGAAACCGGGATGCGACCTAGGCAAATGGAAAATGATGCAATATTGAAAGCTCTTTCGTCACTGGAAAACGCGAACATATTTTTGGAACGTACTGTTTACTATGACCGTAAGGCTACTATGACTGTATTTGCGGTCTTGGATCTGTGTGGAGGGGTGGGAGTGAAGTACATTAAAAAACTCAGGTACAATAAAAATTGAAGTAAAAATAAAATGATGTCCCTGTACAAGCTATATTACAATACGGCATTATAGGAAGGGGTAGTGCTTATAGTACCTCCCTCATGCCAATAACATTGCTACAAAAAAGAATAATAAATGGTCTTAATAAACCTCTTGATTATCCCTCAGAACTGTTATATTCTGAATTTAAAGTATTTGATATCCATCTAATAAAATTTATAATTAGGCCTAATGTCTCATTGAATTTCGATACACAAAAACCAAAATATATTTAATTTTTATTCAGATAAACATAAAACATAATTAAAAGGGCCCTAATTTCCGCTGGTTTTCCTACCATCCTAGAACCCAATGGCATAAATCGTTCCGATGGCAAACGTCCAGACTTTAACACCATGGTCCAAAGGCAAATCACTTTTATGGGATGCCACTTGTTATAACATCTTCGCTTCTTCTTATTTGCCCAAAACTTCCAAACTCGCTGGATCAGCCGCTGCATCTGCTGTGACAATTAAACGCAATAAGTATCTCGATCTTCTGGATCGATATAACTTTGTCGTTTTCGCCGTAGAATCTGTGGCCCCATGGTGTTCCGAGGCGAAGTTGTTAACTTCTGATATCGGCAAGTATTTATCAGCACTTAACGGTGGCTCTCGCTCTACGGCTTTCCTCCGCCAAAGAATTAGTATTGCCATTCAACGAGGGAACGCTATAAGTGTTATGGGGGCTTTTCCAGAATCGAAATCGTTGGAAGAAATACTTTATTTCGTGTAGAGCTGTAGACAGTTTTTCGCATCCTTTAGTTTTGTTGCTAATTTCTAGTTTGTCCCTTACTCAATTGTTTAATTTAATTTCAAAATTGAATTAAAGTTTATTTTGTATGAGACAAAAAAAAAACTAAAATATCCGACAACGTATGCTTGACAGAACCTAAATGTATCACAACTGTAGCATACCTATAATCACAGTAGCAACTTCGGTCCAAGGTTCTATAACAAGATAACAGCTAAATTCGCGAACATTCAAATTGCTAATGCTCGTTACATTAAAAATCATCAATTAAAATTATTGTTTAGGAATAAAATATAGTTTCAATTGTTGTAATATCTGTTTTTTTCTTTTTATCTTTTTACTTTTTCTTTTTTTAATTAATAGAATAATTAGGGCTATCTTAAAATTTTGTGGAATGCTTCCTGAGCACGAGTATGTAACTTACTTTTTATGGGGGTGCTAGAGGATATTTATATAAAATACAATATGTATATTAAATTTGTTCTAGCAATAAATTATTATTATTATTATTATTATTATTATTTTCGTGTTCAAATTCCGAAAGAAAAGTAGAGTTTATATTCCTTTTTTAGAAACTAGGTACATTTCCAGTCAAATCGCCTTGATAGCTCATTTGACAAAGCTCTGGCTTACGACGCCGGTAGCTAGACCCGAGTTTAAATCTTGACGATGGTGGAGTTGTATTTTGTGATTGACAAAGCCAAATTAATAATATAAATTGTTTGTAGTGTCAGTGTCTACGAGAGATCTGAGGATGGTTCTTAGAACCGGAAATGTTCATCCAACAAGTAAACAATTTGTATATTTATGTTTATCACTATATAATTTGATAAGTTGACGGCTTTAATAAAAAAGCTTTGATAACGTCTACTTATGCGTTGTAGACGGCAAACCATTTGCAGGAGTTAAAATATTGTATTCATTTTAACATTTTTCACTCAAACGTTAGTTACAGATATTGGCATATTTTTACATGGATTTCAAATTTAATTGCAGTCAATAATGCACTGGATTAATGTAAAGACTGACTAGCCTGTAGCGACTAAGTATTCCTGATATGTCTTGTTCATACGACCTATATTTTTTCTTTGCAAATTAGGAGTCCATTCCTGAAGTCCTCTCTATTTTTAAATCTCTCTGCATAACCCGAAATTCTTCTGAACAATTGAGTTTAACTTATATAAATTATTCTGTCATATAAATATGAACATTTCTTAATGTTTTAATCGGTTATTTAACAACGCTGTATCAAATAGTAGGTTATTTAGCGTCAATGGAATTGATGATACTGAATTATTAAAGTTATTTGTAGAAATGCGATCTAGGATTCGCCATGTTATTACCAGAAATTTGCCTTACAGTTTAGGGAAAATCTAAGAAAAGACTAACTAGGTGACCAGACCTAGTAGATATCAAACACAAGCCAAGGCACACCTCTGAATTAAGATGCAAACACGTTTACCGCATCAGCTACGATGATGGTCTTCTTGATGTTAAAGATGGTGTTGATGTTGATGATGATTATGATGCATATGGTGGTGGTGGTGGTGGTGGTGGTAACTTTAATGATCTCTTATAGGTTAAACCAGGTTCCATTATATAACAATTTTTTTCGATGTTTTATTCAGGTAACCTTTTATTTATTTCTTATACAGGCTGTTTCCGGACTGGTGTTACAAACTTTCAGGGACGATGAGGAAGGGCACATACATGTATCAATTTGAGATAAGGAACCCTGGTCCGGAAATGACTGAGTGAAAGTTATAAGCAAAAATAGTTGTGTGGAAAAGAAAATTATAATTTCGCACCACGCTCCCTCCTTCCCTTAACCTTTGGAACAGTCGGGGAAAGATGGTATGGGCCGGATGTCTCCTACGTAGGTATTTGCCCCGATACAATCTGTGAGCTTGTCTACTGTTCCCATTGGCTCATCCATAATCGAAAATCAGGTTTTCTTATTTCGCTCTCGTTTACTCCTCCATTTCACTAGGACTGATCGACTGGACACTGAAACTTGTACACATACACTGCTGTCTATAGACATGCATATCAGGACCGACCATGTTCGTTACACATTACGCTATCTGCATTGCTTTAGTGTAGTTTCCTGTCCCCATCCCTCAGACAGCGCATTGAATGGAATACTGTAAGTAGATAACGTAAACGTCAGATGAATACAGTATGTGTAAGATGTACAGATAAATAAATACACAACTATTTTTGCTTGTAAGTTTCGACTCGGTCATTTCCTGACCAAGGTTCCTTATCTCAAATTGATACATGTGGCCTTACGCATCACTCCTGAAAGTTTGTAACACTAGCCCGGAAACACTCTGTATAATAATAATAATAATAATAATAATAATAATAATAATAATAATAATAATAATAATAATAAAACATGAAATAACAAAAGTAATAATAATAATAATATTCAGATTGTTACTAGAATTTATGGCAGCTAAATGAAAAGGAAAGTTTTGTGACATACAAAAATGCCATGAGCGCAAAAGTGAATCGGTAATGTAGGCAGAACTACTTCCACCCTATCATTACCTCTGCTTTGAGTAGCCCAGATTCGCTGATTCCACGTAACTCTATGTAAAGTTGCGTGGGAAGGCAGTCATTGTTCGTTTCCTGTCGCATGGAATCCTAACAGAGGAAAGTTTGGGGACAAACTAGCTTTTCCCATTATGAGAACCCAGATACACACAATAGTTGGGTCGTAAATCATAATGCACTGTCATGGAAACCAAACACCGTCTATAAAAATCTCATTTCTAAAGACTTTACGCATAATGGAAAATGACTATTCTACTGTAACTCTTTGTTTATTTCGTGTCCTGTATGTAGCCGTCTTCGAGTGGGTACCCTATTCACCATTGGATCAGAGGTTTTTAAACCCAGTTAAGAGCAACACATTTTTAATAGCAATAGAAACCTTTAACATATCTTCCTATCCTCAGTGAAGAAAAGTTGGGATTTCGTATTCCAAATTTATGACGCGTAAACAACCATGTCAATACATCAGTCATTACTTCAATTATTCATAGATTTCAAGAAGTCACATGACTCGGTTAAGAGAGAAGTTTTATATAATATTCTTATCGAATTTGATATTCCTAAGAAACTAGTTCGATTGATTAAAATGTGTCTCAGTGAATCATATAGCAGAGTCCATATAGGCCAGTTTCTGTCTGATGCTCTTCCAATTCACTGCGGACTAAAGCAAAGAGATGCACTGTCACCTTTACTTCTTAATTTTGCTTTAGAATATGTAATTAGGAAAGTCCAGGATAACAGAGGGGGTTTAGAATTGAATGGGTTACACCAGCTGCTTGTTTATGCGGATGACGTGACTATGTTAGGAGAAAATCCACAAACTATTAGGGAAAACACGGGAATTTTACTTGAAGCAAGTAAAGCGATAGGTTTCGAAGTAAATCCCGAAAAGACAAAGTATATGATTATGTCTGTGACCAGAACATAGTACGAAATGGAAATATAAAATATCGGAGATTTATCTTTCGAAAACGTAGAAAAATTCAAATATCTTGGAACAACAGTAACGAATATAAATGACACTCAGGAGGAAATTAAACCCAGAACAAATATGAGAAATGCCTGTTATTATTCGGATGAGAAACTTTTGTCACGCAGTCTGCTCTCAAAAGAGCTGAAAGTTGGAATTTATAAAACAGTTATATTATCTGTTCTTCTATATGGTTGTGAAACTTAAACTCTGACTTTGAGAGAGGAACAGAAGTTAAAGGTGTTTAAGAATAAGGTATTTAGGAAAATATTTGGGTCTAAGAGATGCGAAGTTACGGGAGAATGGAGAAAGTTACACAACACAAAACTGCACGCATTGTATTCTTCACCTGACATAATTATGAACATTAAATCCAGACGTTAGAGATGGGCAGATCCTGTAGGACGTATGGGTAAATCCAGAAATGCATATAGAATGTTAGTTGGGAGGCCGGAGGGAAAATGACGTTTCGGGAGGCTAAGACGTAGATGGGAGGATAATATTAAAATGGATTTGAGGGAGGTGGTACAGGCTGGCTTAATCTTACTCAGGAAAGAGACCGATGGCGGGCTTATGTGAGGGCGGCAATGAACTTTCGGGTTCCTTAAAACCATAAGTAAGTATACAACCATACCACAAATTCCCTTAAGGAGGGAATTAAGAAAAAATTTGTTCGTCATTTCTCATCCACCAAGTTTCCCTCGATTGATGTGTGCAGGAGTACAACATTGCAAGAAATAGTTTCGATGGTGAGGTATAGGGCCTACATAGATTTGACACATGGAAGACTAGAACCGATGTAGAATACTAACTTCTATAAATTTACGAGAAATTGAGTAGTAAACAATATTAAGTACGCAAGAGTGTACAAAAGCCAAGTGGTTGAAACTTTTGACTAGATACCTGCGTTTGGTTACTCTGAATACAAGTTAGGTGTACATCGATCATACTAGCTTTATACGGAGAGCAAGTTGCAACCCAACAGTTCACGCTTTAGTGAACCAAGCAATCTTCTCGCACCGGTACGGTACTATGTCTCCACATCTGGTGTTCACACCTGTGAAGTAGCGGTTAGCGCGTCTAGCCGCGAAACCAGGTGGCCCGGGTTCGATTCGCGGGTCGGGGCAAGTTACTTGGTTGAGGTTTTTTCCGGGGTTTTCCCTCAACTCAATATGAGCAAATGCTGGGTAACTTTCGGTGTTGGACCCCGGACTCATTTCACCGGCATAATCACCTTCATCTCATTCAGACGCTAAATAACCTAAGCTGTTGATAAAGCGTCGTAAAATAACCTACTTAAAAAAATAAAAAAAATAAAAAAGACGAAGTATATTTAAACTAATATTGTTACATTTGTTACGCATCTCAAGATATTGTTCTACATAGCTTCCGAGCGTCTCATCTCTAAGAGCGTCTGTTTGCATTGCATAGATTTTTAATATTGTTTAATATACATGGATTTTAAATAAAGTAGTGGCAACACTGCTGGGTATGGGTCATACGCATTCGCATGCGAGGCATGACAACTGTTGATCGTAGTTGGAGATATTGTAGATCTATAGAATGATAAAACCGGTTGCTATGACAACAGATGTTGTGGTGCCTCCTGAAAATAAAGGGGAAAAGGGGCTGACCTATGATTTTTTTTTAGTTTTGTCTATCCCTGGCAAAACTAGTATTTTATTGGATATAAGCTGTCTTTAAATTAATACTTTGTTATTGTTATTATTAAATCCAAGTACAGACCGAGAGCATAGCCAAAGCCGGTGACCGGCGAGAGAGGCACGTGTAGGGGAAAGCAGTGGGGATACAGGTTTGGAGGCAGTGCGACAAGGACAGCCAATGTGTGCAATAGAGAACACATGCTACAGACCGAGTAAAAACATTGACTCTATTGTTTAATTTACTTGCAAATGGACTCATTTCAGTACAGGTTGATGTTTTCCGCACCGCCAGTACAACTCTCTCGAAAGGGAGCGCGACTACCCTACTTCACTGTAGTGTGAACTGTTGACTCGCAACTTACTCTCCGTACCAAGCGAAGCTATACCTTGACCAAAACTACTTCCGACTTGACAGTTTACAGAGAAGGGGGAGCAGTGTTGTCATGTTGCCCATCTTTCGTGTAAGCGAACGCGCTGCCGATAGAGTGCAGTAATGAACGGCTGACATAAACACATACATTTCTAACCAATTTGTTGAACAATAGGCATTAAAATTGTGTACATTATTGTTTTTATTAGTCTATTATAATTATAAATATTATTATTATTATTATTATTATTAGTAGTAGTAGTAGTAGTAGTAGTAGTAGTAGTAGTAGTAGTAGTAGTACCGGTATTCTTCAATGCAATACTGTTAAAAAAGCGTCGAAAGGACTGTAAACTATAAAAACAGGTTTAAATTTAATACGAAGCCTTTACTTTTATGAGTGTCGGTATTCTTCAATTTAATATTGTTAGAAAGACATTGAAAAAATTGTAAAAATATTTATGATTAAAAATCTGCACGGCCTTTTTCTTTTCCAATATCGATAACAGCGCTCTTATTAATTTTAACACAAGCAGCGGTTTTCAATACGACTTGTGCCGAAGGTAAAAGAAACCCGCCATTATCTTTTTTCCACTCAAAATACTCTCGTACATAACACATCAACTCTCACGCTTGACTCTTTAACGGGGCACCTTGTACAATATTCTTTGTTCTCCGCCTGCCTTTTCTTCCTTCCGACGTTGCACAAGTCACCTGTTTAGAAACTCTCGCAGAAACTAGAAAACACACACTAGCCACACACTCTACCAATAACAACGATGATAATACGTGTAAATATAATTTAAACACAGTAATTATCGATATACTAAAACAATAATACAACTAAATAATATTTTTAATTCACACAAAGCACGCGCTAACCAGCCAACTCAAAGTAATCCCGGGCACTGTATTCACCACTAGGCCTGTATTCACCACTAGGCCGTGGTATTCACGTGCAACTTGTAAACATAGACATGGCAACACCGTCCCGTTACCATGGTTACGCGTCTCTCGTGATTGGTTGATTTCAATGGTTGCCATGGTAACATGCTAAAGGCGCCATTTGTCAGGTCGGAAGTTGTTTTGGACAGACCATAGTATGATCCACGTACACCTAACTTGTATTCAAAGGAACCAAACGCAGGATTCTACTAATCAGTTTCCGAGTGCAGATGGCTGATAGTAATTCCAAATGTAACAAATGTGTGTGTCACAAAGTTACAATAGAAAAAATATGCCAGAAACAAGTTTCTAAACAGAAAATAGAAGGAATTTCTATGATGTACACTTGATTAAAATATTATTGTTTATGTGGACGGAGTAAGAAGCGAATAATGAATGGAAATTCGGAAGGCCAGAATGACGGGAAGTGGGTCCATTAGATGGAGTTATAGTCGCTCCAGTGCCCACGTTCTGTGTGCGGACTCACATGTTATAAACGATCTAACACGGAGAGAGATGGGTTGCAGAGATCGGGTGTCTCGTACCAAGTAAAACATATGGGCAGGCTCGTCAGCGAGCGTAACATAAAAAAAAGAAGAGAGAGTTCCGCTGTGAAAAACTCTCAAACATTTTTATATGTGTGCGCGCATCTAGCAAAACCACGAAAAGTAGCTTTTGTTGTCATCCTGTCTTTATGTCTGTATCCATCTATCTATCTATCGGCAGGTCAGTCATATCTATGAATACTTTTCATATCTCTGCCTCTCTGAGTGAGTGTCACATCTGTCTGTCATGACTATGTTTGTGTGTTTGTTAGCGATGTCTATGACGAGGAAGGGGAAGTTACGATCCGAAATACATAAATACTACTAAAACTTTTTTAATATTTTACATCGTAATTGTTTTGTAATTATTTTGATAATAAAAGTACTGTATTGGATTGTAGAAAATAGCGAAATACGTAGTAAAATACTGAAGAATATATTATACAGCGCTCACAAATTAAGAATATGGATTCATAAAATCTGTATCTTTTGTGCTTCCGTTTTGCAAAATCCTACATATTTAAATCAATCTCAGTTCTTCCTTCACCAAACCAAATTTACGGCACACATCGACTTTCAATTTGTTTTATAACATTTACTTTATGTTACACACTTATTTATTTATTTATTTATTTTTATTTTGCTAATAATTGTAACATAAAATATAATATATACAGAAAAACTTTAGCTCGCCCCTGAAAGAGTAGAACTCGTGCTCAGGGGCGGATTCCTAAAATTGAAATTAATAAGTATACAATACAATTTGTCTTATGTCTACTATGCAATTATAACATATAAATTTAAATTTACAATTTTTCAATTTTTATAAAATCCATACATAACTTTTTAAATTTAATACCAGAACTATTAGAATTGACAAGATTAGGATATTTAAATATAAATTTGTTATATATTCTTGGTCCTAAATTACTACTATGATTAAATACTATAACAGTGTTGCATTTTGGTTCAAACAATCTTAAAGAATTCATATCTTTTGTTTTATAACTATGAGAACACAATTCAAAATTATTTCGATTTTTATGTATGAATTTTATTAATGCAGTATAATAAATTTGTCTTATGTTAAATACATTAAAGTCTAAAAACAATTTTTGAGATGGAAATTCAATAGGTTTATGAAGACATATTTTAATTATTTTCTTCTGTAATAAATAAAGTAGATTAAAATTGGATTTAAATGAGCTACCCCATCCTATAATTCCATACATAATTGCCGATTGAAATAAAGTTAAATATATTGTGGGTAATAAACTAATTGACAAGTAATTCCTCAATAAAACAAAATAATATACTATTTTACGCAATTTATCACAAAGGGTAATTAATGTGTTGGTTCCATTTTAAATGATTATCGATTTCTTTTCTTTGCACCTTGCACAATTGACTGTATGTAACACCTTTTACCGTATGTATTTATTTACACTGCAAGTGGACAAGCACTCGGTGGCAGTGGTACAATATAACAATACACAATAAAATTACAATACACAATACAATTATACAATACACAATGCAATTATATATAAATACAATATGGATACACAATAATTACAATCAATAATAATACATAAAATAACATAATTAGTACGTGAACCTAATTTTACATTACAACCTATATATGTATAGGCCCTACATAAGTTTCACATTGGTACGGAAAATAATCTTTCACTTTACTCTCATTTCACTCTCTGCACTGACACTATAACACATTTCACTGACACTTTAGAACACATTTCACTTACACTATATAACACATTTCACTGACACTATAGAACACATTTCATTGACTACTTGCAAACTGAATGTCTAAAGTTACAGCCCGAACTAAATGTCTGGATTATAGTACGGAACACAACTTGGTCTGATATTGTTTCTAATACATTTGTTGGTAGGGCAGAGTATTGGTCATTATTGACATTACTGCTACATGCGAATATTTCTCAACACAAGTCTCTGTTTAAAGTAAGTACAACATGAATTTTTAAAGAATTTGTACTGTTGCTAAATGTCGCTATAAACGAGTTCCTTATTATGAAACACGTCATTATAAAAGTAATAAATAATGTCTGATTAATAATTAATACAGTAATTCTTACTGAATGTCGCTACTGTCGAGATGTCGTAGATGTGGTCGCTATAACCAAGTTCAACTGTAATATACAGGGACATCATATTATTTTTACTTCAATTTTTGTTGTACCTGAGCTTTTGAATGTAGCCTACTTCACTCCCACCTTCTCTACTACCGTCCTCCACACAAAACCAAGGCCGCGTATGCAGTCAAAGTCGCCTTACGGTCCTAGTAAACAGTACTGAGTTAGTGAGTATAGTATATTCCAAAAATATGTTTGCGTTTTCCAGTGACGAAAGAGCTTTCAATATTGAATCATATTTACGCACAGGTACTGTCGTCCGTTTGCCTAAGTCACATTTCGGTTTCCCCCACTCGCTTCTGCTCGCCCCTCTGTAAAGGATAATGGCTGGGCTGTCTTAGCTCTTTTTTCCTGAAAGCATTATTTTCTGTTAGGAATTGGACGTCTATGTAATATTATACAACTGTTTAAAATAACTTAAATAAAAGGGTCTCGTTAAGTAATTAACTGTCACGTAATTTCCGTCCTTTCTAAGACTCTGAGACAAAACTCCTTGGACAGACACTAGGTAGCATGTGTGAGTAATTTTATCTTTTCGGATCGCGCAGAAGTGAAGATTGAATTTACAGTCCGTAAGGTACTCTTTTATAGAGTTGGTAGAGATTTATTTCAACATGAGTTACTAGTACGAAGGACGAAACTGGTAATTAGAATTAAGTACAATAGTCTACAGTGCGATAATATGCACAAAAGAACTGAAGCCTGTATCGAAATGAACGGCCACCATTTCCAAAATGTGTTTAAATATCCATATTATGATTATTTTTGAATTTGACTTCATTCTCTATATTGTACGCTAATGTTCTGTAGACAGTATAATATACACTGCATAATGAATACGTCCGAATGGATAGCTCAGTTCGTGAGTAAAACACTTATTGTTAATACTGTATTGTATTTCGATTAAACAAAAACCTAATGAAAATTATCAAACTCAAAATCGCAATACTTCCTAGTTTACGTAAATGGATGAACTACTTTTCTTCCCTCCTATACCTAGTAAAGTGATTTGTTTGTATTTTACGCCAGTATCATCGAACTCCAGTTGTGGAAGGGGGTAGCAAATGGTGTTTCCGGTTCTCAACCGTTAATCCAAATGTATAGACAGTTAATATTAGAAATGTTATTAAAATAAAATGATGTCCCTGTAGCTTCAATTGGATATTCGTTTATGAAACTTTATATTTATATAAGTTACAAAAATCTACCAAAACGAAATCATCTATAATCAGGCCATTACTTCTAATGTTCAAAGTGGGTATGTAATTGGTTCTATAATTTTATTGTTAAAATCATATTTATTTATTTATTTATTTATTTATTTATTTATTTATTTATTTATTTATTTATTCTGGTGTAGTTAAGTCCATCAGGTCTTCTCTTCCACAACATCAGGAATACAAATACAATAATAGAAATAAAGACAAAAAAGTACACTATATACAAAGTACAGCTACACAAGAAATAAAGAGAGAGAGAAAAAAACACTACAAACAAAGTAAAGCCACACAAAAATATACACAGGTTGCAGTCACACAAACTTTAAATTAGTGATTAAGTATCATAATTATAATCTCACAGCTGCTTCTTTCACAATATATTCCGTAACTGTAGTGTTTCTGACTGATATTCTGAGGTTAAAATTTTATTTCTGTACATCTACTTCATCAAAATACAGACTTAACAGAATTTTGCTGTTATGTCAATACATACGCTACGATTTTCTGCAAGAAGAATGTAGCATCTCGTTTGTTCACCCAGTTGTTCATCACCTCTCGCTGCACAATATTTGGGGATGCAAGACGGACAGAATCATAAAGAGGCTGTTGAACTCCGTGGGTAGGCAAGCATATATGTGCTCGCAGAAATGCTGCTATCTTTACTTCCCTAGATTCCAACTTTATTAGTCTCGTTTCTGAAATAAAGTGCCGTATTGTCAAGCTAAGAGTTTTCAACCGAGAAGTTAATCTGGAACGTGAATTATATTCACTACACTTTTAAATTTCTTGAGATTGTATAGATGCCCGTGTGTTCGACGTCAAATAGTGTAACTTCCTTCGTCATGTCTGTCGGTAGGATCATAAAAATTTGCAGCAATCAGGATTATTCGGAAATGTATCTAATTATTTTATTATACAAACGAAATGGGACAGACAGTCCATTACGTGGAAGAAGATACTGAGAACTGCATTCCGACAATCAACACAACGAGAGAGAGAGAGAGAGAGAGAGAGAGAGAAACTATAAAGAGAGAGGAAGAAATATTAAAGAAAAAAAGAAATGTAAAGAGGAAGAAGAGGAGTAAAAATAGAAATATAAGTGGGGAAGAGAAATTATGGAAATTAAGAAGGTTCAGACGCACTTAAAAAAAATAAAAATTTTATAACAACCAATACAATTGAGGGGTTTGCCGGAAAAAGGGCGAATACGTCAATATGGTGAATTGAGATACAGACAATCTAAGATTTTAAAATGCACATGAATAAAATGTTATACAGATAGTGAACAAAATTATACATTAAATTAAAAATCTTAGCGAGTATAAATGTTTTGTAGCATTTAGGCAATTTATATTATTAAATTTCCTTATATTTGTACCATTAATCTCGACGATTAATAAATAGCTAAATTTTACTCTATAAGACTGTTAATGGTATACTGAATAACTGTGATTTTCTTAAATTCCTTCAGTTCAATGTAAAAAGAACAGAATTACGTCATAGACAACCTTTTATTATTCCTATTCCTAGAACTTTTTTCTTCAAAAACTCTCCATTGTTTGTTATGTGTAATACTTACAACTCTCTGTCTTTAAACTGATTCTCAATTGGATTTCAGTTTAACAATTGAAAAATTTCATACAAAATTAAAAAGCACTGTATTTCCTTAGATATTTAAATTATGAAGAAGTGTATTGTAATGTTTTTACTCAAGTTTTTAGATAGTTTTGCATCACTGTATTGACATTTGGCACTATATTAACTGCAATACTATAATATTCTAGCATCTATTACCATTATGTATTTTCTTTCTTTTGTGTTGTTTGTTTTGTTGTTTTTTTCTCTCTCTTATTATGTATTTTGTGTATACATCTGTGTAAGCCACCTGTAATTGGAAGCCTGCTTCTGTTGGTGGTGGATTTAAAATAAAAATAAAAAAATAAAATAAAAATATAAAACTTCGGTCTATACGCCCTTTATACATATAATGATTTGCTTAGGGGATTTAATGTAGATTTGAGATTTAAATTTCACACGGAACTGAAACAAAGATACATTTTATGGTATTTATTATCTTCTTCTAAAGTAATTTACATTATTTCAGATATACTGAGTAGACATTAAGTACGCAAAGCAAAATCTCTGAATATAACAGAAAAAGAAAATCTCCATTTTGTGTGAACATAAATAAATGAAAGTTATTCTTTGTATAATCCTGATAATAATAAGCCCAAAAATCTGAATATTGTAACAAATCTCTTTATAGGACATAAAATATTTCCCTCTGAATCTATGAGTTTCATAAGTTTGTTTACTCTTAAAGCAAGGACAATAATGAACATAAAAAACAGTCAAAGGAAACAACTGGACTGACTAAATTGAACTATACAGGGTGTTCCGAAACTATTCGTTCAAATTAATACAGAAGGTAGAGAACATGAAAACAAATATATTTCGATAAGGAATCGATGGATCGGCCGAGGTAGCCCCGTGGCCTGGCCACCCAGGTCACCTGACCTCACGTGTCTGGATTTCTTCCTCTGGGGGCATATGAAGCAGCTGGTGTATGAAACCGTTGTGGAAACAGAAGAAGGCTAATGGTCGCGCATTCGAGCAGTTCCTGTGAATGCCACTGATGTAATTAGCATGCTAAACTACCTTCTGTGTAAATCGACCCTAGGGTCAGAAATTGCCTTCAGGGACCATATGTACCATTACAAAATATATTTGTTTTGATGTTCTCTACCTACTGTATTATTTTGAACGAATAGTTTCGGAACACCCTGTATATATTTGCTTAGTCTCTACCAAGAAAAAACACACACAGTGCAGTATGCGGTAACGCGCAGCATTTGCTCTACTTGTAGACTGACTGACTAAATCGCGCACGCACGCACGCAGCCCTGTCCTGCAGGTATGTACAGTACAATCAAAACAAAATTTCGCTACTATAATTATTCACTACATTTTAAACCGTTTTCCCGAAGAAGGGGATATAGGTCTATCCGCCTTTCTTCCGGTAAACCCCTCAATTACGTCTAGTGATAAACAAACGAATTAGAAAAGCAAATCAAGTTTATTATAATCTAAATAATACAATTATTGGAAAGAGAGAAGTAAATAAGAAAACAAGAATGCAGATTTATAAAACAGTGTATTTACCTGTACTGCTATATGGTGCTGAGACTTGGGCAATGATGGATAAGCATAAAAGTAGGGTGACGGCATCAGAAATGAAATATCTGAGAAATGTAGTTGGGAAAACTAAGAGAGATAGAGTTAGAAATATAAATATTAGAAATGAACTACAGCAGGATCCAGTGGTAGTAGAACAAATTGAAAGGAAACAACTGAATTGGTTTGAACATCTGGTTAGAATGGGAGATGAGATGAAAGTGAAAGAAGTATTCGAATCAAGAGTAGAAGGTAAAAGGAGGAGGGGTAGACCAAGAATAGAATGGGAACAATACGTTAATGATGTGGTGAGGAGAAGAGGAAAGGAAATCCGGGAAATAAGAAGATTGGCATTGGACCGGGAGAGATATAAGAAATGGGTGGAGGACCCGAAACTGCAAGGCACAAGGAAGAAGAAGAAGAAGAAGAAGAAGAAGAAGAAGAAGGGGAGAGGATGGTATTTTTTGGCGAAAAATGACTAAATTAAACAAAAATCTTTAAAATACTCTGTGATATGTGTGGAATGCATTGCATAACTTTTTGTGGGTATTTGTGCCCTTATCGGATGTTGAGACGTCATTTTTAAACTTCCTGTACCATCGATTTTAAAATCACACGCCCGCTTTTATCGGTTTCCAGTAATTTCATTTTTTTTACTACATTGCCAGACAAAAATGGATATAATTTCTGAACTATTAAAGATACATGCATGAAATTTAGAACACACATTCTTTAGACTATTAGCCAACTTTTATCTGTAACAGAATTTTGTTAATTGACTTCATTTTAAAAATACGTCCGTTTGTTTGCAAGAAAGGAAATCAGAAAATTGTTATTAAATTTTATTTGTTTATTTCACAAACGTAGGGACTAATATCAAAATTCAGTTACAGACAGTTTATAGAACATGCTTTTGCAAATACATTGCAGAAAACTGTTTGAATCTATCTTTAAAAATGGTTTAGATATATCGGTTTTAGTAAAATCCTGCATGGGGTATATTTTTTCAAATTTGGGCCCCCAATTTTTTTTTCAAAATATTTTTATTTGGTTGAGTTGCCATAACTATGAGGCATCTACATACAAAAAATTAATATTATTTTTATGCCAAATAGGAAAAAAGTTTTAAAAAATACCATCCTCTCCCCTTAACTGCTGCATTTTTGGGTATAACTGTAGACAGAAAACCTTAATACTGCGAAATTAGCCTTATTAATCTTCGTGTTCCTATTGTCCTTTTCGCTTTCCTCTTTCTCATTATCCTTCTTTTCCTACTCTTTGTCCCTTTCATAGTGCTACACCTACACTTCCTCTTCCCTCTTCTTTGCCTTATGTTGAATCTCCTCCACCTCCCCTTCTTCGTTACAGTCCCGCTGCCGCCTGTATTTCTTCTACAACTTGCAGCTGTCTGTGTATTATTGTGATGGCCTGCCTGTTCCATTTCGCTTCCCACAATTCCAGAAATAAAATGATTGCCATTCTGAATGCGGCAAATTCACGGTCTGAAAGACAGCAGCAATTTGGTTCAAGAAATAAATTGAAGGAGCGTCTCGAGAAGGTGCTCTACCTGGATACGACAACAGATTTCAAATTCCCCCCCGTCACTTAAAAAGCCATTATACATCCTTATCAAACTCTGAAATGCCTTTCAGTGCTATCGTCCAGACATAATGTCCGACACGGGAGCAGCCACTAATGTGAAAGTTCTGTCACATTAGATACCCCGCACAGTAGCCACGAAACCCGACCGCTTACTTAGCAACCCGGATTCCTGGGCAACGGCGGCGGGATATTTTGTTTCACACTGTTTTCAAGCCTTCCAACAAGCAATCATGCGCCTCTGGGCATTCATTATTTTAGACTAGACTTCTCCACTCAGAGATGTTATTTTTTATTCCTGGTTTCCAACGGAAAGAACACTGAATCCAAGTTTTGAACTAGATGTATAATGTTAGTCAAGCTGCCTTTCTGTAGTATGACTATGAACACTTCTAGTAATTTCCATACAAATGAGGCGATTTTGCCCTAACTTTACACATAATGTAAAAATATCGAAGCACGTCTGAATGCCTAATCAATCAATCAATAAATAAATAAATAAATAAATAAATAAATAAATAAATAAATAAATAAATAAATCAATCAATCAATCAATCAAACTCTTGTATCTCCTCATGAGGAGCATAGGGCATTCACAAAGTGCCTCCATCGGACACTATTTGTAGCCAACTTCTTCACTTCGCTCCATGTTTTCCCCTCCCTAGCAATTTCCTCCAAAACTGTTCTCTTCCATGTATTTTTTGGCCTTCCTCTTGTTCTACTACTCTGGGGGTTCCAATCCAAAGCCATTCTTTCTACTGCTCCATCTTCTTTCCTGATTGTGTGCCCTATCCAATTCCACTTTCGTCTTTTGATTTCTATTGTGATTTCTTTCTGATTTGTTATCTTCCATAGTTCTGAGTTTGTGATTATAACTGGCCATCAAATTTTTAAAATTCTTCGTAAACATCTATTAACAAATGTTTGCAGTATATTTTGTATAATTTTACTTGTTTTCCATGTCTCACAGCCATATAATAAGATTGATTTCACTTTATTGTTAAAGATTTTAATTTTTGTAGATCTAGATATAATATAAGATTTTCATATTGGGTACAACTGGACAAATCTTACTTCTAATAAAGTATTAACTTTATTCTGCGTATCACCAAAACTATGTGGGAGCAAACAGGTATCATCAGCGAAATCCAGATCTTCCAAGGTATCGTTTAATCCCCAGCTTATACCTCTTCTACCATTGCCAACAGACTTTTCCATAATATCATTCATAACAATCAGAAATATGATCGGAGAAAGAATACAACCCTGAATGCCTAAAATCTCTGCTTAAATTTAAAATTCCACAACACCACGCAATTTTAATTACAAATAAAAGTTATTGTAAAATATGGAAATTTTATTTCTAGACCAGAAATCAAGTTCTTATATTTATTACAAAATTCATTACTAACGTGACAGTAATTGCAAGTGACGCCATAACTAATTAAATCATTTTCACCACAAACAATCGGAAATAAGAGTCAGCCACCGGCGTGTCTCAGTCGGTTAAGGCGTATGCCTGCTGGTCTGAAGTTGCCCTCGGGCGAGGGTTCGATCCTCGCTTGAGCTGATTAACTGGTTGGGTTTTTTCCGAGAGTTTCCCCAACCGTAAAGTGAATGCCAGGTAATCTATGGCGAATCCTCGGCCTCATCTCGCCAAATACCATCCCGCTATCACCAATCCCATCGACGCTAAATAACCTAGTAGTTGATACAGCTCGTTAAATAAACCAACTAAAAAAATAAGAGTTTTTGTGAAGATCTGTCGAAATGCTAGTATCTGATTAATGTAGAAATCAGAGTAAGTAATATTTATCTAGCTGAAATTGAAGCAAATAATGAAATAGATTGGGACAAAAATCCCGAAAAAGAAAGTAGGTATATGATTACAGCATGCATGTCTTGTAACCAGAACATAGGCCTAGTACCAAACGGAAATATCAAAATTGGAAATTTATGCTTTGATAAGATGAAAAAATTCAAATAGCTTGTAGCAACAGTAACGAATATAAATAACACTCGAGAATAAATTAAACGCAGAATAAATATGGGAAATTACTGCTATTATTCGGTTGAGAAGCTTTTGTCGTTCACACTGCTTTCAAAAACCTGAAAGTTAGAATTTATAAAACAATTATATATTTCACTTCATGTATTTCACTTCTGGTAGTGTGGAAGAGAAGGTCTCATAGCCTTATCTCTACCAGAATAAGTAAATAAATAGATAAATAAGTAAACAAACAAACAAACAAACAAATAAATAAATAAATAAATAAATAAATAAATAAATAAATAAATAAATAAATAAATAAATAAATAATCAGAAGTTTGATATTATGAGCTACTTGTTCTAAAGGGGCTAAGGAAGAATGTAAATGCACTATCACAATTATTATAGTTCGAAAATCAACCTCTAAGTCCAGATCTGGACAGTGTTCTTAATCATAATATCCATTATGAACATTATGGACATATGTCTATCTTCAGATCTGAAAATGTCAGCTTATGTAGAAAGCATTTGCATTTAAGTACTAAAGAGAAGTCATTAGCACGCTAATAGAGATTAATGCCATACGTGATGTTCGTATGCAAGATGTCCTTCATTTAAACCTTTGTAATTGCCACTGACACAAGAACAAACGACCCGCACTATTAGTGAACAAACAAAATTGTTTTAAACAGAATAATCAATAGCAAAGTATGTGGCAATATTTATTAAGCATCGTTATGGAGTTGAATAGTACAATTCATACAAATATTGGGTAATACGAAAGAAACTCTTGATAAATACACTAAACAATTGACAGGAGACTTATTAAATCTCTTGAATTGCATGAAACATCTTTATTCTTTCACGTAATTTTTAGGTTAGGTAAGGATGAATTTAAGGATTAGGCCTACATATATATACTACAACAGACGGATGAGTACACCATATCTCATAATACGGAGTGTCCAAAATTGATGTATACACTCTTTGAAATACTATTTCACAGCAAAGAAATGAGATAGAAATACGATTTTTGCGGTTTATGATTCAGAAGGCAGTGGAAAACATGGAAACGTGTTCATCTGTTTATAAACAAACATGAGTGTGCAATTATCGTTCGATGAACGAAAGTGAATACTGAAATGTTATTGGAAAGTGGAGAATGTTGTTGCGGTTCAACGACGTTGGAAGGTTGAATTTGGAATACAACCACCAACAAGGTTAACTATCACAAGAATCCGAGACAAGTTTGAAGTTGACGGAACGGTGCAAGATGTGTTGAAAGGGCGGTGCGGAAGAAAGAAACCGATAACGAGTGTGTTGATGCAGTCATGCAGGATTTTGCACAACCCTCATGAGATTGGTATCAGCAAATCCAGTGTTAATCGAATTTTGAGAGTTCAAAAATGTGCCTCAGTGAAACGTACAGCAGAGTCCGTATAGGCCAGTTTCTGTCAGATGCGTTTCCAATTCACTGCGGGCTAAAGCAAGGAGATGCACTATCACCTTTAATTTTTAACTTTGCTCTAGAGTATACCATTAGGAAAGTCCTGGATAACAGAGAGGGTTTGGAATTGAACGGGTTACATCAACTGCTTGTCTATGCGGATGACGTGAATATGTTAGGAGTAAATCCACAAACTATTACTGAAAACACGGGAATTTTACTTGAAGCAAGTAAAGAGATAGGTTTGGAAGTAAATCCTGAAAAGACAAAGTATATAATTATGTCTTGTGACCAGAATATTGTACGAAATGAAAATATAAAAATTAGAAATTTATCCTTTGAAGAGGTGAAAAAACTGAAATATCTTGGAGCAACAGTAACAAATATAAATGACACTCGG
Organism: Periplaneta americana; assembly: GCF_040183065.1. Classification (NCBI taxonomy): domain Eukaryota; kingdom Metazoa; phylum Arthropoda; class Insecta; order Blattodea; family Blattidae; genus Periplaneta; species Periplaneta americana. The sequence continues at coordinate 29,143,877 of NC_091127.1, read as the reverse complement.
AGAAAATTAAACGCAGAATAAATATGGGAAATGATGTTATTATTCGGTTGAGAAGCTTTTGTCATCCAGTCTGCTCTCAAAAAAGCTGAAAGTTAGAATTTATAAAACAGTTATATTACCGGTTGTTCTGTATGGTTGTGAAACTTGGACTCTCACTTTGAGAGAGGAACAAAGATTAAGGGTGTTTGAGAATAAGGTTCTTAGGAAAATATTTGGGGCTAAGAGGGATGAAGTTACAGGAGAATGGAGAAAGTTACACAACGCAGAACTGCACGCATTGTATTCTTCACCTGTTAAAATTAGGAACATTAGATCTAGACGTTTGAGATGGACAGGGCATGTAGCACGAATGGGCGAATCCAGAAATGCATATAGAGTGTTAGTTTGGAGGCCGGATGGACAAAGACCTTTGGGAGGCCGAGAAGTAGATGAGAGGGTAATATTAAAATGGATTTGAGGGAGGTGGGATATGATGATAAAGACTGGATTAATCTTGCTCAGGATAGGGACCGATGGCGGGCTTATGTAAGGGCGGCAATAAACCTGCGGGTTCCTTAAAAGCCGTAAGTAAGATTTTACCTGCCCGTATAAGAGTATCGGACTTCTTCTGTTAATATTTTTCATCTATTTCGTTTCCAAAAGCCTGCAATTTTTACAGCACTCTAGAGCCGAGAGTCTCCATGGCAGCAGACATAATAGATCGTCTGCTATTAGCATAGGAGACAGAAGCGTACAGCATTCTACTGCCCACGCGACCGTGTACAGCTCCCTGTCGTCTGCATATATATAGGCGGCGACATGACACTTTACAGCCTGGCCACTTAAGTAGCAGTTGATGACTCTATCAAGCTCCCGGCTGACATCCCAGCCAGCATCCCTGCTATCTCCGTGGACTGCTCCATGCATAATTACAGGAACAGGTACAACGGCTACTGGCTTCCATCCCATTTGGAAATTGCTTGATATCGGCTATACACGTTGATATGGTAGCCACTAATTAAGAACTTCCTCATAACTCAATTTTCACTTGGCCAGCTGTCGCTGAGTTATAATACAGATGAGAGGCATATCAAATTAAAGTAACACTAGCATTCATATATAAAGCTGCGAGTCCCATGCAGTAATTAAAAGTGTTGGCAGGTATTCAGTGTAGGCAGCCTGCTTCACATTACCGGCACACAAGTTGCAGCAAAATCACGATGTTGGGTACTGTAGTGCCGTTCAATTTCAGTGTCGTTACACGTATAATTTTGGGCAGCATATGGATTGTTAGATTTTTATTTTATTTACGTATTTATTTTGCTAATAATTGTAACATAAAATATAATATAAACAGATCTTTAGCTCACCCCTGTAAGAGTAGAATTTGTGCTCAGGGGCGGATTCCTGAATTTAAATTAAGAAGTCTATAATACAATTTGTCTTATGTCTACTGCACAATAAGTTAAAGATAAAGGTAATTACAGTGCAGTGAATAGCTTCGATCAGTGATAATTTATAATGTCAATGAAATGTGTTCTAAAGTGTCAGCGAAATGTCTTATAATGAGACGTGAGTAAAGTGAAAGATTATTATCAATACCAATGTGAAACTTATATAGGGCCTATATATAATAATAATAATAATAATAATAATAATAATAATAATAATAATAATAATAATAATAATAATAATAATAATTTGTTTAATCTGACAGGATTAAGGCCATAAGGCCTTCTCTTCCATCCTACCAGATAGCACATATAAATACAAAAAAGAAATACAAACACTGATGAAAATAATATAAATTAAGTTAAGCCCTATACAGGGTCAACAGAGTCAAAAGAACACTATAGAGCTCTCATCGAGCTAATACAAGAAAAAAGGAAGAAAACAGAGATAGCAATGATGATAGTGATAACTGATAATAATAATAATAATTAATAATAATAATAATAATAATAATAATAATAATAATAATAAATACTTTACATATTATATATATGTAGGTTGTAATGTAAAATTAGGTTCACTTATTAATTAGGTTATTTTATGTATTATTATTAATTGTAATTATTGTGTATACTTGTATTGTTTATATAATTGTATTGTGTATTGTGTTTTCTTGTGTATTGTTTATATTTTTTGCACCAATACCACCGGGTGCTTGCCCACTTGCAGTGTAAATAAATAAATAAATACTAATAATAATAATAATAATAATAATTATTATTATTATTATTATTATTATTATTACTGCGCTCTCAGTTTCTGTAAGTACTATCTATAACTGTTTCAAATTGTAGCACTTTCATACGACGAAGTTGAATTACCTGTAGGACAGCGGTCTAAATATTCTCTCCATTTATTATTTTTAATTTAAGCTTTAAAACATTAATTTCACTATAAGACCTATTTCTACGTAAAGTTGTCCTCATCGAGTGTTGTTAGTCAGATTAAAACTGTGCTTCACTACAAGAGAAATAGTTCCTCTTAACTTGATTGATTTCAAAGACGTTACGTAATGTGCACTACTTTGGTATCGACCTTCTTGCTGTACAGGGAGTAACTCCTTCAGACGGTAGGCGTATTAAACAAACGTCAGGAGATTTGAGTGGTGAAATGTATTCATGAAAATATACAACCCTCTTACAAAAGCATAGGCTATTTCTCTAATATGCAGTTAAGAGCAGTTTTTTTTACGAAATGACGTAAATAGCAAATTTTAAGGTAGAGACTTAAGGAAGAAAGATCTTAAATAAAATACAATACTAGAGATGGAGGTAAAGCTTTAACAAGGATAATATAAACACGTGACAATTGCTTACAGTTCTAAAATGTATGTATGTATGTATTTATTCGCACTGCAGTGGGTATATACCCGGTGGCATTGGTAACTAATTACACTCAATAATGACAATAATAAACTTATTAATTAAAAATACAATTAATAATAATACTAATAATTAATACTAACAATAACAAATAATAATAATAACAACAACAACAACAACAACAACAACAACAGGGAATATCCTAAATTAAATGAAACGATCACTTAAAATAACATTTGAAATAAATCTAATTTGTATCTTAAAACTAAGATCGAACTAAAACCCACGAGTATGATATGTTCATATCTGCACAAGTACCTTTCAAATTACACTCATTTCGCTGTCAACTCACTCACTGCAATGGAACTACGACACATTTCACTGATTCTATCCTGATTTCACTAACACTTCGAAAACATTTCACTCTTCAAATACTGCCACTATAAACTTTAAAGCTTCACTGACAGGAACACGTTTCACTTACACAGTACACTTCACTGACACGACATACTTCTTCACTTCAATAACAATATATCATTTACACCCTTTAAATACTGTGTATAATTACCGTCTATTAGTAAGGTCCTTAAGCCTATTTTTAAACACATGTAGATACCTCAACAGACTAATCAGGCCAATTCTTCGAATTCTGAAGAATCACCTTTTTGTTTTAAACGTCGTCCGTGTTTGGACCTAGTCTTTGTTTCTCAATGGACTGGAATCGTCTCAATTAGAGCATCTCATCATTCATTTCAACTTTTAATATATAATTTGTTATTAATTTCAGATTGTAGTCCGCAAGCATTATTTCAAAGTGTTCGTTTCATTCCTTTTTGGAGTTTGTAATTTTTCTTGTCTATATAGCCTAACATATAGATAATTTATATTTCGTGAATTCCTTCATTTATATAACATTAAGTAATATTAAAGTTATCCTGAAATGTTTTCCAGAAACTTCATTTCTACTGATTTAAACTTTTCTACTACTGTTTCTTTCGGTTCCACAATTCAGAAGTACCTACACTCTAATACGGATACTGCCGTAATTTTGTTCAATTCCAGCTTTGTTATTTTCCTACATTTTTATACTTTCCTTTTGTACGAGTATAGACTACAAAAATATTTCAATTAATTTATTTCAGTAGGTGTAGTAATTTTATTTATTGTAAATGAAAGAAAATGCATACACAGTAAACAGTACACCAACAGAATAATTTCGAGGGAAGAATTGTTCCGGGGCCGGGCATCGATCCCGGGACCTTTGGTTTAACGTACCAACGCTCTACCAACTGAGCTACCCGGGAACTCTAACCGACACCGATCCAATTTTCCCCTCTATATCCACAGATCTCAAAGTGGACTGACAACCGTCAAGCAACCAACTTCGAGTGCACACTAACTCCGTGTGACTTAAATTGTGGTTTTCTGTTAACGAACGGTGACGTGTATTATGCAAATCAAGATTTCAGGTATAATTCCCTGTAAAGTTGATTTGAATAATTTCGAGGGAAAAATAGAGGGAAAAATTGGATCGGTGTCGGTTAGAGTTCCCGGATAGCTCAGTTGGTAGAGCGTTGGTACGTTAAACCAAAGGTCCCGGGATCGATGCCCGGCCCCGGAACAATTTTTCCCTCGAAATTATTCAAATCAACTTTACAGGGAGTTATACCTGAAATCTTGATTTGCACAGTACACAAACAGGTCTAATAATTATTACATTATTCCATAGTCTTTTCATCACGAAAGATTGGCTCCAATTTAATTTATCTAATATCCAATATAATCCAGTGAGGTTTCGTCTAATTTAGTTTCATCTTGTCTCATCTACACTATTCTCACCTCGTCTAGTCTCGTTTCGTCCAGTCAAATAAATTTCGTCCAATTTAATTTAGTGCAGCGTTGTCTCACCTAATAAAGTACCGTCACGTCTAATCTAATTTCTTCTAGTGAAGTCTCATTTCGTCTGATCTTGTCTAGTGTCGTCTAAACAACTCCATTCTTGCCTAAATTAATCGCGTCTCGCTTAATCTAGCTTCATTTTTCCAAATCTGATCTCGCTCGGTTTACTTTTTCTGCCTCATCTCATATTGTCTCGTTCTAATCTAGTCTCAAGTTGTCCAGTCAAGTTTCGTTTCGTCTAACTTAGTAAAGCTCCTCGAATCTACTCCAATTTGATCGCGTCGACTAATATAATCTCGTTTAGTCTAATCTACTGTTTCGCTTAATCCATTCTCATCTCGCCAATCCTCGCCTAACTGTAATTTTGTCTTCCCGATTAATGTACGAGACAGAGTCAAAAAGTAGCCTTAATAATTGTTTTATTAATTGAATATGTACAATAAGACTACAAACACTTTATTACGTTTGACATAGTATAACAGGAACACTTGCGTTGAACGTAGTTGGGACTATGTTGAAGAGTGATGAAGTGTTTGTAGTCTTATTGCACATATTCAATTAATAAAACAATTATTAAAGCTATTTTTGGCTCTCCCTCGTATTCTAGTCTATTGTCGTCTAGTGTAGCATCGCATCGTATAATCCAAGCGAGTCTCGTCTAGATGAATGTTGTCTCGCGTCATCTAGTCACGTTTAATCCATTCTCGTCTGACTTATACTCTTGTTTTCCAGTCATTTCTCGTTTCGTTTAATGTAGTAGTCTAATCTTGTCTTGTCTAATCTCGTATCATCAAATTCACTTTAGTCTCTTTTAATCCAGTGTGTCTCGTCTATTGTTCCTAGATTATCATCTCGTCCAATCTATTCTAGCCTCGATAGTTCAATGCAAAATGGTTAATATAATCCAGTCTCGTCTAAACTAGCATTATAAATTAACATTGGTTATTAATGGAGAAAAATTCTCTCCGGCGCCGGGGATCGAACCCGGATCTCCAGTTGTACGCACTGAACGCTCTAACCACTGAACTATGCCGAGGTTCAATCCACAGCACCGAGTCGAATCTCTCTCCTTTGGTATTTTCCCTTAGTGGCTTTACTCCATGTTCGACATATCCACATATATTAAAACAGAACCAAAAATTAATCTTTACCTAGATTATAAATTAAATCATTTTATGCTCGACCATGCCGAAATGTAGTAATTATACACCTGGTAGCAGTCCCTTAATGCATGTCATTAAAGTACACCTACTCATTAAAGTACAGGTGTTCAGCCAATGACAACTCAGTTTACAGGTGTTCAGCCAATGAAAAGTCAGCTTTGTACCGTTATAAAACCGCAAGTATCGATTATTCTCGGATATGCAATCGAAAGAGAATTAGCGAAAAGTCACGGAGGCTGGAAATCCAATACTGTCGCAGAAGGTTCTGTTACTATAATAATTAGCGTCAATTGTAAATAATATTCAAATAAATTCAATTTGTCATCTCGTTTTTCAATGTCGAATTCAATAATCAAGGTTATATCAAGTTTAACGGGATTACATCAAGGTCAATTACATTATTGTTCCTCCGAAAAAATCAATACTTTCGCGTCTGCGCACATCTCACAATTCACGACCTAGAACAAGGTCACTTCCGATCTTGTCAGATACAAATAAAATGTATACATCTGAATAATTTCAAGATAGAAATATGGTCGAGCATAAAAAGTCGTATGAAACTCGCCTATAATGGAGATTAAGATACTCGCTTCTTAATTACTATCATTATAGGCTCGTTGCATAATGTACTATTAAACTAGCGCAATCTTTTGTAGCTCAGTCTAAACTAGTACAGTTTAAAGCAACTCAGCCTAATTCAGTCCAGTCGAATCTCATTCAGATTTAGTACAGCCTAAATTAATGCAAACTAATCTAATTGAAAGTAGTCTAGTCTAATACAGTCTAGTGTAATGTAATCGAGTTCAGTAAAATCTAATTCAGTGTAATATAATCCAATCAAATCTAATTTGGTTTAAGACTTAATACTAGTCCAACAAGATGAAATCTATTATGCCAAATTAATATACTACGCTATATGAGTAGTGTAACAATGTGTTCCAAGTTCGGTCAAGTCAGTTTAAACATAAAGAATTTATTGCGGACACACGCATCTTAAAAGTTGTTTTCTTATTAAAAACCAGGCTTAAAGACAAAATACTTCGTCTTCAAAATCTCTCACAACACGAAATTAATACAAACGGTAACTCGTTACACTGAGTTGAATTTTTACTGCCCCAATTTTCGCTTATCATTTTAGGTTCCGTTTTCCCTCATATTACAAGTCTATCCCGCAAGACCAGTTGGCGGTCGTTTAAGATAAGGTCTCTCGTGACCATTCACGGAGCAAATCGCTTTATGTAAATCTGTGTAGAGGATTGCTAAGATATTTACATTTTAATTGAGCATTGCCACAATGCAGGTTTTAAATTGCTATTCGCCATGAGTAAGCTTAAATTCAATTACATTTACAACCGAGGTACTTTATTGCAACAACTGCAATTGCAATTTCTTTATCCAAAAACTCCTTTTTAAATAATGAGGTCATTCAGAGGCGATGAAGCGATAAACTCATTATAGAGGAATGGGGACACAAGACCTATAAGCTATTGCAGTCTAATGTAGTTGAATCTGGATTAATATTATGCAATCCAGTAAAATCAAATCAAATACCATCTAATCTATCTACTGTAGTCTGTTCTAATCTAAACCATTCCAAATTGGCTAACCTACACCTTTTTCAGTTGTATTTCAGAAAATATCAATTGTATTTAAGATTTGTCATTTGTATTTCAGATTAGTCAATTCAATTTCAGATAGTATCAATTGTATTTCAGAAAACATCAATTGCATTTCAGATTTGTCAATTTAATTTCAGACAGTATCATTCGTATGTCAGATTAGTCAATTCAATTTCAGGTAGTATTAATTGTATTTCAGAAAACATCATTGTATTTCAGATTTGTCAATATAATTTCAGATAGTATAATTTGTATTTCAGGTTAGTCAATTCAATTTCAGATAGTATCAATCGCATTTCAGAAAACATCAATACGGTAACTGTATTTCAGATTTGTGAATTGTATTTCAGAAAACATCAATTGTATTTCAGATTAGTCAATTCAGTTTCAGGTAGTATTAACTGTATTTCAGAAAATATCAATTGTATTTCAGATTTGTCAATATAATTTCAGATAGTATCATTCGTATTTCAGATTAGTCAATTCAATTTCAGATAGTATCAAATATATTTCAGAAAACATCAATTGTATTTCAGACTTGTCAATTTAATTTCAGATAGTATCATTTGTATTTCAGATTAGTCAATTCAATTTCAGGTAGTATCAATTGTATTTCAGAAAACACCAATTGTATTTCAGATTTGTCAATATAATTTCAGATAGTATCATTCGTATTTCAGATTAGTCAATTCAATTTCAGATAGTATCAATTGTATTTCAGAAAACATCAATAATTTTATTTCAGATTTGTCAATATTGTATTTCAGAAGTTACGGTTGGCACCTTATTCTCCAATGTTAAATCTAATAGAGATCATTTGGTGTAAAGTGAAGACGTATGTAAAAACCCATCTTGGAATTCCTGACGTCATGGCTCCTGGTGTTGTAGGCTAATTTACCTACTGTAAAGAGTAAAATTGATGAAGCAACACACACAATATTGTTGGTGGTGATTGTTCTCGTGTAGTACTACACAGTACAATTCATCAAGCTGCAACTTTAGCTATGGTGAATATGCCTGTCGGACGCTAAAATGCAATAAAGTTGAGGATTTTTTTAAATCTCGCCTCCTCATCTGTATATTTTGTACTTTATATCTGAATTTATATCTTACGCTTTTATTTTTCTTAAACCTATTTCCAATGGAGTCTCAGAGATAATTTAAAATATAATGATAAAGATAAACGGCAGAGAACTCGAAATATTTGCAAAATATCTATCCTACAGCCGCTTAAGTTTACGACAAATCTGGCAGACTCTGCAGGAGATCAAATACTAGTCCCATTTGATGAGAAGCCATCAGACGACTGAGATACGACTGGGCTAATTAAATGGAGAAAGTTTTCCAGTAGTTGCATGGCTGACTTTACGACTACAGATTTATGCTCAGAGCTTCCTCATCATCAGGAGATGCAGCACTTCAATGATTAGACCAAAATAGTTTCGTTCCGCCAACAGACAACTTCAACACCTTTCAGGAAGACTCTGTATTCACTATCCCTTTGCTCAGTATTCTTAGGTTATTTGCAATAGTCGAGTGTCTTGCACTCACGAAAAGTGATCTTTAAAATTGGTTCTAAGTTGCCGTTTTTGGGGGGATAACTTCGTGGGGAGGCAGACTCCAACTAGAACACAATTTCTCCTGTTCTTTGTTCTTAAACTGTAAACTTAAGGCTACATAGTTTTCTTTACTATTAATGCTAGATTAAGTGCTTTGAAATTTATATAAGTAGCAATGTAACTTCACAACATTCCACGCAATTACAATTTTTTATGTTACAGTAATATACAGCACAGTAAATTATTTCCTATTTAAAACACAACTTGTAGCACAGCATAATTAAATGTCTGGTTCTCAAATCATGTGAAAACATTTCATTCCCAAGATGTATTACGTCAAAAAAGTTCCCAACATCTTCAGATGATATACTAATATCAATGCCTCAGCTCACATTTCTTTAATTGTGAAACTATGATTTTGAGAAAGAATTTGTTTTAAAAACAAAGATACATTTAGCAAGGAATGAAATCACAATTTCAATACAAGACACAAATCAGATTTCCACCTAGCCTATATTAGTATCAGCTGTTATAAAAAAGAAGTTCACTATTCATGTGTTACAGTCATCAATGCACTGCCTAATATCTTGAAGCTCTGAAGAGCCTAGAGGAAAGTTCAAAAGAGAAATAAAGGAATTTCTCCTCAATTCCGAATCGTTGGCTAATTCTACATCTATGACCCTGCTCGCTCATAAACCGAGGACGGTTGGAAACGAACTATCAGTTTATCTATACTAATAATAAATCTGTAGCCGAAATTTTTCTGGTAATTTTCGATTTTCCAAAAATAATTGGTCCTAACATATATAATTAACCGCCCTGAAACCGAAAATCGCTTTTTTGAAATTTTTGTTTCTATGTCTGTCTGTATGTTTGTTACCTTTTCACGCAATAATGGCTGAACCGATTTATATGAAAATTGGAATATAAATTAAGTTCGTTGTAACTTAGATTTTAGGCTATATGGCATTCAAAATACTTTATTTAAAAGGGGGGTTATAAGGAGGCCTGAATTAAATAAATCGAAATATCTCGCTTATTATTGATTTTTGTGAAAAATGTTACATAACAAAAGTTTCTTTAAAATGATTTCCGATAAGTTTTACCCTTTACAAAATTTTGATAGGACTGATATTTAATGAGATAAATGAGTTTTAAAATTAAAAAAACGCCATCTAAGACGGTGCAATGAATTAAGAACAAATGACTTCGTCTATAAGGGGCCTTGGACAACAACAATCGAAAGCTATTAAACATAGCGTACAGAGAATGTTTCTGTTTTTGTATGAAGTAATATCAGAAGCTAAATTAACCGATTTGTATAATTAATTATTATTTCACCATTGGAAAGTGTAGTTTCCCTAGATGGACATAATGCTATAATGTTATTACAGTAACGTCTGAGTAAATCGAGGACAGGTAAGATTAAAATAGCTTCTTATGCACAGAAAATTTGATAGGCTATTTTGTACATTCGTTTTCTGTATTTATTAAAACAATATTTAGGTACACTCATTTTAATCTCAGAGAATTAACGAAAAACGAGAGTGTATTGATTTAGTATGCAGTAATAGTACGTTAGCTTAGCAGTCCATTATTTTATAATTCAAATTTTAATATGCTCAATTGAATCGTGTTAAAATACATAAAATATATATGCAATAAATGCAATGCAAAAAAAAAATTGGGCAATGAGCGAAGCAGATTATCTTGCGCTGTTGTAAAAGTTGTTCCCTGGATCAAACGTTCTATTTTAATTATGTAATTGTTTTATATTTATTTCTAACAGGTGCAGCGGAGCGCACGGGTACGGTTAGTATTAAAATAAAGCGAAGAAGAACAAAGAACTTCATCAACTGTGTATATCTCTCATATTCTAAATATTTAAAATAATCCACGTCTTTAACTGCAGTTTTCCTCTCCAATAGGTTCAATATCAGTAAATACCAACACCTTAATTGTCCCTGTGGATATTTTAATATAAAATCATAGCTTTGTAATTTGTAAAAATCTCGAAATGGAGGGAGCAGAGTTGGGAAGAGGGCGGTTTGTAAGGGAAGCGCGAGGAAAGAAGGGACAGGACGTGCTCGCTTGCGGATCGATGCCTGGAAGAGCTGCTGCCATCTACTCAATTATTCAGTCTGTGATGTATGGCTTATCTTTGTGATGCCGCCCGTATCATTCCATACTAAATATTTAGGTACATTACAGTCCCGGCCTTTATTCAACTCTGTAAACACATCCTGCGGCACGATTAAACAAAACAGACTTTTTCAATAACAGTGTATGAATGTGCAATGCAATCCTTTCTTGTGTCTCAGATGGTCCTACCCGCATTTCTGTTAGTGAAGTAATAGATCATTAACGAAAAGGGACAAGGGTTCAGCTACCACTTAAGGCAATACAAAATAAAGACAAGAGGTATCAGTCCATACGGGAAAGATAGTAATCTACTTCATTGTTGAAAATTAAATCAGAACTTGATAATTTAGTTTTGAATTGCAGAATTAATAAGGAATAACGATAGACTCATGGGAGAGTTCAGTTTATTTTCACCGTGTCCCAGATGTAGAGACATCCAAAGTTTCGGAGCTACTATTTGCATAATAATAATAATAATAATAATAATAATAATAATAATAATAATAATAATAATAATAATTAGAGCCCGGATATTTGGCAAAATGCCTTTTTTACTGGGTGGAAGTAAATCATTATTTGCATAGATATAAATATGATTTGGAGTATTTTTTTTAGTTGGTTATTTAACGGCGCTGTATAAACTACTAGGTTATTTAGCGTCGATGAGATTGGTGATAGCGAGATGGTATTTGGCGAAATGAGACCGAGGATTCGCCATGGATTGCCTGGAATTCACCTTACGGTGGGGGAAAACCTCGGAAAAAACCCAACCAAGTAATCAGCCCAAGCGGGGATCAAACCCGTGCCCGAGCGCAACTTCAGACCGGCAGGCAAGCGCCTTTACCGACTGAGCCACGCCGGTGGCTGATTTGGAGTAAATCAAAGTGATAGGACCAATTTTTATTTTGCCTATTTTGCCTTTTTTAAAGTGTTTCTTACTAATAAAAGCCTTTTTTTTTTTGTCATTTTAAAGAAATATTTTTTGTTTATTTGCAATTTTCTAATTAATTGTAATGTAATGTGTATGAAATTTAAATATTTGAAACAATGACTAACTTTACTAACAATAGTATTTAATAGTACATTATGCAACGAGCCTATAATGAAGGTAATTAAGAAGTGAGTATGGATATTTATGAAACGAGCGCAAGCGAGTTTCATAATTTTCATACGAGCTTCTTAATTACCATTATAGGCGAGTTTCATACGACTTTTTATGCTCGACCATATTTCTAACTTGATATTATTAATTTTATTGTATCTGACCTGGAGCAATGCCCCGTATGTTGTGAGATGTGCGCAGACGCGAAAGTATTGATTTTTTCCGAGGAACAGATGTCCACATTGACCTTACTAGGCCATACGAACCTACAGAGATAACATTCAAATTAAATTAGACATTGAAAAACGAGATGACAAATTGAATTTATTTGAATATTATTTACAATTAACGCTAATTATTATAGTAACAGAACATAACCTTCTGCGACAGTATTGGATTTCCAGCCTCCGTGACATTTCGCTAATTCTCTTTCGATTGCATATCCGAGAATAATCGATACTTGCGGTTTTATAACGGTAGAAAGCTGACCTATCATTGGCTGAACAGTTGTAACCTGAGTCGTCATTGGCTGAAAGACCTGACCTTTAATGAGTAGGTGTACTTTAATGACATGCATTAAAGGTCTGCTACCAGGTGTATAATTACTACATTTCGGCATGGTCGAGCATAAAAGTAATTTATTTCGGTGCTTAATCTGCTAATAATCGTGCTTTAATACTGTTGTTGTAATATGAATAATGATCGACAATCCATAGTTACAAATATAATATTGTCATGTCTTCACGGTACCAACAATCAGCTTTATAATTTTAAATATTAAGCTCGTTCTCATAGAAGTTGTTTGCTTTCATATTTTCAAATCTTACGTTATAATTTTGTGCTACACGTGTTTATTTCTGTAGGAAAAAGAAATCTGAGTGAGGAACAGTCAGTTATTGTCGGGTGACAGAAGTATAAGATCGAGTAGCTAGAATGCCTGAATTCAGTAAACCATTGAAAAGTAAACTTCATGCTTACGTTAGTGAATTTGGTGCCCATGTGTTTTCAACCGATGGAACAGTTTTGTTATGTAAGGTTTGTGAAAAGACAGTTAACCCTTTACCATATTCTGGGACAGATATGGCACATACCGGTTTTATATTCATATAATTTATAATATAAGCATATAATATTTCAAACTGTATACTGGGACAGATATGGCACACGGTCAAGAATTGGATTTGACCATAATGTGACATCAGTTGAGAAAGAAAAAACTACCTAAGTTATTTGAATATTAAACCGTTGTGTGCAAGACTGTCCCATGCGGTAAGGGGTAATCACGAAGGAAAGTATTTTATAAGTCAATGTCAACTAAGAAGTAAATATGTGAGTAATGTTGATAGGCCTATAATTAAAATTTATTGCTAAAATATATTATGCCTTTATAAAATTTATAATGCCTTTTTCAAAGATTATTGTGCCATTTCTACGTTTTTTTTTTACCTTTTTTGCCTACCTATTTTTACTGTTATAGATGCCTAAACATCCGGGTTCTAATCATAATATAGGTAGGCCTACATTTCCACCTATGAAGAAGGATGAACAATTTCAAATATTATTTTAATTTATCACAATGGTATTCTAAGATGGTTAATCGTGATTATTGTGCCTTTTCTACGTTTTTATTACCTTTTTTGCCTGCCTAATTTTACTGTTATAGATGCCTAAACATCCGGGCTCTAATCATAATATAGGTAGGCCTACATTTCCACCTATGAAGAAGGATGACCAATTTCAAATATTATTTTAATTTATCACAATGGTATTCTAAGGTGGTTAATCGTGATTATTGTGTCTTTTCTACGTTTTTATTACCTTTTTTGCCTGCCTAATTTTACTGTTATAGATGCCTAAACATCCGGGCTCTAATCATAATATAGGTAGGCCTACATTTCCACCTATGAAGAAGGATGACCAATTTCAAATATTATTTTAATTTATCACAATGGTATTCTAAGGTGGTTAATCGTGATTATTGTGCCTTTTCTACGTTTTTATTACCTTTTTTGCCCGCCTATTTTTACTCTTATAGATGCCTAAACATCCGGGCTCTAATAATAATATAGGTAGGCCTACATTTCCACCTATGAAGAAGGATGACCAATTTCAAATATTATTTTAATTTATCACAATGGTATTCTAAGGTGATCATTGTGTGTTTTCTACGTTTTTATTACCTTTTTTGCCTGCCTATTTTTACTGTTATAGATGCCTAAAAATCCGGGCTCTAATAATAATATAGGTAGGCCTACATTTCCACCTATGAAGAAGGATGACCAATTTCAAATATTATTTTAATTTATCACAATGGTATTCTAAGGTGATCATTGTGTGTTTTCTACGTTTTTATTACCTTTTTTGCCTGCCTATTTTTACTGTTATAGATGCCTAAACATCCGGGCTCTAATAATAATATAGGTAGGCCTACATTTCCACCTATGAAGAAGGATGACCAATTTCAAATATTATTTTAATTTATCACAAAAGTATTCTAAGGTGGTTAATCGTGATTATTGTGTCCTTTCTGCGTTTTTATTACCCTTTTTGCCTGCCTATTTTTACTGTTATAGATGCCTAAACATCCGGGCTCTAATAATAATATAGGTAGGCCTACATTTCCACCTATGAAGAAGGATGACCAATTTCAAATATTATTTTAATTTATCACAATGGTATTCTAAGGTGGTTAATCGTGATTATTGTGTCTTTTCTACGTTTTTATTACCTTTTTTTCCTGCCTATTTTTACTGTTATGGATGCCTAAACATCCGGGTTCTAATAGTAATATAGGTAGGCCTACATTTCCACCTATGAAGAAGGATGACCAATTTCAAATATTTTAATTTATCACAATGGTACTCTAAGGTGGTTAATCGTGATTATTGTGTCTTTCTACGTTTTTATTACCTTTTTTGCCTGCCTATTTTTACTGTTATAGATGCCTAAACATCGGGGCTCTAATGATAATATAGGCCTACATTTCCACCTATGAAGAAGGATGACCAATTTCAAATATTATTTTAATTTATCACAATGGTATTCTAAGGTGGTTAATCGTGATTATTGTGTCTTTCTACGTTTTATTACCGTTTCTACGTTTTACTGTTATAGATGCCTAAACATCCGGGTTCTAATAATAATATAGGTAGGCCTACATTTCCACCTATGAAGAAGGATGACCAATTTCAAATATTATTTCAATTTGTCACGATGGTATCCTAAAGTGGTTAATCGTGAAGTATGCTAAGAAAATAGTGAAGATGAGTAAAATACTCCGGAATAAATTAAGTAATTCAGGCAGTGTCAGACATCGAACAGAAAAGCTCAACAATATTACACCGACAAGCTACGCATTGTCAGTTTCTTTATAGCCTCGAACTCAAGCTTTCCAGACAAAGAGTCCGCCACTGCACCGTCTCAGACATAATTATATCGATCGTAATTGAAAGAAAAAGAGTTATTTACTCATCCGCAGAGAATAAAAAGCAAGATGGATGGGAAAATAATCAAGACATGAATTAACACAATGTCCTGTTGACTTGCGAATATAAAAAACCCGGGCGAACCTGACCGCCTGAATTAATCATGAGCCTCCTGCACGGGCGGGGCAGCCTTGGTCGAGAGATTAGTCTGTTTTGATTATCCTGACTGCGCGGTTTTACTTTCTTTGGGAACCGGCGTCAACTCAAATCAGAGCACGCTAGTTGAGCAACTTTCATAGCGTAAAATCAAACTTCGAGGCAGTATTGAAGGGTAGATCATTGCTTTGATTCGTGTATTTCATTCAAGTGTAAACACGAATATGTCTACATTAATAGCAGCTCTTATCTTTATTTTATTCGTTTATTAACGTGCTAACCAACAGCATGTTACCACTAATAAAGTAGCACAACAGAATACACATACAGGATGTAAAGGAACTTTCGTTACAAAGTTTAGAGTCGCCCTGCGTTGTGGAGTCGGTATAGTTTTGGCCGTCTGTTCCCGAGGTTGCGGGTTCGATCCTGGCCCAGGTCGATGGCATTTAAGTGTGCTTAAATGCGACAGGCTCATGCCAGCAGATTTAGTGGTATGTAAAAAACTCCTGCGGGACAAAATTCCGGCACACCGGCGACGCTGATATAACCTCGGCAGTTGCGAGAGTGTTAAATAAAACATAATAAAAAAATTACAAATTTCAGACCTGAAAGAGGAGATATTAGCAACCAATTTGAGAATAAGAGCTCGAGTCTCAGTTGCACCTACTTTGAAACGGAATGTACTTACAAACATTAATGTTACAGAAATAGACTTTACTCTGTTATCAATGATATCTAGTACATATTAAATTAATTAATAGACGAGATATCTCTGATTGAGGTTCTGGCTGATATGTACATCTATTATCAGGCAGTACATTTCACTTTTCGATATGTGTCAGAGGAAGAACAATTGTTTGTATGGATCTGAAGTCTGATTAGTGGAATATATAGCTAATTGACAATTAATGCAATGGAGGGGGAAAGGAACTGGCCATCCTACCCCATTATCTCCTGACTTAGTTGCCTCATGATGAGTGATGCCTTGTTTATGTCACTTGTGGAGTCAAGACCTGTCTTCGGACAGATGTTTAAACAACAACAATAATAATAATAATAATAATAATAATAATAATAATAATAATAACAACAGGGTACGCGATAAAGGTATTCCCTGCGATTTGGTGTCAAGGAGGTAGAGCTGCATGCTTTCTTGACCTCGGTACATGAAAGAGATGGTATAGTCGGAACAATGTTCTTTAACCCCCAATCAATATATGGTACTTGATTTAAGAGGAAGCCCAGTGAACTTAGGGGCAGTTCTGGAAGTTTAGGAAAGGAGAAAATCCCATCAACACCAGGGGCTGAACCCAGGACCTTCGAGTCCGTAGCCAGATGATCTACCAAATAAGCAACCAATAATAATAATAATAATAATAATAATAATAATAATAATAATAATAATAGACTAATAATAATAATAATAATAATAATAATAATAATAATAATAATAATACATTTTATTAATATCAAAATAATTCTTCAGTCAGTTTCTGTTAATTTTTGTTGAGTACTCGAACAAATAACGAATTCTTAGCCTTGCAGGTTAGTGTAGCACTGTTTCAAGCAACGCAGAAAAGCCTAAGGAAGAAGACTGCTTGCACGCTTTTGGGAACAAACAAATTCAATTTTTCTGCCGAAAATCGACACGGGCCAGCTCGATTTCAAGCCGGAAATGCTGCCACTCGAACCATAACCCGGGACTTTGAAACTAATTATAACATAAGAAAGCGATTAAACTTGAAGTTTACGTAAATGTCCGCGAGTGGCTTGACCCTTCAGTTTCCTGTGTTGTCACTTTCTGGAAGATATATAGGCCCAGAGTCATTACCAGCTTTGCTATTCCTTTCCGTCAAATAGAATCATCCAGTTTGTTACATTAAGTTGGCCTGCAACAAGTGAATTAGACACCAGCGTAGCTCTGTCGACAAAGGCGCTTGCCTACCGATCCGGAGTTACACTCGGGCGCGGGTTCGATTACCGTTTGGAGTGATTACGTGGTTAGGTTTTTTCCGAGGTTTTCCCCAACATTAAGACGAATGTCAGGTAAACTTTGGCGAATCCTCGGTCTCACCTTGCCAAGTACCATCTCGTTATCGCGAATCCCATCGACGCTCCTGGACAAAAGAGTTTTCTCCAAGTTCCCATGTGACATTCCGACAAATCTCCATCATCAACTCATCTTCGATGTAGCGTAGACAAGCCTCCTGTGGTGCACCTTGGACTACGACTGTGTCCGTAAATTGGTGTACACAACTGGCTTGATATGGGTGAATGATAGGGTGACCAGACGTCCTCTTTTGTCCGGACATGTCCTCCTTTTCAGGCATTTGGCCGGGGTCCGGGCGCATAAAAAAAATTAAAAAACGTCCTCCTTCTCGTAACTTGTAAGATCATTACTCCCTTTGCGCCTCCTTGTTATGGTCGTTGCTCACAGGTAGCTAGTAATTCGAGGTGAAAATCTAAATAGATATTTTCTGTTCTCTTTAATAATTGTATTATACTGAGTGTTCAGTTCAAAGTGTGTCATGGCTCGCTGTATGCCGTCATGTGGCTAGTCGATGAGCCTACAGAATTCAATCTTCCTATACTTCCGCATAGGTGTGTTACTTATGTGCCAGAGAAGTTGCGTAGCAAGTACGGCGTTCATTCAGAAGAGTACTTACTAATACGTACGGTAACGCCGGTAGTGGCAGGAATGTGAACTGTTTCGAAACATGTACTGAGGTGAGTTTTTTTCTTACTGTTGGGATATGTGGAGAGGGTTAAGACGATTACTTACGTATTTGTTGACATTAATTTCGACGGTCAACATGGACACGAAGCATTTGATTTGTGTTGTGGAATGTTTCCGTACGCAACAGATGATAATAAATACCCTGCGTATGACTTGCCCTTGCAAAATACAGTTCGAAAGAGGTTATGGTAGCACACACACCGTACAGACCGTCATCTCTTGCTACGACGTTCAAGTTATACCGTACACGTTCTCAAGTTCAGATTGAACGCCTTGATTAATAGGCAACTTCTCTGACACAAAAGCTGAAACTCGCTTCGAATCTCTGACTCATCAACAGTGACGTCATGACACACCACACTTTGAAATGAACACCCAGCAGTTCCTATTACTTTCATATTTAGCTAAGTGTAAAATCATTATTATTAAATTTTTTCATAATTTTTTTGTAATAAAATAGATGAACTTATTAACACACATTTAATATGATATAAGCCTAAATGTGTACTGTAAATATTTTATACAGTAATAAAATAGATATTAACATAATTTAAAGCATAATACAGGCCCAAGCCTAAATCTAACTACAGTTGATTCTCCTAAGTTCGACAGAACAGAATTGAAAGTTCTAACCAATAAGGGTAGTGGGTGTGGCAGGTGAAATGAATACAAATTCTCATTGGTTATCCATCAACGAATGCAGTACTGTACTTGCATTTCCTGCCCGCCCCGAGACTTGTGTATGCGCTTCTAGTGCCACAGTGGGTTTCGACAGTTCCGTCTCACAAACGGCAAAATTCTCAAACAGAAAAAAAAGAGTTCGTTAATTTAAAATCGCATATCAAACCCAAAGACCTTGCATAGTAACAATATGTTCTTTGATCAAACTGCCTTCCGTATGGCGTAATAAAATTTTGTTTTAATTACGCCTATCTATACAGAGATGGCTTCACTGTGTAGCAACATGTCTCGCTGTGAATACATAAGCATTGGTATATAGCTGTCCCCACTGTTACTGTTAAATTAAATTACGATTTCAGCAGATAATGAAAATGTATTTATGTTATAATAATACGATAAAAGTACAGTACATGTAATTAACATTGTTAAACCTGTATTTCGCTTCGCAATTGGCATTACTGAATAATAACATCGAATTTCTGTATTTCGCTTTTTGCAATTGGCATTACTGAATAATAACATCGAATTTCTGTATTTCGCTTTTTGCAATTGGCATTACTGAATAATAACATTGAATTTCTTTATTGCAGTAATCGATATTCATCTACGAGTATTTCAACTTCACAATGTCTGAATAGGTTAAGTATTCGTTAATATACAATTATTATTATTAACATTTTGTGATCGAATTTTAGGGATATATTATTTACATTTTTATTTTATTCACGAAATAGTCCTAATAAATGTCATTACTACAGATAAATTAAAAGACATTCGAGTATAAAACTCAGGACTTCTTGAATAAGATATCGGTGGCTACTCCGCTCAGTTCCTTGGAGCATCAAACCCAGACTCGAACCCGGCGCTATCGATGGCGTGACACGCATGCAGGTCGTGACGTCACTCGTGCGGTGGGTCAGGGTTTCGTGTCGTGACGCGGGCAGTTGGCGCGCCTTGCGTGAGCAGAATCGCATGTCACACGGAGATGCCGCATCCGCTCAACTGGTGGTGTGGATTCTGCCTTGACCTCGGACAAGAGTCCTGTCACGTGAGCCACACGCTGGATGGCCCGGGGTTCGAGCCCAGAGCACGAAAATAACGACTCACCTATATTACTTTCGAGTCCTTGCAAGAAACGCATAGCCTCCAAGAAATCAAGTTCAATGCAAGGTACATCCAGGTAGGCAACCAGTATTTTATGAACCTATAAGAAAGCAATCCGACTCCTGAATTAACTTCGGATAAATAAATAAATTTAGCCTACTATACTCCGTGTCAGACCAGCAAGTTACTGCAGGCTTTATGAGAATAACAAACCCTCACACCACAGCCACAGCCAAACAATCAGTAATACAGAGTGATTTATATAGAACTGACACATTTCTTTCTTTAATTATTCCGTTGGAAATTCATTCAATGACCCAATTTTAGCACCAAATTAAGCAGAATTTTCTGGAGTTTCGATTCCTTGTCACTAGATGCGCAGATGTTTATGTTTTATTCCTATTGTTGGCAGCTGTTTTCGACATTTTGTGTCAACGTGAAAATGCAGTACACATTAAATCAACGACTCTTCCTTGTGAAGCAATACTGGATTACGAATTCAATTACAGCTACTCAAAGGGCATACCAGAGAGAATTTGGTGTTCGCAATCCTCCCAAAAGAAACACAATACTGGGACTGGTAAACAAATTAGAAACAACTGGATCTCTGGTGAGTGAAAAGGGCAAGCATCGTCCATCTAGGCTTCCCACGGTTGTTGTTGACGTAAGAGCACGACTGGAGCAGTCACCCAAAAAATCATTAAGACGTTTGTCGCAGGAGACAGGGTACACCTACTCAATGTGTCAGAGAGCTGCGAAAAGTTTCTTTGACGACCGAATAATTTCCAGGAACCTGTGGCCACCGAGATCTCCGGATTTGACAACGCCGGACTTCTTTCTATGGGGTTACTTAAAAGATAGGGTTTACGCCACACGTTCCCAGACATTGGACG
This sequence comes from Periplaneta americana, assembly GCF_040183065.1. NCBI lineage: Eukaryota > Metazoa > Arthropoda > Insecta > Blattodea > Blattidae > Periplaneta > Periplaneta americana. The sequence continues at coordinate 29,122,584 of NC_091127.1, read as the reverse complement.
ATCTGAAGCACAACATCACACAGGAGATTCAGGCTATTGACAACAGAGTCCTCCAACGAGTGGCCGTAACATGGAACGAGGTGTTGAGTTGTGCCTTATGCATGATGGAGGACATTTTCAACATTTGCTATAGAGACAAATAATCTCCCAAAATTCCTCTACATTTTAGGTATAATAAGTTGTCGCTAGCACAATTCGTTTTGAAACAATTAATGAAAGAAATGTGTCAGTTCTATATAAATCACTCTGTAGTAATTGTCCAGGGGTGTGGGGGAAAGGGAAGTACGGCAGAGCGTACTGGCTCCTTGTGTATATCATCCATTATAAAAATATGTTTTCTTTTACATTACGGACACAATTTAACTACTTGAATTAAATAATAAAATTAGTGTAACACCACAAATCAGGAAGAGAAGTGACTTCTAAATTGGCAGTGTGTTTTTCTTGTAAAATGAATGCATACAGTAAGACGCCTTATTGCAGTCTGAGTCATTGAGTCATATTTCTGCATTCTCGTCTTTTGAATGCCTGGGCTTTTTTCACGGGTGTTGAAAGTTACCCCTTCAATTTAAACTTCTTTCTTATTGTTAGCACTAGTTTGTAAGAAAATGTTTGTGATTAACACCGCATGTTTAGGAGCTTCAGTCACATTGAATAAAAAGGCAGTACCAAAGTACAAATTACACGTTTAAAACCATGGTTCTTTCATCGGAACTCAATATTCTTTTCCGGGTTCGCAATTTTTTTTAAGCATTCTGGCGACTTCTCCATTGTTTCAGTACGACAAGAAAGAACAAACTAATTGAAGGCACTACACTGACTTATTCTTACACAGCTATTTGAAGATGAACTAAACTAAACTAAACTTAAAACTATTTGTATACAAAAAAACACGCAATATTTACACAGACTACAACAGCGGATAGATTGGCACTCGACACTTTCAAACAGGATAGTAATACGTTCGCACGAGCCCAGCGACAAGCGGTAACTGTCAATCAAGGCGCGGTGGTGGTTTTAAGCTTACAATTCTATACCTGCTGAGTTGCAAAATACAAAGGTCCTTTAAATATTTCTTCCAAGAGCTATTGTTAAATGAGCGAAATAGTTCCCTATTCCAAATGCACAGTAACTTGCTGGTCTGACACGGAGTGTAGATCCCGTAAGGGCAAGGGTCTCCTGATTGACAGGGCTTGGCTCAGTAGAATTCACTCGTTAGGTGAGCCGATCCTAAGGAGTGTTCCATGTACACAAACACTATATGCACTTGTATGATTCGCACCACACTACACACTGAGGACGGTGGCTTCTAGATTTCTCCATAGCTGTCTGTCTCTTGTACTGCTCGTCCAATGTGGTCCTGCCTTCTTCTTGAAGAAATCTGCCCATCTAGTTGTCTGGCGTCCCAATCTTCTTCTGCCGATCCTGGGATCCCACAATGTCAGTCTGTGCGTCCATCGTCTGTGGTCCATCCTTACCACGTGCCCTCCCCATTCCCACTTCAGGCTTTCTGCGATGATTAGGACGTCTTTCATGCCGGTACGGTTGCGTAGCTCCTCGTTCCTGACTTTGTTCCTCAGAGAAAGTTGCAGGATTTTTCTTTCCATACTGCGTTGGCAGGTTTGAAGCATACGCCTCTGTTTTGATGTTAGGGACCAGGTTTGGCATCCATACAGTAGTACAGGTAATACACATTTTTCCAGGGTCTCAACCTTTAAGCTTAGCTTCTGGAATTTGTCTGTAAGTATGAACTTTAGAGACCAGAACTTCTTCCATGCCATGCTGATTCGTCTCTTTATTTCTTTCTCTGAATTGCTGGAGAAGGACAGGTTCTGGCCCAGGTAGGTATAATCTCCCACATATTCTAGTGGCTGGCTATTTAAGTGGATACTGACCACTAATATCCAAGGAAAAACTAGCGCGACCAAGTTAACAAACCTCAAGGAAAATATGCGAACTAAGGAGATATATGAAGGAATAAGCAGAAAGCGTGTCTAAACTCATTTATCTCTTAAAGGGTTAGGTACAGCTTACAACAGTAAAATTTTGTAAATATTCAACATTTTTGCCTACATTATTGTAACTTGTACAATAATTAATATTTTTTAACTTCGCTCTAGAATATGCCATTAGGAAAGTTCAGGATAACAGAGAGGGTTTGGAATTTAACGGGTTACATCAGCTTCTTGTCTATGCGGATGACGTGAATATGTTAGGAGAAAATCCACAAACGATTAGGGAAAACGCGGAAATTCTACTTGAAGCAAGTAAAGAGATAGGGTTGGAAGTAAATCCCGAAAAGACTAAATATATGATTATGTCTCGTGATCAGAATATTGTACGAAATGGAACTATAAAAGTTGGAGATTTATCCTTTGAAGAGATGGAAAAATTCAAATATCTTGGAGCAACAGTAACAAATATAAATGACACTCGGGAGGAAATTAAACGCAGAATAAATATGGGAAATGCCTGTTATTCTTCGGTTGAGAAGCTTTTGTCATCTAGTCTGCTGTCAAAAAAATCTGAAAGTTAGAATTTATAAAACAGTTATATTACCGGTTGTTCTGTATGGCTGTGAAACTTGGACTCTCACTTTGAGAGAGGAACAGAGTTTGAGGGTTTTTGAGAATAAGGTTCTTAGGAAAATATTTGGGGCTAAGAGGGATGAAGCTACAGGAGAATGGAGAAAGTTACACAACGCAGAACTGCACGCATTGTATCCTTCGCCTGACATAATTAGGAACATTAAATCCAGACGTTTGAGATGGGCAGGGCATGTAGCACATATGGGCGAATCCAGAAATGCATATGGAGTGTTAGTTGGGAGGCCAGAGTAGAAAAGACCTTTGGGGAGGCCGAGACGTAGATGGGAAGATAATATTAAAATGGATTTGAGGATGGTGGGATATGATGGTAGAGACTGGATTAATCTTGCTCAGGATTGGGACCAATGGCGGGCTTATGTGAGGGCGGCAATGAACCTCCGGGTTCCTTAAAAGCCAGTAAGTAAATATGTGTAAAACACTGTCCTTCTGCTATATGAAAAAAAAAATTGAAGCGTTTCCCACATAACTCAAAAACTATCCAACATTCTGTGATGAAATCTATTATATGTATTTATGCATGTCATATCTACAATATGATGCAAGATCACTTTTCTACCTTCGATAGATTGTCTGATAAAAAATAAATACATTTTAAAAATGGTCAAATATCAGTATTTTCTTTAACACAAAATAAAAAAATATATATATTATTTATTTATTAATGTAGTTGAAAGAGCATGATATTGTAAACATGAGTTTCAGCAATAAAATAAAAGAAAGAGAATATTAAAAAGTTAACAAGTTTATGAGTTATGAGGAAAACGCTTCATCACTGCACAGTAAACTGCCACCATTTTGAATTTTGAAAAAAAAAATGTAAATAATTTTTTTTAAATCGTGAAAATATTTGTCTCGTATAGCAGAAGGACAGCATTTTACACATACCAATGTTCATTATTGTACAAGATACAGTAATGGAGGAAAAAAAATGTTGAATATTTCCAAAAATTTTACTGCTGTAAGCTGTACCTAACCCCTTACGGCTTAAGAGTTAGCCTATGGGATCGGTATACAATATGTGCCGTTAATTTTTCTTGCATTGCGTAAGGATAGTTATAGTGGAAGCTTGAGCGATAGTGTAATGTATTGCAGTATTAGTAATAATAATAGTTGTAGTAGTGACAGTAACAGTAATTAGCAATGCTAATGTGACATAAACTATCTAGGATTATAAGGAAGTGAGTGTTCAATTTTGTACGCAGTACTTTAACTTTCCTTTTTCTCTTTACCAACTCCGATAGATTTACATCATGGAGTGTAATGTAAAGTGTCAAACAGTAGACCTACATTATTTTTAATGGCACACTAAAGATCTCATATTTGTATATACGTTTAACCTCTAACCCAAGGTATAGCCTCTAAGAAAATATCACCGAATGTGCAACTACATCAAAGATTTCACTATATAGCAGAATAACGCAGTGGAAACAAACTTCTTACAGCCCTAACTTGGCATGACTTTCAGTGACATTAAGTTAGAAGATCGGAATATAAGGACAGACATTAACATTTTTAAGATGATCAGCCCCGATGAGTTGATAATACAATTATAAATGTACTATAGTGAAATCTTAGCGTCAATATTAACTCTGAAGAAATTCGTAACATTAACATCACTTGACGTAATTATTTGCGTATAACATTCCTTTCAAAATACAGAAAGGATTTATTAGTAGACCGGAAATGAAAAGAGAAATAAAAATTTTAATTACCTTCCATCATACCAGTGCGCAGTGGCATTTGTTTCGTGCTCAGGGCTCTGGCAGAAAATCTCTCATATTGACTTACCTGTGAACAAAGGAAAGAATCATTAATATTTATACTAATATATCACGCCTTTGAGGCAAGACTTAACATATAAATTAAACATGATTAAAATGATATGTGACACTCAAGAAATAACTAACAAAGACATGTAATTCATCTATTATAAGGTTTATGGCAGTCTCTTTTATGGCGTTAAAATTGAACCTTGAACAGAAGAGTAAATTAAAAAAAAAAGAAACTGCAAATTAAAAAAAAATTAAGGGTAATTAGGCCTAATTAGAATACTGAAGATCATAATATCATATATACATTATTTGTAACATTTTAAATGTTTTTAGTTTAGCATAACACAGGCCTATTAAAATGAAAAACTAACTGGCATTAACATAATTATTCTCCAAATTATTCTTTGGTAGATAAATAATCAAGTAGGCCTACATAACTACAAATCTGCATTAGAAAATATTGTCGAGTTTCTTAAAAGATGATGACAGTACTCTCTGTAGCACGGAATGGGATTAATGTCCTACAATGATGATGATGATGATAATAATAATAATAATAATAATAATAATAATAATAATAATAATAATACTTACTTATTTACTTACTTACTGGCTTTTAAGGAACCCGGAGGTTCATTGCCGCCCTCACATAAGAACGCCATTGGTCCCTATCCTGAGCAAGATTAATCCAGTCTCTATCATCATATCTCACTTCCCTCAAATCCATTTTGATATTATCTTCCCATCTACGTCTCGGCCTCCCTAAAGGTCTCTTTCCATCCGGCCTCCCAACTAACACACTATATGCATTTATGGATTCGCCCATACGTGCTACATGCCCTACCCATCTCAAACGTCTGGATTTAATGTTCCTAATTATGTCAGGTGAAGAGTAGAATGCTTGCAGTTCTGTGTTGCGTAACTTTCTCCATTCTCCTGTAACTTCATCCCTCTTTGCCCCAAATATTTTCCTAAGAACCTTATTCTCAAATACCCTTAATCTCTATTCCTCTCTCAAAGTAGGAGTCCAAGTTTCACAACAATACAGAACAACCAGTAATATAACTGTTTTATAAATTCTAACTTTCAGATTTTTTGACAGCAGACTAGATGACAAAAGCTTCTCAACCGAATAATAACAGGCATTTCTCATATTTATTCTGCATTTAATCCCTTCAAATTATTGAAGATAATTAATATACTCGCAATAAAAGTAAATTAATAACACATAAGAACCAGCACGCAAAAATATTTAACAAAAAAAGTAATGAACTTATTAGGAAAATCAACTAATTAAGAGCGAGCGCTTCCCTCGTGGAATATTTTTAACGGTGATTTTTCTTAACGTTAACCATTACTGATTAACGTTTAATGTCGGTTCAAAATTATTCTCATAAAAGTGAGATCGGCATGTGCCAGAATGTTATCAATAAAGATAGGTAATGATGATGATGGTGATGATGACGACGACGACAAGAACAGAGACGATAAGGAAACGATGGGCAATATATTCTGTTCACGTTAAGACTGCAATACCTCCCTCATTGTGTCTATTTGTCCTAATCTGTTGTATGGTTTAAATTGTCTCAATATGAATTATAATGAACCATCTTTGTCACAACTCCAAAATTTGAGTAAAATATCGCAAACCACAGTTTGAGTGACAATGCTATATAGGTCGACGTTAAAACTACGAGACGTTCCTCCATTCCCTCAATCCGTTTGCAAGTGTTATGTGACTTAAATTAGTCCCTATAAGAATTGCATTTAATCATATGTGTCACAATTCGGAAATTGGAGCCGAATACGTAACTTTGCGAACCTGAGTTTGAGCGACGATGCTGTTGTAGGCCTACGTTAAGACTGCGAGACGTTCCTCCATTCCCTCAATCCGTTTGCAAGTGTTACACGACTTAAATTAGTCCCTATATCGATTACATTTAATCATATGTGTCACAATTCGGAAATTGGAGTCGAATACGTAACCTCGCGAACCTGAGTCTAAGCGACAATGCTACTGTAGGCCGACGTTAAGACTGCGAGACGTTCCTCCATTCCCTCAATCCGTTTGCAAGTGTTACACGACTTAAATTAGTCCCTATATCGATTATATTTAATCATATGCGTCACAATTCGGAAATTGGAGTCGAATACGTAACCTTGCGAACCTGAGTTTGAGCGACGATGCTGTTATAGGCCGACGCCAAGACTGCGAGACGTTCCTCCATTCCCTCAATTCGTTTGCAAGTGTTATATGACTTAAATTAGTCCCTATCAATGACATTTAATCATATGTGTCACAATTCGGAAATTGGAGTCGAATACGTAACCTTGCGAACCTGAGTTTGAGCGACGATGCTGGTATAGGCCGACGTTAAGACTGCGAGACGTTCCTCCGTGGCTACCTGGGAGAGCGTCCCACATTCCGGCTCGAAAGAGGGGCCGCGTTTTAATTAAGGTTTCCTTTTGTGTCCACCGATCTGAGGTCAAGAAGTCATTTCCATTAGGACAAGATCTGGGAGGAGCCCTAGTAGTGTGGCCAAGAATCGCTTATTAGTTTGCGAGACCAAATGTACAATCAAAACAAAAAATAACCCAAGTCACAAGCATTTAGTCGGGTGCCTTTTGAGCAAGAAAGAGAGCTACGTATTTCAGTCATAAACAATTCTGGCTGTGAACACACTAATAATTTGGTACCCTCGGGGTATATACGTAATACAATCCTTAATTTAAAGTTAATATAGACCTTGGTATAAAACTCAGGGCGCCTTTTTGGTCCCGAGTATAGTCGTGTAAAAACAAAGAGTTTGGAAGGAAAGTGGTTTTACGCTTCCACAAGCACGCAAACCAGATAGCCCAAGCTGATAATGTAATGCATTTTTACTGTGCAGTTTTGCGGGCAAATGAGATCTCTAATTCATCATCTGAAATATTCATGAGAGGTGAATCAAGATAAAAGATTTAAACACTGGAATTAAACCGACTGTCCATATTTTTTATACTCTTGGAGGAGTTACAAGCTATGTAGGAAAAAAGGATTGAAAAAAATTCTGTCTAAATCATATAGTACATATGTTTTTGGGTAATATGTGCATCATTATCACCACAGTCATTACCATTATGGTATCCATCTCATTTCCCCTCTCTCAAGACATACCTACTTACAGCTAGATACTGTAGCCTATATAGTCTAGTAGTAACATACCTAAATAAAGGTGGGAATTCGAGTGGTTTAGCTGTTCTCAGTGACAAGTTAACGGCAATCTCAATTTTCTAACTCGCATTATATTATATTATATTATATTATATTATATATTGTATTGTATGTGTATTTATTCACACTGCAAATGTGTAAATACCTGGTGGCAGTGGTAACTAATTACACTCAATAATGACAAGTAATAATAAACACAACTAATAAAAAAAACAAGAATTAATAATATAATAATTAATCATATATTATATTATATTATATTGAGGAACATAGGTTAAGGGTGTTTGAAAATAAGGTTCTAAGGAAAATATTTGGGCCTAAGAGGGATGAAGTTACAGGAGAATGGAGAAAAGTTACACAACACAGAACTGCACGCATTGTATTCTTTACCTGACATAATTAGGAACATTAAACCAAAACGTTTGAGATGGGCAGGGCATGTAGCACGTATGGGCGAATCCAGAAATGCATATAGAGTGTTAGTTGGGAGGCCGGAGGGAAAAAGACCTTTGGAGAGGCCGAAACGTAGATGGGAAGATAATATTAAAATGGATTTGAGGTAGGCGGGATATGATGGTAGAGACTGAATTAATCTTGCTCAGGATAGGGACCAATGGCAGGCTTAGCCTATGTGAGAGCGGCAATGAACCTCCGGGTTCCTTAAAAACCAGTAAGTAAGTATGATATTATATTATATTATACTATATTATATTATATTATATTATATTATATTATATTATATTATATTATATTATATTATATTATATTATATTATATTATATTGGAGTTCGGGGCTGAGAAAACTAAATATGTGAGCTCCAAGCCTGTTGGCTATTTATCTGACGCCGAATTTCGATGTTGTAATGAAGAAACTGTAGAGAATTTTGAAAGGGAAATGGACATAATCTAATAGCTACCACATAAAGGAGGAGAAGGAGAAGAAAAAATATGTACGATGATTGTCAACATTTAACGCTAATGTACTTTCAGATGAAATAATGATTTCAGTTATTGTAAAAAAAAATAATAATAATATTTCAAAGGAACTAAAAACTCAACCAGTTTTACATTACATTGTTCAATATCAGTCTAATTGGAAACATCATTTGGAAAGAATGAGTAATAGTAGACTCCCAAAGGCAATTTATAATTATGTACCACATGACCAAAGATCTGTGGGTCGTCCTGCTAAGAGATAGGGTGAAAATTTTATGTGAGACCGTAACAGGCCTTGTGGCCTAACACTTGTCAGACAGAAGAAGAAGAAGATAATAATAATAATAATAATAATAATAATAATAATAATAATAATATATTGCCACTCAAGCAGTAGTAGTAAGGTGGTCTTGCCGCAGATTTTCATGAAGTGTTTTGGTTTCTTTGCTATACTTAGTCCACCGCTAATATTCCAAACAGTAGGCCTATTCTGCCTAATCTCGTTGTCTGTATATAGTGTCTGTACTTGAAATAAAATGTTGAATTAAAGCTAGCTAATTCATTAATGAATTCAGAGCAAACGTCTCAAGCGGGTAGGACATTTAACAGGAAGCACAATTACTCCCTAAACAGGAAAAAAATAACAATATTGTAAGGATAGTATCGATCTAGTGCTCTTTACCTTGAGATAGCAATGTGCAGTGGTTTTCGTGTTTTCTATTATCTGTGACATTACGAAGCCATCACAACTACAGTAGTACTTAGGCAATAACACTTGTGAAACAAATGGACACCGTATTGCTAAGGGTCTTATCTCGTCAGCAGAATGTGACTCCGCTACACTATCCACAAAGCAAACGTCTGTTCCACTATTACATATATTTCGTTGACTTGTATTTAAGAGACGCTCATGTTTCTAGTAAATTCAATAATTAGCAGCTATACTCATGTAGTACTAGTAGTAGTAGTAGTAGTAGTAGCAGTAGTACAGTAGTAGTAGTAGCAGCAGAAACAGAAGCAGTAGTAGTAGCAGAGTAGTAGCAGTAGTAGCAGCAGCAGTAGTAGTAGTAGCAGCAGCAGTAGTAGCAGCAGTACAGTAGTAGAAGCAGTAGTAGTAGCAGCAGCAGCAGCAGTAGTAGTAGTAGTAGTAGTAGCAGCAGTAGTAATAGCAGCAGTAGTAGTAGCAGCAGTAGTAATAGCAGCAGTAGTAGTAGTAGTAGCAGCAGTAGTAGCAGCAGTATTACTAGTAGCAGCAGTAGTAGTAGCAGCAGTAGTAGTAGTAGTAGTAGTAGTAGCAGCAGTGTTAGTAGTAGCAGCAGTATTAGTAGTAGTAAGAGTAGTAGTAGTAGTAGCAGCAGCAGTATTAGTAGTAGCAGCAATAGTAATAGCAGCAGTAGTAATAGCAGTAGTATTACTAGTAGCAGCAGTAGTAGTAGCAGCAGTATTAGTAGTAGTAGTAGCAGCAGTATTAGCAGCAGTATTAGTAGTAGTAGCAGTAGTACCAGCAGTAGTAATAGCAGCAGTATTAGTAGTAGCATGGTAGTAGTAGCAGTAGTAGTGGCAGCAGTAGTAGTAGTAGCAGCAGTAGTAGTAGTAGTAGCAGCAGAAGCAGTAGTAGCAGCAGTAGTAGTAGTAGTAGCAGCAGAAGCAGTAGTAGCAGCAAAAGCAGTAGTAGTAGTAATAGTAGTAGTATCAGTAGTAGTAGCAGCAGCAGCAGTTGTAGTAGCAGTAAAAGCAGTAGTAGTAGCAGAAGCAGTAGTAGTAGTAGCAGTAGTAGTAGTAGTAGTAGTAGTAGTAGTAGTAGTAGTAGTAGCAGCAGTGTTAGTAGTAGCAGCAGTATTAGTAGTAGCAGTATTAGTAGTAGTAAGAGTAGTAGTAGTAGTAGCAGCAATAGTAATAGCAGCAGTAGTAATAGCAGAGTAGTAGTAGTAGTAGCAGAAGTAGTAGCAGCAGTAGTAATAGCAGCAGTATTACTAGTAGCAGCAGTAGTAGTAGCAGCAGTATTAGTAGTAGCAGCAGTAGTAGTAGTAGTAACAGCAGTATTAGCAGCAGTATTAGTAGTAGTAGTAGCAGTAGTACCAGCAGTAGTAATAGCAGCAGTATTAGTAGTAGCATAGTAGTAGTAGCAGTAGTAGTGGCAGCAGTAGTAGTAGTAGCAGCAGCAGTAGTAGTAGTAGCAGCAGAAGCAGTAGTAGCAGCAAAAGCAGTAGTAGTAGTAGTAGTAGTAGTAGTAATAGTAGCAGTATCAGTAGTAGTAGCAGCAGCAGTTGTAGTAGCAGTAGAAGCAGTAGTAGTGGTAGCAGCAGTATTAGTAGTAGTAGTAGTAGCAGTAGTTGTAGTAGTAGTAGTAGTAGCAGCAGTGTTAGTAGTAGCAGCAGTATTAGTAGTAGCAGTAGTAGTAGTAAGAGTAGTAGTAGTAGCAGTATTAGTAGTAGTAGTAGTAGTAGTAGCAGCAGCAGCAGTAGTAGCAGCAGTATTAGTAGTAGCAGCAGTAGTAATAGCAGCAGTATTAGTAGTAGCAGTAGTAGTAGCAGTAGTAGCGGTATTAGTAGTAGCAGCAGTAGTAGCAGCAGTAGTAGTAGCAGCGGTATTAGTAGTAGCAGCAGCAGTAGTAGTAGTAGTAGCAGTTGGCTTCTCTTATCTTGCCAAGAGCAGGATATGAGACGGATTCTTACACTGGCCTATGGTGTTCGATGATTGTCCAAGTTCGATATTGGTGCATTTGTGAATCCCACCTCTCAAGGCCCGGAATTCAAATCCTTCCTATATTAGCATCGGAAACCCGTAGTACCCACAAGACTTCCACGGCCTAATTTAATCTATTGGAGAAGATGAATGAATTGAGGGGAAGACTGGAAAGTGCTGGAGAATGACAGAATGAAACGGGAGTTCCCCGAGAAAATTGTATTAAAGTTTTGTTTGAAATATCTCCAAGAATAACCCCCTGAAAATTACATTACTTACGGTTCATTCTGTACATTGCTGCCAGTTAGCACGCGGAAGAATCGAACTCGTTCGCGCGCTATTTCTTATACATCCCTGATGTAGTCCATTGGTATTTTCTAAGAGCCGGAATTCGAAGCTTTCCTTCACACCACAACCCTACCCGCTATCCTTCTAGCGCGCACTATCTTCCCGAGCATAAAAGTTACAGGCTTATATGTTTCGTTGGTTCAGAACATAAAATCTAATAGACATTTAGATTTACCAGCGTGGATTAAGCAGGATTTGAACCCTGGTTTCCGCTGTGGAATACCGATGGTAACGAATTTAAATCAATTCCCGGGAAGGCAGTTGAGGTTTGTTTCTTGCAGAGATTGCAGGCCTGCAGTAGTAATTACACCCACGACGCGGGCCTCTGCGCGGCGCGGCCCACAGGTCGCGCCCCTGCACGTAAACACAATGGTCGATAAATCCTGCAAACACTTGGCTGCTGCCTGAGCGGGGTCATCGGCAGCATCGCTTATGAAGCCATTTCCAACCTCCCCCCCTCCCCCCCTTCCCCACGACGCACTTCTGTTCTCAGGGCAAAGACCAAACACCATGATCACATAAATATACCAACTCCAACACAGATTCAGTGGGAAAACAACCAAATAATTATTAGACACCGCAAACATCTCTATCAGCCAAAAGTGCAGCGCTTCAGTTTTCTATCCTGAACACCCGTGTTCTAATTCCGGGAAGTATAATAGTAATATGCGTTACAAGAGCGGTATGTTGAAGTTTTCATGTTCGAGGAAAAGTTTGAAAAAGCGAAACGTAGTTGAGTAGAAGATCGTTTATTACATACCTGAAAGAGGAATTTCTGATTAGTTGCAATGAAATCTCCATCTTGGTTTCTGTTCAATGACGGCAAATTTGCAAAACAAAAATATCTATCTTCAATATTGTTGCTTTAAAATGTTTTCTGTGTTTATTATACTCCAGCAGGCCGTGATATACGTCTGTACTTTTTTTCCCCCAGTCTATGGAATCTTGTTGATTTTTTCACGACTTCCTTAATGTTAATTGCATCACGAATGCAGTAACTTTAGCGGAGTTGTAGAGTTACTTAATTTTTGAAAATATTTAAAAACAATAATTAACAGTGCAATTTAGGTGAAATTGCAGTGGTAAGTTTCCAATTTATAATTGTTACTATATTGAACGTCTCTAAAAATAATATGTTAAAAGCCTAAAGCAGTAAAATCAATATGTCACTTAAGCGGTAAGACGAGGGAAATTGTTATGTGTGTTAGATTGGGAATACTGAATGTGGAATTTTAGACTTTCCGCGGAATGGTTTTGTGCGGAAACCAAGCAAATACGCACGATCTCGCACAAATGTAATTTGTGGTGGGAAAATGCCGTCTTCAAGGGCAGACTTTCTCGAAGTACTGCTCTTCGTTCTGCCATTACTCCTCCACCATTCACTGCCTTACAAACGACTTTTAGAGACCCGGAGTTTCATTGCCGCCCTCACATAAGCCCGCCATAGGTCCCTATTCTGAGAAAGATTAATCCAGTCCCTAGCATTATATCCCACTTCCCTCAAATCTTTTGTAAATATGTAAATTATTTTAATAAGCATAAATTAGAATTCTTGCACATTATGTTATATAGTATGTAAATAATAAGATCGTAGCTTATAGGCTAGTAATTTCGCCATAGCCGGACCCTAGCCCGGATGAGAAAGAAAGAGAGTACCGTACATAACTACTGGGTGTTCATTTCAAAGTGTGTCATGACGTCACTGTTGATGAGTCAGCGATATGAAGCGAGTTTCAGCTTTTGTGTCAGAGAAGTTGCCTATTAATCAAGGCGTTCAATCTGAACTTGAGAACGTGTACGGTGTAACTTAAACGTCGTAGCAACAGATGGCGATCTGTACGGTCTGTGTGCTACCACAACCTCTTTCGAACTGTGTTTTGCGCGGGCAAGTCGTACGCAGGGTATTTGTTATCATCGGTTGCGTACGCAACATTCTACAACACAAATCAAATGCTCCGTGTCCATGTTGACCGTCGAAATTAATGTCAATTAATGTTAACCCTCTCCACATATCCCGACAGTAAGAAAAAAACTCACCTCAGTACATGTTTCGAAACAGTTCACATTTCTGCCACTACCGGAGTTACCGTACGTATCGGTAACTACTCTTCTGAATAAACGCCGTACTTGCTAGGCAACTTCTCTGGTACATAAGTAATACACCTCTGCGGAAGTGTAGGAAGATTGAATTCTCTAGGCTCATCGACTAGCCACATAACGGCGTACAGCGAGCCATGACACACTTTGAACTGAACACCCAGTATGTGTTCATTCAGTTCTACAATTTTATAATTTTATTAAGACTTCAAGATCACGTTCCAAACCTAACAAAATAAGATAATGAGGTGAAGGAGAAGTATTTATGATGAAAACTTTTCTCTTTAAAAACGAAATACTGTTGATTCCCTTCACGTAATCTCCATTTAACCAACAAATATCCATATAATTATTTCCAAATAATCGTAGAAGTCAGTGTCATTAGACCTACTTAAATTAAATTATGAATAAGTAATAATTAACCTCACATTATTAATAAACAATATTCAAGAGACATGACAGTGTTTGACGGAAGTTTGGCAACATCCCTATTCGGCAAGGTTCGTGCCTTGCTGTTTGACGTGGTGGGAGGAAAGCTGGTGGAATGGAGTGAGTAAAAGCGTTAACTTTTCCAAAAACGACGACAGCACAGATCCGATGGTCCGACAAATAGTAGTAGTAGAAGTAGTGGTAGTAGTAGTAGTAAAAGTAGCAACAGTAGTAACAATAACAAATTTCACCGAGAAAGAAGAAATGAGAACGAAATATTAAAAATAAACAAATTCATTACTAAAAAAAAGAAGCTGAATCGAGAGACATGAAGGAGGAAAAAGTGATTAAACACAACGTGGAATGTGTAAGAGACGAAAAGAGAGAATGAAACAAATGAACAAAAAACCAAAACGTCATAAGAATAGATTGAAAAGAGACACGAAAATAATAGAAAATTAAAATGGAAAAGCCGTAAGCAAAAAGAAAAGAAAGGACGAAATACTATTAAATAAATAAATAGAGAAAAAATCAAAAGTACAAAACAAAGAGAGAGAGAGAGATAGAGACAGAAAATAAAATACGAAGCTAAAAATAAAACAAAAGAAATAAGAAATGAAACACTAATGGAAGGAACAAACATAATATAACATATTGACAAGAATAAAGAATAACCTGAGGAGAATAGAAAATCCAGCAAAAAATAAAGAGCGAAAAAATTAAATAAGTGAAAAAAGAAGGAAAAAGAAGAGGACCAAAAGCCACGAGACGTCAGAAGTAAAATAGAAAAGCAAAAAGACGCGCAAGAAAGAAATAGACAAAAGTAGTGAAAAAATTGCTAGTGGTGAAGGAAAATTGTATAGAAAAGAGAGGGTTGGGATAGAAACAAAAAAGGAAACAAAGTAGAAAATACAAATAAAATGAAAAGGCTTGTCAAACAAAAAGAAATCATAAACAAACTTTTAAAGAAAAGAGCGAAAACAATGGAGGATCAAAATTTTGGACATTCGGATTCTGACACAGAATCTGTACGGACAATGTCGCTCACTGAAAGCACGCCATTCTTGAATTTATCATGAAATTAACATCACAACTTCGTTTACCTGACAACCCAAAGATCTCTTATTATTATTCTTTTCTCTTGGGCTTGTTAAAATCTCTGACACGGTGTTTAACTTCACTACTGTAACATACAAGATTTAATAATAGGTACGGGCAGTGATAAACATTGCTGCAACCTGATGGCGGACAGCAAAAAGGAACAATTAAATTTGACATTTCGAATAGTGTACGTTATAGATTAAGCACTGAAATTAAGTGTATGTGATAAAATTACCTCAGAATATAATTATATATTCCGTTGTTATTTCTTCTTGCAGGAAATCAATATTTGTATTGCCTTCCGCATTTTAGACACTGATACAAACACACCAAAACTATTTGGTTACTATTCTCTTAGTGACCACATCTTGTATTCCCCACAACTCACTCTCGCGCGCAATTACTCCTAGCTATTAGCGCAGGGATACCAGCGACAACAAAAAGAAACTTCAACGTGCTCATAATTTGTGTGTACGTTTTGTAAGCGATGTTCGTAAATATGATCACATTACCCCATCCCTGGAAGCAATAGGTTGGCTTAAACTAGATAAGAAAAGAAATTTACATTCACTTCTCCTTCTCTTCGAAATCTTTTCTATTCCTTCGTACCTGTCGTCTCGCTTCACTTACCTTTCTTCCCACCACAATCTGAACACACGCTCTCGCCATGAAACAATACTAACAATACCATCCCATCGCACCTCCTCATACTCATCCTCTTTCACAATATCCCTGCCAAGACTCTGGAATTCGTTACCTGCTAGCATCAGGGACTGTCGAAATAAAATTCAATTCAAACGCAAACTTACTAGGCACTTGATCAGTAATTGAGATTCGTTCAGACATGGTTTCTTGTAAATATTTCTCTTAATCTATCACAAAATATTTCAATATCCGGTAATTTCATCACTATAGAATTTTGTTATTGTAGGTTTAATTTGTAATTTAGTAAATACAAAAATATTCCTTGCTCTTAACTTCTATGATAAAATGTCTAGCTTTCATTAATCAGGTATTCTTGTCGTACTTTAATTTTTATTGTAATTGTAATTGTAAATGTAATATTAATTGTAATCTTATTGTTCATATTATAGTTGTAATCCCCTGGTAGAGGGGCAGAGAAGGCCTGACGGCCTTATCTCTACCAGGTTAAATAAATAAATACTAAATACTACTAAATATATGAATCGGAGACCCTAGTACAATATTCTACTTCGATTTTACACTAGATGTAGGCTATTATATAATAATTTTCTCTTGTTCATTATGTGATAACATTTTTATTCAATGTGTTTATTTAAGATATAAAAATTTTCTGTTGCATGCAACAGGTGGATATAAATCTGTGGGGCCGAGTTCGATTAAAATTTGAAGAGTGACTTTCCAAATGGTGCTAAGTCAAAGAGCTACTTTTTCAGGAAACGTCATTTTTTTATAAATAGAAATATCTTGAAGGTACTGAAAGGAGACTTTGGCAGTTGAAACATTATGGAAAGTGAGCTTTATTGATAGAATTTAATTTTTGGAAATTGATATTGTTCTAGGTAACAATGCTGTTAACATTTTAATACGTTCCAAAATGTGCTAAGTCACTTGACATATGTATGCTAATTTGAACATTTTCCATTACATGTAAAACTGAACTTAGACAATTTCTTAATAATAATAATAATAATAATAATAATAATAATAATAATAATAATAATAATAATAATTTTAATGCCACATCACAAAGAAATATGTTTGTAGTTGATGCTACATAGGCCCTAATAGTGTGTCAAATAACACAATCTGTAATATTACCAATGTCCACTTTCAAAACGGAAAATAAAGAAAAAAGGCAGAGGAAAATAAGAGAAGCAAATGTAATGAACAGAAATGGAATGAAGCAAGAATGACGGAAGGAAAGGGAAAACAATGCAATTAAAGGAATAGGAAAATAGGGAAAAGTAGAGAAAGGGAAGGTACAATGTGGGAAGAACAGACGAAGACAAATATGAAGTTATCGAAAAGAGAAAGCAAAAGGAAAGAAAGACATCGCAAGAACGCTGCAGAAAAGATATTGGCATGAGAGCGTAGTCAAGAAAAAGACACGGAAATCAACGGATAATAAAGTAAAGAAATGGAAGGAAATGCAATGTAAAAAAGAAGGGAGATGATGGAACAAGAGAAAACAAGGAAAGTTGATGAAATTTAAAGATAGCGTAGACGAAGATCAAGGGAATGGATAGACAATGACAGATAAGGAGCGGGAAGGAACGAGGAAAGAATGGCAGAAAGAAAATGGAAAAGAAAAAAGAACATAATGCAAGGGAACGAAACGCAAAGGGTAGTAGAGGAAACAAAGGAGAGAATATAGACGGAAAAGGACAAGACTGGAGCGAGGAAACTTTATAACTGAAAATTATTCCTACTGTATACGGCGCTTCATTTGTCGAGCCATGTTATTAATTAGCGAGCTGACCTCACCAGAAGGAGCAATGGAAACATCTGTATGGCAATTAGCGAAGACTATCTCCCACCTCATCGATCTGACGTCATGGACAATATGTCAAGCTACTATTCATGTCAATTCGCCTCTCAGAGTCTCTTCTGACGTGAGAAATACGTTCTAAGAAGTCAGGTAGGCAAAACATATTTATTTGCAGTGAACCAATGGATAACGAAAATAATAGACCATTAACACATAAGAATGAATAAATGCAACAGTAAATAAATAAATAAATAAATAAATAAATAAATAAATAAATAAATAAATAAATAAATAAATGTGAATTAGATGTTAAATATATAGCCGATGCATATGTTTAACATAAATTAATTTTCTTTTCTTTGTTATATTTTATGTCTTCTCTTTATACCGACTTAAAACCAAATGCGAAAATAACCAATGGATAACGAAAATAATAGACCATTAACAGATAAGAATGAATAAATGCAACAGTAAATTATATATATTTATAAGTAAATAACAGATATTGAAAATAATAAATAAATAAATGAATAAATGAATACATAAATAAATAAATAAATAAATAAGTAAATAAGTAGATAAGTAAATAAATAGATAAATAAATAAATAAATAAATAAATAAATAAATAAATGTGAATTAGATGTTAAATATATAGCCGATGCATATGTTTAACATAAATTAATTTTCTTTTCTTTGTTATATTTTATGTCTTCTCTTTATACCGACTTAAAACCAAATGCGAAAATAACCAATGGATAACGAAAATAATAGACCATTAACAGATAAGAATGAATAAATGCAACAGTAAATTATATATATTTATAAGTAAATAACAGATATTGAAAATAATAAATAAATAAATAAATAAATGAATACATAAATAAGTAAATAAGTACATAAGTAGATAAATAGATAAATAAACAAATAAATAAATAAATAAATAAATAAATAAAAAAATAAATAAATAAATAAATAAATGTGAATTAGATGTTAAATACGAGTATATAGCCTATGCATATGTTTAACATATGATAATTTTTTCTTTCTTTTGTTATATTCCACCTCTCCTCTTTATACCGACTTACAATGAAATGCGATGTAGGGGAGAATTTATATCTCTGAATCAACATTTGACAGAAGCTCATTGTAGGCCTCCCGGTTTGTGTGTTCAGCACGGCATAAGGCCACCGCTGAGGTAATACAGGACAGCACATGACAAGGGGCAAATACCCACTTTTGTGGAGGGAAGAAAAGAGTGTTTCAATGCATAAACCGGGAATCGAACCACTGACATCCTTATGGGACGTGCATACGCTAGCCACAGAAATTAATTAAGTCTGCTTCACAGGAAGCTTCTACCTGAAAGCCAGATTTGGACAGTAAAATATTAATTGACTTTCTCAAATACTAAACTATCTTGAAAATGTATTATTGTACCATCTCATCATTACAAATATTCCGCTAGAT
The DNA here is from genome assembly GCF_040183065.1 of Periplaneta americana. Lineage (NCBI taxonomy): Eukaryota > Metazoa > Arthropoda > Insecta > Blattodea > Blattidae > Periplaneta > Periplaneta americana. The sequence continues at coordinate 29,103,452 of NC_091127.1, read as the reverse complement.
GGCAGTAGTGTGTTATGATCTGCTGTTCTTTTGCTACCAGTTGTGCCAACTGTACAACCTTCATTGAACTTTATGGACAATTACTAGTCAAGAAGGTTTTGTTGATTCGGTTTCATTTTTATTAAAACAGTGGCATTCCACTTCAATTTATATTAAACAATCTCTGATACGTGACTATCCATAATCTCATACAGCAGAAACGATTACATAATCTAAATAAAATGTTAAATATTATGTTTTATTTAACGACGCTCGTAACTGCCGAGGTTATATCAACGTTGCCGGTGTGCCGGAATTTTGTCCCACAGGAGTTCTTTTATATGCCAGTAAATCTACCGACATGATCCTGTCGCATTTAAGCACACTTAAATGCCATCGTCCTGGCCCGGGATCGAACCCGCAATCTCGGTCATAGAAGGCAAGCGCTATACCAACTACGCCAACCAGGCCGACTAACCTAAATAATATTTATTTTTTTATTTTATTGGGTTATTTTACGACGCTTTATCAACATCTAGGCTATTTAGCGTCCGAATGAAATGAAGGTGATAATGCCGGTGAAATGAGTCCGGGGTCCAGCACCGAAAGTTACCCAGCATTTGCTTGTATTGGGTTGAGGGAAAAACCCAGAAAAACCTCAACCAGGTAACTTTCCCCGACCGGGATTCGAACCCGGGCCACCTGGTTTCGCGGCAAGACGCGCTGACCGTTACTCCACAGGTGTGGACACCTAAATAATATAAACAAGATAAATTACAGAGAAGTTCTAATTAAGGATGATGAAATAAATATGAATCATTTTAAAAGATACAATTATTGAAAGTACAATGTTGGCAAACAAAGAAACAAATGCTAGGTAGATGATTGGTTGAAACACGTTGTTCCGTACCATTTTATTGGCCAAAAGCAGTATGACGTAGTAAAAATGTAATAGTCCAGTAAGAAATCACACGATAGCTACTTTTGTGCAGTTGTCCCAATTCAGTTCTTATTTGCTTCTTTAAGTAAATAAAAGTTTTGAGAGTTGAACCTGCACATTTTAATGGGTTGAAAAATTAGTTTTTAATTTATTGCCAGAACATTTATAAACATTTAATTTTAATGACCAATAGTTAAAAAAAAATTAACGTCGACAACAGACACTACTACAATTTAAGTTTTCCAATAGCCATGCCTCTGATAAATACGTTTCCTTTCAGGTCCTGACAGATATAACAAGATAAAGGAAGATTAAAGCACAAAAATGCATTAACTGTCGAGTTCGGATATTTACGAAACAGATTAAGTAAAGAACAGAAAATAAGAGACTTCCTTAAAAGTTGAGGTCGCTAATATATTATTTTCTAATTAAATGCCATTACTTTCTGTAATTATTTACAGTACAGCATCCAGTTCATTAAACATCCATTTCTCTAACGTTACAAGCCATTACTTCGCTGCTAACGATCCACTAACAAAAAGAGAAAACAAAAAACAGAGGAGTCGCTCGCAACTTTAGTCAACTCCTTCGGGCGGAGAATGATGCAGAACTTTTAAAATAGGTTATCAGCGTTCCACTGTAACAGTTCCAAGTTCGCATTCCATTCTCGCTCAAATCAGAATACTCGGTAAATTATAATATGTTTAAATAACGGACTGTGATACAATACAGACGAAAGACATTTATATTACGTTTAACTTACAATCTTCCTACATGGCATTTACTACAATTCCATGTAGTATACTGCATTATGTTTATTTATTGTCTTCACTCTGACTTGAATAACGTCATATCCACCTCAAAAATTCAGCGGATCGAGATCGATTCCAGGTAACGAAATGTGAATTCATATCCGCTCCAAAGAAAGTGGGTTTATGGTCTACCTATGCCTTCTGTTTCCTAAGCTGTATTTTATTGTTATTAATTTTCAAAAAGTACACAGAAGAAAACTGACCAAATATACCATTGCATGAGATAGACGATGATATTTGGGTCTATTGATGTTTTTGTATTACGTTTTAATCCATTAATGTGTTTACATAATCATTATAGAATGAGTAACTGAATGAGTAGCACATCTGAATGAATGAATGAACGAATGAATGAATGAGTAGCACACCTGAGTGAATGAATGAATGAGTAGCACACCTGAGTGAATGAATGAGTAGCACACCTGAGTGCATGTATGAGTAGCACATCTGAGTGAATGAATGAGTAGCACATCTGAGTGAATGAATGAATGAGTAGCACACCTGAGTGAAAGAATGAATGAGTAGCACATCTGAGTGAATGTATGAATGAGTAGCACACCTGAGTGAAAGAATGAATGAGTAGCACACCTGAGTGAATGTATGAATGAGTAGCACACCTGAGTGAAAGAATGAATGAGTAGCACACCTGAATGAATGTATGAATGAGTAGCACACCTGAGTGAATGAATGAATGAGTAGCACACCTGAGTGAAAGAATGAATGAGTAGCACACCTGAATGAATGAATGAGTAGCACACCTGAGTGAATGAATGAATATCACACCTGAGTGAAAGAATGAGTAGCACATCTGAGTGAAAGAATGAGTAGCACACCTGAATGAATGTATGAATGAGTAGCACACCTGAGTAAATGAATGAATGAATGAATGAATGAGTAGCACACCTGAGTGAATGAATGAGTAGCACACCTGAATGAATGAATGAGTAGCACACCTGAAGGAATGAATGAGTAGCACATCTGAGTGAATGAATGAGTAGCACACCTGAGTGAATGAATGAGGAGCACACCTGAGTGAATGAATGAGGAGCACATCTGAGTGAATGAATGAGGAGCACACCTGAGTGAATGAATGAATGAATAAGTAGCACACTTGATTGAATAAATGAATGACTAGCACACTTGAGTGAATGAATTTTTTTATTTTACTTGGTTATTTAACGATCCTGTATCAACTACGAGGTTATTTAGCGTCGATGAGATTGGTGATAACGAGATGATATTTGGTGAAATGAGATCGACGATTCGCCATAGATTACCCGAAATTTGCCTTACATCTTGGGGGAAAACTTGGGAAAAAAAAACCCAACCATATAATCAGTCTAAGCGCAAATCGAACCCGCGCCCGAGCGCAACTCCGAATCGGCAGGCAAACGTCTTAGCCGACTGAACTATGACGGTGGCTGAATAAGTGAATGGACAAAAAAATGAATGAATGAATGAGTAGCACACCAGAATGAATAAATGAATGAATGAATGGAGTAGCACATCTGAGTAAATGAATGAATGAGTAGCACACCTGAGTGAATGAATGAATGAATGAATGAATGAATGGAGTAGCACATCTGAGTAAATGAATGAATGAGTAGCACACCTGAGTGAACGAATGAATGAATAAATATATAATTAATATTAAGTAGACTACTATAAGCTTATATATTTTCACATTGTACGAATTTTTATATGAACAAATGAATGAATGAATGAATGAAGGAATTAATTAATGTAGCTCATATTATAGGCGCGTCGGAATGACGATATGGGGCTGCGCTGGGACGGGGATTCGATACTCTCTTGGGCTGATTACTTGATTTCCTTTTATCTGTAAGAAATTTTAAGTAATCTCATGGTGAAACCTCGAACTCATTTTGCCAAATACCATCTCGCTATCACCCACATCGAGACATAAAGAATAATAATAATCCGTGATGCTACAGCCCGCGAAGGGCCCAGACCGACCAGCCGGCTGCTGGCCTCACGTCCACATGCCGAAGCAGAGGTGGACGATCATCCAACCAGAATGGAGGCATCGTGTGGTTAGCATGATGATCGCACCAGCTGTTATAGCTGGAATTCGCAACCGGATTTCGCTACCTATCGGGTGGGCACCTGTCCCATACATTGGCCGAAATTTTATGAGCCTTGTCAAATTGTCACGCATAATCAAAACCATAAAAATACGTAATGTTTTTATGTATAAAAAGTAACACCCAGTTTAATACTACTTAAAAAGAACGGTCCCGGCTTGTTTACTCTATATTGTATTATAGATTTCCCACCATGTGGAACAGAAAGACGAAAGAAACCACAAATTCAAAATTCGTTGGAGGAAATAGAAACAAAAAGATTGTTTTAAGACATAAATAAAATAAAACTTTACCAATATCGGAGTACCGCCTTCACTTAATTTCATATTTATGAATGTCAGAGTCGTATAAATCATTTGTACATATTTGATTACCATGTTCTTATTGACTCTGTTGCCATATTGCTTAAGATTATAGAAATATTGATTTATATATTCAATTAAAACGTGCATTACGTATTCAGCGCCTTAAGGAAGGTGGTTAAAACGTAATTTAATCCCAACATATAGCGAGGCGCATGTATTTGGCATAAAGCCACGGAGACTTGAATGCGCGGTCAAGCGACGAACCTCTCCAGACTGTGCTGATGACGCCGAGAGTGATGGACTGCTATATCATCTTCTTTATTATCGCGTCTGTGTTGTAAGGTTGCGCTGGGCTCAGTTGCGTTTAATCACAGTTTAAGTCTGAGAGACGTCAGTTATTTCGTCTTGACAAAATTGTGCCCCCAAGTGAAGGTATGTAAACCATTGCGTGTGAAGCCATGTTCTAAAGATATTACCACGAAATTACCGTCTCTCTGGGTCAGACAGTCGTGCTAAGAGAGCCAGATACCGTACTAATCATCGCTAATGTTTTGTTTAATGGTGCAGTCATCATCTCTCGGTGATTCATTTGGTACCTCTGGAGGAATTAATAGAAAACAGGACGCTCCAAACACGTATAAGATTATTCTTACTTGGATTTATGAGTCTGTCAAAGTTTTCATACTCCTTTCGCTGTTTTATTATAAGTCAATTGTTTCCTTAGACTTTTTAATAAGATAAACCACCGCTAGTAGTCTTTTCTGCTACAAATCAAATGGACACGAATTCAATTCCCGGCAGAACAGTGGAGATTTTTTAATTTTTAATTTTTATTTAACAAGCTAGCTAGTGAGTACAAATTAAAATTATAAAACAAAAATTTTTCTAGCCACTACCGTAAGATATACAGTGACATCATTTTATTTTTACCTCAATTTTTATTGTACCTGAGTTTTTTAATGTACTTCACTCCCATCCCTCTACTAGTAAACGTCCAACGTTCTTCACACAGAACCAAGGCCGCGTATTCGTTCATAGTAAGCAGTACTGAGTTAGTGAGTATAGTATGTTCCAGAAATATGTTCGCGTTTTCCAGTGACGAAAGAGCTTTCAATATTGAATCATATTCTCTCACAGGCACCGTCGTCACATCCCGGTCCCCCCCACTCGCTTCTACTCGCCCCTCTGTAAAGGTTAGTGGCTGGGCTGTCTTAGCTCTTTCCTGAAAACATTAATTTCTGTCAAGAATTGGACGTCTAAGTAATGTTATACAACTGTTTAAAATAACTTAAATAAAAGAGCCTTGTTAAGTAATTAACTGTCACGTCATTACCCCTCTTTCTACGACCCTGCTACAAAACCACTTGGGCGGACAGTAGATAGCATGTCTGAGTAATTTTATCTTTTCGGATCGGGCAGACTGAATACTTCCGAATGGATAGTTCAGTTCGTGAGTAAAAACACTTATTGTTAATACAGTACTGTATTTTGATTCAACAAAAACCTATAATGAAAATTATCTAACTGAAAATCGCGATATTTCCTAATTTATGTAAATGGATGAATTACTTTTTTCCCCCTCCTACACCTAGTAAAGCGATATGTTTGTATTTTACACCAGTATCATCGAACTCCAGTCGTGAAGGGGGTAGCAAACTGTGTTTCCGGTTCTCAACCAAAGGTATAGCCAGGTTAATATTAGAAATGTTAGTAAAAATAAAATGATGCCCCTGTATATGTATTCCTTTCACAGGGACTGAATATGTGTCTCTTTTCCGGTATCTGTCTTATTGATCGTGTGTCATGCTGTCACATGATCAGAGAGTGGCGAAAGTGGATCGAAGCATAGCATATTTCCTTATATAGAAATTTTTAGCACAGTCATGACATACAGGACTGTTAAAGTAATTTGTAACTTCTATTTATGAGAGAAAAATGGTTAGTACTCGAAACTAAACAAAGGTAAATTACGTTTTATGACTGTACCTTGTGAAAAAATAATGAACGAGCTATGTGTAAGCCTATATATATACACCAAATTATTATTATTATTATTATTATTATTATTATTATTATTATTATTATTATATCTTGATTCTAAATTGTACTTTTATGACCATGTTGATCATTTATTTAATCATTCACTAAGAATGCTTGGTCTCATTAGGTCTATTACTTATTCCTTTTCCTCTCCTGATACACTACTTACATTATATTATGCTTTAGTAAGGTCTAAATTAGAATATGCATCTGTTGCTTGGAACTCTATTACTTCTACTGATTCGGCTAAACTAGAAAATATCCAAAGAAAGTTCATTTCTCTTTGTGCGTTCAGATTCGTACCCAACTCCTCTTCTTTAAATTATGAGCTATCTAGTAAATATTTTAACTGTACCAGTCTGTATTCGAGACGTCAGGATATTGATTACACTTTCTTTAGTAATGCTATTAATGGTCATTGATTGCGATTCTTTTATACGTAACACCTATCTTAGAATTCCCGTGAAAGGTTTTCGTGGTCAAAGAATTTTTTTCACTAAATTATTTAAATCTCTTTCTCCAGTAACCAGGTGTATTAAAAGTGCCAATTTGCAAGATCTGATTTGATTTTACTTATGCATGGTATACTCGTATCCTTACTTGTTATTTAATATATTTTATTATTTGTTAGATATTGCTATTTATTTTGTTGCATTTGGTGAATGATTAATGTTGACTATTATATTGATTGTATTTCATTTCACTGCCATTTTCTGTCATTCATTCTCATCATCATTTGTTTTCTTTTGTATTGTTTTTTTGTATCCTGTGCGAAACTGTAATTGGCCTTGTGCTGTTGTTTTGGACGTTAATATTATAAATAAATAAATAAATAAACAAATAAATAAATGAGTGAATAAATAAATAAATAAATAAATAAATAAATAAATAAATAAATAAATAAATAAATAAATAAATAAATAAATAAATAACTAAGTAAGTAAGTAACTAACTAAGTAAGTAAGTAAGTTAGCGAGTAAGTAAGTAAATAAATAAATAAATGAATAAATAAATATATATAAATAAATAAATGAATAAATAAATATATAAGTAAATAAATATATAGATATATATATATATAAATAAATAAATAAATGAATGAATGAGTGAAGAAATAAATAAATATATTATTATTAAATATTAATGATACAATAACTTCGTTTACATAATTTATTTAAGAAACTCTCAAATGGTAGGAGCAAAAGAGACAGGAAGAGAATAAAGGACGAGTTGTAAGGGAAGAAGACATGAGTACTGCATCGTTTGCTTTCGTTGGAAGTCTTCCAAATGCCCGCCAAGGTTTGAAACTCAGACTTCGGTGTCCCTCCTGGGTACGATCAACAAGACTGTTGCAATTCAGTGATTCTTAGAAATATCACTCTTAAAAAAACCAGTGATAAATATGTATTAAGTCTTCAAGAACTCATATTTCATGTCATAACTGAACGTGGACATACTCCGTTGTTATATTTAGCAAATTTGTGTCCACTTCCGCATCGTGCCGTTGAAGTTACGGGTGCCGTGTGGCACCTGCCACTCTAACAGTTCGAATCCACTGCATGGACAGTTCTCTCTATAAGGCAGATGTAATGAACTCCTGTTTATATGCAGTTTCATGCAACAGAAACAGTAAATCACGAAGGTCGTGCGTCCAACTGCACGAAACGCGAGGTGAATAGATACATTACGAGGTTTTGTTAATGGACTTATATTTCCTATGAGTGATTCAGTTGGCGGACGTAAAAGAAAACACTGAGGACGCGACGTCTCAGCTTTTCACAAAACAAATGAGCGTACAACGACCCACTGCTATTTTAAACACATAGCGTGCTGCTTTGTAACTGTCCTGCGATGTCTCAGCAGTGTCCTTGCCCGATGTCTATCTCTCTACCTATAGTGGTGTGTGAGTTGGATAAAAGAATGGTAAAACAAAGTAAAAAAGACGATAGAAGAAATTTGCACTACTGCTCCAGTTCCTTAAGTGGACACATGACTTAAAACTTCCACAATTGTCATTAAAAATTTGTGAACTTTAAACTACATAAACAGCTTACAATACTATTAGTAGTATTTAGTAGTATTTATTTATTTAACCTGGTAGAGATAAGGCCGTCAGGCCTTCTCTCTACCAGGGGATTACAACTATAACATGAGCAATAACATTACAATTAATATTAAATTTACAATTACAATTACAATAAAAATTAAAGTACGACAAGAATACCTGATTAATGAAAGCTAGACATTTTATCATAGAAGTTAAGAACAAAGAATATTTTTGTATTTACTAAATTACGAATTAAACCTACAATAACAAAATTCTATAGTGATGAAATTACCGGATATTGAAATATTTTGTGATAGATTAAGAGAACTATTTACAAGAAACCATGTCTGAACGAGTCTCAATTACTGACCAAGTGCCTAGTAAGTTTGCGTTTGAATTGAATTTTATTTCGACAGTCCCTGATGCTAGCAGGTAACATATTTTATATTGATGTATAATGAATTCACAACATATTTTTAGCTACAGAATACTAGCTAATTAAAGAAATGATACTCCTGAATAGGTGAATCGGGAATTGCAGAAACAGCACATATCATAAAAACTAAATTTTTCAATAGACACAAAAAACGGTATTACTGGTGGTAGACCACATCATTGGTTACAGTACTGGCTTCTTCAGACAGAAGCCTAATAGATGTGTCTTTTTATATCAAATTTATTGGAATCTAATGAATTGTTAATGAAATAAATCTATATATATATATATATATATATATATATATATATATTAGCTTGACATGTCCTGTTTCTGCAAGGAATCAAAATTGTAGTATAATAATTTCAGTTCAACTAAAGTTTATTTGTCAAATTAGGGATATAATATATGCATAGGCCTACTGTGTACTTAATACGTAAGTTCAGCATATAAATGAAATTATTTTTCCACAATAGGCCACAGAAGAATATTATTGTAAAATTCTTGATATTCATGTGGTATGTAACGCATTAGTTTGCGTACATCGTCAAACTTCTCTCTTTGAATTGGCACGATTTTGTCTGGATATGCCAGTGAAGAAGGTAAATATGGTATTCTCTTTGTACTTACAAGCAAACATTCTCATGGGGGCAGATAAAAAAAAATTAATCTCTTTTCTTCCATCATTTTAATAATACTAAAAGAAGTGCTTACACAAATTTTGGCCACCCGAGCGCAATTACGAATGTCTTAAAAAAAAGAAGTTTCTCTGGGGCCGTTTGCAGAAAGAGAACAAAATTTCATGGGATGTTTCATTGGAACAGATATAGCAATTGTTGAGTTATTTTTCAACATATTCCCCACCAGAATTGAGATATTTGTCATTCAGTGGGATCATGTTTTATATCCTTGTGTCGTAGATGTCTGCCGTCTGGAATCGGAACCAATGTGTCGGCACATGTCTTTGATATGAGTTGTTTCTGGGCGCTTCCAGGATTTCACAGGTCTCCAAATGTGAGACGGCTATACTGACATATGTGGTTTCTTGCATGGAATGATAGCCCTATATCGACAGTCCATGAAACTAGAATAAACTCATTTCGCTACAAATAGTGACATGTGCTGTTACTGCAATCACTGATTCAGTTCATTCTTTATCTGTAATATTTTTTTACTCTTAAAAGTAAAGAATGATGATACAAAGTGATTTATATAGAACTGACACATTTCTTTCATTAGTTGTTTCAAAACGAATTGTGCTAGCGACAACTTATTATACCTACAATGTAGAGGAATTTTGGGAGATTATTTACCTCTATAGCAAATGTTGAAAATGGCCTCCATCCTGCATAAGGCACAACTCAACACGTCGTTCCATGTTACTGGCCACTCGTTGGAGGACTCTGTTGCCAATAGCTTGAATCTCCTGTGTGATGTTGTGCTTCAGATCGTCCAATGTCTGGGGACGTGTGGCGTAAACCCTGTCTTTTAAGTAACCCCATAGAAAGAAGTCCGGCGTTGTCAAATCCGGAGATCTCGGTGGCCACAGGTTCCTGGAAATTATTCGGTCGTCACATAACCGGATAAATGGAACCATGCCTCATCTGTGAACCATGTGATGGACAATATGGCAGGATTTTGCACAATGAACGTCTGAAACCAACGACAATAATTCAATCTTTTATCCTTATCTGGTTCCTGTAGCTGATGAACAACCGTTACCCTATATGGCTTTAGGCTCTGTGACACATTGAGTAGGTGTACCCTGTCTCCTGCGACAAACGTCTTAATGATGTTTTGGGTAACTGCTCCAGTCGTGCTTTTACGTCAACAACAACCGTGGGAAGCCTAGATGAACGATGCTTGCCCTTTTCACTCACCAGAGATCCAGTTGTTTCCAATTTGTTTACCAGTACCACTATTGTGTGTCTTTTGAGAGGATTGCGAACACCAAATTCTCTCTGGTATGCCCTTTGAGTAGCTGTGGCCACCGAGATCTCCGGATTTGACAACGCCGGACTTCTTTCTATGGGGTTACTTAAAAGACAGGGTTTACGCCACACGTCCCCAGACATTGGACGATCTGAAGCACAACATCACACAGGAGATTCAAGCTATTGACAACAGAGTCCTCCAACGAGTGGCCAGTAACATGGAACGACGTGTTGAGTTGTCCATTATGCAGGATGGAGGACATTTTCAACATTTTCTATAGAGGTAAATAATCTCCCAAAATTCCTCTACATTTTAGGTATAATAAGTTGTCGCTAGCACAATTCGTTTTGAAACAATTAATGAAAGAAATGTGTCAGTTTTATATAAATCACTCTGTATTTTACCAACAACTTCAAATTAGTATAACTCTGAAAATATTAAGATTAGGACACATGTTTATATAATATTTTTTGTTCAAAATATGTTCGGAAATAAGCTCTGTAAGTGACGGTAAATCCTCGTGAATCACCCTGTGTGTGTATATATATACTTACATATCTGCAAATGAACTTCTGTGCAATCGAATGGAGATAGTAAGCAAGATCACTGCCAAACACAATCGTCTACAAGCATCTGTCGAGGATGCACAGCCGCGTTGACATACGGATACGTCCCTTATGTTAATTCTGTTGATGAGACTCATTAGCATACGCGTGATTTTCACAACACTTGGAGAATGCATAAAGCTTCAATTACAAGAATTTTCGTCCACCCTTTCCATACACACTAGTTGTGTCATAGACCATAAATTCGTAATTTCATAGCCTCCATGCTGCGATACTGGTTAGCCATTCAGAAGTAGCTTCGTAACCATGGTGATGGCTGTGAAATTTTTCAAGCTTCTATTTTCAGCTGTTTGATGTTTCTATATGTAAATAAAAATATATTGATTGAGGGTCAAGATGCAGACAATTTTTGACCCCACAGTTCAAGCGAAAAGAATACCAAAATAATAATAATAATAATAATAATAATAATAATAATAATGCACGTGCATAAAGAAGCCGAGATGTTTCCAAGCCTCTCTCGTCCCGTTAATACTGGAATCGACCGCCGCTGCCAATTTTCTTGTGTCTGCAGCAGTTTCTTCATTAGTATTCCAGACACGAACGCAAGCAAGAACGTTTGACTTACCAGTGATTTACTTCAGTTTTTACCTTCTCCTTCATTCCTATTGCAATGTTCCTCACACTCTCACCATACACATCTCCTTCTTCAAGCTTTTCATTTCCGACAATTACAATAATTGTCATAACAACTGAATACCGTCTTTAAGACGTTACTCCATAACAAATAAAAAATGAAGGTATGAAAACTAAATGCTCATTTGATTGAATGCGAGCTCGAAGAACGAGGGTTTGACCTCGGAGAAAGTCATGAAATATTTTTTGTTCAAAATTCTTCTCAAATTCACTCGGCTTTTCAACTAATTAGGGTTCCAGTTTTATCTGTATAAGTAAGCGGCTTGAAATGACGGTTTAAACTGTGGCGAGAATGATATTATGATGATAATGATGATGATCGTAAATATGTTGGTAATGTTAAAGTAAATTATGGTTTATATAACGACGCTCGCAACTGCAGAGGTTATATCAGCGTCGCCGGTGTGCCGGAATTTTGTCACGCAGGAGTTCTTTTACATGCCAGTAAATCTACTGACATGAGCCTGTCACATTTAAAGACACTTAAATGCCATCGATCTCGGCCGGGATTGAACCCGCAACCTCGAGAATAGTGAGCCAGCTCTATACCAACTACGCTACCGAGGGCGATGGTAATGTTAATGATGATGATGATGATGCCATGGTAATGATTATAGAGAAGCGGAGGACATATTGATGTCGATAACAGTGGTGTTGGTAATATCGAATGTATATGTAGTCAATATAATGTGGTGACGAAGGTAGTGATAGCGGATGGCAAAGTTGGTGCTATTGGTCATAGTATTAGTTCATTCATTCATAGTGTTCTCCCTAAGGGCAGGTCTTACACTGCAAATCCAGCATTCTCCATTCTTTCCTGTTTTCCGTCTTTCTTAGTCTCTGCATACGAACCATGTATCTTAATGTTTTCTATCGCCTGATATCTCCTTCTGCCTCGAACTTTTCTCCCGTTCACCATTCCTTCCAGTGCATCCTTCAGTAGGCAGTTCCTTCTCAGTCAGTGACCCAACCAACTCCTTTTTCTCTTCCTGATAAGTTTCAGCATCATCTTTCTTCAACCACTGTGTCCAACATAGCTTCATTTCTTATTCTGCCTGTCCATTTCACACGCTCCATTCTTCTCCATATCCACATTTCAAATGCTTCTAGTCATTTCTCTTCTCTTCGTCGTAATGTCCATGTTTCTGTCCCATACAATACTACTTCACACAAAGCACTTCACTAGTCTCTTCCTTAGTTATTTTTCCAGACGTCCGCAGAAGACGATCCTTTCTCTATTACAAGCTTCCTTGGCCATTGCTATCCTCCTTTTGACTTCCTGGCAGCAGCTCATGTTACTGCTTATAGTACACCCCAAGTATTTGAAGCTGTTCACTTGCTCTACTTCTCATTTAGAATTCGCATGTTTACCTTCTTTATGTTTCTTCCGATAACCATGGTCTTCGTCTTGTTGGCATTTATCTTCATCCCATACTGCTCACAGGTGTCATTTAGTTCCTGCAGCATATCCTTCAGTATCATCTCCTCTTCTGTTAACAACGGCATATCATCAGCAAATCTTATGCACTTTATTCGTTGTCCTTCTATTATCACCTCTCCGATGTTCTGAAAACAATTCTTCACTAAATCCTTCAAGTAGACGCTGAACATGATTGGTGATAAATGACATCCCTGTCGTACTCCCCCCCCCCCTATTCTAATTCCCTCTGACTAGTAGAAATGGTGAGCGGGAAATAAGTAGGGGCAGAAAATGTCAGACGATAAACTTTTTTGTAGCATTTATTAATTGTCTTTAGGCACTATACAGGCAATCGACAAAGTCATTATTAAAAAAAAAGAGTAGCATATGATACAGTGTTAAAAATAAATTACGTAATAATGTTACATGAACTGAATTTTAAAACATCACATATTCAATTTGTATGAGGTCTCGCCCACCTCATTGAATATTACAGAGCTGAGAGGTCCTGGGTTCGATTCCCGGAGCCGGTACGAATTTTTCTCGTATTAAATAGTAATGAATTTTAAAAGTTCAGTCAATTGAATAAAAGGATGCTTTACTAACATGTGCATACTCTACTTTTTAAAAGTTTACTATTTAAATGTTTTAAATCATCAGCATTAAGATATCGACGGCCCAGTTTAAAAGGAAAACATAAAATGTAAAGATCTGTGAAACCTAAATTTTAAAACTTCATGTTGCTGGAAAAATCAAAGGATCGTTGATGTTACTCCAAGTTCTGTTAATTATATTTTATATATATACTATAAGTTTCAAATTAGAGTGTGTTAATTGGATTCTTCCAGAAATATGAAGCTTTCAAATTCAGGTTTCTCAAAACTTTAAATTTTGAGTTGTTTCTCTTTTGAACTGGGCCGTCGATATATGGATCGTATGCAGAAACTAAGAGCAAAGCGGAAAATAGGTACGACTGGAGAATGATGAGTTTGCAGGGGAAGACCTGCCTTTGGGCAGAAAACAATGAATGAATAAATTAGGCCTACCAATGTCACCAACGCTGGATAATCTTGCAGTTGATACAGTGTCATTAAATAACAATTTAAAAAAGGATACACCACTTTAACATGAAGTAGAAAGTAACCAAGCAATAAGATCTAATCTTTAAAGGAGAAGAGATGTTGAAGAAGAGGAAAATGATGGTAGTTATGGTACTGAACTTCGAGTTTCTGGCACTGCAGAATTCAGGCTGTTTGTATACGATATTGTCTCGTCGAAATTGGGTAGCCAAGCAGAGAGGTCGGGACGGCAATAACATTTTATTTGGGCCAACGAACAAAGAGAGAGACCTCATTTACGAGTTTCTGTGTAAACCCGTAACGACCGCGTCCGGGATCCAATCAAGGAAACCCGGCTGGAATTAGGAGTCCACCTCTATCATTTGCTAACTTTTATGTTTTACGCGGGGCCCCCTGATTACCTCGCGCTCTCAGTAACAGGGCTACTTTCCCTCAACATTCACCACGCCGGTCGCCATATATGCGTAGGCTATGTGCATCTATTCCAAGCTCAACATATTCTACAAGTGTACATGAACTAGCTTCCAATACCGTAAATTAGGTATTTTTAAGCCAAACACACTGCAAGATAAAGTTGTTTAATATATTAAAACATGACCAAAAATTATCCTTAATCAACCACTATATGGGTGACATTTATCCTTTACAATGTGCGCCATTAAATAAAATTAAAAATGTTTTTCTCGAGGATGTGGATAAGCTGTTACGGGGGCAGTTAAGGGAATTATTGGTTTACCAGATGATTGTCTAGAATTCAGTGGCATTCAGTCTATGGTGAGCGTACCCAGGGTTACGCGGAGTTGTCTCAAGGGGTATGTAAAAATGCTGACATATTAATTTTATTATACTTGTTGGTAATTATTGCATTATTTTATGGTTTCTTTTGCAATATAAACTCTTGTTTCTCTTTGCTTGAATACCATTTTACCTAGGCCTAAATCATTACTATTATTATCGCATCAATAATTACTGTATAATAATAATAATAATAATAATAATAATAATAATACTCACTAACAAATGGCTTTTGAGGAATCAGGAGATTTATTGCAGCCCTCACATAAGCCCGCCATCATCAGTCCCTGCCCTGAGCAAGATTAATCCAATCTCTACCATCATATCCCGCCTCCCTCAAATCTATTTTTTACATTATCCTCCCATCTACGTCTCAGCCTCTATTTCTCTCTCAAAGTGAGAGTCCAAGTTTTACAACCATACAGAAGAACCGGTAATATAGCTGTTTTATAAATTCTAATTTTCAGATTTTTTGACAGCAGACTGGATGGCAAAAGCTTCTCAACTTAATAATAAGAGGCATTTCCCATATTTATTCTGTGTTTAATTTGCTCCCGATTATCATTTATATTTGTTACTGTTGCTCCAATATGTTTGAATTTTTCCACCTCTTCAAAGGATAAATTTTCAATTTTTATATTTCCATTTCGTACTATGTTTTGGTCACGAGACATTATCATATACTTTGTCTTTTCGGGATTTACTTCCAAACCTATCTCTTTACTTGCTTCAAGTAAAATTCCCGTGTTTTCCATAATAGTTTATGGATTTTCTCCTAACATATTCACGTCATCCGTAAAGACAAGCAGCTGATGTAACCCGTTCAATTCCAAACCCTCTTAGTTATCCTGGCCTTTCCTAATGGCATATTCTAGAGCAAAGTTGAAAAGTGAAGGTGATATTGCAGCTCCTTGCTTTAGCCCGCAGTGAATTGGAAAAGCATCCTAGAGAAACTGGCCGATACTGACTCTGCTGTACGTTCCACTGAGACACATTTTAATTAATCGATCTAGTTGTAATAATAATAATAATAATAATAATAATAATAATAATAATAATAATAATAATAATAGTTTAATTTTAGTACACCATCAATCATTGTCTTTTGTTAATTCTTATATAATTGCATTGCAGTTTGAGGGTACGCTAGCATAAAAGATTGAATGCCACTAGTCTTTATGGTATGGTTTACGTCCCTGAAAGATATCGCGGTTTAGGCGCAAGCCAAATGGGAGGCACTCGTCCAACATTTTAACATATATAGAGTGCTATCTAAAAAATAGTAATATGCGTTACAAGAGCGGTATGTTGAAGTTTTCATGTTCGAGGAAAAGATTGAAAAAGCGAAACGTAGTTGAGCTTTTTTAATTTCTGAGAATTGAAAGAAAACATACCGTTCGTGTACCGTACATTATTTTGTGCGAAGATCGTTTATTACATACCTGAAAGAGGAAATTATAATTAGTTGCAATGAAATCTCCATCTTGGTTTCTGTTCAATGACGGCAATTTTGGAAAACAAAAATATCTATCTTCAACATTGTTGCTTTAAAATGTTTTCTGTGTTTACTATACTCCAGCAGGCCGTGATATACGTCTGTCTTTTTTTCTCCCCAGTCTATAAATGCGAACTTAAAATAAACGGCTTCCTTAATGTTACATGCATCACGAAATGCAGTAACTTTAGTGGAGTTGTAGAGTTTACTTAATTTTTGCAAATATTTAAAAACAATAATTAACAGTGCAATTTAGGTAAAATTGCAGTGGTAAGTTTCCAATTTATAATTATTACTATATTGAACGTCTCTAAAAATAATATGTTAAAAGCCTAAAGCAGTAAAATGAATGTCGCGCTTAAGCGGTAATAAGAGGGAAATTGTTATGTGTGTTACGTTGGGAATACTGAATGTGGTATTTCACACTTACCGCGTATTGGTTCTGTGCGGAAAACAAGCAAATACGCACGATCTCGCACAAAATAAGTTTACTGTCACAACCTATATGCCTGAGTAACTAACTTTTTTCAAACACTGGTATCATATTGTATGGTTTATTTCGAAACAGCTTCTGTATCAAACATTCTATGGTAAAATTAAGAAGTTATTAGTAATATTCCATAATTTTTGTTCATACTGTATATTACAAGGTTATACAGTATTTAACAATTTGTTATCATAAAATAGTTCTCTAACTCTCATTATTACCTTCCGCATCACGAAGGTCACCCCATTGTTTCATTATTATCGTCATGATCGTCAAAATATGGGACACGTACATTACTTACTGTAATGGAAAAATAATATGTTTAAGTAACACAAGTTATTTTACTACACACGCCTTTAAATATGAATATTAGGACACAATGGCTGAATTAATTTTAGATGCTTTCGGACGTATACTAGAATCCTGCTCTGTAACTTGGTCCCGGCACTGCAATGGGAAAAAATTCAGCCCACAGTTTGAGGTACAGGGACATCATTTTATTTTTACTAACATTTCTAATATTAACCTGGCTATACCTTTGGATCAACGATTGAGAACCTGAAACACCGTTTGCTACCCCCTCCACGACTGGAGTAATATACAAACAAATCACTTTACTAGGTATAAGTTAGGAGGGAAGAAAAGTAGTTCATCCATTTACGTAAACTAGGAAATATCACGCTTTTGAGTTTGATAATTTTCATTAGGTTTTTGTTTAATCAAAATACAGTACTTGATTAACAATGAGTGTTTTTACTCACGAACTGAGCTGTCCATGCGAACGTATTCATTATGCAGTGTATATTATAGGCTACTGTCTAAAGCACATAAGCGTACACTATAGAGAATGAAGTTAAATTGAAAAATAGTCATAATATGGATATTTAAACACATTTTTTTTTTAATTATGGCCGTTCATTTCGATACAGGCTTCAGTTCTAATGTGCATATTATCGCACTATAGACTACTGTACGTAATTCTAATTACCAGGTTCGTACTTCGCATCAGTAACTCATGTTGAAATAATTCTGTACCTACTCTATAAAAGAGTACCTTCCGTACTGTAAATTTAATCTCCACTTCTGCCCAATTCGAAAAGATAAAATTATTCAGACATGCTATCTACTGTCTGTCCAAGTGGTTTTGTCGCAGGGTCGTAGAAAAGGAGGAAATCACTACTTAACGAGGTACTTTTATTTGTATAATATTACGTAGACGTCCAATTCCTGACAGAAATTAATGTTCTCAGAATAGAGCTAAGACTGCCCAGCCACTAGCCTTTACAGAGAGGCGAATAGAAGCAGATGGGGGAAACCAGGATGCGACATAGGCAAATGGACGACAGTACCTGTGCGAAAATGATTCAATATTGAAAGCTCTTTCGTCACTGGAAAACGCAAACATATTTTGGAACGTATTGTTTACTATGACCGTAAGGCTACTATGACTGTATATGCGGTCTTGGATCTGTGTGGAAGACGGTTGAACTTAATCAGTAGAAGGGGTGGGCGTGAAGTACATTAAAAAACTCAAGATACAATAAAAATTTAAATAAAAATAAAATTATGTCCCTGTACTTTTGCGATAGGATTCCTGTCGCCTCTAAACAGATTTTACTTAGACTGATTAGTGTTATCAATGGTAGGCCTATATTAACATATAAAAGATTTCCAGCTGTCTTTTATAGATTGTGTATTGAACGTAGTAAATCATATTCCATTTGGATACAATTAGGACTGCTTGTTCGTGTGTCAATATCAGTTTCTTAAAAACTGATTTACTTCTCTCCGATCCAAATTCCAACCATAAAAAATTATACAGAGAGGAATTTATATAACTGTGCAGATTCAAGGGTGCAATAGAATATATTAACATAAATAAAAACCTGTTATGCGTCTTGTAATTAAGTACATGGTTCATTAGAAAATTAGTCTGGATGTTTGGCAACAACGCGGCGCCAGCTGAAGTACAAAAACACACATGCAATCGTTCTGAACAGCAGAGTTTGGTCCCTTATTCACTCCAGTAGTGTTGCCAGCATTTCTAATGACAGAAAGTATTTAATTTGCATGCAAATCTTCCATTTTATTGAAAAACTGCAGAAAGATAAATAATTCCTTCTCAGTTTCTCTAATAACAGTAAAAATTAGAATCGTATGGACAGTACTTAACGAATAAAAGTGTTAACATTTAGTGGGAAAATATTATTTTTCTGAGAAAAGTATTCATCTGGAACTAATATGGTATTAGAATCTTTTTTTTGTACTCAAGCCAAGGAATCAGCTGTTGAAATCTGTATAGTTCACTTTGTATAAATGTTACATGCATTTTAAATTGAAATCTATACTGTAAATATTCACTGTCCTCAAGTTTAGCAAAAATATATTCCAAATTGCCGTTAGATGACGAGAAAACTTCGTTCAATATCAAATATTCATAGTTTTTCAACCGTTAAAACAAAACATTTGTAACAGAGAAATTATTTCCGCTGTTAGGTTCTTGGAGTCCAACAGTACTGAAAATGAACTAATTTTGAGAAACATCACTCCACGACATCGCTAAATTTGACGTAGGGGAGAGTTGGGTAGTATCGGACATCTTGTAATATCGGACAGTGCGTTTCTTTCATCTACTACCAGATCGTAATACCTGAATGACATGGTTCGTTTCTGTATGCGACATCACAGAAACGTAATCATGTTATACAGGTACTATCACAGTCAAGTATATACAGTCGCGAAGCTCAATACGTAGTAAATATGCAAACATTAGATAGTTGCTCACCACTAGGATCGCTAATATCGCCTCATTACAGGCAATGCAAAATAGTACCGTCACAGTCTATTGTTTCTAGCACCCTCAAAACTCAAGCTTCGTGACTGTATATAGTAGACTGTGGTACTATCATATGGTGGTAGATGAAAGAAACTCACTGTCCGATATTACCCGATGTCCGATACTACCCAACTCTCCCCTAAGTAGCAAATCATTCCTGTCTTTCTTGTGACGTAAATGAAATGATAGGACCTGAAACAACATATTACAATTGCTTTGCAAATTTTATTTCTTTTTATTTGTCCTTTATCTATTGTCTAGAATATACAGTCTGAATTACGCCTACAAAACTCCGTTGCTATGGCGACATTCAAAACATTTGATACTTCCTCCTCAGCATTTTATTTTCCACGTAGCCAGTCCTCAAGTCGCCACTACTTCAACTGTTATTATCAGTCACATAAAAACATCTTAAAAAATCATGAAGGGTTTTTATCTGCTCTAATTTCACTGTAGTAGTAGCTGTAATAAATGAGTGTATGACATCAGCGCCTCGCACGGAAGAAGTCCGTACTAATGCACAAGCACATTATATTGTATTATACATAGTATAAGTGAAGAAATTAAACGACATTTGAAAACAAGAAATAAACTGTAGATCCCACAAACTAAATAACAGATGCAAGGAGAAAATCGTCCCTTCCTTTCAATGTAACTTCATTAGTAACTTATAGCCAAAATAAAAACACAATAATTTAACCTGACACAGAAGGAATTTCATTGCATTAAACTAAGTATTTCAAATGGATTGCTCTGTCATTTTGCAAGAATATTCCGAGGAGCAAACTATATTTGTTCAGTGAAGCCAACTACAGAAACACGAAATTCGCTACAGAGCTTCCAAAATTGCGCTACATTTCGCTACGGTTGTGTTACTGAATAAGTATGCAGCAGTAAGATATATTATATTAAAGGATCAGTAGAAATAGGTTTTATTGTATTTTGTGACATAATTTAAATTGAAAATCAGAGCTGTGAATTATAATAATTTTATTTCATATTTATTCACAAATGCTTAATCTTTAATAAAGACATATTTTGTGAACATTATTACATAATAAAATATAAATATAATTAGGGTATATGCTATTATTTCATTAAAACAAATCAATTAATTTATGAATACAAGTCTAAAAGCAAGTTGATTTGCTTATTCTTCTCCCTGTAGGCTACTAATTTACTTACATTATTATACAGAGTGATTCACGACTAATAACCTGTGTTTTAGGAATCAGTTCTATAGGCTATTTTGAGCATAAAATGTCATATGAATATGGGTCCGATTATTATAAACCGTTAATAAGGCACAGCTGTTTGAATCCTGCGAAAGTAGCAGTAATTTTGAGCGGAATTAAGAGTTATTCATTTAAAATACACAACTATACTGTATTAATCATAAAATACACATATTTCATCTTTGAAGCAGATTTACTCCCACTTCAATGCACTTGGACGCACGCATGTGAACGGCGCATGGCGCGCATAGGTTCCGTACCTCGCCAGGACTGTCCCTGATGAGAGCGTTGATAATCACCAGACCTATCTTCCCCTTCAGCTCCGTACTTCACGTCATACCGCAACCCTCCTTTTAGTTTACGCTCCAACATTTGTATCACGATGCAAGCAACTCTAAAGCCTGATTCACAGCATGACATTTAGATTTTTATGAATAACTTTCAAATTAATGATAAACGGACCCATGTTCATATGACATTTCATGCTCAAAATGGCCTATAGAACTGATTCCTAAAGCGCGGGTCATTAGTCGTGAACCACCCTGTATAATGTTACTTAAAGTTAGAATACATGTACACCTAATTCGAATATTCTAATATATTTCCTTACGTAAAGAACGTAAAATACACTATGCACATTAAATTATTATGTTTTACGTTATTTGGGCACATGGTTCTACTACTGACAAAATCAGCATCTGTAAGTGTATTATGTTTTTTTATGTAGACCTAGATAATATAAAAGTTATCACTCAGATTTGTCCCCAGATGAATCCTGTGTAGTTGATTGAGTAGAGGAAGTGTTACAAATATAAAATAAAATAGTGTGTTATACAACCTAAGACGTGTAGTATTCTAGCGGAAGCCTTCCGATTACTACGCACTGATACTCTCTTTCGAGGTAATGTGCCAGTTTGCAGTTAGAAGCTGAACTGTTGAAACGTTTATCATTATTGCATTTTCGAGGAAAGTGAAAATTTTGGCAATAAGTTCTTTTCTTCAATATAATCTACATAGTTATTCCCCAATGTTAGAAAAATAATCTACGTTTATAGAAATGTATGTTTAACCGATTTCATTTTTAAATTATGATATGTTTTGAGGTTATGACTTACAAAATCAGTGTATCACAAATATGAGATACTAATATTATTAGTATTCCATCTTTATACCTCGGTTTTCTGTTTCGTTACTAGTGTTGGCATGTGTAGGAGGAGGGAAAACCTCACCTTCCAACAAACTTAGAAAACAGAGGAATGAAAAGGCAATGCAAGTTGCCATAAAACAAGTTCGAGAAAAGAAGTGAGAGACGATTCATCTGGATTCAGTATTACGGTTGAGAAAACATCTTCTAATGAAGATGCTGAACGCTTGTTCAATGCTTTCTTTAGTAGAGGCCATTTTGACGTTGCAATTTTGTTAATTTTGTAACTTCTTAATAGTATTCCATATTTTTACCTCTATTTTTATGAAGGAATTATGTTAGATTTTGAGAAAAAAATTTTTTCAAACATTTAAAACATCTTACGAACTTCTAGGTCCGGTGTACCATTCACAGGGACATTAAGTAATAAAGAGGACGATACTTTACGTTCAGTATTCAAAACATGTAGGTTCCAAAACGAAAAAAAAAAATGGTATTCCATATTTGAAAGACTTCCTCTATTCTTATCACACATTTGTTGTCAAACTTTGACTTGAATTACGAAGAAGTTTGAAATAGGGGATTCCTTAACATTGTACGGCACGGGCAGGGCTGTTTGAAGAAAAAGTAAAATTCCCCAAAAATTAAACAATTAAAAATGACAGCAGCTAAAAAAGTCAAAAGGCGATTGAAATCGTAATTTCCGCCAGAAAATCCGTCACCCATCAAAGCCATTTTTTTCCCGTCCACTACGTTGAAATTCCGTTAGTTTTGACGGAATTTCCGTCCAGTTGGCAACACTGTTGAGTCGTATAGAATGAGGATAGGCCTATGGTATTCTCTATTTAGGATTCTATCCCCCCCTCATCAGAAATCTTAATTCGCACTCTGTTTGTTGGTCGAATCTCCTGATATGGTTGTCACCTGTTTTGTAGGTCTCACGGCACATAGGCCTATTTTTAATTTTCAGATCTCATTTTATTCTCATTAGCGTCACTTCTCAGAGAACATTAAATTTACGCAAATTCTGATAGAAAAGCGAATAAAATTTATTTGGGAACTTTCAGGGAAAATATAAGTTACAAATTTAATGGGAGGCAGAGGTGAATATTTCAAAATCCACAAAATGTATCCGATTTGTTTGAAATTGATCATGGATACTAAATATGTTATTAGTAATGGACATAATAAGTTTCAACTTTCTAAGTACAATAGTTCTGTAAATATTAATAATTTTATAAAACTTTATATCGTTTGATATAAAATGCTCCATGCACAATATTGTAAGAAATTTTCAATATTTCTTTTCATTTATATGTTCAGAGAAGGTATATAAATAATGATAAGTATTAGTTTATTATGGGAATAATATAGTAATACAGTTATCTTGGTTTTAATTTCATACTTTTGAGGGCACAAAATCAAAAACTAACATCGGAATATCAAAATAAAGATAATAAAAACGGAAAAAAACCTAATTTTAATTTTTTCTTCAGTTTTGTTCGAAAATTTCACCTCTGTCTCCCCTTAAGCTCCTAAAATGATATTTTTAATTGAATTCCGCTACATTTATGGTGAATTTAGATTATCACGGCTATGTCTCCCTCAAATTCCGCTACGTGTAGCGGAGTAGAGGAATTCCGCTACAGTTGGGCACACTGTTTGTCAGATGGACAAACGGATGCAAGACTTCACCTTAAAAACCGTGAGCGCCAAGACTGGATAAGTCACGTGACACACCTCTCATCTGAAAGCTATCATTTGTGAGTGTCAATTGGTAAATTGACTCCGCGCTTGTTCCATCTGTATTTGTGTTATATCAATCACCCTTCAAACTATGCAGTCGTATGTTTAGGAAAACAGTGCATGAATAATAAATGGCATAATACCTTATAACTCCGTGCTAATCAATCGCCACTGACAGTTATAATTCTCTTAATGATAAATTCCCACAACGGAGTCCATAAACATCGGTTAGGCCCTGGTAAACAAGTGGCTATTGAGTTCTGTTGTGTATCGATAGAACTTCATGCTATCAGAGTAGAGTCGGTAATCAACACTTAAGTGTAGCCTATGTGTGTAAATCGTTTCGTACAAACACCACGATGACCACAACGAATGACCTCACTAGTACCTCAGTCGGTCGATTCCCGTTTGATCCCGAATAATTTATGGAGAAGAAAGGAGTTGAGGAAGAAGTTTCTGTAGAGCAGTGGTTCCCAAACTTTTTCAAGGTGCGACCCACTTTCGGGCAAGACATTTGTTCGCAACCCCCGCCCTTCCACTGCCGTACCGGCATGCTTTGTGTAGAGTGTAGCATTGTATGGGGGCAGAAACATGGACATTACGAAGAAGTGAAGAGAAGCGACTAGAAGCATTGTGAATATGGAGAAAAATGGAGTGTGTGAAATATAATAATAATAATAATAATAATAATAATAATAATAATAATAATAATAATAATAATAATGATGATGATGATGATGATTTATTTTAGCTGGCAGAGTTAAGGCCGTAAGGCCTTCTCTTCCATTCAACCAGCAAAAAGTATAAATATTTATGTATGAACTTACAAAGAATTCAACAATTTGATTTAGATAAGAGTTATATGTATACAAGAGTCATTTACGAATTAAACAACAAAATACTATGAACTATTAATTAAACACTGAAATACAAACTATGTAGCAGAATTAAGCTAAATACATAGAATGTTAATATATTTCAAATAATGTCAGATAATAGAAAGAGATTATTATGAGACACTATCAGGATGCATGTCTAAAGGAAGGAGTAACAATGTAGACAGTGATAGTTTAAGTCAGTATGATTGGAGTGAAATACTAAGAAGGTTATCTTTCAAGCTGTTTTTAAAAGTGTTTATTGTCTTGCAGCCCCTAATACTTTGTGACAAGGAATTCCATTGTCGCGAGGTGCATACTGTAAAAGATGATGAATAACGAGATGTTCTATGAAGAGGTATACTTAACGCGCCACAGATAAGTGATCTGGTATTTACGTCGTGGTTAGAGTATAGATAAGAGAAACGAGACGAAAGGTAATTCGGTGTTGAAGTGTGCAGAATTCGAAAGAGTAAAGACAAAGAGTGTAAAGTTCTACGTTCTTTAAGTTGGAGCCACGAAAGACTTGCGAAGGACGGTGATATGTGATCATATCGTCGGATGTTGCACACGTATCTGACGCACATATTCTGAACTCGCTGTAACTTGACTGACAGTTCAGAACTTAGATCACTTAACAAAACGTCACAATAATCGAAGTGCGGCATTACTAGGGTTTGTACTAGGGTAAGATTTAGTTGCTGGGGCAAGAAGTTTCTTAAGCGACTCAAACAATGAATGGAGGAACAGATTAAATTCCAATTTAGATTATTATCGAAAAATAAAGACAGAATAAGAAATGAAGCTGTGTTGGAGAGAGTGGATAAAGAAAGATGAAACTGATCAGGAAGAAAAAAATGAATTGGTTGGGTCATTGGCTGTGAAGAAACTGCATAGTGAAGAATGCACTGGAAGGAATGGTGAATGGAAGAAGATATACAAGGATTGGATAAAAAGTTATGGCAACACTGCTATCACATGACGATGGTGCGTTCGAGAGCTGCCAGCTGTGCGGATATGAACAAGGACTGTTAGATGAGTTAGTGCAGCCAGCGGCGACAGTACTCTGTCAATCTACTGCACTGTGTAGAACGTTGACTTTCATAGGGATAGTGCGAGTGACCTAAGATTATGTTTACGAAACTAGAGCAACGTTTCTGCATCAAAATTGATGTGGCACGAGGTCGTAGTGCACAGGAATGTTTTCAGGTACTGCGTGAAGCACCACCACCTTCGTCCAGCGCTCAGGAGAAAACGACGATACTTGGTGGTACAGAACTCCATCATTCTTCATGACAATGCAAGAAGTCACACCACTGCTGCTATCAAGGGTTATTTTACGACGCTATATCAACATCTAGGTTATTTAGCGTCTGAATGAAATGAAGGTGGTAATGCCGGTGAAATGAGTCTGGGGTCCAACACCGAAAGTTATCCAGCATTTGCTCGTATTGGGTTGAGGGAAAACCCCGGAAAAAACCTCAACCAGGTAACTTGCCCCGACCGGGATTCGAACCCGGGCCACCTGGTTTCGCAGCCAGACGCGCTGACCGTTACTCCACAGGTGTGGACTCTATCAAGGACCTCTTGCGCCGATGACAATGAGAGATTCTGGAACATCCATTGTACTCACCCGATGTGAGTCCATGTGATTACGATCTCTTCGCCAAAATGAAAGAACCACTGCGAGAGATCCGGTACAATACCAGAGATGAACTTATCCGTGCTATAGGGCGGTCAATATGGAACATCAACAAAGATGGACGCGTTGATGGTGTACGACGCCTTCCAAACATTTGGCAAAGATGATAAATAAGGGGGGCGACTATATTGAAGGTAGTTAAATGTTGTACCCCTGTGAATAAAGCCATGTCAGAAATATCGAACTGTTGCCATTACTTTTTATCCGACCTTTTGTAAATAAGATATATGGATCATATGTGGAGACTAACAGGAAGGCAGAAAATATGAAAGATTGGAGAATACTAAGTTTGCAATGAAAGACTTGCCCTTGGGCAGAACAGAATGAATGAAAGAATGAATGAATGAATGAATGAATGAATGAATGAATGAATGAATGAATGAATGAATGAATGAAAGTTAATGCGAAAAACACGTAGCATTTTTCTTTCAGTAGTTTTCATAGATATGTAAAATATGCATTAAATAAATAATATTATAGCCTATAAGAAAAAAAGAACATGATGTTGATGTGACATACTGATCGTAGTGGGATAGCTCACTCCCTGTGTACCGTGAATTTAGGCCGCAACTGAAGGCGTAATGTGTTAAGTCGGATAATTGCCGCTTGCACCCTGCAGTTAGCCTGTTCCTTGTCAGCCGTCTCGGGTTTTTGCCTTGACGTGGGAACTGCGCCATGTAATTTACCAGGACCTACTCCCCTGGCTTTTTGAAGGCTTTAATCATGAACGCGCCCATCCCTTTACAGTGCTGTGAGTTCTCACCAATTTTATGGCTTAGCATAAACTGAATGTTTCGGTATTTAAGCCTGTCTGCCTCGTCCTGAAGAGGGCGTATCAGACAGCAGTTGTGGAGTAAGTAGAACAAGAAAGGATGGGGTGAGGAACGACACAGCATTGCAATATTACATAACTTAAATTTCTCATTCAAAGTCCCTTAGAGGTTGCGGAGGCTATATATAGAAGGTAAGGTAAAAATTAGGTCATAATAAAGCGACGGGGCAATCAGAAATATTTTTTTTTTGTCAGTAATGTAATTGATCTCTTCCGATTCGTCCGATGAGTGCGATACTATGAATAAATATACAGGGTGATTCAAAAGTCTCTTGACATTTTATGGAATTATTTATTTATTTTAGTAGGTTATTTTACGACGCTTTATCAACAGCTTAGGTTATTTAGCGTCTGAATGAGATGAAGGTGGTAATGCCGGTGAAATGAGTGCGGGGTCCAACACCGAAAGTTATCCAGCATTTGCTCATATTGGGTTGAGGAAAAACCCCGGAAGAAACCTCAATCAGGTAACTTTCCCCGACCGGGAATCGAGCCCGGGCCACCTGTTTTCGCGGCTAGACGCGCTAACCGTTACTCCACATGTGTGGACCATTTTATGGAAAATGGCATGTAATTGCAAAAGTTCCTATACTTCTGAAACATACTATACCAAAGACTACATTCAGTGCATTTCAATGTGGTTGCTCTCTACGTCTAGGCAGAGCCTCAATTTTTTTTTTCCGTAGACCGGAACATTTTGTTCAGCATAGCATGCATTGTCTCGTCTGCTGCTGTCCTAATTCCTATAGGGTGTCGACCCGTAATCGATACACTTTAGACTTAATGAACACCCAGGCGAAAAAGTCTAAGGACATCAGGTCTGGAGAGCGGGATGACCAAATTCTCGATGAGCCACGACCTGTCCACCTATTGGGAAAATGTTCATTGCGGTATTCTCTTATAATTAAAGCAAAATGGGGTGGTGCGCCATCTTGCTGGAAAACAACGGTGTCTGTTATTCCATCCTGTTCCAGCTGGGGTACCAAGAAGTGTTGTAACATGTCAAGGTAGGTATTCCCTGTAATTGTTCGCTCGGCGAACATAAACGGCCCTTCATCACTGAACAGCATATTGTTCATCAGGTTTTTATTTTCGACTGCATCTAAAAAGTCAAAACACATTGCTTGTAGAGCTGCAAAATCCTCAGGTCAAGTTTGTGCATTATCTGGATGTGATATGGCGTATAGCATAAGGTACCCCATACAGTGCTTTGTGAAACATCAAGCTTCCTCCTCAGTCTCCTGGTACAAGCGGTGGGACTCCGTGTGATGGCATCCTGTATGGCTTGCACTGTTTGTGGTGTTGTAGCCGGTCTCCCCGAACGCTCCTCATCTGCAAAATTGCCAGTTCGTTGGAATTTGTTTACCAGATCTCTGATAGCTTGCCTGCTAGGCCCCGGTTTCCTGAATCTTCTCTCGAAATCTTGCCGGACCTGTCCGTAGGTCATACCACGTAGTCGAGCTAAAACGACTGCTATTCTTTCTTGTATGGTGAGCATTCTTTCCAATTATATATAAAAGAAATCCATATATTGACGATATCAGGAAAATGTCAAGAGACTTTTGAATCACCCTGTATAATAGGATACGAAACTGCGGTCAGCACCATCTGACGGAAGGGGGTTCAAATAAGATGATAAGCCCCCGATGTCGTGGGCTGTGAACATTAGAACTATGTGTTGGGTAGATTACCCAGAGTTCTCTATTTATCTGTTCGTTCGAGACAAACAGACGATGGCAGCCAGAAACTTGCTAATAAGTGGACATAAAGTGATACTAAGTGTGTGTATAAGCGGTGTATGTTAAACAGTGATGTTTATGGACGTTTTAAAAATAGTGTTGTTGAATGTATTGTAAAGTAATAGTAATATAATAAATTGAATTATCTAAGTAGTTTTTGCAGACTTTTCCATTGCGCTGTACACTAAATACCCAAAGAATACAATCCCAATTATCTAACCTTTTGCTTTATTTTCTGTCTCTGTTTGGTTATATTTTAATTGGGTAGTGTAAAATAGATCGTCTCTTTTATCTTCCTGTTGGCTCCGGTAAGAATTTTCAGTGGAAGATACTGTGAGGAATAAAAATGTAAATGTTTTCATTTAAATTGGGTTAGTTGAGAATATCGACGAGGAAGAAGCGAAGCAATATTTTCTGCATAGTTTAACATTTTCGTCATCAGGTGCGGTGCTAAATGCATGGGGCAATTAGTTTTTCTTTTCGCTACTTGGTGCGTCGCTAGATGTAATGAGTTCTCCTCCGTCCAACATATGGCAGCAAGATCAGTTTCTACATTAGCACCTCTAGTATGTGTTACGGGAAACTCAGTAAGTTTCGCATCCTATTATATACTGGAAAAGATTAAAAAACGGGCTCTCAAGTGTTGTCGGAAAAATTCACCATTAAAATGGGACACACTAACGGACAGGAGAACGCGAATTCGATTATGCGCAATGTTCAAAACATACAGAGGTGAGCCTGTCTGGAGAGAAATAAAAAATAGGTTGCAACCGCCAAATTACTCTTCAAGGAATGACCACTCATATAAATTGAGGGAAAGAAGACAGAGGACGGACACTGGAAAGTTTTCTTTTCTCAATCGTACTATCAGGGACTGGAATGCTTTACCTGCAGACTTACTGAAGGCTTTACCAACAACCAAAAATGTATTTAAAAATAGGCTTAAGGACTTTACTAAAAGACGGTAATTATACACAGTATTTAAAGGGTGTAAATGATATTTTGTTATTGAAGTGTTGTATCAGTGAAGAATTATGTTGTGTCAGTGAAGTGTGTTGTGTAAGTGAAACGTGTTCCTGTCAGTGAAGCTTTATAGTTTATAGTAGCAGTGCAAAGTATTTGAAGAGTGAAATGATTTTAAGTGTTAGTGAAATCAGGATAGAATCAGTGAAATGTGTCGTAGTTCCAGTGCAGTGAGTGAGTTGACAGCGAAATGAGTGTAGTGTTGAAAGATAGTGTACAGATATGAACATATCATACTCATGGGTTTTAGTTCAAACTTAGGTTTAAGATACAAATTAGATTTACTTTAAATGTTATTTTAAGTGATCGTGCTTCATTTAATTTAGGATGTTCCCTGTTATTATTATTATTATTATTATTATTATTATTATTATTATTATTATTATTATTATTATTATAAATTATTGTTAGTATTAATTATTAGTATTATTATTAATTGTATTTTTAGTTAATTATGTTTGTTATTGTCATTATTGAGTGTAATTAGTTACCACTGCCACCGGGTATATACCCATTGCAGTGTGAATAAATACATACACATACATACACACATACATATATTCATCCATGGCGATACGATGTAGTGAACGCGGTTACATAACAATTACAGCAAAGATTGTCTTTTTCCGATCCGTGCGATTCGTCCGATGAGTGCTTACCTTAAGACAGCACTCTGTCAACTGAGATACAAAGGTGATCGTATTTTCAATCTTGTAACTGAATATGAAATCACTAGGATTTTAGAGAAAGTCATAGTAGGATAAATAAAACTTTGAAGTAGGTATAAATCTGTAATCTGTATCGTTCTACCTGATGCCCCCTTCTTAGATGCTTAACTTTGGAAACACGCTGTTTGGGGTGGACAGAGAGGCTCACAGCACGATGTATGGAGGAGGAAATGGAAGAGAAGGCACCCCGGAACAAGCCGAGAGATGAACGAGTCTCTTCCGCCGCCGATGCATCAGGAAAGGCTTTTAGTAACAGACATTAGTAACTTCTGGAGAGACCCTAAAAAGTTCGCCCGAATCTGTTAGTGGATCGAGCCCAACTGCTCGGAACGTGTCTACACCCTATAATGTGATGTTCTATATTGTCAACAACACATTCACTGCTAACAAGGGAGGAATTATTTATTATAGGAAAAACGAGAAATGCGTCAAAAACAGGCGAAACACGACATCCTGACTAGGAAAGATTTCGGGTGCCCAATACGAGCTTATTTGCAACGTTTTCTTTACACGTGTTGTTACAGACTAATTGAATTCTATAGTTTCAAAACGTGTCTTATCCAATTTTGATGTTTTTTTTTTTTTCCCACAAGTCAAGAAAAACATTTTCCCATTTTTTATGTTAAAATAAGAATTTTTTAATCCTTTAAAATAAATAGTTTATAGTAGGGTAAAATTGCCTAATTCCGAGATACTTTTTTTCACTGAATGTCACAGGGTTGGGTATCTTGCTAGGAAGTTCACCGTTGTCTAAAAAGTAGGTAAAAAATGCAATCTTTCTAGAAAGATGTCTGGCGCTATGGTCGAACGGCAAAGCTTTGACTGATATTCAATTCAAAAAAAAAAGTATCACAGGATGAGGGGTCTCACTGAAATAGGCAACTTTACCCTATGTAGTTCAGGAATAGGCGCTCATTAGGTTACTTTTTTTTTAGTTGGTTATTTAACGACGCTCTATCATCTACTAGGTTATTTAGCGTCAATGAAATTGGTGATAGCGAGATGGTATTTGATGAGATGAAGCCAAGGATTCGCCATAGATTACCTGGCATTCACCTTACCTTTGTGGAAACCTCGGAAAAACCCCAACCAGGTAATCAGCCCAAGCGGAGATCGAGCCCGCGCCCGACCGCAACTTCAGACCTTCAGGCAAGCACCTCAACCGACTGATCCACGCCGGTGGCCTCATTAGGGTACTTTGTTCAGTAAGGTTTTTATTTAAATGTTAAAATTGGAGGAAGCAAGTTTGGAACCATACCTAGGAAAAGATAAGTTTTGGAAACTTGTTGGAGAAGACATGATTTGGAAAAACATAAAAACCTTCACTGTAAATTAAATTTTGTATACAAGATTTCAAATCAAAAGGTATGCACTATTAAAGAAGAAGTTTAATGTCAATGATTAGTAAAAAAAACTGAAAGCTTACTAAAAAACTAATTAGAAAGTCAATATAAATTGAATCTGTAATACAAGACTTCAAATCAAAAGTTATACATTTTTAATGAAGTAGTTTAACGTCAATACGTCAATTTAACGTCAACAGTAACAAATATGAATGACACTCGGGAGGAAATTAAACGGAGAATAAATATGGGAAATACCTGTTACTATTTGGTTGAGAAGCTTTTGTCATCTAGTCTGCTGTCAAGAAAATCTGAAAGTTAGAATTTATAAAACAGTTATATTACCGGTTGTTCTGTATGGCTGTGAAACTTGGACTCTCACTTTGAGAGAGAAACATAGGTTAAGGGTGTTTGAGAAAATATTTGGAGCTAAGAGGGATGAAGTTAAAGTAGAATGGAGAAAGTTACACAACACAGAACTGCAGGCATTGTATTCTTCACCTGACATAATTAGGAACATTAAATCCAGACGTTTGAGATGGGCAGGGCATGTAGTACGTATGGGCGAGTCCAGAAATGCATATAGAGTGTTAATTGGGAAAAATACCTTTGGGGAGGCCGAGACGTAGATGGGAGGGTAATATTAAAATGGATTTGAGGGAGGTGGGATATGATAGAGAGTAGATTAATCTTGCACAGGATAGGGACCGATGGCGGGCTTATGTGAGGGAGGGAATGAACCTGCGGGTTCCTTAAAAGCCATTTGTAAGTAAGTAAGTATACAAAATTTCAAATCAAAAGTTTTGCACTGTTAAAGAAGAAGTTTAATGTCAAAGATTAGTAAAAAAAAAAAACTGAAAGCTTACTAAAAAAACTCAAAATATTCTCATATTAGAAAGTAAATGTAAATTGAATTTTGTATTACAAGACTTCAAATCAAAAGTTATACATTTTTAATGAAGTAGTTTAAGATCAATAATTAGTAAAAAAATATTCTGATAATGAAAACTGTGAATGTTAGAATTATTTTTAGTAAGTGGTCAGTTGACTATGGGAAAAAGAGATCGTTAAAAAGTTGCTAAATCTTAGCCAATTTTAATGTGATTTCAACCAAATTTTTATAAGTGATATGAAGCATCTGTGTGTATCACAATAGCCTTACTTCATTTCTCTGTTTAATATGGCCAGATTCATAGCACTGTACCAGAATAGCCCGCTAGGTGTATCACAATAGCCCACAAAGAAGTTTATTATAATATACTGGTTTTAATTTAATTTTATTCATTTTTACAAATAAAAAATAAATTTAACTCCAAATCCTTCATTTATGTCTAAAGTAGAACATATATATATATATATATATACATATATATATTTTTTTTTTTTCAAATTTGCATAGCACGCTTTGATAGAGAAACATAGGTTTTTTGTAACATAATAGCCCCACTTGAACTTATGCGGTTTATACGTTTCTCCAATTGATGTGTTCATGTTTAATTCTTAATCGTAAAATATCCTGGATAGCGGTGCAGTGAATCTTAGTCAATTCCACATAGACCTACGCGTTGTGAAAGATACAAGCTATCAAACTTATACATGTGGCACAACATAGTGTACGGGCGGAAGCTGGATAAGAGAGGGGTAAGTGGGGTCGCCTTCTCGTAACGTACATACCTACTCAACGAACCTTATTGCGGACAGCTGGGTATTTGAGGTGTACTCCCGTTTCCCATTACGGAATTTCCATTAACCATCACCATGCGGTGCCATTTTTCATTCCACTAGATTTATTACAGAGACGAATAATTAAAATATATCTAAAATAAACTATTAATTATCCTACCGAAAAATTCTTTAAACAATTTAAAGTCTTGAAAGTACATCAAATTTATATCAATTTATTTATTCACAAATATCACACAAATTTCAGATAAAAAGGCATGGATACAATACGTTTGTTTGAACCCAGTGTTTAACGAGTATGGTACTAATATCGGCCCTAGAATTTATAATAATAATAATAATAATAATAATAATAATAATAATGGCTTATTTAACCTGGCAGAGTTAAGGCCGTATGGCCTTCTCTTACACTCAACCAGGATTAAAACTTGCTTACATTGTTGAACATACAACTGGATCGGAATTAAGTAATTACATACTATACAATTTAGGTACATAATGAGATCAAAAGAGGTAGTTACATAAAATTTACCTCATAAAATAAAAATAAACGTAGTGGAATACATATTAATGTTGTTAGAATCAAATACGAATCACATAAAAACAGAAGCCGATAATTCAATAAAAAATGTACACAGTAAAAATAAAAATAAACACATTAGTATAATATTAGAATTATATTACAAGTAAGTAAGTAGGATTCACATAAATTAAACCAGAAACCGACAACTGAATAAAATGTACAAATAAAAAAAATATATTAATAATAAAAAAAACAACACAGTGGGATACATACTGGTGTTAAGTGATAAATAAACACGTTTTACATGATTGCAAATTATTATTATTATTATTATTATTATTGTTATTATTATTATTATTAATACAAATTAATAAAGAAATACACTCACCTATTTAACTCCAACAGTTTGAAATTTTAAAATGTATGTAAGCACCTTGTCATTACAGAGAGCAGTGTATTAATATGTTAATAAATGATTGAAAGAATTTTAGTTTTATCCTTTAAATGTGTAGGAATTTGATTCGAACAAATGTATCTTTTCGTTCTGCAAAGGCATTTTATGTTACATTTGTTCGGATCATATTTCTGCACATTTAAAGGACAAAACTAAAATTCTATCAATCATTTATTATCATAAGACACTGCTCTCTTAACCTCCTCAGTCGTGAAGAAAATTTTGGGATTCAGAAATCTATGACATTTTAATACAGTGTTGAAAGTGGACTATACAGAGTGTTTCAAAAATACGGGACATAATTTCAGGTATGTATTTCCCACATGTAGACAATCAAAATAGTTCATTACAACATGTGTCCGGAAATGCTTCATTTCCGAGTTATGGCCTTCACAACATTGAAATTCACCGGAACGTTTTTCTTTCCTCAGGTCGTTGTCATTACAGAAGATGTTCAAAATGTCCACCTCCTCCTTGAATACAGACCTCACATCGATGTCTCATTGACCTGCGAACACGATCCCAAACTCCAGGAGTATTGCGTATGTCCTCAGAACATGCCACAATTCGATTCCGAAGGGATTCCAAATCAGGCATCGGAGACGAATAAACCAATGATTTTAAATGGCCCCACAAGTAGAAATCGAGAGGGTTCCGATCAGGTGAGCGTGGAGGCCAAGCAATTGGGCCACCTCTACCTATCCATCAGGAAACCTTCGATCCAAGTACCGGCGAGCTGTACGACTGAAGTGTGCAGGAGCGCCATCATGCAAGAAGTGAATGTGTTGACGATTGATCGATCACTGGAGTGTCTTCTAAAACATGAGGTATGGTTCCGGTGAATTTCAATGTTGTGAAGGCCATAACTCGGAAATAAAGCATTTCCGGACACATGTTGTAATGAACTATTTTGATTGTCTACATGTGGGAAATACATACCTGAAATTATGCCCGTATTTTTGAAACAGCCTATATATTGATGAAAAAATTAAGAAAAAAATATTCCCGTAATGAAAGTAACTCAAAATTGATGTATCCTATAGGAGACCTTAGGACTGAATGTATTGTTAATTAATTACATTAACTCTGAATGAATATTCAGTTTTATTTTATAATATGCGATACAAAAAAAATTACTTTAAAATCTAGAAGTTTGACTTCTCCCATAGGAGTCACAACGCATACCTCAATTTTAAAGTAATGTGTACAAACATTTAAGGTACAAATCTGACTATGCCATTAAACAAAACAATGTTTTATGTAGCACATTCAATATAATATTTATTTTTTTAAATATTATCAATAATCCAGTGACTTGCCTACATGCATACGTTGCATCTCCATCTTTCTAGAAACAGCCATCTTGGAGCATGTGAGGCTAGTATGTAAATTAATTTGTTTGAATTCATTTTTAGGTGGTACTGCCGTCTCTTCTAAACATCAACTACTTTCAAGAAAATTTAAAACATTCCTCTTGAGATGGCGGGATTTAAAAAAAAAGTAAGGTCCCTGAGCCAAATAACGCCATGTATAGGCTACCTTTAACGCCACCCTATTAAAATTTGTTAACGACACAAGTTTTCGGTAGTGCACTACTGTAGTCTGCATTCGCTTGCAATCTAGTGATGAAATGAGTTACTAGCTGTCCGCTGACATTTACGAGTGACATTATATTCCATCATTTTCCTGTTGTGTGTTGATAGTGAATGGCTATTCTTATATAAAGGTAAGAGGCAATATTTTATTTTGTGTGTTGAGCAAATAATAACTATATTAAACTATATATTTTCGTTATTCTTAAAAATTCTTCTATGTATAGAAAGTATTTGCTAACTATAAAATTTGAAAATGTTAGAGAAACAGGCATGTCATGTTATCAAGTACTCAGTAGCGCTTTAACGCCATGTGGCGTTAAAGGTCTACAGACAAAATTTTAGGTTATGTTAGTACTAAGGCTGACAGTACAGCATCAGTGTGAAAACATCAGGAAAATCACTAAGCTTTCAACTTACAAATGTTCAGAATGTGCAGTGATGATATTGGTTCAATTGCTTATCGAACTCTTAATTTTTTTTTTATTTTACATAACTTGATTTTTTTGTTTTACTTATTGGAAAACATTCATATTAAACTAAGGTAAATGCTTTTGTGTTTAATAACTTTCTACTGAGTCACATTGTCTCTTTTTTTAAAGTAAGGAGTCACTGGAAAACATATTTTCCTAATCCATCTGGTGTTTCAGTTTCAGGTCAAGAATCTTTCATTAGTAGGCCTACTGAGTGATTTTGTATCTTTTATTAACAGAAACTCAAATTAGGCGCTTAGTTCAATTTGTGTTGCTTAGGAAAAATAATTCATTAACAATTATAAGTGTATAGGTTACTAGAAAATAGGTGGCGTTAATTGGACAACCTGTTCCTAATAACGCCAGTTTACAAAGTTTTCCTATTTGAGTTCTAATTCTTGTTCGGTGTATAATATATCCATTTTCATTGCGCTATTTTGTAAAGATAAGATTACAGTTTCTATTTCATAATTTTCGTGTTTGTACATAACTTATTTCCAGAGCAAAAGTTACTGAAGTGTTAAGGTGGCGTTATTTGGTACGTGTACCTTATTGTTTAATGTATCCCATAAGAGACGCTAGGACTGAGAAGGTTAAACTGTTTTAGCATATTGGGAATTAGCTAAATTAATGGTTTTCCCAAAACAAGATATGAAATGTTTCATATAAAACATTTTTTTCTCGAAAAGGAAGCAAAAACGATAAAAATTTATTAAATTTCTTTTGTTTCAAATATATGAAAGCATACCCCCTGAAATTAATGACATTACTTACGATTCACTCCGTAGAATTCCAAATGATGTAATAGTATGTAAGTCACGAAAAGCCAATTTCATATTTGTCCCAATTCATTTGTACAATACTATATATAGCCTAATTATGAGAGTGTTACTAGCCATACAAGAAAATATAAACAGATAGAAATGATCGCTCTTTCACCACTGCTCTTTAATTGTAGAAGGTATTCAAAAGGGTGATTTTTTTATATCTTACTCTCTCTTTATGTATCTCTAAAAGGTTTTTAATTGCCTCGTATTATATATAGAACAGGAAAGCAGAACCTGTTCCTTTGAAGTGGAAACCCTTATTCTTGATAATTAATGCAGTACGCGGTACCGGCGGACTCACACCTGTCTGCCAAGCATGGGGCACGGGTTTGCCTCTGACCGCGGAGCAGGGGGTCACATTCTACTCCCCAATACAGTATTACAGAGCTACTCACTATATCAATATGATAAAATCCACATGAAAAGCTGAACAGCCTCTGACCAAAAGGGAAGAGGATTCGATTCCTGTATAGAATTTGTATAATTCATCACGAAAGAAGAATGTAGCTATAGCGTATATTTTCTGTAACTTATTCCCCTACTCCCGCTTGACGATGATAATATTAGTCATCAGTCATCATCAGTATCACCATCCAAGAATCCAGAGTCCATACCTGTGGAGTAACGGTCAGCGCGTCTGGCCGCGAAACCAGATGGCCCGGGTTCGATTCCCGGTCGGGACAAGTTACCTGGTTGAGGTTTTTCCGGGGTTTTCCCTCAACCCAATATGAGCAAGTGCTGGGTAACTTTCGGTGCTGGACCCCGGACTCATTTCACCGGCATTATCACCTTCATCTCATTCAGACGCTAAATGACCGAAGATGTTGATAAAGCATCGTGAAATAACCTACTAAAAAAAAAGAATCAAGATTTTAAAATGATTTAGCTTGCTGGATTCGTTATGAACAGGCCGCGCATTTTCGTTCCCAAACAAGTTAGGAAAGTTATCGGTTAGTATATCCTGGAGTTTTAGAGTTCAAACTCTGATCCTAAGTGCTTACGGCAGGACGCTACGAAAGGTATAACCGAGTTCGGAACGTAATAGTAATACAACATGACAATTGTAAGTGGGATTTCTACTAAATTGAAATGGTCTGTCCAACTACTTTTTGACCATATAAACGTATTAATACTGCGAAACTAGCGCTGTACAAAACATTATTTTTTATTATTATTTATTTATTTAACCTGGTAGAGATAAGGCCATCAGGCCATCTCTTTCCCTCTACCAGGGGATTACAACTACAATATTAAGAATACAATTACAATTATAATTACAATTAATATTAAATTTACAAATACAATAAAAATCAAAGTACTAACAGGTTAACTAATTAATAAAAGCTAGACAGTTTATTGTAAAAGTTAAGAAAAGAGAAGCATTTTTTTTATTGATTAAGTAAAAATTAAACCTACTCTACGCAGTAAGAAAATGCTTAATAAGTTTGCTTTTGAACGCTACTAAATTCCGACAGTCTCTGATGTCACTTGGTAGGGTATTCCACAAGCGCGAGAGCGAGATTATGTATGATGATGAATACGATGATGTCTTATGTGTTGGTATGGCTAGTATGCGGCTATTTTTTATATTAGTGCTACATGTGACAGAGAATGTATTTAGATCTGTAATAATACTGAACTAGTACAGTATGTATAATATATATTGTAGAACATAATAATAAACATGATACACATTAGCTGTAAATGCTATATATAATATAATATAATATATATATAATTAATTCATTTAACGAAATCAACTCCGTTACGGCGAACAAAAACATATATTCTGAGATTATAAAATTCATATCATTTGTTTGTCACATGACGTTACAGGGGAAAAATAATAATAACAAAAATCAATATACAAATTAGATACATATTACATTTTACGCAATATATAGGCCTACAAATAATTCATTTATCAAAACCTATCCTGTTGCAGTGAACGAAAACATACATAAATATTCTGATGTTATGAAATGGAAATCCTTTACGACATTATATAAAATTTGTTTGTGCGAGATCGTGCGTATTTGCTTGATTTCCGCACAGAACCAATACGCGGTAAGTGTGAAATTCCACATTCAGTATTCCCAACCTAGCACACATAACAATTTCCCTCTTCTTACCGCTTAAGTGACATATTGATTTTACTGCTTTAGGCTTTTAACATATTATTTTTAGAGACGTTCAATATAGTAATAATTATAAATTGGAAACTTACCACTGCACTTTCACCTAAATTGCAATGTTAATTATTGTTTTTAAATATTTGCAAAAATTAAGTAAACTCTACAACTCCACTAAAAAGTTACTGCATTCGTGATGCAAGTATCATTAAGGAAGCCGTGAAAAAATCAACAAGATTGCATATGCCGATGTTATTACTGCAATATGTTATATAAATAATATTGTTAAAATATTAAAATGAAAAATAAATCATTACATAACCTCACCGTTTGTTTTAAGTTCGCATTTATAGAATGGGGGGAAAAAAATGACAGACGTATATCACGGCCTGCTGGAGTATAGTAAACACAGAAAACATTTTAAAGCAACAATGTTGAAGATAGACATTTTTGTTTTGCAAATTTGCCGTCATTTAACAGAAACCAACATGGAGATTTCATTGCAACTAATTAGAAATTCGTCTTTCAGGTATGTAATAAATGATCTTCGCACAAAATAATGTACGATACACGAGCGGTATGTTTCCTTTCAATTCTCGAAAATTAAAAAAGCTCAACTACGTTTCGCTTTTTCAAACTTTTCCTCGAACATGAACACTTCAACATACCGCTGTTGTAACGCATATTACTATTAAACTAAGAGAATGTTGTTTGTACGTCATATGACGTTAGAGGGGCATATTTATAATACATTACATCATTGTTATTTAATGACCCCATGCGTATCTGCTTGCAATTCTATCCTGCTTATGCATCCACGTGACGTAATAGACGTACCAGAAGAAACTACTCGATCTTCTGTACGTTTGAGAACGGAAATGCGCTGCCTCGTCATGACAAAGGAATATGTACCTAGATTTTCTACATGTATTTCAATTTGTCCTGTGTGTGCTGTGAATAATAATAATAATAATAATAATAATAATAATAATAATAATAATAATAATAACAGATTGAACTGTTAAGAGAAACTGCGAATAAAATCGGTCTTCAGATATCCTTCGGAAAAACAGGATACTTTATGTGCAACAAACAAGCACCAAAATATAATATGGAGACTAAATATGGTGAAATCAAAGGAGTTCAACAATTTAAATACCTCGGTGAAACGATTCAGAAGAATGGAATTGAAACACAAGCGAACGAAATTAGATACAAAAAAAAATGGAAACTCCATATCGGCTCACTAAAAATATTTGCAATAAAAAGTGCATATCCAAACATACAAATTAAGACATTATAACACTGTCCTCAAACCGGAATGTCTCTATGGAGCAGAAATGTTAATTTTGAATAGGAAAGCAGATATCGGAAACATTTAGGAAAAAGAATGCAAAATCGTAAGAAAAATGTTAGGTTCAAAGTCATAAAATTTTGCGGACACATAAAAATAATGAACCCCGACAGTCTCTCAAAACAAATAGTTGAATTTTATGAAAATGGGAGTAAAGCACAAGCGGCTACTATAAAATGTAGCCTATTGGCGAAATAAAAAATTACTTAAAATCGGCAGCAATCACACAAGAAGACATCTTAAACAGAGAGATCTTTAGAATCAAAGATCATAAATCGCAAGTTGACAGAGAAGAAAAACTCAAGAAAAAGACTGGAACTACGTGGACTGAAGAGAGGAAAGAAGCCCGCAGCCAAAGAATGAGAGAACTGTGGGCAAAAAGAGAGGCAAAGTCCTCTAAGTACCTTTTGTAGTCCTAAATGGGCTTATTCGCAATAATAATAATAATAATAATAATAATAATAATAATAATAATAATAATAATAATAATAGCACTCTTGGACATGGAAGGTGAGAGGATGGCTGGATGGATCGATGAGTTAATGGATGGGTTAATGGATAAATGACATGAATGGCTTAGAGAATGGAATCTGTTAACTCTGAAACTGGAGTGTAGATTTTCTGTAGGCTAAGTAGAGCCCGGACGAGAAGTTATGGCATCGGCGCAAGGGACGCATTTTACTTCGTTTGGTTGGACTCGCCCTCACTCTAAACTGGAGGGGTGTTGGGTTAGTTGGTTACTAGCATTCCGAGTGTTCATATCGTTCTGCTACTACCGCTATTGCTAATACTGAAAACATTGTCCTTCTGAGCGCCCTCATTATGGCATTGTCTAAGGTGTGAAATCATAGAGTAGTTCATAGTCAAGGACATGAAATAGCATACAATGTATGGAAATTCATGTCAGAAGAGGTTGTAAACGGAATACCAATTCCATTGAAAAGCGTGTGTGCAAGAGTACTGGCTGCCACTGGTATTTCAAAGCGAACCTTGGCAAGAATCAGGAAAGAAGGGAAAAATATTGAGGCAGGAACAGCAGATTCTTTCTCCAGTCCGGAAAAATCACAGCCGAAGAAGAAGATTGTTGCAGCTGCAGGCAGTTTTGATGAGGAAGTCATGAGAAGAATCATCTATAATTTCTCCGCTACCCATAAGCAGAGGCCGACTCTGCAATCGCTTCTTCCAAAAATGGATATCAGTGCATGATTATGTGAATAAAGTAGAGAACAATTACATTGAAAGTGAGCACGCGATGGAC
Organism: Periplaneta americana; assembly: GCF_040183065.1. NCBI lineage: Eukaryota > Metazoa > Arthropoda > Insecta > Blattodea > Blattidae > Periplaneta > Periplaneta americana. The sequence goes on along the minus strand of NC_091127.1, from coordinate 29,060,816 downwards.
AGTATTTTGGAGAACATTTCCATAGACTTAGGGACATCTGATTCCAGCACAAATCAGTCGTCTGATTCGGACGGAGAATAAGAATATAAAGATGGAATAGCGGGCGTAATTTCATTAGGTGCCTTCGGACTCTTGAGTAGGAAAGTGGTGATACTAAGATAAGACGAATGTTTTTGGAAAGAGATGAAACGCATATGCTTGCCGCTCTGAGCTTGAGAACCGTAACCCAAACAACCCCCACTCCTCTACCCTGCTGGCCGGCAATTTAAAACTTAGCGCAGGTTGGTGCCATAACATCTCGTCTCAGCTCTACTGTCCGTTACTCAGGAGAAGACGACCGGAAAGAATGTGACCTTCTTGACTATCGCTGTTGATTATTTATTATAAACATGCTCAGATAAGCATCCCAGTAGCCAGGTTATTACTCGTGCAGGAAACATGAGTAACAATGCGTATGGAAATTAAAGCTAAGTTGAACAGAACGAGACCTAATGTTTCCGCTTACTGCAGTACAAATATTGGACGTGTTGTCGTACATTATCTGTTCACATCCCTTCCTCCTAAGTCCGCTCTCGTCTTATCCTGACTCACCGACAGTACATCGTTTTCTGCCCCCTGTTGATGGATAATGGACATAGAAGGCAGAAAATGGAGAATAAAAGCAATATGACTGGATGTATGGATGAAACAACAGTTGAATGGTTGGTTAAATGAATGGATGAGTTTAGACACGGTATGGAACTTGTTAACAATGGGAGAACAACTTAGGATTTCTATAAATATATTTTCCCTCTATCTGATGACGATGAGGATGACGATAATGGGATGAATATGTTGTTTATAATACTACTACTACTACCACTACTACTACTACTACTACTACTACTACTACTACTACTACTACTACAGACGTGGACAAATTATTAGCAAAATTGAACATTTTTATTATATATTTTTACAAAATATGATTCTTCAATTTAGACTACAGTTAACATTTTTGTGTATTTCCAAATTATTAGCAAAATTGAAGATTTGTGTTGCATATTTTTCAAAATTTAACTCCTCAATTTGGACTATATTTGATATTTTCGCATATTTACAAATTATTAACAAAACTGAAGATTTTTATTGTATATTTTTACAAAATTCGATTCTTCAATTTGGACTACAACTGACATTTTGGATATTTCCAAATTATTAGCAAAACTGAAGATTTTTGTTTTATATTTTTACAAAATTTGACTCTTCAATGCAGTTGACATTTTTGCTAATTTACAAATTATTAGCAAAATTGAAGACTTGTATTATATATTTTTACAAAACTTGACTCCTCAATTTAAACTACAGTTGACATTTTTGCATATTTCTCTCTACTGTAATGATGGAAATATTCAAAATTGTCAACTGTAGTCTAAATTGAAAAGTCAAATTTTGTAAACAAAATATCAAAAAAATCAATTTTGTTAATAATTTGTCCACGTCTGTACTACTACTACTACTACTACTACTACTACTACTAATAATAATAATAATAATAATAATAATAATAATAATAATAATAACAACATCGGAGACCTTGTAATACAAGAGAATGATAGACTAATTAAATTTTATCGCTTCACTGGTTATTGGTTGCCATGGATGCGCCGCGGCTTCCAGTAAACTGCATGCAGCCAGCACGCACAGAGGCCCGGTTTCTGCATAATGGATCACGCAAGTGATTGCTAACAGGAGGCGACAATTCGAAAGGTCACGAGCCGTTTCAGATATAGTAATTGTGTTAAGGTTATAGGTCACAGCTTCAGCTCGGGGATACTGTATAAATCATAAGCATTATCCTTATCTGTGCAGTCACGTTCAGTCAGTATTCCAATAAAACATCATTCTCCATACGTAAGCGCTTGCAGAAGAAATGCGTTCAGATTTATGGTGGCCTTGTTGGTTGCCAGTTTGTGTGTCTGAAGAATTCCACTTCTGAGCTGAGTGATATCTCTCAAACGGAATTCTTTACCGCAATGAGGGAATTGAAGACCTCGGTGTAAAAACCGCTCAAATCACATCGGAGCAACACACTTAAATTTAACAGCAAACTGTATTTATTTACCCTAATTCCACTCACCCTAATTCCTGTAAAGACGTTAGTCTACACGTAGTCATAGGGACTTCCTCAAATCTCCTTTTTGTATTGCGTCATAGATGCAGAATCATGTAATGCAGTGATGTCAACTGATGCCCATAGGAGCAAGCGCGCGCTTTAGAGCCCAGGAGAGCCTGAGAGCTTTACAGCAGAAAGGAAAGACACAGACGAAAGAGGTAGTATACTGTATGCCGCTTGGTCGAGCTATATACAGGGATGGCCATCACTGATTCAATGGATAAAAGGAAGAGAACTTATTAAAACTGTATCCATGTTAATTTTTAGATTTGTCTGAGAAGTATAAGTGTGTTATAAGAATGTAAGTTCTAATTTTAATGCTCATTTTTGCTTTTTTAATCAAAAGGAATATTTTCTCAACTTTTTTTACAGAAAAGTGAAATTTTCAGATATGTTTGTTTAGTAGCCTTACAGGTACTGAAACAATGTTTTGTAAATCTAATATAGGGTAAAGTTGCCTAATTTCGTAATATCCCTAATCCCGTGATACTTTTCTTAAATTGAATGTCAGTCAAAGTTTTGCCGTTCCACCACAGCGCCAGACATATTTCTCGAAACAGTGCATCTTTCGCCTACTTTTGAGACATCGGTGAACTTCCTAGCAAGATACCCATTCGGTGAAAAAAAAATGTCACGGAATTAGGAGTATCACGGAATTACGCAACTTTACCCTATCGTAAATACGTATTATTGAAGATAATGTATTAAAATATTTGAAAATATTCGCATGAAAAATGTTTGTAAGGAAATGAATTAACAAAGCAAATACTGTTACATCACAAAAAAAAGATATGTGCCTATGTGTTGTGAAAACGTCAGGTCTATAGCTTCAGCAGATTTCGAGATAATTTAATATTCTCATAACAGAAAGTTGCGTACCATTATCACCTAAAAGCATAATGCGATAAGAGTTTTATTATGTAATATTAGTTACAGTTAAAACATATACCTAGGCAACTTTGCTTTGTACTATAATATTGTTTTGATTACTTTTATAAGGCTAAAGATTCCATCAATATCAATTTCAACTTATCATGTCTTACTCAGTGTCTTTCTTTGGGATAACACTTTCTTTATTAATGATGTGTTTAATTCACTTAGTACAGTACAGTTGTAGGTATTATGGAATTTGTGTGAATATTCCTTCTTTACTCTTTATTATGTTATTAACGTTTAAAACACAACTGCAATATTAGGCTAAGGAATAGGTGTTAGTACTTTTGTTTTACAGACAATATAAAAAATAACAAGCAGAAAGAAGCCATATAAAAATGACATAAAATTTGACGTTCTGTTTGAAGTTTGTGCACCACTGTTTTCTTAATCCAACAGGCTGCTTATTTCTCCTTCCATACCTAGAGCTTAATGCCCGCGCACGACTTCAAGGTCAGAAAAATGCGCTTGCTTTGACATAACTGATGTAATGTATCGGAGCTACGCACTGACATTATCAGACACTGAACGAGTCATCACAACAAACTGTATACACGTTCACTTCTTAATCCGAATGAACTTGCCAAACACAGCGTCTAGTTTTTGGGGAAAACCTTCCCACCATCGGTATTTTTCGCCTTGAGCCTCACAAAATTGGCAGGAAATCTAATGACGTTTCCATGAGTCATAGCCGTGTGCAGTTGAACGTTAAAACTGGCGTAGCAGGCTCAAGAACGGAGCGATAAGGAGCACGGGGAAGTGGTGCGCGCGAACTGCGGCTAATTCGGCAGACGACACGTTACAAGACAGAATTAAGACCGGCGAGTTGAGAGGCGAGCGGCGCTCACGCGACGAGCGTGCCGAGCTGCGGCATAAAAAAGAGCTTTGTGGACGTGCTAGTCTCTCAAGCCACGGCAGTTAATCAGAGACTTCGTCAATACGTTATCATAGCATGGCAACCTGCATTGCTTGTCAAATGTATTATCCTGTTGTCGCAGCTCTCTGTAAAAACACGCTGCCATAGCAACCTGCATTGCTTGTCAAACGTATTGTCCTGTTGTCGCAGCATTCTGTCAAACAAGTTGTCATAGCAACCTGCATTGCTTGTCAAACGTATTATCCTGTTGTCGCAGCATTCTGTCAAACATGTTGTCATAGCAACCTGCATTGCTTGTCAAACGTATTATCCTGTTGTCGCAGCACTCTGTCAAACACGTTGTCATAGCAACCTCCATTGCTTGTCAAACGTATTATCCTGTTGTTGTAGCACTCTGTCAAACACGTTGTCATAGCAACCTGCATTGCTTGTCAAACGTATTATCCTGTTGTCGCAGCACTCTGTCAAACACGTTGTCATAGCAACCTGCATTGCTTGTCAAACGTATTATCCTGTTGTCGTAGCACTCTGTCAAACACGTTGTCATAGCAACCTGCATTGCTTGTCAAACGTATTATCCTGTTATCGTAGCACTCTCTCAAACATGTTGTCATAGCAACCTCCATTGCTTGTCAAATGTATTATCCTGTTGTCGTAGCACTCTCTCAAACATGTTGTCATAGCAACCTCCATTGCTTGTCAAACGTATTATCCTGTTGCCGTAGCACTCTTTCAAACACGTTGTCATAGCAACCTGCATTGCTTGTCAAACGTATTATCCTGTTATCGTAGCACTCTCTCAAACATGTTGTCATAGCAACCTCCATTGCTTGTCAAACGTATTATCCTGTTGTCGTAGCACTCTCTCAAACACCTTGTTATAGCAACCGGCATTGCTTGTCAAACGTATTATCCTGTTGTCGCAGCACTCTGTCAAACACGTTGTCATAGCAACCTGCATTGCTTGTCAAACGTATTATCCTGTTGTCGTAGGACTCTGTCAAACACGTTGTCATAGCAACCTGCATTGCTTGTCAAACGTATTATCCTGTTATCGTAGCACTCTCTCAAACATGTTGTCATAGCAACCTCCATTGCTTGTCAAATGTATTATCCTGTTGTCGTAGCACTCTCTCAAACATGTTGTCATAGCAACCTCCATTCCTTGTCAAACGTATTATCCTGTTGCCGTAGCACTCTGTCAAACACGTTGTCATAGCAACCTGCATTGCTTGTCAAACGTATTATCCTGTTATCGTAGCACTCTCTCAAACATGTTGTCATAGCAACCTCCATTGCTTGTCAAACGTATTATCCTGTTGTCGTAGCACTCTCTCAAACACCTTGTTATAGCAACCTGCATTGCTTGTCAAACGTATTATCCTGTTGTCGCAGCACTCTGTCAAACATGTTGTCATAGCAACCTGCATTGCTTGTCAAACGTATTATCCTGTTGTCGTAGGACTCTGTCAAACACGTTGTCATAGCAACCTGCATTGCTTGTCAAACGTATTATCCCGTTGTCGTAGGACTCTGTCAAACACGTTGTCATAGCAACCTGCATTGATTGTCAAACGTATTATCCTGTTGTCGTAGCACCCTGTGAAACACGTTGTCATAGCAACCTGGATTGCTTGTCAAACGTATTATCCTGTTGTCGTAGCACCCTGTGAAACACGTTGTCATAGCAACCTGCATTGCTTGTCAAACGTATTATCCTGTTGTCGCAGCACTCTGTCAAACATGTTGTCATAGCAACCTTCATTGCTTGTCAAACGTATTATCCTGTTGTCGTAGGACTCTGTCAAACACGTTGTCATAGCAACCTGCATTGCTTGTCAAACGTATTATCCTGTTGTCGCAGCACTCTGTCAAACATGTTGTCATAGCAACCTTCATTGCTTGTCAAACGTATTATCCTGTTGTCGTAGGACTCTGTCAAACACGTTGTCATAGCAACCTGCATTGCTTGTCAAACGTATTATCCTGTTGTCGTAGGACTCTGTCAAACACGTTGTCATAGCAACCTGGATTGCTTGTCAAACGTATTATCCTGTTGTCGTAGCACCCTGTGAAACACGTTGTCATAGCAACCTGCATTGCTTGTCAAACGTATTATCCTGTTGCCGTAACAATCATATACATTTGTAGCCATATTTATGATTTTTTAACGTTTCTATAAAAATTCAGATTTTCAGTGTTCTTCTAGCACTTGGGAGTTGAGTTTCAGAGAAGATAATTTTTTTCTTACTATTTACACTTCCATATTAAATGCCGATAACTCGATAGAAGATGAAATTAAAGAACGAATTACCAACGGTAACAGAGCCTATTTCGACAACCAAAGCTTATTTAAAAGGAAACTAATAACAAAAGAAGCCAAATTAAGATTATATTGGACCATAATAAGGCCAGTTTTCACCTATACTTGTGAATTGGGTATTAAAAGAATCAATCAAACAAAATTTTTGAAAGGAGAATTTTAAGAAGAATCTTTGGACCCTCCAAGATAGAGAGGGAACTGGAGAATAAAAAGTAACAAAAAACTAAATAATTTAATACACAATCAAAATATAATAAATTTTATCAAGGCTATGAGGTTAAGTTGGTTTGGCCATGTTAAAAGAATGGAGGACCAGAGGCTAGTGAAAGGTATGTATAAATGGAAACCCCTGGGAACTAGAGCAGCGGGTAGACCGAAAAGCCGCTGGGAAGATGATATTGTGAATGATTTGAGGAAGCTAAGAATCAAGGATTGGATGATGGTCGTACAGATTAGAAGTTCCTGGAAAAAAATTGTTGAGAAGCCCAAGACATTCAATTTTGAAGTTGTAGTGCCTTAAGAAAAAGAAGAAGAAGAAGAAGAAGACATGAAATTTGAAATGATAAAATGAATGTAAAAAATTTAAATATTAATAATGGTAGATGTAATCTTTGGGCTCTTGTGGCACCTGAAGATATGACTCCATTAAGAAATAAATTTAGCAGGTAAATACTCTCATAATGCATAAACTTTCACACGCCCAAGCTTCTTGATATAAGTATAAAAAAATTCACTCCACCCTAATCCCCAGTCCCAGCTTCCCCTGTGATGTTCTCCTTTGGCCAGGGCCGGTGAGGTGAGTCCCACACTGTACGCCTTCAATCACATTCAATTAATGAGTAGAGAGGAAAAACAATCAAAGTCACAATTCTCATAAGTGTGATGTCATCATCTAATTGAGCATATTACTGGAAACTTAAGTTTTTATTATCAAAGCTGGTAAAGGAGAATTATCACCACGGATACTCATCCTTTCCTACTTTTTCATTAGGAACAGCAATACATTTTGCAATAACAGTGGAGTCCCTTCGTTTTTCATAAAAACTATTACTCAATCACAGGCAATTTAATACGTTTGTACGTATTGTGTACTACGTTATTGGTCTTCTTTGCCCGCCTCTACCTCGGCGATGCAACCACTACCGAGCGATGAACTTAGTGACTCTTATACAGAGGACGTAGTGTAAGCAAAGTAAGTAAGTACAAACACTATTTACTGTTTTAATATGACTTATCGCTGAGGATGATGTACTTGTCTTTAAACGTTGGAGGGACCATGCAGCAGATTCCCTACAGGTTTCAACTTCATTTTTTATCTGAGATGTTAATGTTAAAACAATTATTTTATTTATAGGACTTACAACTGTAATTATATATTCTTATATTTGTATGTATTACTAGAATATCTTCTCCTTATATTTGTATGTGTACATATTTAGATGTTAAAATAATTCTTATTTAAGTTTCATTTTCATGTATAAGCAAATAAATTTCTTTCTTCTTCTTTACTGTAGACTATCTCCTGATATAAACGTCGAGTATGAGCAAAGCGATCGCCTTATCACTAATGTATTGAGTGGTGTTCCTGTAGTGGGAGGAGTCAGCTTTCCAAATTAGAAGTTTCCATAAAAAATCATCAGATATTCGCAAAAATTATAAAAATGCCAAAATTAAAAAAATTTCAAATATTTCCAAAAATTCGAAGAAAAAATTTCGAAGATTTTAAAAAAAGTTGCAGACATTTAAAAATTTTTGCAAAATTCTGAAGAATTTTTAAAATTTTCAAAATTTTGCAAAAATTTAAAAATGTCCATTATTTCGCAAAAATTAAAAAAATTCGCAAAAATGTCAAAATTTTAAAATGCAAAGATTTCAAGGATTTTAAAACTTTTTAAAAAAATTCGCAAAAATTTTTAAAAATTTGAAAAACTTCCAATTATTTAAAAAATCTAAAAATAATCGCATAAATTTCTACAGTTTTAACAAATCGCAAAAATTTATAAAAATTAAAAAAAAAAACAAAAATTCGTAAATTTTCAAAAAAATTTTCAAAATTCTAAAAATTTAAAAAAAAATCATCAAGAATTTTCAAAATGTCGCAAAACTTAAATGCATATCCACAAATTCGCAAAATTAAAAAATATATTAAAAGTTCGCAAATATTTAAAAAAAATTGAACTATCCTCAAAAATTTAAAAATATAAAAAAATTCACAAAAATTTCGAAAATGCTCAAGAATTCTACAAAAGTTAAAAAATATTTTAAGTTGGCAAGAATTTACAAAAATTCGCAAAAATATACACAAATCTAAAAAATTTTCATAACTGGCAAAAATTTGAATAATTTTCAGAAGTTTCATAGCAAAAATTTCCAAAATTCGCAAATATTTAATAAATTAAAAAAACCTACAGAAATTACAAAAAAAATTTAAAATTCGTAAAAATGTAAAAAAATATTCAAAAACTCGCAAAAGTTTAACAATTTTTAAAAATTTTCTAAAAATTTCAAAAATTTCCAAAAATTGCAAAATTTTTCAAAAATTGAAATAATTTTCAGAAATTCGCAAATATTACAAGAATTTCAATTCACCAGTCATTCGCAAAAATTTCAAGAATTTTGAAAAATCCGCAATAATTTTAAAAAATTTGCCAATATTTGAAATACTTTGAAAGATTTCCAATAATTTCAAAAAAAAATTTCAAAATTGGCAAAAATTTGGATGGTTTTCAAAAGTTTCATCGCAAAAATTGCAAAGATTAAAAAAATTTAAACAATTTCAAAACTAAAATATAAACAAATTTTTAAAAATTCCAAGAATTTTCAATAATTTCTAAAATTTAAAAAAATTCACAAAAATTTCAAATTTGAATAATTTTCAGAAGTTTCTTCGGAAAATTTTCAAAAGGACTCCACTGTAATAAATTGAATTAGAAGATGACATCGTCTTTAGGAGAAATTGTGACTTTGATTGCTTCTCCCTTGTACTCTTCAATTGGAAACACTGCCGAACATGTTGATTGGGTACAATAATTCATCTTGATTTAAATAATCCTATCAAATGTAGCAAAATAGCCAAAGAACCAATGCGAGATGCCCTGTATTGCAGAGTTCTATCCTCGAGGCTATTCACCCTAAGAAATTTTGTAGTTTTACACACAATCTTCAGGTAAAATCAGAAAGAAATTTCCAAGTATGATAATTATGTATGAAGTACAATACTTAAGGTAAAATTTTCTAATGCACTCGCTTAACTGCCGAGTTAAGAGTCGATTAAAAGTGAGAGACTCTCCAATTTTTAGTACAAGTACTCTTTAAGATGCAGAAGATGTTACCGTCAAACAATATATCATTCAATATTTACAACTACAATAAATTTCTACCCAGTAATAAACGCTCGCACTTGTTAAATCTCTCGCCATTTTAGCATGACCGGAAGGTATACCCTCATTTAATCACAGAGCAATTAATTTTTATAAATGAGAGAGAGAATCGAAAGTGGACGCTGCCTTCAAATATATTGGATGCATGGCCGAGTGTCGCCAGTGGCGGATTTTTTTTTAGAGACTGCCTGCATACATCAAGTTGCAGAGAAAATTTATGGTTCACTTGCTCATGCGGAAAGATAGATGGCGACCAAATGGTCATTTATTAGGTGTAATCTTTTCAACATTTCCATTTATATTTCTCTCTGGGTAATAAACACAGGCACGTCACACTTCAGGTAGACAGACTATTTACGTCAGGGACAGCAGTTACATTCAGAGTTCTTTGTAGCCTATTGAGTTTGTCCCAGAAGGTGAGGTTTTCAATTACATAAGTTAAAAAATAAGTTCAGTGTTGAGAGTTTTACAGAAATAATAAATATTATACAATTATAATTTTTAGTCTATTATTCATCTTGATTACACACTTTTAACACATTTTATCATTTATGTATTTAGATGTAATAACAAGTTTCAGGTGTTAAAACGAAAACTAAGTGGTAAATTACCTGTTTATATACATATTTTTTTTTCAAAACTCAAAATGTTGGCAGTTCACTGTGCAGTGATAAGCGTTTGCCTCATAACTCAAAAACTTGTTAACTTTTTCATGTTCTCTCTCTTTTATTTTATTGCTGAAACTCACGTTTACAATATCATGCTCTTTCAACTACATTCCTTAGTAAATAACATTTTTTTTATTTTGTGTAATAGAAAATACTGATATTTGATCATTTTTAAAAATGAATTTTATTTTATTATCTTGCATCATATTGTACATATGACATGCATAAATACACACAAAAATGTCATTATAGAATGTTGAATAGGTTTTGAGTTATGTGGAAAACGCATCATCATTGCACAGTGAACTGAATTTAGAATATATATATATATATATATATATATATATATATATATATAATTCTTTTTAAATAGTAAAAATATTTATTTTTTTTCATGGAAGTAAATTCCGAAAAAACAAAGTATATGATTGTCTCGTTACGAGAGTATTGTACGAAATGGAAATATAAAAATTGGAAATTTATCCTTTGAAGAGGTGGAAAAATTCAAATATCTGGGAGCAACAGTAACAAATATAAATGATACTCGGGAGGAAATTAAACACAGAATAAATATGGGAAATGCCTGTTATTATTCGGTTGAGGAGCTTTTATCATCTAGTCTGCTGTCAAAAAGTCTGAAAGTTAGAATTTATAAAACAGTTATATTACCGGTTGTTCTTTATGGTTGTGAAACTTGGACTCTCACTTTGAGAGAGGAATATAGGTTAAGGGTGTTTGAGAATAAGATGCTTCGGAAAATATTTGGGGCTAAGAGGGATGAAGTTACAGGAGAATGGAGAAAGTTACACAACACAGAACTGCACGCATTGTATTCTTCATCTGACATAATTAGAAACATTAAATCCAGACGTTTGAGATGGGCAGGGCATGTAGCACGAATGAGCGAATCTATAAATGCATATAGAGTCTTAGTTGCGAGGCCGGAGGGAAAAAGACCTTTGGGGAGGCCGAGACGTACATGGGAAGATAATATAAAAATGGATTTGAGGGAGGTGGGATATGATGATAGAGACTGGATTAATCTTGCTCAGGATAGGGACCAATGGCGGGCTTATGTGAGGGCGGCAATGAACCTCCGGGTTCCTTAAAAGCCAGTAAGTAAGTAACTAAGTAGTAAGTATAGCAGAAGGATAGTGTTTTAATAATTTTTATTATTGTACAAGATACAGTAATGGAGGAAAAAAAATGTTGAATATTTCCAAAATTTTACTGCTGTAAGCTGTAACTAACCCCTTAAATCGATCTAATGTAATACATCTTTTTAGTATGTAAAACTTAAGGAAAGAAACTACTCTCTCTAACGCTATTCTTAGCATGGCATCTGTACCAAGTTCTGTTAAAATCGGTTCAAGCACAGAGGACAGTTAACACACGCATACATACCATGTTGTAAAACTTTGCTTTTCCTGAAACACAGTCTAAAAATATGCATTGACTCACTTGTTTGGAACGTATGACATGTTTTTATGTTATTTCTTCCACGGAAGCGTAACAAGTTTACATTTTACGCATATTTAATTAAGTAATTTGCGGTTACGTTTACTCCATTCAATCGCATGTCTGGAAAAGAAGTGTATGGGAGTTTGAGAGGAAAAAATGACTGATAGCATCGAGCAAACAAATATAACATTTCTCTCTTCCCCCCACCCCCGTTTAAATTGGAGTTTATTTTGGACTTCCTGGTACAGAAACCAAAGCCCTCTGCGATTTAATTGAAGATGGCAATTAGGCTGGTGTAAATATCTTTAATTAAAGTTTGTTCCATGTAATTACTCGTAAGGAGATCTGCCCAAAACGTGTTTTTACGACTTCATTAGTGGAAACTCCTAGCTCTCCCATTTCTCTCCCACTTCTTTCTTTCCCTCTCCCTCAACCCCCTCTCTTTCTCTTTCTCTCTTGATTATTTTCGGTTCAACCCCTCACAACAAGGATGAATCAAAGTGAATGCCAGGCTGGATGTCATTTCACCCATGATTAAACCATCGATTTTAAAACATGGTTCAATATTGCCAACCAGTCACCAATATCACGTCATTACTATTTTAGACTATTATTATTATTATTATTATTATTATTATTATTATTATTATCATTATTAATATATAAATATAGGCCTATTTGTTTCATTTCTTCCTTCTTGGGCAAAAAAAAAAATAATTGCTACTTTGCGCTATATTTTACAGAGTTTTTACATTAAACCTCATTACTGAATATTGGATTACACCACTTCTGCTCTGAACGGCTCATTTTAGGGTACACGTAAATATTTAATTCCTTACAAAACAGTTATATTACCGGTTGTTCTCTATGGTTGTGAAACTTGGACTCTCACTTTGAGAGAGGAATAGAGATTAAGGGTGTTTGAGAATAAGATGCTTAGGAAAATATTTGGGGCTAAGAGGGATGAATTTTCAGGAGAATGGAGAAAGTTACACAACACAGAACTGCACGCATTGTATTCTTCACCTGACATAATTAGGAATATTAAATCCAGACGTTTGAGATGGGCAGGGCATGTAACACGTATGGGCGAATCCAGAAATGCATATAGAGTGTTAGTTGGGAGACCGGAGGGAAAAAGACCTTTAGGGAGGTCGAGACGTAGGTGGGATTTGAGGGAGGTGGGATATGATGATAGAGAATGGATTAATCTTGCTCAGAATAGTGACCAATGGCGGGCTTATGTGAGGGCGGCAATGAACCTCCGGGTTCTTTGAAAGTAAGTAAGTAAATATTATTATTATTATTATTATTATTATTATTATTATTATTATTATTATCATTATTACAATTCTTCCAACATGACGCTAATGCCCAGGGGCAGGTATTTATGGAGATTAATTTTATTTGAGTTTTTTAATATTGGTGTCGGCGGAGATTGTTGGAGATTGATTTCTACTCTTGGCGGAAAGTAATGAAAATTTTGGAAAATACAATTATTTTCGAATTGGAGTAGTCTATTAACTCAGTATAAAAAATATTAATTTCCAAATAATTAACATTAAAGGTTCGTTGGATTCTGGTAAAGGTGCGGTGTGGCCGATAGACAGTATTTGTTGGATTGAGACTGTATTTAACACACATTCATTAAAAACGAAAAAAGCTTGCAGCCCTCAAATTAACACTCAAATTATAAGTGAAATGTTGAATTCTCCGTCTTTTGAGTTCACTAATGTAATCAAGAACACCTGGAATACTACGTAATATAGCCCACTTGGATATATATATATATATATATATATATATATATATATATATATATAGGTAAATTACTAAACGCTAGAGGAATTGTACCTAAACATTTGTAAATTGTCGTAAAAAAAACACAAAATTAAGCAGCAAGTTCAGGAAGAAACTGTGATAGCAATAATAAAATTATCCGTTGCAATGTAAGGAACCACTTATATGGTTTACATAAATTTATATAGTCATTTTTGATTTGCATTATTCTTCACCTAACATAATTAGAAATTATTTCCTTTCATAAATAACATTTTCTTATATTTGAGGGGTTCGGGAGTAAAACATGATAAGTGACGTTTTAGTGTTTTGAAGGTATTAGGTAGGTAAACATTTATACATGCAACAGTTTCTATAGTTACCAGAAAACCTGTATATTTCTGCCATCTGTTGAGATGTTGGAAAACTATCTACTGCATTAGACACAGAATGTAAGATACCATATTATACATTACATATCTCATTTTGATATATGGATCATATGAGGAGGCAAAGAGGAAGGCTGAAAATAAAAAAGATTGGAGAAAACTGGGTTTGCAGTGAAAGATCTGTCCTTGGGCATAACACAGCAAGAATGAATGAATGCTACCTCATTTTTTGACCAAAATGTCAGTTACCATGTTTTACGCCCGAGCCCCTCATGTATAAATATAGGTCTATTTGTTTAATTTCTTCCTTCTTGTGCAAAAAAAAAAAAAAAAAACACTGTAAATTATTCTGCGTCCTAGGGGAAAAATATACGTATGTTTGTGTCAGATGTTATAAATAAATAGTGATAAAGAAAAACAAATTATATCACTTAATAATAATAATTAATTTAATGTTCAATAATTGAATAAATTAAGAATACATCTGAGCCGTTCAGAGCAGAAGTGGTGTAAGTAAAAATGGGTAATGAGGGTTAAAGTAAACATTGTGCAAAATACAGCGCGAAGTAACAATTAATATTGAATTTATTTAAACTATTATTAGTCAGTGGATAGCACGGACATACTAATTGCTACTTTGCGCTGTATTTTACAGTTTGTTTACATTAAACATCATTACCCAATATTGACTTACACCACTTCTGCTGTCCACACCTGTGGAGTAACGGTTAGAGCGTCTGGCCGCGAAACCAGGTGGCCCGGGTTCGGGGCAAGTTACCTGGTTGAGGTTTTTTTCCGGGGTTTTCCCCTCAACCCAATACGGGCAAATGCTGGGTAACTTTCGGTGCTTGACCCCGGGCTCATTTCACCGGCATTATCATCTTAATTTCATTCGATCGCTAAATAACCTAGATGTTGATAAAGCGTCGTAAAATAACCCAATAAAATAAAAATAAAACCACTTCTGACATGAATGGCTCATTTTAGAGTATACGTAAATATTTAATTTCTTATCTTTCTCAAATCTCTTTCCAGATTAATTGGCTCCCAAATGTGAAGTCAATAGTATGACCTGAGAGTGCAGAGGGCAACAGGATTGATCATAATGATCTGAATAAAACTGGAAGCAGAGAAAACTGAAATAGTCCAAGGAGACCAGTCCCCGCATGAATTCAGTAGAAATAAACAAATAAACACATTTTTTGTCGGTACTTATATTAGGGGTAGCTGACGGAGCTATCAATATTTCAGGCATTGCAGAACTGAGAGACAATCAGTTAACTTGTGGGTGGGTGGTAACTTGTAGTACCATTACTTGGTGGAGTACGCATCCGAAGTGGCAATTAATGCTCTTGAAAGTAAACAGAACAGCAAAAATGCAAAAATTAGAGGAAGTGAGGAAGGACGGAGAACGCTATATATTGCGCAAAAACAAGGAAGAAATGAGGTCGTGAAATGACATGACAGCAGCTGGTTGTGAAGTTTTCACCAGCGTTTGTTATATATATTTTTTGTGTGTCTTAATTAAACAATAAATTATGTAATGACATATAATTCTGTAGCTGAATTGATGGAGAAATTCACTTTCAAAGAGCACATAATAAATTTAATTTCCTGAAGATGAAGTTGAAAAAGGCACACTGTTAACCAAGCAGATAGAGCATTCAGCTCTCAGCGCTAAACAAGATGAATAAATATCCAGTGAGTCAAACTTAGACTTATGATGGACAAGTATAGTATGTACTAGATCTCCCAGTAGTTATTCTCTTTTACCCTACCACCACTCTACAAACCTGTCATAACTATCTGTGAGTTTACCTTCAAGAATGGATAAAAATAAACATATTAATAGACAACATTTATAAATATAGTAAAAATTATGGTTTATTTAACGACGCTTGTAACTGCAGAGGTTATATCAGCGTCGCCTGTGTGCCGGAATTTTGTCCCGCAGGACTTCTTCTACATGCCTGTAAATCTACTGACATGAGCCTGTCGCATTTAAGCACACTTAAATGACACCTGGGTCGGGATCGAACCCGCAATCTCGAGCATAGAAAGCTAGCGCTATACCGACTGCGCTACCCAAGGAAACTAAATGTAGTACCTGTGAATAAAAAATATATATACAAGCAACTATTTCGCAGCTAATGTTTTATTTGCAAATTATAAAATGGACGAAATCATTGATATCACTGCCATTGATAGAGGAAATGACAGAGCAATTATCATCGATCCCACCATGCGCTTTGAAACTGCAGTTGAACAACCTGTAGCAGTACATGAAGAAAAGAAGACCATATATGACCCTACAATTCAATACTTTAGGGATTATTATCATATACAAGGACAGATTGAAGTATTTGGCCTATTGTTCGGAGCAAGGGGAACAATTCCAAAATTCTCAGTTGAATTTTTAAGTCTTTTGGAATTACTTAAAACATTTTGGAAATTATTGCTATAGACGTAATGAAATATTCTGTTGAGATTTTACGTAATCACCTGTAGACCTACATTTCTTTATGCTCGACCATGCCGAAATGTAGTAATTATACACCTGGTAGCAGACCTTTAATGCATGTCATTAAAGTACACCTACTCATTAAAGGTCAGGTCTTTCAGCCAATGACGACTCAGGTTACAACTGTTCAGCCAATGACAGGTCAGCTTTCTATCGTTATAAAACCGCAAGTATCGATTATTCTCGGATGTGCAATCGAAAGAGAATTAGCGAAATGTCACGGAGGCTGGAAATCCAATACTGTCGCAGAAGGTTGTGTTCTGTTACTATAATAATTAGCGTTAATTGTAAATAATATTCAAATAAATTCAATTTGTCATCTCGTTTTTCAATGTCTAATTTAATTTGAATGTTATCTCTGTAGGTTCTTATGGAAAAAATCAATACTTTCGCGTCTGCGCACATCTCACAACATACGGGACATTGGTCAAGGTCAGATACAACGAAAATTAATAATATCAAGTTAGAAATATGGTCGAGCATAAAAAGTCGTATGAAACTCGCCTATAATGGTAATTAAGGAGCTCGTATGAAAACTATGAAACTCGCTTGCGCTCGTTTCATAAATATCCATACTCGCTTCTTAATTACCTTCATTATAGGCTCGTTGCATAATGTACTATTATATTCTATCTGATTACTAATAATTATTGAATAAAAGTACTTTCCCAAAGGTAGCTTCCATTTGAAAATAATAATCATAAATTCTGATAACACAAATGTTTATGTTTATTTGTTTAGTATGCTGTATCTTTTGGCAACCGTTACTGAAGGGCAACTACCCTTGCAGGATTTATATATATACGTAGATAAAGAATTGTGAATGAGATATAAGATATAGCCTACTGTATATGAACAAAAAATCAAGCGAATTTTCTGTCAGAGTATAAAGTTGGAAAAAATCGTGTTATGATGTGATTGATGATCACCTTTAAGATTA
Organism: Periplaneta americana; assembly: GCF_040183065.1. Taxonomy (NCBI): domain Eukaryota; kingdom Metazoa; phylum Arthropoda; class Insecta; order Blattodea; family Blattidae; genus Periplaneta; species Periplaneta americana. The sequence goes on along the minus strand of NC_091127.1, from coordinate 29,043,390 downwards.
TATCTATATTATAAGTTCGAGGTCTATGAAAGTAGCTAAATGAAAACGTAATCTTCATATTTTCTACATAAAGATAATGTCGGTGTATACCACTGGATTTGACCAATAAACTGACTTTGGCCACAGAAAGATGCCCTGATCATGCGGTCCAGACAGTGAAAGAACGTAATTAAAACGCAGAACAAAAATAAGTTAATGAGCACACTTAGTATCTTGGAATCAAACTCGGATCTGCTGGATTATATTCTGTTAAAACTACCACATTAGCTACAGTGAAAAAAAAAACAAAGAAATTCAATTACCTTTAGCCACTGATCAGCTGGTATTGTAAACTCAGGAATACAGTTCATGGTGTAGACAAACTTACCTGAAAAGAGAAGAAAAATTGATTAGTCAAAGCTTGTGTTTACTACGAAAACTGTCACTGTGCTTGTTGGGTCGGGTCTGGTGACTGTACTGTCGCTAATACGAGTATTTAAACGCTATTATCTACAGGAAAAATCTGGAAGGTGGTACCAACTTGTCAGTTGAGAACGCATTTCCCTGCCGAAAGAGATGGAGACATTGATATCACCCGGAAGGGGGCGTTAACCTTTTTTTTTGTTCATCACCAAATGCAGCACCTTCCGGTCTCATAGACAGGCTCATGTCGGTGACCATATTGCCCCACATTCCCTCAACACAACCAATCCCAAATTATCAGACACAAAGACCTAGCTGTGGCTCAGTTAATTAATGGTTTCTCGCAAAATTGGCAAAGGGTTCGGTTCCGGAAAAATCCTGTGAAATTTGTGCTCGATGAAGTAAGTGGGTGTAGGACAGAATTTCTCTGAATACTTTCTTTTTTTTTAGTTGCTTATTTAACGGCGCTGTATCAACTACTATATTATTTAGCGTTGATGGAATTGGTGATAATTTATTTATTTATTTTGTGTGAAAATCTCAATTTAGGTCAAAAGCGAACTTGAATGGTTTTTTATCTCACTGCTTCAGTTCCTCTATTACGGCATTATACCTGTGTATTTCTTATCTCAGCTAACGCAATCTAGCCAAATACCTTATTATAATAATACCGGACAGCTACCAGTTCTGCGCGCGAACGACGCTGGTGCTGCTACCTAGGCGGCCGGTGTGGTGATACTCGCGAAACAAGCTGTAATCAACTGCAATCTATATTGTGCTGGGCTAGTTAATAGTTTTATTAATTAGTGCTGTGTTAAAATGTCAGGGTGTATATGTGCTGTTTATAATTGCTACAATTACAGCATTACAAATTGCTCCAAATCGTACTTTCGATTTCCGAGGGATCATAAAACGTGAGTCAACAAAATTCTTTAGTAGGCCTAATTCCTTCGTCGAAAAACACAAATTAGCTTTTTTTATTTAAACCTAATAAATGAATAGAAGTTAATATGTATTGGAAATTTTAAGGTTTTATCAAATTAAGTTTTATTGTTGTCCACATGCCTTTACTAATTATTACAAGCATCAGATTACTACCAATTTTATCTTTGCAGTTGTCAGCAATGGGTATATAAAGCATTATTTTAAATTCATTCTTAATGTCAGAATTAATTTTGTCTCACTAAACCAAAGAAAAAATATGTAACAATTAATTACGGAAAGTAATATGAAGCATGCAATATTTCTCATAATACGCAGTTTTGATATAGGATAATAATTTTACATTAAATATTATTCAACATTTCTTAAGTGTTTTATAGTAACTCACATTTTAAACAATAGTCCGAATCCCGCTATGTTAATATTTGTATTTGTGGACGTAACTCCACACCGCTCCGCTAGATGTCAGGTCCGCGATATTTCGCACTCACGTCAATGCTGCTAGTATACAGCTGTCCGGTATTGTTATAGTACGGTATTTGATCTAGCCAAACTAGAAACTTAAAATTGTCAAAGCTTCATTTCTCACACTACTTTATTAAACCGTGTCGGACTGTAAAGAAAACAACTATTCCAATGTACATATTTTATATGTTGTAAAATATTATCATCATCGACCCTACAATACGCTTTGAACAGTCCAAAGCACAACCTATGGATGTTGATAAAAAGAAAAAAGAAATATGCGACTCAACAATACCTTACTTCCGTAACAAATACAACGTCCAGAGTACCATAGTGACAGGTCTGCTGCTGGGGTCCCGAGGAACAGTCCCTAAACTTTTTGTGACTTGGAAAGGCAAAGATATTAAAGACGAAATTGTCCAAAACATAATTAAATACTCAATTGCCATTTTAAAAAATCACCTATATGGTAAACACTCCACATAATTCTTTTTCTTATATATTTGTGATTGAAAATCTGTATTTTTATCTTAAATTTTCATCTATATATACTAGTATTTTTTTTTCATGTGCCCATTCATGTACAGCCATTATTGTAAATTGTGTGTTATTCTGTGTCTATAGGCAAGCCTTGGAAGGTCAGACAGTGAAAATAAAAAAATTGTGCAATTTTAATTTTCCCACCATTTTTTTCTATTGTTCTATTACAATTATAGCATATAGCCTATTAACCTGTTGTATCCTATAGGATACTTTGTCAATTTAAGGGTTAAGTGCTGAAGACTCCAATAAAATTTTTAATTTTGCGAGTCTAGAAAATGTTCACCAAAGAAAGCATTGCAGACTATTTACCTTGGGTTACAACGAACATTTTTCATTAACTGATAAAAAGCTTAATTTCCATGTATTCGTCTTGAGAATTGTAAGGAACACGTAACTCAGGTTTCTCCGCTTTCGGGTTGTCATGGGAACTGGAACATATCAGACTCTGTCACGGTCCGGGTGCCGCGACGACCCGATCTGATATCTTTGTGATGTGTGGTTGCAATACGTTAGGAAAGAAGCCTCTCTCTATCTGCACGTTACGAAATGTTTTGACAACCTACGTAACAGGTAGGGCAATACATTATTCGTACTGCAAAACCCATTCAGAATCGATAAAATTGCAGTACTGCTTTACTGAAGAAATAGTGAAGTGAAAATGGTAGGACCAAAAGACACGAAAATAAAATAGTGTGTGGCCTCTACACGTCGCTGAAGTGAAATGCAAGCTGTAAAAGCTTAGTAATATTTTTAAATTTTCGTGAGAATCACCAGTTAGTTCCTCTAAGATTGATTGTGGACAAAGAGGTCGTTGGTGATTGTTATACAGTCTTCTATTTGTCTTGCCATTTCCGCCTATAATAACAAATATCCATCCATCCATCAATCAATCCATCCATCCATCCATCCATCCATCCATCCATCCATCCATCCATCCATCCATCCATCCATCCATCCATCCATCCATCCATCCATCCATCCATCCATCCATCCATCCATCCATCCATCCATCCATCCATCCATCCATCCATCCATCCATCCATCCATCCATCCATCCATCCATCCATCCATCCATCCATCTATCTATCTATCTATCTATCTATCTATCTATCTATCTATCTATCTATCTATCTATCTATCTATCTATCTATTTTGCTAATAATTGTAACATAAAATATAATCAAAACAGAAAAAACTTTAGCTCACCCCTGAAGGAGTAGAACTCGCGCTCAGGGGCGGATTCCTGAATTGAAATTAAGAAGTATATAATACAATTTGTCTTATGTCTACTACGCAAAAAGAATATATAAATTTAAATTTACAATTTTTCATTATTTATAAAATTCATATATAACTTTTTTTAATTTAATACTAAAACTACTTAAAATTGACAAGATTAGGGTATTTAAATATAAATTTGTTATATATTCTTGGGCCTAAATTACTACTATGATTAAATACTGTAGCACTGTTGCATTTTGGTTCAAACAATCTTAAGGAATTCATACCTTTTGTTTCATAACTATGAGAATACAATTCAAAGTTATTTCAATTTTTATGTATGAATTTTATTAATACAATATAATAAATCTGTTTTATTTTAGGAACATTGAAGTCTAAACCCCCATTATATTTACATGACGTCACTCTTGTATTTCTATTTTATAAATGGTCGAACATAATACAATCATATGACAGTAAAGATCAGACTCTCTGCAATACACTCGAAAAAACCTCACGGAAATAACTAAAATAGATTACGAACTGTGGCCGATTTTGTGCAATCGTGCATGAAGGTACACGTGTACTTAAAATCGCTACAGAACTAGCCTAGAGAACAGCGTACACGCGTACTGCAAAACCGGCCTCAGGGGATAAATAGAGAATGGAGCGAAATGGACCACATGAAATACAAAGTTCATCTTACACTTATGTTTCCATGGTACCACGAGTGACGGCATAGTAAACCTTACGTCATGTAAAAACGTTACAATTTTTTTCCATTTTAGCTCGAATATATACGTTTCACGTAAAACTATTTTGTGCGAGATCGTGCGTATTTGCTTGTTTTCAGTAGAGAACCAATACGCGGTAAGTGTGAAATACCACATTCAGTATTCCCAACGTAACACACATAACAATTTCCCTCTTCTTACCGCTTAAGCGCCACATTCATTTTACTGCTTTAGGCTTTTAACATATTATTTTTAGAGACGTTTAACATAGTAATAATTATAAATTTGAAACTTACCACTGCAGTTTCACCTAAATTGCAATGTTAATTATTGTTTTTAAATATTTGCAAAAATTAAGTAAAGTCTACTACTCCACGAAACTTATCGCATTCCTGATACAAGTAACATTAAGGAAGCCGTGAAAAAATCAACAAGATTCCAGATGCCGATGTTATTACTGCAATATGTTTTATAAATAATATTTTTAAAATATTAAAATGAAAAATAAATCATTATATAACCTTACCGTTTGTTTTAAGTTCGCATTTATAGACTGGGGGGAAAAAAAAAGACAGACATATATCACGGCCTGCTGGAGTAAAGTAAACACAGAAACATTTTATAGCAACAATGTTGAAGAAAGATATTTTGGTTTTCCGAAGTTGCCGTGATTAAACAGAAACCAACATGGAGATTTCATTGCAACTAATTAGAAAATCGTCTTTCAGGTATGTAATAAACGATCTTCGCACAAAATAATGTACGATACACGAGCGGTATGTTTGTTTTCATGTTCTCGGAAATTAAAAAAGCTCACTACGTTTCGCTTTTTCAATCTTTTCCTCGAACATGAAAACGTCAACATACCGCTCTTGTAACGTATATTACTACTTCGGCATTGCAATATTTTCTCTGTTCTAATGAGGAAACAGAATTAGGCCTATAACTAGATGAAGTGTAGTTCGATCTGCAATCTAAACATCTTACAGCGCTCTTTGCATGTAATGCCTGGCGTTACGTAAGACTCGTTTCAAGTTGTCCCGCTGTGCGAAACAATGGGAAGAGCAGCCTGAGATAAAGCAAAGAGTATAAATAACGCAGGAGGCTTTGTCTGATATATTATAACAAATTTGTACTGCAACCACATTGATAAAAATATCAGATATTATCTTCATTAGACACTACTGCACATTAAAACGAATGATTATCTACTAATTTAGGATAACATATCTGCAATTATGAGTTTGCAGAGCTCATAACTGCGTTGTAAAAAGTATTTTCATGTTCTTCGTAATATTTATTGTTACTCAGTAACAACATCTCGTAGTATGTTTGTCATTTGTCTCTAAATTACTGTTTCCAAGCAACAAAACACAAACTTTTATGTCTAGAACATTTATGTTTCCGATAACCTTAGCCCACCTCTCATTTGAATGCGAATGCGATATTTTGACTGCTTCAAATTCCATTATCGTGTTTCATCGTATCGTATCATAACAAAATGAGTAAGCAGCTGACAGACAAGTTTATTTAATAATCGATTGTTGGCATTCTTCCTGTCAGTATTTCATCGGTCATTAGTCGAATTACCAGGGCCGGATTTAGGTACAGTGCCGCCCCTAAACTGTACTCAAATTTTCCGACCCCCCAACTCTCACAAACAGTTTATGAGCAACTATTATACAGGTCATGTTTAGTTTAAATTAGTTATAGTATTTATTTATGGTACTTGTGCGGTATTGCGCGAGTGGAAAGATTTAAGCACGAAGCGTGAGCCGAGTGCTTAAATTACACGAGCGCAATGAAGATCACGATCACAGGTACCATACGTATAGTCCCGTCGCTCTAATTTCCGCGTTGTAGGTCGGCTACATTTAAACGTGTGCGTCTTGTGATTCGCTTATGAAGACGTTATTCATTTCTTAAGGCTCAATAAATACTTAATATAGTCGCCCGCCATTTTGGCTCTTTCGTTGGCTTTCGCAGAAAGCACACGAAGACGTTATTTGCCGCTCAATTATTTCCTGAATTACAGTGCGTTTGATTTATTATCATAGGAGCTACGACATGATAATGTTTAACGGTGTGGCAGATAGATTCCTCGTATGGTAGCTCGGGAACGAAAGAACAAAAATGGCGAACGATACTACCTACTAACTTTGTAGAGCCTTCACTTCCTAAGACGTAAGCAAAGGGGCGGAGTCACGCCGGAAATAATAGCGTCGCGACTATAATTTAATCCTTGAACATAACAAAATATTCTGTTTTATAAAAGAAAATATGCTCAAAATAAGTCCTCATATAATCAGATATCATGGCATGGATTTTAGAATTGATACACGTGCTAAGTAGATCATAATGTAGGAGGCCATGAATAGTATCTAAGGCGTTGGATAAATAACAAATTGTAATTAATTATACAATTTTAATATTTTCCTCATTTTAAACATGTATTTTCATCTTTTTGAATTTTCAGGGATTATTTATAAGTGTTCACTGAACTATTGTCATTAAAATAATTTCACATTTTACTTCTGTAAACTTAAGAGGAATATTATGACGTGATTAATCATCGTGTCTGTTTGGCTCAGTTGATTAAGGCGTATTGTTATTAAATTATTAAATCCTATAAACTCAACTTCGCAGGTTCAAGTCGCCTCGCATCCCAAAAGGTAAATTATTACAAAATTAAAAAAGCATTGATGATGGCATCAAAATCGATCTGACGAAGCACATCAGACTGTATGCAAAGAAATATAATTCAAACTTATTCATTGTAGTTGTTGTTTAGTCAACTGTCCGAAGACAAGTTTCAACCTCATAAGTAACACGAATAAGGCATCACTCATGAGGCAAATAGGCCAGGAGATAATGGGTTAGGGTGGCCAGTTCCTTTTCCCCTCCAATGTATACATCGCCGAATAGCTACATATTACACTAATCAGACTTCAGATGCATACAAACAATTGTTCTTCCTGTGACTATATCGTCAAGTGAGACGTACTGCCTGATAATAGATGTACAGTAGTGGCAAAAAAAACTGGACCGACCCTTGTAGCTGATTTCAGAGCCTTGTTCACTCTAGAGCACGATAAACTGGTAACTAAGATTTTCGTGGTTCGAATCCTGCCTGGGAAGAAAGCTTTTTTCTGTTCCTTATTCAAATTTATTCCCAATACTTTTCGATTGCAGCGATATTTTACTACTTAATTAACTTATTATTCCCGGAACATGAATTTTACCAGCTTATTTTCTAATGGCTTTCGAAATGGGCTACGTCAGCAGTCGAAACTACAACAATTTCAATAGATTACTCGCTATTTTGTGAATGCGGGCGTGGTATGCGCAGTGGCTCATTTCGGGGACTGATTATTCCGTCGGTCCGGTTTTATTGCCATTACTGTACATATCAGTCAGAACCTCAATCAGAGGTTACTTGTTTATTGTTGAAACAAAATTTATTTTTGAAAGGTAAACTGTGGTTTATTTTTAAGCATTATTATTACGAGTATTAAATTTCTTACTACGATAAAATAATAAACACACATCCAATTTGATTTTCAACAATGCATTCTTGTTTATTCAAGCAGTTACATTTTAGCAGTTCCATAGTGTAATAACGTGATACCGGCATGACAATATATAGTCGCGACGCTGTTATTCCCGGTGTGACTCCTCCTCTTTGCTTACGTCTTAGAAAGTGAAAGCTCTATAAAGTCTAGGTAGGTAGTATCGCTCGCCATTTTTGTTCTTACGTTGCCGAGCTACCATACGAGGAATCTATTTTCCACACCGTTAAACATTATCATGTCGTAGCTCCTATGATAATAAATCAAACGCACTGTAATTCAGCAAATAATTGAGCGGCAAATAACGTCCTCGTGTGCTTTCTGCGAACGCCAACGAAAGAGCCAAAATGGCGGGCGATTATATTAAGTATTTATCGAGCCTTAAGAAATGAATAACGTCTTCCTCAGCGAAACACAAGACGCACACGTTTAAATGTAGCCGACCTGCAACGTGAATGGCTGCCGGAAATTAGAGCGACAGGACTATAACTATGCAGCTGCACACTTTCCTTTTACTCTCGCCACGACCACGACAGTGCGATACGGTAACACTATCCGACTTCCACAAGGTGCTCAAGAACAAACTTCAGAAAAGATTTACCAACAAGTGTTTTAACACAAATTTCACTGTAAAATTAAAATGAAAAAAGAAAGAAAGAAAGAGAAAGAGAGAGAAGCAGAGGAGTGAGATGCGACTCCTTTAACTGTCTAGTAGGCAAGTTTCCGATTGTGCCGCCTTCTGGCGGAGTTTTCTGGAAGCTTTTGAGAGCATTTTTTATGGCTCCTTTGCTGTGTCTATTCACATGTTATCTTTAAACATTTATTGCCCTTTTATCAGGGCTGAGTCGTTAATGAGTGCAGGTAAGTGCCGACCATTAGAACCCTTTCCCTCGTCTCCAGCGGGACACAATATTTATTGGCAGTAACTCAACATTACGAACAGCTACAAACCAAACGACGTAATTCGGTTGTGGGCAAATTGATTAACAGACGACAATTGCTCAGAATTTATTCTCCTCCATATTCATCTTCTGCTTCTTGGTATTGTATTAATTTTTTCTCTCCTTTATACATACACTAGTGGCTTGTGCAGCAAATGCTGAAAACTAAGTTCATTAGAAGTTCAAATTAAAATATTTCAAAATTATTTCCATTGAAAAATACCAGACATTTTGGAAGTTATCTGCTTCCATAATAATGAAACATATCCCTCTGAATGGTTTTCTTTGTGCTAATATTTTTTATTGAACCTATACATCTTCAGTTCTTGAGTTTCATTAAATATATGGAAAAGACCTATACCACTTGATTAATAACTATACAAATATTTCATTTTTAATAACAATATTATCTTACTTAAGTTTTGTGTAGACTACTACTGGGTGTTCAGTTCAAAGTGTGTTTTGGCTCGCTGTATGCCGTCATGTGGCTAGTCGATGAGCCTAGAGAATTCAATCTTCCTACACTTCCGCAGAGGCGTATTACTTATATGCCAGAGAAGTTGCCTAGAAAGTACGGCGTTCATTCTGAAGAGTACTTACCGATACGTACGGTAACGCCGGTAGTGGCAGGAATGTGAACTGTTTCGAAACATGTATTGAGGTGAGTTTTTTTCTTACTGTCGAGATATGGGGAGAGGGTTAAGATGATTACTTACGTATTTGTTAACATTAATTTCGACGGTCAACATGGACACGGAGAATTTGATTTGTATTGTGGAATGTTGCCGTACGCAACCGATGGTAACAAATACCCTGCGTACGACTTGCCCGCGCAAAACACAGTTCGAAAGAGGTTATGGTAGCACACAGACCGTACAGGCCGCCATCTGTTGCTACGACGTTCAAGTTATACCGTACACGTTCTCAAGTTCAGATTGAACGCCTTGATTAATAGGCAACCTCTCTGACATAAAAGCTGAAACTCGCTTCAAATCGCTGACTCATCAGCAGTGACGTCATGACACACTTTGAAATGAACACGCAGTATATAGCCGTCACTCAGTAAATATTATAGAAATGAACATCTAACTTCAGATATTCTCTACGCCTACTTATATAATCCCAAAGCTTTCACTTTCATATCATCAATAAAGCATCAATCTGTATAATAAGTTACAAATACTCACATCATGGCATTCACTACAATAATATTTCATTTTTAATGGTAATAATGTCATGAAACATTCTTAAGTTTTGTAGTTTTTAATATCCAATACACAGACAGCTGTACTCAGAAAATTACACACCAGAGAATCTGACCTGTAAATTTTTTTTAGTAAATCTTGAAGTTTTTAATAATCAATATTACAGAAACATTCTGAAAAAGTTACACAAATGAAGATCGACATATTGATATTATGATGTCAGAGAATCTGAGACATCTGAACTCTAAATATGTCGTAGCCTTCGTGTGATATTGTTTATTGTAGTGTGTTTGTGTTTTGTTTTATTCTCTAAAAGCCATTATTTCTGAAAACTGACGACAGATGGATTTTGGAAAACAGGATAATGATGTAGGAAAACTGAAATTTCACTGAAAACTACTATTTTTCTGAAAAGTTTTGGGTTCCAAGCTTCAAAATGACGGGTCATTTATTAAAATCCGTTCAGCCGTTTACCCGTAATTTCCATTACCAGTTCAAATTATACATATACTAGTGGCTTGTGCAACAAATGCTGCAAACTAAGTTCATTAGACGTTCAAATAAACATTTTTCAGATTTATTTTCAATGAAGAATACCAGACATTCGGAAAGTTATTTGCTTCCATAACAATGAAAGATACACTCTCTCTCTCTCTCTCTCTCTCTCTCTCTCTCGATCGAGCCAATACTGAAGAGAACCATGCATATAAATATCTACACCATACCGCCATTAAATATATGAAAAAGACCCAACCCCACTCGATTAATAATTATAAAAATATTTGACTTTTAATAATATTATTATCTTACGTAAGTTTTATAGCTTTCAGTAACATATACTATATATACTACATAGCCGCCACTCAGTAAAATATGGAAATCAAAATCTAATTTAAGTTATTCTCTACATCTACTTATATAACCCCAAAACGTTTCAATTTCATATAATCAATATAGCATTAATATGTATAATTAATGAAAAATAGTCACATCATGGCATTAACTACAATAATATTTCATTTCTAATGGTAATAATGTCATCAAACCAACTCAAGTTTTGTAGTTTTTAATATCCAATACACAGCTGTACCCAGAAAATTACACACCACAGAATCGAACCTGTAAATTATTTTTAGTAAGTTAAGTTTTTAATAACTAATTCAATTTGAGCTCTAAATATGTCAGCATATTTAGACATATGCTTCGTGTAATATTGTTTACTGTAGTATGTGTTTTGTTTTATTCTGAAATGCAACACGGCCGACTTTATGCTCGCTTCGCTTCTCCTTTACAAAAAAGCGAATGGAATATCAACTCGGCAGCAAATGCTATTAGCTAGTTCTCAAAACTGACGACAGATGGATTTTGGAAAAAAGGAAAATTATGGTTAAAAATTGACATTTCACTGAAAGCTACAATTTTTCCGAAAAACTTTGAGTTCCAAGCTTCGAACTGAGAGGTCATTTATTAAAAAATCCGTCCAGCCGTTTTCCCGTAATTTCCATTACCAGTTAAAATTATATATATAGATAAGATATACAAAATATTAACATAATTGTATAAATCTATCGTCTAAGTCCAGAACTGGCGGCTGTTCGTTATAAATTCACTTTCAGCTGTCAAAACTTCCATGTGACAGCCAAGTGTGTGGTTCTCACTGTGTAATCTATGTACAAAAATAACTAAATGATAAGTTAGCGTACGTTACTACAACCTGAGTGAACGCAACCGTAAAATAGAGGTTCAGTTACCAAGACGACAAAGAACGGATCCTTGCCGCTATAATTAGTTAAGCATTCATATGTCATTATGAAACCTTGCTCCTGTATCGGGGGAGGGGGAGGAAGAGAAATAGAATTCAGCTGTGTTCCCACTGCTTGCGTAGGTTACCATTCTTACGTCACTGGTCCAAGCATGCTTGTAATAAGGCCCAGTCATAGCTCAGTAAGCTGATGATATCTTTACCAGAAAGGAGTTCGACACCGGACATGAGACTCACTCACTCACTCACTCACTCACTCACTCACTCACTCACTCACTCACTCCTGCTGCCTTTCTCTTCTGAATTAATTTAAAGATCATATAATTACCTCTTCGTTCGTTCGTTCGTTCGTTCGTCCATTCATTCAAGTATGCTTTCCCTCATCAACTGATTTATTTATACATTTACTTCCATACTGGCTTGAATTTTTCAATGCATAAATTTATTCACTCATTTGTTCATGTAGGCCTATTAGTTAATACATACTTACTTAGTGGCTTTTAAGGAACCCGGAGGTTCATTGCCGCCCTCACGTAAGCCCGCCATTGGTCCCTATCCTGAGCAAGATTAATCCATTCTCTATCATCATATCCCACCTCCCTCAAATCCATTTTAATATTATCTTACGATCTACGTCTCTGCCTCCCTAAAGGTCTTTTTTCCCTCCGGCCTCCCAACTAACACTCTATATGCATTTCTGGATTCGCCCATACGTGCTACATGCCCTGCCCATCTCAAACGTCTGCATTTAATGTTCCTAATGATGTCAGGTGAAGAATACAATGCGTGCAGTTCTGTGTTGTGTAACTTTCTTCATTCTCCTGTAACTTCATCCCTCTTAGCCCCATATATTTTCCTAAGCACCTTATTCTCAAACACCCTTAACCTATGTTCCTCTCTCAAAGTGAGAGTCCAAGTTTCACGACCATAAAGAACAACCGGTAATATAACTGTTTTATAAATTCTAATTTTCAGATTTTTTGACAGCAGTTTAGTTAATACATACATTCATTAATTATTCATTCATGCAGTAATAGATTAATTTAGACCTAATAATTAACGTATTCGTCCATTAATCAATCTACTAGTTCATTCCACCAACAATTTCTCTTTCGGAAAAATCTGATGATTTGTAGTTGACAAAAGAACTGGGAATGCAGATTTTCTTCAAGTATTTCGGTTTCCCTTGCTGCATTTAAATGCTACATAACCTCATTGTTCCTCAATAACCTCTGTAATGGATGAAGAACTGCAAATAAAAGACTGCAATGAGACATAAATCAAAGCTTCACCTCGATTTCCAAACTTTACACTCGTGCCAAAAAAGAATCTTTACGAACTTGTACCATAAATAATTGTTAGGCATTTCCTTCAAAGAAGGACAAACAACCTTTGTCCAGAATGAAGATTATACCAACTCGTTTATATGACTCATTCCATTTTCGGCCAATGAAGTGTAATGAAATTTTGAATTCCAACCATTCACAATTATACCTCGCGATAATTTCTGCAGCTCGATTTATCACTATCAATTTATCGCATGGTCGTTCTTTTGTTTAGTCAGTGTCGCCAACTGTTTCCACGTAAATCGATGTACTAAATAAAGTTCGAAATCCTACTTCCACATCTACATCTTCATCTTCTAATTCCATGTCCATTGTATCTAAAGAAAATGACACTCCTTCATAACAATTGTTCATTTAATTAACGTATTAATCAGGTTATTTGTAATTATACTATGAAATGTTTAACTTAAATTATGATTTCAGTAGATAATGAAAACGTATTTCTGTTATAATAACAAGAGATAAGCGCAGTACACGTAATTAACATTTTTAAACCTATATTTCGCTTTTCTCAATTGACATTACTGAATGACATTCAATTTCTTTATTGCAGTAATCGTTATTCATCTATTTCAACTTCATAATGTCTGAATAGGTTAAGTATTCATAAATATACAATTATTAACATTTTTGTGAGCGAATTTTAGGAATACATTATTTACATTTTTATTTTATTCACTAAATAGTCCTAATAAATATCACTCGAGGTCTGAGATTTCGCTCGTTGATTTATCAGCAAATTTCAGACCTCTTGTGACATTATTATAGATAAATCAACCAGTAAAAATAACTATATTTGGGGGAGGGGGCTCTTAGCCATGTATGTAACAACAAATGAACTGAACGTTAATTTTTTTTTTCTTAAACGTCCTTTAAAACCTATGGATATTCAAAAACGATAAAACAATGTATAATATTTACGAGTGAAATCAATGTAATTGTAGAAAAAATGTCTTGCAGATTTCCTTTCCACAGTAGATCTCTAAGGATTTTAAACACCGGTCCATTCTGGAGAGAAGCCATTAATTTAATGAATAACAATCGGACTTGGTAAGTGAAATGATCCGCTATAACAATATTAGAAAGAGAACATGCTCTAATTTTTACGTGCATACGTGGCATTCTCCACATGATTTATTTCTGTTCTCGATCTGTTGTAATAACTATGAACGCAGTTTAACTTTTATGAAGAATTAATTACTTTCAAAGTGTTTTTGTGCTGCTTTTTTATTCCTGAGAACTGTACAGTTATATTTTTACCTGGATGGGAGTGTTATGCAGTCTATGAACATTTCACTTTCATTTGTACGTAATTAGCTTGTCTTCCACTTCATTAGGTCCGCTTCCCTGTCAGCTCTTCGTTGGATCGAGAAAGTTTGTTGGGAGGGGTAGAGTTCATAATTGCTTTTTCCCCCGAATCTAAGTTTGCTCATATTTCAGTGAGAAACAACAATTATCATTATAATGATGATGATGATAATAATAATAATAATAATAATAATAATAATAATAATACTTACTTACAAATGGCTTTTAAGGAACCCGGAGGTTCATTGCCGCCCTCACATAAGCCCGCCATCGGTAACTATCCTGTGCAAGATTAATCCAGTCTCTATCGTCATATCCCACCTCTCTCAAACCCATTAATAATAATAATAATAATAATAATAATAATAATAATAATAATAATAATAATAATTTCTTATGTCTTGCACACGAAATCTAAATCTAAATTTAAACAACAACGATAACGAATAGCGAAATAACGAAAGGTAGTAATAGAAATTACCAATAAGTATCTTATTTATGCACAATAAGTGAAAGATGATAAAAAAGGCAAATGCAGTAATAATAATTGCAGGACTAGTAATACTATTGTACAGGTCGTTCGTCAGGGAGTTGTGTCTACACTCCCCCTGCATCGAGCATGGGAAAATTTTTCGTGTTGCGTTGTATGAACAGATAACACAGTCAGAAGGGACATCAAAGTTAGAACATTAGTATACAGCTGACTTCCATTCAATACAGTTCGGTTTATTTCATGGCAATGCAATACATGATACAACAGCGAATCTTCATTTATATTTTGTAATGTAATAATGGATGTTTCAGTTTGATTTCCAGGTATAAGATTTATCAAACATTACTTTATGATTTATTTTTGAAAATTATATTATTTTTGGATAACATTTATTTCTGTTCATTTGCTGTATAAGAGTTTGCTGTCAGTCACATTATTGTCGATGCTTAGCAATTACATTTATACTTAAACAATTGAGTGAGTGAGTGAGTGAGTGAAAAGAATAAGAAGAATGATGAACGAATGAACGAACAAACGAACGAACGAAGAAACGAACGGACGAAGGAACGAAAGAACGAACGAAGGAACGAAGGAATGAACGAACGAACAAACGAAGGAACGAACGAACAAACGAAGGAACGAACGAACAAACGAAGGAACGAACGAGTGAAGGAACGAAGGAACGAACGAATAAAGGAACGAAGGAACGAACAAACAAAGGAACGAACGAAGGAACGAACGAACGAATGAACGAACGAACAAACGAATGAACGAACAAACGAGGGAACGAAGGAACGAACGAACACACGAAGGAAGGAACGAACGAAGGAACTAACGAACGAAGGAACGAACAAACGAAAGAACGAACAAACGAAGGAACGAACGAACGAACAAATGAACGAAGGAACAAATGAACGAACAAACGAAGGAACGAACGAAGGCACGAAGGAACGAATGAGTGAATGAATGAATGAATGAATGAATGAATGAATGAATGAATGAATGAATGAATAAAATGAAATGACAGGATTAGTGAAACGACGGATTATGGAAAGAGGGTCGCACAAATCCACTGACACGGATCTATTGTGCCATCTCAAAATTTTAACTTGAATGACCAGAAAATATTGCTTACAGTGTTCATTTACGTGACACAAACCTACGACACAATATCATCAGCTTTACGTCCCTTCCGACAGAAGCAATAGTAAAGATTTTTGTCGTCTTTGAATACCTATCGTCCTCTCCTGGGCCTCAACTCACAAACCATAATCTAATGACAGACATGGAGAGAATGGATCAGTAAGTGGTCAGTGAATAAGCGAGTAAATGAATGAATGATTTATTCAGGGAGTAAATTACTTATGTATTCAACATTGGAAGAGACTCACATACATTTCATGAAGCTAGTTTCACAGCATGACAAAAAATACTAACGTAATTTCCATTCAGGTCAGACAGTCCAATCTCTCCCTTTTGCAGAACATGGCGGTAGCAATTAATTCAAAAAGGAAAGATATCCCTGCAGAGACTGCTTCCACTATGAATCACATACACACAGCAGTTGCAGGAATGTCACTGCTGTGGGGGAGGGGGGCGTGGGGTGGGGTTCGTACCACCCTGTCCCTGGGCCGCGAGTCAGCCGCTGTTTGTTACGTTATCCCCCTTCTTGATATCCTACCTTCTCTCCCAGGAAAACTTCCTTGGTCATTTTCTTCCCTCCCCCTGGCCTCTCCGCCACCAGCACAACAGTGCGCCTTTCCTTACATCACATTCAGCAATCGGCTGGTAGCCAACCAAAATCCTCGTCCGTCGGACGCCGGTTTAGTAATTACCTCAGCAAACTCGAGCATATTGATCCACTTCTCGGCCATACTCCGTGCGCGCTCAACTTGTTAACATACCTACTCCTCGAAGTATCTATTCCATGCTTTTCATCTAAACTACAGCAGAAAACCTACCCAAAAGCCATGTTAGCTGCTACAAACCGGAAAGTATAGCTAGAAAATCTGTGTTAAAACCATTTTTGTGCAATGAATTTCATTATTTTATGCCCGGTGTTATAAATACGGTATCTAAAGATTATGGGCCGAATTCATAGTCAACACTTATCGTAAGGAAATACTTAAGCAGTTACTTATAATAATTTCCAATTCATAAATCCCACTGAAGTGAACACTTATTCAAATAAGGTAGCTTGTCAGCTTACTCAAGTGTTTCCTTATATGTATTGTAATCAGCTGATTCGGTATACAATAGATGATGATTATGATTTAATTTAATTTATTGAGTTCTGTAATTAAAATGAAAATGAGTTTCGGCGAGCAAAAGATATATCAGAGATATGGAAAACCCTTTAGAGATGGATAATGATCAACAATTTAAGAGGAGATACCGTATGGACAAGAACACTGTTGTGAATCTTCTTGTGTCTCTCATTTACAGTAAATTCACAATACAACCATGAGGCTTACCGATTTCGCCACTGCTGAAAGTACTGGTTGCTTTGAGATTTTATGATACAGCAGCATTTCAGGTAGATTTAAGTGGCATTTTCTTTAAGTATTCACGTCCCAACAAAGTGTCATTTGCATTTTTGTTTGTATTCTACTCAAGGAATAAGCTGTTAAAATTTGCGTAATTATATCACTTCCACTTGGTTTAGCATAAAAATAACTGAAAAATAAATTAAAATGATTTACTTACAGGAATATTTCCGGGTTTGCATTAAACTCAACTGCAATTTTATTTCATGTCAATTTCTTCTTTTGGAGAGAACAATAATTATCAATTTTTTTTTTTACTTTCGACGATATCTCCATATTTCATAACTAGTTATCTTAGCTTACTTCTTTCTTTTCTGTAAAATGCTTTCTGGACATTTTGTATAATTTTTAGCTCTATAATATTTCCTTCTGTATTTGTGTATGACAATAATGCCGATTTAAAAATTCGAAGGCGCTGGAAAACATTTGAATGTAGGAAAGCGCATATGAAAGAGTAGCGTCTCTGCAATACGATCTGAAATAAATGCTAAGGAAACCCTCTTTACTTAAGTGTTTCCTCATTTTATAAGTGACGACTATGAATTCGACCCTTGGTTAAATCCTAAGTTAAACCTAACTGAGTGTTTAACTCAACGTGCCGAATTAAAGAGTCTCGGGTAAGTTAAACTGTAGTGGAATACAATTTCCTGGACGCTAAATAACCGAGTCGTTGATACAGCGTCGTTAAATAAGCAACTAAAAAATACGATTAGTGTTACTAGGAAAGAAGACGATCGCTGCTGTTATTTCTGTTAAAATGGTTGACGCTCATGGAGAATCTTCATTAAGAAACAACTTCGTTCTTCAATAACAGAGAAAATATCATAAGAAAAAACCTGAAGAGGACCAATAACGCCTAATAATCAAATAGTTTCTTAATGACGGCTACCAACGTTATACTCCCAAACATGTTTTAATCAGACGAGGATTTCACGTTAAGAAAAAAGCATTGAGTATATGGGGCTATTCCATCAAATGACCAATTGCCATAGAAACGCCTACATACTACATAGCTTGTACAATATATTAGGCAAGGCCTATAAAACCAATGCTTTTTTCTTAACGTGGAATCCTCTATAAATCATGCATCACTATTCGCAACTTAACTCCATACAGAATCAGTTGCGTATTTTATAAGTTGTGTAGAATGTTTATGAAACGGAATTTAGTCAAATAATAAAATTATTTTTATGAGTCTAGGAATATTAGGTAATATTATAAGGCCCAATTGTATAAAACTCCCTGACTAAAGATCAATTTTGATCGAAGATCGAAAAGTGAACCGAGTTCAGACACTTCTTCTATTGTATAAAACTTTTCTGCGATCAAATTACCTAGGTTCAAATGCAATCTAAGTTCACGTGAAAAGGACTTGGCAACATCGCATAAACAGGTGAAGTATGTGATGCGCGGGCCATGTTGTACAGGTTTGTTCAGTGTTGCCAATTTAGCCACTTTAACTCTTTTTCGACGATAATTTCTTTTAACTTTTATATTGCTTAAATAGGGATTTAGCGACCTTTTCAGCACCTCATAATGACAAAATTTAATCTTTCTTTGTTGATAATAAGAAATCTGGCGACTTTCTAACTACTTTTTGGCGACTTTCCGCACACTCTGTTGGAGACACTGGTTTGTTTAGTGCGTTGTAAATAATGGCGGACAATAAGAAGAAGATTGACCGTTCTCCAAATTGTTATGTTATGGTGTTTGATACTGCTGAACATAATAAAGCTTTATAAAACGACAATTTTCGTTTAGTAATACAGTTAATTGAACATTTATGAATGTACGTATCATATCCATGAGTTATTAATGGTTGTTATAAACATAATATAATTATAGGTTATGTTATTTGATACTGCTGAACACGATAAAGCCTTATAAAATATAAGAATTTTTATATATCAAGGCAAGAAATTGAAGAAAAAAATATAAATGTATCTACCATATCTATTAATATTAATAATAATGGTTATTCTTTTTGCACAATCTGCCACTCGTATACTTCAAACAGAAAAGAAATAACTCAACTTGGATCATCTAACTTAATCGGAGAAATTTCTTCAGTCAAAGCTGACTTTAATTTAAGACAAATTAATCTCAGATTAGACTTTATACAACACAAAATTCCAAGTTCAGCTAGAACGAGGATCAATTTAACCTCTGATCTAAGATTAAATGGTTTATACAATCGGCCCTTAGAGTGTTTATAAAACAAACCCCAGCATTTCATAGTAATCTCACCAGAAGACTGTCTGACACACACAGTACAATGTGCAGTAGGCTTACAGCAGATTTATGGGCACTTTCGAAATCTTCCATCGTTTTCAGTATACCTACTACCAGAAGAAAAAAGCGCAGCGCAACTAGTAAATGATGCAGAATGTTTTCAAGAATAAAAAAAATAAATCATTTGCATTTCATATAATCTTTAAATTCAAACGCTAAAACACACATATTTTTGCACTTTCTCACCTTTTTGTTGCATTTTGTATCCGAGTTTTTATTTTTCTAAATAAGGTTAGGACTATTAAGCCTAATTCTGAAGGTTAGGGCTGTCTGCTTCAAAAGTCTCAATCTGTTTTAAAACTTAATATTCATTTATATTTCAAAGTGGTGTACTCTATTCCGAAAAATTCTATACTAGACTGTGATATCAATTAGAAATTTACTTTAAATTTTCTTCGTTGGACATTCAAGACGTAGGCCTATACACGCCGACTTTCCGCTTATCAATTGCCGACTTCGACTCAGATGTGCAAGCAATCACGCTATGCTTCATCTCACGTAAGATTGTTCGTAAGTAAACAAAGAGGAGGGGTAAAATCTTCCTCCCACTTGAAAGACTGAAAACAGACCGATGTACATGCACTTGGTGTACAGTCACGAGAAGCAGCTCCATAAATTAAGAATGGCATTTCCATTCCGTGCGGGCAGCAGCGTACGCAAAGAGCAAGGCGCACGGCTTTAGCGTTATGTAGAATAACCGTCATGAGTTCAAATCTCGACTATGGCATGGATATATTACCTAAAGATTATTATTTTTTGGTCCTGCAGAATATATCTGTCATGGTAACAATTAATATTAAAGGAGAAAAATTCGCTCCGGCACCGGGGACCGAACCCGAGTCCTTGGTTCTATGTACTAAGCGCTCTCACCATTGAACTATGCCGAAGTCCAATCCACAGCACCGGATCGTTCCCCACTCCTCCAGTGTTTTTCCCTTTGTGGCCTGACTCCAAGTTGGGCATGTATGTTGACATTTTATATTTCTGCATATTTCTGTACAGATTACTGTACATATTACTGTGGAATCCCGGCCACCAAGTCACTCAACTGAGTGCGCTCCTTGTATAGTGGCAGTTGACTTAATAAAATGTCAACATACATGACAACTTGGAGTCGGGCAACAAAGAGAAAAACACTGAAGGAGGGGGTTCGATCCGGTGCTGTGGATTGGACTTCGGCGTAGCTCAATGGCGAGAGCGCTTGGTACGTAGAACCAAGGACCCGGGTTCGATCCCGGGCGCCGAAGCGAATTTTTCTCCTGTAATATTAATTGTTAAATGGATGTATTATCTCATGTCAAAACGACACCTGTAGTGCAGTCAATAGGGATCTAGCGTAGTGCTGGTCATACGTCAAGAAATACCGCCACATGAAATATTGAAAGCAAAAGGCCAAACCGAAATAAATAAAAAGATAAACAGACAATAAGAAACAAATAAATAAACAAATGAATATATTAATGAATAAATAAATAAGCAAATAAATAAACAGATAAAAATAATTAATTAATCAGTAAACAAATAAATAAGTAGGCCTAAATAAATAAATAAGTAAATAATAAATAAACATAAATAAACAAATTTTAGTTTCAATACCGCCATGGTACACACGACTGTTTAGATATAATTGAAGGGTTCAGAGCCATAGTGGTCCAAGCGCCATTTATTAAAAACAGAGAAAGCAAAGGTTAAAGTTAAGTGAATACCATAGTTTAATGAAGATTGACATATTATTTAGTTTTACGGTCTTACTAATAAAAACTCTATATACAGATATTTAACTGTCCTATACTTATACAATGAGTAGCTCGTTTATAAGTCGTGTGTAAATTCCTTACTAATAATCACTACATACGTCGTGTATAACAGTATAACTGTTACACAGCTACGTCATAGTTTCGTCATTACTTCGTTACGAAAGATAATAGAATATCTGAGGTTCTCTATTGCATCCGGTAGAGCGCTCTAGTGTGGCGTGTTAGTATCGATAGTACAACTGGCTCTAATCGATTACCATACTATATTTTGGTCAAAGAGTACAAGCTAGTATATACAGTCACGAAGCTCAATACATAGTAAATACGCAAACATTAGGTAGTTGCTCACCACTAGGATCGCTAATATCGCCTCATTACAGGCAATGCAAAATAGTACCGGCACAGTCTATTGTTTCTAGCACCCTCAAAACTCAAGCTTCGTGACTGTATATAGTAGACTGTGATATTATTCTAATTATTCTGTGCTCTTTGGTTTGTTCTTCTTTGGTTACTAGGCAACCATCATCATAAAATGACAGTCGATACGAACAGCTGTTAGAGGGGCGGCCATTTTTTCTCTATATACAACGCTTAAACAAGGGGTTTCGTGTATATAACTACTGCAAAGTAATTCCCATTGTATAGTTACAGCCTGTTTATACGTCCATCGCTTCTGCATGGTTTATTAGTAAAGTTTTCTGTCTCAACTCTGCATAAGTCTAGTATAAAAACTATACACTGTTTATTAGTAAGACTGTTAAAGGGTATACTTTATATTACTTGCTATATGTTTCCATTGAATTATGGTGTAATTTCATTTTAACCCTTGTTTTCTACGGTTTTCGTAAATGGCGCTTGGCCCATTATGGTTCTGAACCCTTTAATTGTCTCCAGGTTATGGACTTGGGTTCTAATACCGTGTAAAATATTTATTTATTTATATTTATTATTTATTTATTGGTATATAGTATAATACAATGAATAAACGAAATCTGCATAGCGCACGTCCGATTGTGCAATCTCATGTTCGGGAGTGGTTCTTAAATATGACGATTTTGTACTAGAATACAATAAAACGAAAAACAGTAAAATTACAAACTTTAATAAACAATTAAAAAACAGGAACTACTAAGACAAAAACACAATCAAATCAAGACTAGAATATAAGTTTTAATAAATATGTATAGTAATGGCAAAAAAAAAAAACCGGACCGACCCTTGTAGGTGATTTCAGAGCCTTGTTCACTCCAGAGCACGATAGACTGGTAACTAAGACTTTCGTGGCTCGAATCCTGCCTGGGAGGAAAACTTTTTTTTGTTCCTTATTCAAATTTATTCCCAATACTTTTCGATTGCAGCGATATTTTACTAGGGTAAACGCGGGTGTATCGGATCATTTTTTAAATAATTATAAATAAAAGTGATAGGCCTAATACGCTGTTAATTCTTGTGTCTCTTACTGTCCGCTGAAAGATAATTCCATTAACTTTAAGTCTGACGCAACAGTCTGTCAGAAGTAGTTATTATGTTTTATTTTTCTTCAATTTAATTGGTTGTTACAATTGATCCGAATCATCCTCCAGTGGCGGGTGAATAGGATTGGTATTGCGGGTGAATCGGATTGAAAGAAAAAGCAGTGGAAACTTATTATTCATGCTATAAGATACAAAATTAGAAGCTCAGTAATAGCAAAATCACATTTCTTAGTTTCTCTGTTTTCAAACACATTTTCCACAGATAAACGTCTTTCTTCCCTTAGCTCCCACACACACGCCTCGTGGTACCATTCACCCTTATGTTGGCACTGGATCCATTCTCCTTTCTTCACAGACTTGGGATCAGAATATTTCAACATATACAAAATTGGCAAATGTCATCACTCCCTTCATTGTCTATTTCTACAACCACATCCTCATCCTCCTCCTCCACATCATCATCATCATTATCATCATTATCATCATCATCGTCGTCGTCGTCATCATCACTATCGTTAATCTTAATCATGTCCTCACTTTCTCTTTGCACATTTTGCCTGTTCATTCTGCATCCTTTCTTACTATTTGTCTTCTCGTTTTTTAATTCTTGCTTTTTCTTCATTTGTACTATGTTCTCTGGTGAAGTGAGAAAACAAGCAATTTGTCTGGGGTCTTCCTCGTGCTGAAGTCTACCCATCCGGAATTAAAAAAAAAACAATATTGCCATTTCTATATAAAATAAGCAATTCAAACTACCCCCCATTCACTGATCCGTTTCGCCCGCACATGCACAGAAATACATATTTGCAAATTGGCAGCACTGGCAGCAATAAATGAGAACATCAAGTGAGGTTATAGAACCAAGACAGACTGTTCTTTCCTACTACATAACTTTTTGCATAAGTTTTAATAATGTGTATTCAAAAAATTGTTTAATCCAGAGCTAAAAAATAACAAAATGGCAAATTCAGAGCATCTACGTACCTCAAACTTATAAAAAGTAGTCTATTTATCACCAGCAGGTCGTACACACGCCAACTTCTTATGGTCATCGAACTCAAATACTAGCATTCTTTGACTTCAGTGGATGGTATCAGCAAGAACTCACTAGCGCACTCTAGGACCAGCAATTTATATTAACTGATCCGATTCGTCCTCCAATCCGATTCACCCGCGTTTACCCTACTTAATTAACTTATTATTCCCGGAACAGGAATTTTACCAGTTTCCTTCCCAGGCAGGAAACCACGAATGTCTTAGTTACCAGTCTATCGTGCTCTGGAGTGAACAAGGCTCTGAAATCAGCTACAAGGGTCGGTCCGGTTTTTTTGCCACTAATGTTCATTAATATTAAGAAAAAAGCAAAAAGAAAATATATGACATGAATGCTAACCAATTTGCTGATTTTATACTTCAATATAGGCTATTACAATTAAAATTTCGTAGGTCTAGATTTATTATCAATATGGAGCTCTATAACATTGGCCCTTAACTCTGGGTGTGATTTAGTCTAGCAGGTGTGTAAAATTTAGGTTCAGTTAAACGACATATAAAATTTCTTCTGGTAGAAGGAATATGCGGTTCTTCTTTACAATTTTTACGATTTTTATGATAATATTTTAATAATGTGTATTTATATATATGGAAAATATTAAAACCCGAACAGTAATATGAATCCTCCACGTACATATTTATTGTGTAAAATGGAAGATTTAATATTGAGACAATTCAAATGTTTACGCTAAAAAGACAAAAAAAAAACAGAAATAAATTGAGATAATGTATATATAAACCAAAAAGAATGGATGCAAAAAAATAACAGTGGCAATATCTATATTTTATTATATTCCCGTTACTTTTAAAAGTCGAATATAAAATCAACTCAAAGAAAGAGACAAAAGAAAGAAACCGAAGTAATTATCAGAGGGAAAAATGGGATAAAGAGATAAACAGAGAGAGAAGAAAATAAAGGAAAACGTAGAGAAAGAAATTGAGGAAACACAGAAAAATGTGAATAAAGAGAAGAAAAAGACAGAAAGATATCGAAGAGAGGAAAAAATTAGAAGATGAAAGAGTAAGAAATAAAGATAGACAAAGGATGGCGAAAAAAGGATTACAGTATAGAAAAAGAAAAGAAAACGAAATAAGAATCCAAAGAGAAAATTCATTTACATAGTACCCCCACAGTCTAGTATATACATTCACGAAGTTCAATACGTAGTAAATATGCATCCATAGATAGTTGCTAACCACTAGGATCGCTACTATCTCCTCATCACACAATGCGAAATAGTACTGCACAGTCTATTGTTCCTAGTACCCTCATAAACTCAAGCTTCGTGACTGCATATACTAGACTGTGATACCCTATTGAAAATCTTAAAATTATATTGGGAGACTCGAAGCCCTGTCTTCTCAGTAGTACATCGTCGAATTATTTCGGCTAGCCCAAACTTAAAATAATGTACACTCTTCATATTACAAGTGAATTCAGTATTAATTTATTTCATTTTATATTATAGGCCTATATGAATTACAAATGAGAACTTAAGAGTCTCCATGACAACTGCGAATACGTTACATATGGCAACTGTGAACGGAGCAAAACCCAGCGTGCACCCAAGTCAACTTTGTTTATCTGTGACGATAAATAATGCAATATCCCGCTGTGCGCTCACGCGATGTTCAATTATTTTATGAAACATTTTCTCAGACTAATTAGTAATTTTTAGAAAACATATACTACCATTATGACCACAATGACAATAGCTTATAATACTGTGAGATGTAAATAAATTGCATTAAAATATTACAGTAACAACTCATTAAAAAAACATAAAGCTGCTTTCAATGTTTAATATGATTACCAACGTTACAAAAATTAAAATTTACAAATACTTCTTCTTCGCTTGAAGGGAGAGAATCTCAGTAGAATAAATGCTTCTTCTACAAAATTTTGTTTTTATGGCATGGGTCTCTTTTTCACTGAGCCCCACAATTTTTTTTTAATATTTAAGGGGTTAGGTACAGTTTACAGCGGTAAAATTTTGGAAATATTCAACATTTTTTTCTTCCATTATTGTATCTTGTACAGTAATGAAAATTAGTATGTGTAAAACACTGTCCTTTTGCTATGTGAAAAAAATATTTTTACGAATTAAAAAAAAATATTTACATTTTTTTTTTTCAAAATTCAGTTCACTGTGCAGTAATGAAGATTTTTCCCACATAACTCAAAAACTATAAAACATTACGTGATCAAATTTTTTGTGTGTATTTGTGCATGTTATATCTACAATATGATACAAGATCACTTCTCTACCTTTGATAGATTGTCTGATAAAAATAAATTAATTTAAAAAATGGTCAAATATCAGTATTTTTTTAACACAAAAAATATTATTTATTATGGAATGTAGTTGAAAGAGCATGATATTGTAAACATGAGTTTCAGCAATAAAATAAAAGAGAGAGAACATGAAAATGTTAACAAGTTTATGAGTTATGAGGAAAACGCTTCATCACTGCACAGTAAACCGCCATCATTTTGAAAAAAAATATACATATATAAATAACTTTTTTTAAATCGTAAAAATATTTTTTTCTATATAGCAGAAGGACAGTGTTTTACATATACCAATTTTCATTATTGTAAAAGATACAGTAATGGAGGAAAAAAATGTTGAATATTTCCAAACATTTTACTGCTGTAAGCTGTGTCTAACCCCTTAAATAAAGTACTCTCAAAAATGTTAATTTTTAGCAATACAAAGAACGCTTCACGCTCACAAAATTTCTGTACATGTCAGTTTCATCTGCTACTACAACAAAAGAAATGCATTCCTTTGTCAATGATATATAGATGGCCTTGACTGTACTATTAGTTCATTATCAACATGCTCTCTGAACAGATGGGACAATTTCAAAGAGCCATAATAGAAAGAATTATCATAATTTTACATGTTATTCTAAAATACGACCATAACCTCAATTTTACCTCTGACTGAGGTTCTGGCTGCATGTATATCTATTGTCAGGCAGTGCATCTCACTTGACGATATATGTTAGATGAAGAACAATTGTTTGTATGCATCTGAAGTCGCAATAATGAAATATATTACTAGTCAGCGATGTACTTATGCAATAGAAGTCGAAAGAAACTGGGCACTTTACCCCATTATCTCCTGGCTTAGTTGCCTTATGAGTGATGCCTTATTGATGTCACTTATGAGGTTCAACCCGTCTTCGGGCAGTTGACTACTGATGAATTGTATATAGGCCTACTGTAAATTGAAAGGTAGTCTGCATAGCTCAATTGATGAATTGTATATGCTTTAAATTGAATAGTAATCTGTATAGCTCTATTGATAAATTGTTTGTGTTTGTAATTTGAAGTAGTTTGCATGATTTGTATTATCAATTTCTGTATATCACAACTGGTTGAATTGTTTATGCCTTAAATTTAATTAACTTACTTGTTTTGTATTATACATATAGCTCAACTGATGAATGATCGTTTGCGTTTGTAAATTTAATAATCTGATTGGCTATGTATTGTATACTTTTAGTAGAGCCATCGATGTAGCTCAGTCGGCAGACTCGCTGGGCTGCTGATCCGGAGCTGCGTTCGGGCTTGGGTTGGATCCCCCTTTGGTCTTTGGTTTCTTCCGAGGTTTTCCACAGCCGTGGGACTGAAGCCGGATGGTGTATGGCGAGTCCTTGGCATCAACCCCTTTGATTAGATTACCCCCCTTTGATTTGATTACCTGGTTGGGTTTTTCCGAGGTTTCTCCAAACCAAAAGGCAAATGCCGGGTAATATTTTGGCGAATCCTCGGACCTCACCTCATCTCACTACATCTCGCCAAAATATTGTAAAAAATTGCACAAAATTGTAAAAATTGTAGAAAATTACTAAATTGTAAAACTATAAAAATTTGTAAAAATTGTAATTGTAATATTGTAAAAGTTTGACTTGTTCAGCATCTTAAAGCTTCATTGCTCATGTAAGATGTATGGAATAAAATGAATGAATGAATGAATGAATGAATAACAACAACAATCCCATTTCAGCGCTAAACTTGCACCGTAACTACCGCATGCACTAAGACCGACAATTATCGGAAATTTATTTGTTTAAATTGTTGTTAAGTATCACAAACACAAAGGCAGATTTCAGCTCATTATCTGTAGAGAGTGGAACAGGTTGTGTTCAATGAAGCAAGCGATGTCTATCTCGCTATAAAACAGGGAGGACTGGAAGACTAGCGACTCCAGGGGCTCGAATCTCGGACTTCTAGACGTACAGACACGCCATCGCGTGACTACCCGGTTTCTGAAATATGACTTTGGCGTGACCAAAATGTCAACAAGTCATCAATATGGCTCCCGTGCGTAACTTTCAAGTTCTTCAACGTCACATCCCATCTTCCACAACAATGAATTGGCGCGAGCATCACGCCACGGCCCCGGGAGCGGCTAAAACACGAAGCTTGCACGCATGCAACGTTTTGCATTCCTTCAAGAGCCCCGCGAATACCTCCATCTTTAGCAAAGATGGCCAACTACGTGACAAGCAAACACAACAATCCCACTTGAGGAATTCCACTCCATTTTTTAGCTAGTTATATTTTTATTTAATATTTATTCATATTGCGAGTAACTTAGTTTAATTTAAGTCATTATATTATATTTATTTTAATTTGTAGTGTTTAAATATATATTACTCGTATGTAGGCTACGTATATAATTCCGTATTTACTCGTAAATGTCATCCTTATACAATTAGCCACCATTGATTGATTATAACCACATAACTATATCAAAGTTTCTTCACTGAATGTCCAACATGAAACCTTGATTTTCGGAAATTTTCAGAAAAATAAAAGTGGGTTTCGTAGGCCAGTAACAAATGAACTCGAACTGTCTACGTCAAGTATGACCCTTATCACCTACCCTGTTCAACATCTGCTTGAAGGATTTGGTGAAGAACTGTTTTCAGAACATGGGAGGGATGATAGTAGGGAGAAGAAGAATAAAGTGCTTAAGATTTGCTGATTTATTAGCAGAAGAGGAGATGATACAAAGAGATATGCTACTGGAGCTAAATGACAGCTCTAAGCAGTATGCAATGAAGATAAATGCAAACAAAACAAATACCATGGCCATTGGAAGAAAAATAAAGAAAATAAATTTGCGAATTCTAAATGAGGCAGTAGAGGAAGTGGACAGCTTCAAATACTTGGATGTACTATAACCAGTAACATGAGCTGCTGCCAAGAAGTCAAAAGGAGGATTACAGTGGTAAAAGAAGCTTTTAATAGAAAAAAGGAGCATTTTGTGAGTGACTCTGGAAAAAGAACTAAGAAAGAGACTAGTGAAGTGCTTTGTGTGGAGTGTGGCATTGTGTGGGGGCAGAAATGTGAACATTACGACTAGAAGCATTTCCAATGTAGATATGTGAAATGGGCAGCCAGAATAAGAAATGAAGCTGTGTTGGAAAGAGTGAGTGAAAAATGTATGATACTGAAACTGATCAGGAAGAGAAAATGAATTTGTTGGGTCACTGACTGAGAAGAAATTGAATACTGAAGGATGCACTAGAAGGAATGGTGAACGAGAGAAGAGTTCGGGGCAAAAGAAGATAACAGATGATAGACGACATTAAGATATATGGACATATGCGGAGACGAAGAGAAATGCGGAAAATAGGAAAGACTGAATAAAGCTGGATTTGCAGTGAAAGACCTGCCCTTGGGCAGAACAGAATGAATGAATGAATGAATGAATGAATGAATGAATGAATGAATGAATGAATGGTGTTATTAATATTCAAAATAAGATATAGGTGTATATTATTTCAGTTTACATAAAACTTTTTGTGGATAAATTCAGTGTATTATGTAGCATTTTAGTGTGTCAAATCTGTGTACATAGAACATCAGTGGATCGACATAGTGTACGTTGAACTTTAGTGTGTGAGTGTGTGTGTGTGTGTGTGTGTGTGTGTGTGTGTATCCAATGCCCACCCACTTCACTTGCGTGATTGGGTTTCCTCATGCTGAGGATAGATGGGAGAACTGTGACCTATTTTCTAGTTGTACACCACTTCGGCGGGTTACGCTGTACATGATGTGCATCTGTGAAGAGTTATGTCGTGTACTAGGGTGAGTGTATGTGTAAGTATAGTGTCGGGAATGAGTGATGATGATGATGATGATGAGGAAGAGAGAAGAGGAAACCCGGTGCCGGCACGTAGCCTACTCCTGTGTAATAGCACCAAGGGGGCCCCCCAGGCTTAACGTCCCCATCCGACAGACGAATCACTATCAACAGTGACAAATGCCTTCCCTTCATATGCACTGCGGAGAGATTTGGGATCTAACCCAGGCATATTGGTGCACAATCTAGTGATTAGAATTTGTGCACCGCCATCTCTCCTAGTTCCGAGGTAGAAATTTTATATTAAAATTCCCGGGCCGGCTAGTCTGGAGGCAGACCCGCTACCACAGAGCTAACTCGGCGGACATCGCTGAAGTTTAGAGGATTGTTTGTATTGGGTTATTTCACGACGTTGTATCAACATCCAGGTTATTTAGCGTCTGAATGAGATGAAGGTGAGAATACCGGTGAAATGAGTCCGGGGTCCAGCACCGAAAGTTACCCAGCATTTGCTCGTATTGGGATGAGGGAAAACCCCGGAAAAAACCTCAACCAGGTAACTTGCCCAGACCGGGATTCGAACCCGGGCCACCTGGTTTCGCGGCCAGACGCGCTGACTGTTACTCCACGGGTGTGGACAGACTTTAATGGATGCAGAAACTCTGTACATTAATAATTTAGTGTACATATTACTTTCTTGTCTCAATTCATGTTGGTCTATACAGCACTTAAGCGTTCACAGATTGTTATTGATTTTCTATAATAGTTTAGTTATTATTAAGTATTTTTTTTAATTCGTATACCCATAATACATAGGTTTAGTTAAGTTCCTTAGTATGTTTACAACGTAAAAATTGCTACAATGTTTTCAACTAAAATTCTAATACACCTTTAGGTGAAAAAGAGTTCTCAATATTCGATACACAATACTATTATTCAAAATCGTTCTGAATATATATTTTTTTATTTTAGTAGGTTATTTTACCACGCTTTATCAACATCTTAGGTTATTTAGCGTCTGAATGAGATGAAGGTGATAATGCCGGTGAAATGAGTCCAGGGTCCAACACCGAAAGTTACCCAGCATTTGCTCATATTGTGTTGAGGGAAAACCCCGGAAAAAACCTCAATCAAGTGGCTTGCTCCGACCGGGAATCGAACCCGGGCCACCTGGTTTCGCTGCCAGACGAGCTAACCGTTACTCCACAGGTGTGGATGTTCTGAATATCAATTTTGGTTTGAAGGATAGGCTAAATAAAGATTCACCTCTACTATTAGGCAACGCAACACCAGAACCCACCCTTACTAGCAACATTCCTACAAGTTGAGTATAACCGGAGTATTCACCTGTGAAGCAAGATACAAAATTGGCCTCCACAGAAATCTGTCTTTCTCTTCTCCTCCCCCTGCTCCCTCCACGTCAGTTTTATGATTCCCCCACGGCCCCCACCCCCTCTTGCTTTTATTGAACGCGGAGAAATGCTTTATATCTTCCTCTGTTGATTAACTCTAGCGCTGGATGGTTTTATACAGGACTGCAGGTTTTGCGACACAATGATAACAGAAGGTAGAAGGGTCCATAAAAAATACGAGACCTGTTCCATTTTAATGGGGAGTCTTCAAGTTATATAATGACCGGTACAAATTATGGATACGAAATTGGAAGTTGTTTTACAAGTTTTCATTCCACAAATATACTGTGGTAGTAAAACAATAAAATATGGAAATGAATTCACCAGTTCGTACAAAAGTTTCATCTATCTTCTAATTTTCCGAATGAAATTTTTTTGTCTTATTCTTCCTAATGATATATACGAGCTCCAGAGCTTTTTTGGTACGTTGTTGTGATGATAAAATGATTACGACTTTATCGCCTAGAAGGAATGATAGATGATGGAAGTTATATAGAGCAAGTGTAGCTTAGGCTTCATCCATTGCTGTGAAATAAAAAACAACCATAGCGCCCTAGAGACCGACTCTATCTTCATCTTCAGGAGAATATATACTAGAAAGCATATCTATTTATTTCGTGGTGCATTTTTTTCTCCGTAGCATATGAAAGGTTCCATCAGTAGTTGATTTACAAATCGGTTATTTCACCACGTTGCATAACTGCGAGGTACTTTGCGTATTATGGAATACCATTTTTGTTTTTGTTAAGCATTGAAACATTAATGACACAAAGTTAATGATTAATTGATTAGTGAATATGGGTGCTATTCATAAACATTTCGCAGCACGCGCTACGAGCATACTAAGCTAGCCCCGGCTATCCACTGGTTACTAGTACAGAATTCAAATCATATCCTATATCTAACACTGGTTCATGAATACGAAAAACGCTGATAATCCACCGAAAGCCCTTGCTAAAAATGTCTATGAATACGGCCCTATATGATTTGTTTCACTTCTCTTTAATTGCTTTTCTTATCATCAATTGAATAATAGTAATATGCGTTACAAGAGCGGTATGTTGATGTTTTCATGTTCGAGGAAAATATTGAAAAAGCGAAACGTAGTTGAGCTTTTTTAATTTCCGAGAACATGAAAACAAACATACCGCTCGTGTATCGTATATTATTTTGTGCGAAGATTGTTTATTACATACCTGAAAGAGGAATTTCTAATTATTTGCAATGAAATCTCCATCTTGGTTTCTGTTCAATGAAGGCAACTTTTAAAAACTAAAATATCTATCTCCAACATTGTTGCAATAAAATGTTTTCTGTGTTTACTATATTCCAGCAGGCCGTGATATACGTCTGTCTTTTTTTCCCCCATTCTATAAATGCGAACTTAAAACAAACGGTAAGGTTATGTAATGATTTATTTTTCATTTTAATATTTTAACAATATTATTTATATAACCTATTGCAGTAATAACATCGGCATCTGGAATCTTGTTGATTTTTTCACGGCTTCCTTAATGTTACTTGCATTACAAATGCAGTAACTTTTGTGGTGTTGTAGAGTTTACTTAATTTTTGCAAATATTTAAAAACAATAATTAACAGTGCAATTTAGGTGAAATTGCAGTGGTAAGTTTCCAATTTATAATTTATTACTATGTTAAACGTCTCTAAAAATAATATGTTAAAAGCCTAAAGCAGTAAAATGAATATGGCGCTTAAGCGGTAAGAAGAGGGGAATTGTTATGTGTGTTACGTTGGGAATACTGAATGTGGTATTTCACACTTACCGCGTATTGGTTTTGTGCGGAAAGCAAGCAAATACGCACGATCTCGCACAAATTAATTTTATGTTACTTAAGTAACGACCAATATAGAAAATGTACATTTGTTGGGTAATATAGAATACGAGAATAATATGGAATACAACAATTTTTACTTGGTAATGTTGGCTTTCATTTAAAAACAGTTACCAAAAATATCTTAAATAGTCAGAAAAGCCTGATAGGCCTACTATAAACGAATACTAAAAAAACCCACACACACACACACACACACACACACACACACACACAAGGTGGACGGACATAATCTAATCCAAACCAAATGCAGTGGTTTAATGTCAACATAGTCAACGTTCGTTTCCGTTAATCCGGAATCTGACAACAGGAGTATTTCTGTATATGTAGAACAGGCCTGCACAAACGGCGCTCAGTGGGCGCGGCCGCTTCTTCGGAGCGGGAGAGCCGTCTAACAGCTCGCCGGAAAGGTACGTCGAAGTGACGTACGCTTGCTATAGGTAGAGGATAGTCCACGCAGCTATCTGGTGTAGTGTGTATTATCAGTAGCTATTTCACTTTGCTTATCTATGGCTATATAATGAAGCAATCTAAAAGACGGAAAAGTGATTATCAGGCAAATTCTTTCAATATTGCATGGGAAAGTGCTTATTTTTTCACAGCAGCTAGAGTCAATATTCAGTGCCTTATCTGTCACAAAAGTTTGAAAGAAAGAGGAAAACATAGGGTAAACTAGGGTCTGTTGGACAGTCGGGCATGTTGGACACTCCGTACTTTAACGTGTTACCACGCCACTTGTGGGCACCACATTCAGCTAGAAGTCAATGACGGAAGTAGCCCCACTCGTGGCTACTTCCGTCATTGAATTCTAGCTGAATGTGGTGCCCACAAGTGGCGTGGTAACACGTTAAAGTACGGAGTGTCCAACATGCCCGACTGTCCAACAGACCCTAATTTACCCTAATATAATGAGTCATTACTAGTCCACACATACAGATACGATAGTTTTGTTGATGAAGATCGCAGTAAAAAGTTTCAGGAGTTGAAAGTTGCATTATTACATGAGGTAGGGCACGTTAGAATTTATTAATCTTCACAATTTAAATATCTCTCTCAGGGAAAAGGCCAGCTCATTGTTGATATGTTGAATACATTACGGGATTTCAGTCGTCAACTTACACTTTTCGTAAGTCAGTTTCGGGAAGGTAATATGCTCGTGATGAAGCCACGTTAAACGATTATGTGCAAATATTAATTGAAATTAAAAATGAATTTAATTCTATGTTCCACTATCTTGTCTTAATCGGAAAGAAGTTTAAAATTAACATAAATTCCTTCAACACCAGTTCAAACATTGTCATACAATTTACAGGTCGGTCTGGTTTGCGCAGTTGGTATGGCGCTGGTCTTCTATGCGCGAGGTTGTGGGTTCGATTCCGGACCAGATTGATGGCATTTAAGTGTGCTTAAATGCGATAGACTCATGTCACTAGATTTAGTGTATGTAAATTTTTTCCTTTTCTCTCAATATTCGCACAAACATTTTGTTTATACTCTTGTATGTTTTTTATGAGTCGTTGGTACAACGATCAATTTCTCGTTGAAATATCTATTTGAATGTTAGCTCTTTTTTCTTTTGTTTTATAATAAAAATTTAGATGATTATGTAGTGTAAAAATTACTTTTGTGCGAGAACGTGCGTATTTGCTTGGTTTCCGCACAAAACCAATCCGCGGTAAGTCTAAAATTCCACATTCAGTATTCCCAACCTAACACACACAACAATTTCCCTCTTCTTACCGCTTAAGCGCGACATTCATTTTACTGCTTTAGGCTTTTAACATATTATTTTTAGAGACGTTCATTATAGTAATAATTATAAATTGGAAACTTACCACTGCAATTTCACCTAAATTGCACTGTTAATTATTGTTTTTAAATATTTGCAAAAATTAAGTAAACTCTACAACTCCACTAAAGTTATTGCATTCGTGATGCAAGTAACATTAAGGAAGCCGTAAAAAATCAACAAGATTCCAGATGCCGATGTTATTACTGCAATATGTTATATAAATAATAATGTTAAAATATTAAAATGAAAAATAAATCATTACATAACCTTACCGTTTGTTTAAGTTCGCATTTATGGACTAGGGGGGAAAAAAAGACAGACGTATATCACGGCCTGCTGGAGTATAGTACACACAGAAAACATTTTACATCAACAATGTTGAAGAAATATATTTTGGTGTTCCGAAGTTGCCGTCATTGAACAGACACCAAGATGGAGATTTCATTGCAACTAATTAGAAATTCCTCTTTCAGTTATGTAATAACCGATCTTTGCACAAAATAATGTACGATACACGAGCGGTATGTTTTCTTTCAATTCTCGGACATTAAAAAAGCTCAACAACGTTTCGCTTTTTCAAACTTCTCCTCGAACATGAAAACTTCAACATACCGCTCTTGTAACGCATATTGCTATTATCAATAATTATTACTTTTCAAATATCTATGAAACTACGCGCTAAATTGAAAAACTGTTTTTAAAACATTGTTTACTTTTTGAACGAGTAATGACAATAAAAAATAAAAACTATAGGTTTCCCTTAAAAGTTATTGTTCTTCAAATGACCTTGGAATAATGCAAATTTTCTTTCCTCCTTAAATTCAATGAAGTTTTATTTGAAAAATTTCTTTCTAAAACGCTGTTTATATATTTTTTAAGATCTTTCGCATTATAAACTTAAATGACCCACTTGGTATAAATAAATTTGATAAATAAATTAACGTAGCCTAAATAAATATGATAAATAAATAAGTTACATCAATCATACATAAAACGAATCAATAAACATAAAATATAAATTAGAGTTTCAGGAAGCCAAATTTGACAAAAAATTTTCATAACCCTGCATTTGGGAAGTCTTGCCATTTATTACAGGCCGTGTTTCTGTGGTTCTTGAGTCTACTGTCATCACTGTGGCACATGAATATTAAACGGGGATTTCTGCCCGGTATTTAATATTGATGAATTTCCTCTTCATGGTTATGAATATTCAGGATAGTGGAATTAAGAATTCTTTATATCATACAACTTTTAATTATATATTCTGAAAATTCGATTCAGGTGTTTCACTCCACTTCCACGGAGCACCTTGAGCGAAATTATTCAGCTTCATTGGCTTTCTCAATCTAGTCCCGGGTTCAAATTATGAAGAACAAAATAATGCAAAACTGGGACAGTTCTCTAGATATTCTCTTATACACTCACTTTATTACATTGAAATACCATTCAAAAGGAAATAAATTTTATTAATGTCCGAAAGGTTGATACACGTGTCACCATAGGCTAATTTTAAAATAAACAAGAAAATGCAGTCTACTTATAGATGAAGGAAGAAATATCTGCGTTTATGTAGATTATAATGTTTAGTGACTTATCACACTTTTAAATCGAATTTGGGCCATTTATGTGAATTGTTAATGTTTAAAAGTTACGAGTAAATGCGAGAAATTGAAAAAGACTACAGTAGGCCTATATATAAAATTTTCATTACCAATACAACTGAATATGGCTGATCCTTAAAATTTTCCTGATCCAAGTAAATTAAAAAAATGTCTTATTATTACACTGTCTTTATAGACCAGCCTTGTAACACAAAAAATAGGTTTTAAACTATACTTGCAAACTATTTTTACTCTTTCTAGTTTCGGAGATATTCTGAACTTTTACCTCGAAAAAAAAAAAAAAAAAGCAAAAAAGGGCAGAATTGTATGAAACTTTATTGTATGAAATAACTAAAAAAAATAACCCCTGAAATTAATGACATTTTTTACGGTTCACTCTTTATAGATTATACAAATTCTGTTGTACAAATCGAATATTTAAGCCCCAATTTCAGTATTCATCTTCTTTATTTTTAGTCAGTTATTTAAGGACGCTGTATCAACTACTAGATTATTTGAAGGGTTCAGAACCATAGTAGGCCAAGCGCCATTTACCAAACCCGTAGAAAACAAGGGTTAAAATGAAGTTATCACCATAATTCAATGGAAACATATGGCAAGTAATATAAAGTATACACATTAAAACTAAATGATATGTCAATCTTCATTAAACTATGGTATTCACTTAACTCTAACCCTTGTTTACTCCGTTTCAAATAAATGGCGCTTGGCCCAATATGGTTCTAAACCCTTCATTTCGCGTCGATGGAATTTGGTAATAGCGAGGTGATATTTGACGAGATGAGGCCTAGAATTCGCCATGAGATTATCCGACATTCTCCTTATTGTTTGGTAATACTTCGAAAAAACCCAATCAGGTAATTAACCCAAGCGTTCTTCCTAATATATAATCAAATATTTGAATCATCTGTGCCCTTTTAAAGGTCACGAGTTTGTCATATGTTAATAATACGTTATTTGTGCAACAATGCTTAACTACTAAAAGTCTTATGGATTTACACGCACATTTTTTCTATACTACATCAGATTTGAAAAGAGTTGGAATTATTCAAGAATCCTGGAACACAATTTTTGAACTGTTAAATTCTTCTGACCTTCGAGATTCCAGCGCAATAAAATCATACACCACTGAAACATTTTACCGTAATAAAAAACAACGAACACAAATCCGTTGCGCGACAGCCCATGAAGAGTCAAAGCCTAACGGATTCATTCATTCATTCATTCATTCATTCATTCATTCATTCATTCATTCATTTATTTTATTCCATAGACCTTACATGAGCAATGAAACTTTAAAATGTGGAACAAGTCAAAATTTTACAATAATACAATTACAATTTTTACAAATTTTTATAATTTTACAGTTTAGTAATTTTCTACAATTTTTACAATTTTGTGCAATTTTTTACAATATTTTACAATATTTTGGCGAGATGTAGTGAGATGAGGTGAGGTCCGAGGATTCGCCAAAATATTACCAGGCATTTGCCTTTTGGTTGGGGAAAACCTCGGAAAAACTCAACCAGGTAATCAAATCAAAGGGGGGTAATCTAATCAAAGGGGGTTGATGCCAAGGACTCGCCATAAACCATCCAGCTTCAGTCCCATGGCTTTGGAAAACCTCGGAAGAAACCAAAGACCAAAGGGGGATCCAACCGAAGCCCGAACGTACCTACGGATCAGCAGCCCAGCGAGTCTGCCGACTGAGCTACATCGATGGCTCTACTAAAAGTATACATGACTTTCCACACACCTCAGCAGAGGTGAACGATCACCCAACCAATAGGGGAGCAACGTGTGGCTAGTACGATGACCATTCCAGCCGGCTTGCTAAATAGAGTTACACTACTCATTGTAACTCTTCAAATTCATTACTATTCAGGATGTGCACAGGTCCCATACACTGGCTGAAATTTCATGAGGAAACTTCTTTCCGTAATTTTCGTCGAAGACATGACGTCCTAGACCACGCAGATACGGCGACTAATTAATAGAAAACGCATCTGGAAATACTTCTAATACACTACAAATGTATGGTCATTTCAACTTTATTGTGAAAATTGCGTATAAACCATTTAAAAGTGTTGAAGTGACAGAGAAATAGTTTCTAGCAGCAGGGGCAAGCTGCGGGATATTGGACAGCGGCGATATGAAGACGTAAGGCAAGGATTAAATATTGACAACTGCATTACTACCATTCAAAATATAGGAACAATTAGGAAGACAACTAGTCACGAAATCAAGGCACGCGACTATTGGAAGTAGCTCAAAAATACCACCAAGAGAACGAGAAAGACCAGAACACTATAAAATGCGACACAATGACCAATTTTGTTTACAGACTAAAGCTGGTCCACAACAAACCGTGAACGGATACGACAACGAGAACGAGAACGGAAAAATTGTTAAAATAAAGTGGATCGGGGGAAGATGCCTGACTTTTTCTTTTATTGAAAATTTAAGATACTGTTCATTTAGAATAACTCTTCTCGGGTTCTCAGCCAGGTGAGTTGGAGATTAGCTTCCAAACTTTCGATGGCTAGCGCTGCCATCTTCTTCAGGGATGGCAGAGCTAGCCGTCGAAAGCTTGGAAGCTAATCTCCAACTCACCTGGCTGAGAACCCGAGAAACGTTATTCTATATCAAACGCCGGGAAAGCCTCAAGTCATACACTGTTCATTTAGTTTTGAATTTCATATTGAAATATCAAAGTCTGAAAGGTATTTTGAAACTATATTTATGCTCGACCTTGCCGAAATGTAGTAATTATACACCTGGTAGTAGCCCTTTAATGCACCTCATTAAAGTACAACTATTCATTATAATTCAGTTCAGCCAATGAGAAATCACCATTGTACCATTATAAAACCGCAAGTATCGATTATTCTCGGATATGCAATCGAAAGACAATTGGCGAAAAGTCACGGAGGCTGGAAATCCAATACTGTCACAGAAGGTTATGTTCTGTTACTATAATAATTAGCGTTAATTGTAAATAATATTCAAATACATTCAATTTGTCATCTCGTTTTTCAATTCTAAATCAATTTCCAGGTTATATCAGACTAATGTTCATCTTATTCTCTATCAAGGTCAATGACATTCGGCCTCAGAAAAAATCAATACTTTCGCGTCTGCGCACATCTCACAATTCAGGTCAGTTCGCACATAACCATAACATGACCTAATTTTGAATAATTTAAAGTTAGAAATATGGTCGAGCATAAAAAGTCGTATGAAACTTGCCTGTAATGGTAATTAAGACGCTCGTATGAAAATTATGAAACTCGCTTGCGCTCGTTTCATAAACAAACGTACTTGCGTCTTAATTACTACCATTATAGGCTCGTTGCATAATGTACTATTTTGGTACAAAACAGAAAACTTTAATTACCGTGTTTATAGATACAGGTTTTCTTTTTACCTGCACTGTAGGCATCTTTCCCCGATAGTCGGGTAAGATGGCAAATGCAATTAACACATTTACTGATATATGTATTTTACCTGAACTTGGTTAAGCTCATGGACACTCTCTCACTCGTTTATCACTACTTAGCAACACAGTCATTGCACATATTTTATTGCCGTGTGCAAGACTCGTGAAATCACTTCTTGCATACAATGAATTCAATCCACTACACTTTTTTTGTCATCATTCTTTTTAGGAGGCGTTTAAGGGTACGGTAAGGAATCCCGTATGCTTGCGATGCTCTAAAATAGTTCATACCCTCTGTTGTAACATGTTTCATTGCAAGTTGAAGACTCCTCAATCCCCTGACTTTTATCAGAGAATCTTACGTAATGTTTACATATTCCCTGCAATGAAACAAAAAATAAAACTCTTGCAACAAGTTGCCATCTTACCCCGAAAAAACGTGATCATCTTCCCCAAGTATCGGGGTAAGATGCCTAGTGCTGTGACGCAACGTAAGATGGCGGAACAAGGTCGTTGGTTGTTAACAATACAAACTTTAGAACTTTCACTACAATATACATTACAAAGGTTTGAGAGTTATTACGAATTCAAGGATGTATTAAAATTTTAACATACCTTTGCAATTATTTTATAGCAGAAAAATGAGCTGTTTTCTTACTTTTCTTCTTCTCACAACAAGAACACGTGGCAAAATGAGTTACTTTCCACTTCTTATCAATGCCAATGACTTTAATCTCTTTCTTGTCTTTTTAATAACTTTTTTCAAATTGTAATTGAATTCATTTTATGTTCTTATTGTTTCCGTAACCTTAGCAACCAATTTATCTTTTGAGAAATAAAATTTGATACAAAAAACAAAAGACTGTTCATATGAGACTGAAAACATCACTTTCCAATAATCGTGCAATCCTTATTGAGAAGGGAAAGTTGCTTTGATTGTTTCGTTAAACCACCGTTAGGTAATAACAGTTGCCATATAACCGCAATTGTTGCAACATGTAGGCCTACAGCACCAGAGGGTGTGACCACACATTCCAGCCTGTAATGTCCGAATAATACGAGTTTAATGCAAGCGCAAGATATGTCAGGGACAGGGACACACCTACCCCTAACAACCACATAAATATCAACCCTTCTTTTTTGAGGTCACCTCCATGAGGTGACATTATTTCTGCACAATTCCCAGGCTGCCTCTGCATTTTAAATAAGCAAAACATATATTGCGTTGCCAGAATCTCTCTAGTGTTGATGTATGAGCATAGAACAGTGTAAGCCCCCGGGAACTCTGTTCCAAGAACACGCCTTCCTATAAACACCATGTACAACCATCAGTTCATAGGTACTCTCAAATATACTACAGTCTCAGCTCCCAACCATCACTTTTTATTCTGTGCAGTTTAAGATAAAAGTACAGTAGATAGTGGTTTTCAAAAGTAAGAGCAAACTTTAGTTGTTCATATTTTTTAAACAATATAAAAATTCTGACACTGGTATACACAAGAAATTGATTTTTTTATCACCACCTATTGCCAAACTCCATCTCAGACGTTGTTCTTGTACAACTGAACTGAAAGACAATATAAGAAGGGAAATTGCAGAAATTTCAGAAGAAGAACTAATGAGTGTTAATGAAAATTTTCTTAAAAGGTTTGAGAGATGTGTGGCGGCACAAGAGCATCATGTCCCACATCTTCCATGACAAAGGTAGACGGTTATTATAAATATAATTTGCATGAGCAATCTATAAGCTTCACTTAATACGCTATAAGTATCGGATTCTGCCGGCGAACAGCGAGCTTCCAGCCGCCACGCTCGATCGCACACTCACGGATGAACGTCTATTTGAAGGCTATGTATATTTCCTGCTATTTTCAAGATAATTTCTGGCATTAAATGTACAATCATTAATTGGTACTCTCAGATATATTAGATCAACTGAGTCTTTGCATGTATATTTTCTTAATTGTCATAATTCTTAAAAAATGTGAGAGATGTGTGGTTGCAATGGACATCGTTTCCAACATCTTCTATGATAAAAGTGGCTGCAAATAACCATGCAGCATAGATATCAGATTCCTGTACAAGAAATGTAGGTACTTCTAAAATTTAAGTAACTTTCGCCATGAAACGAAAGTGTCCTATATAAAGAACGGTAGGCTAATCTGGATAATACTCAGGCACAGAAACCAAGCATTTTCTAGTCAATGTTGATATAACTATTTCTTTCTATAGGCCTAGTCTATGTGAATCATGGCAACTGTAACCAAGGTAACATGGCAACGGTTACCGTGGAAAAGGTATGCACAACAACGGTTACCATGGCAATGGCAACGGTAACCATGACTACGTTAACCATGGCAATGGTAGTCATGAAAGCGTTAACCACGGCAACGGTTACCAAGGGAACGGTAACCATGACAACTGTAACCATGGCAACTTTAACCATGGCAACGGTAGCCATGGCAACGGTAACCATGTCAACGGTAACCATAGCAACATTAACCCTGGCAATGGTAACCATGGCAACGGTAACCATGTCAACGGTTACGATGGCAATTGCAACCATACCATACAACCGGTAACCACACGGACGGTAACCATTGGGCCGGTAACCATGGAAACGGTAACCATGGCAACGGTAACGGTAACCATGACAACGTTAACCATAGCAACGATAACTATGGAAACGGTAACCATGACAACTTTAACCATGGCAACGGTAACCATGGAAACTGTAACCATAACAACGTTAATCCTGGCAATGGTAATCATGGCAACGGTAACCATGACAACGGTAACCATGTCAACGGTTACCATGGCAATTGCAACCATACCATACGATCGGTAACCATACGGACGGTAACCATATGGCCGGTAACCATGGAAACGGTAACCATGGCAACGTTAACCCTGGCAACGGTAACCATGGCAACGATAACCATGGCAACTGTAACTAAGGTTAATTAACATGGCAACGGTAGCCATGGTAAAGGTAAACAAGGAACGGTAAAAGTTACCGTTGCGGCTGATATTATCGTATTATCTCACTTGACGATATGTGTCAGAGGAAGAACAATTGTTTGTATAGGCCTACATCTGAAGTCTGACTAGCGTAATATGGCAGAACTGGCCACCCAGCCCCCTTATCTCCTGGACGAGTTGCCTCTTAAGTGGTGCCTTCTTGCTATCGTTGTGATGTTCAGATTAGTCTTCAGACAGTTGACTAAACAACAACAACAATACAGACACTTAAGGATATGTATCTCATAAGTATTGTTTTCCTGGAATCAGTGTTGGAAGTTATTCCTTAACCGTAAAAGTCTAAATGTACATCTGCTAGCGGA
The DNA here is from genome assembly GCF_040183065.1 of Periplaneta americana. Lineage (NCBI taxonomy): Eukaryota > Metazoa > Arthropoda > Insecta > Blattodea > Blattidae > Periplaneta > Periplaneta americana. Next base: position 28,999,764 of record NC_091127.1, on the reverse strand, counting down.
TAGCCTGACCTTGCTGGTGGCGTGAGCGTCAAGAGCAGCGAGGGAGGGCTGTGCATGACGATGATCGCTGCGCCGATGTCAGACGTGCGACATGCAACTGCCTACTCCCACTTGTGCTATTGTTTGTCCTGCCCGCCCCTTGTTTGATTCTCGCCGGTCTTTGCTCCTTGCCAGAATGTGTTGGCGACTTCAATAAACGTAAATCTGCTGCACTGTAATTCGATCTGTGTTCGTCCATTTATCGCACAACAACTTTTCCTGTTAAACTGCATCTTTCTTTCAACTCTTCTAGATGTAGGAGTCGAGGACACACCAAAGAGGCCTACGATTCCATATAGAGCATATCCTGTAGTATTTGTGATCAGGAAAAACTCTATAAGATAGGTTTTTTATTGCTTTGGTTCCCCGTCATATTTATTATACCATGTTCTATGATGGTGCTTCGAAAGGTAAGGTAACAATAGCTCTCATGCACAAACTCTATTTCACAGGCAGATATAAGCCTATTGATGCACAGTAGTAGGGCACTGGTATGCATTACTTTTCACCATAGTTACCATGCTTGTACAAACACTTGTTCCAACGGGAGACCAAGGCATCCATGCTGGCATAGAAGAAATCTATGTCAAGTCCCTAAAGGCACGTCAAGACGGCTTGCTGAAGACCTTACTTACTTACAAATGGCTTTTAAGGAACCCGAAGGTTTATTGCCGCCCTCACATAAGCCCGCCATCGGTCCCTATCCTGAGCAAGATTAATCCATTCCCTATCATCATATCCCACCTCCCTCAAATCCATTTTTATATTATCCTCCCATCTACGTCTCGGCCTCCCTAGAGGTCTTTTTCCCTCCGGCCTCCCAACTAACACTCTATATGCATTTCTGGATTCGTCCATACATGCTACATGCCCTGCCCATCTCAAATGTCTGGATTTAATGTTCCTAATTATGTCAGGTGAAGAATACAATGCATGCAGTTCTGTGTTGTGTCACTTTCTCCATTCTGTTGTAACTTCATCCCTCTTAGCCCCAAATATTTTCCTGAGCACCTTATTCTCAAACACCCTTAACTTATGTTCCTCTCTCAACGTGAGAGTCCAAGTTTCACAACCATAAAGAACAACCGGTAATATAATTGTTTTATAAATTCTAACTTTCAGATTTTTTGACAGCAGACTGGATGATAAAAGCTTCTCAACCGAATAATAACAGGCATTTCCCATATTTATTCTGTGTTTAATTTCCTCCCGAGTATCATTTATATTTGTTACTATTGCTCCAAGATATTTGAACTTCTCCACCTCTTCGAAAGATAAATTTTCAATTTTTATATTGCCATTTCGTACAATATTTCCGTCACGAGACATAATCATATACTTTGTCTTTTCAGGATTTACTTCCAAACCTATTTCTTTACTTGCTTCCAGTAAAATCCTCGTGTTTTCCCTAATCATTTGTGGATTTTCTCCTAACATATTCACGTCATCCGCATAGACAAGCAGCTGATGTAACCCGTTCAATTCCAAACCCTCTCTGTTATCCTGGACTTTCCTAATGGCATACTCTAGAGCAAAGTTAAAAAGTAAAGATGATAGTGCATCTAATAATCTAGATGAAAATAATTATAAGCGATGAAAATAATAATTTTAGTTTACAACATAGTCACATGTTTAAACTTTAATTTGGTACCTCAATGAAGTCTTTTGCCAAATTGAAAATCTACTTTTTGTCCGTCGGAAGGATAATAAATGTCGGAAAATGTGAAATAGTGGAAAACAGATACTGAAGATGGCGTAAGGTATATAAAGTACAGTGCGCTTATATTGTGAATGCCCAGATAGTTATGAAATTTTTGAGATAATGGGTACAAGTTATATATTTTTTAAAACTAGATGAGGCAGAAACATTTACCAAAATTTTGAAGAAATCTGACATTTTCAGAGTTGATGTACGTGAACAACAATGTGATATCAAATAATGACTACGAGTACTTTCACCTTTTCAGACGTCATCAGGTTTAGTGGGAATTCAAAAAGAGTTTTCAATCGGGAATAATATGCTACTACCGTCACTCTAACAGTATGTCTGGAAAATAAAAATTATAATGACGCTTTTGCGAAGATAATATCAAAAATGTGAATTCTTAATAACGCACATAGCATCCATGGTTGCCAATGTGCAGACTAATTAATTGTTTGGACTGGATGTGACCATTGCCGTGTTATTAATTCCTCTTCTGGACGTCACTGAGAAACAGTTCGGCAGCTGCCCCTTGTGTATGTATCAGCCCATCAATGCAACAGGTTCATCCGGTAAAACTGGAAGCCTAATGATAGCTAAACATATGTTCCACGTGTGATTAGAGGTTTCGGTAGTAATTTCGAAGTAAGAGACAGTAGCAACAACAATGAGACAGAGGGACATAAAGTTTAATTAAGCTGTTTCGTAATTGGCTGCATCTACGCATATATTTAACCAGGAATACGCGCCGGGCAGGAGCCTCCTAATTATTAATGAATATGAAAATTATGCTAATTAGATTCTTAATGGAAAACATATTAAAGTAATTCTCAAAGAAGCGGAACTACGTTGTACTCGAATCCAGAGCAGATCAAGGGCCCTGTGTTGAGATACACTTGTGTTAATGATTATCATTTGTTTCTGAAATATGAGAAGGAGATTCTTTACTTGAGATATTACTATTATAGCCTGAAGGAGAAACACAAAATAAATTGGTTGTCATAGAAACGAGTTACTGAGGACTTTCAAGACTAGATAAAGTCATTAACGATATAATAAAGTAAAGAATATAAGTTAAAAGCACGCTGTTCAAGGAAAATAACGCAGTTTACATGTAAGATGATAATATAGGCCTACAGAGTGTTTTATAAATAAACCTTGGGGGCATGTTCCTCACAACAAAACAAGAAAAAAGTTCATATGCCTATAAACATATGTTCGAAAATTCTTAGTTTTTTAGTTATTAATGAAAAACATAATGAAACATCTGTTATTGTCAGCTTGGTACAAGTGTTGCAACTTTGATCAATTCAGAAACTCAAAACAATGAAAGTTCGAGGTACAATCCAACAACTTAAGTTTGTAACCGATAATAATATTCATTTTGTTAGATAATCGAATGATGTTATCGATACAAGTTTGTTGATGCACCCATTGTATCCTAGATGGTTATGTGTTGCCAAGGAGACTTGTTTACTATAGGGGAACATTTTGAACTTTTGTTATGAGTTTCTGAATTGATTTAAGTTGCAACATATGCCACCAAGCTGACAATATCTAACAAATGTTTCATTATGTTCCTTCATTAATAACTAAAAATCTAAGGATTTTCGAACATATTAACTTTTTTCCTTGTTTTGGTGTGAGGAACATGCCCCCAAGATTTGTCAAAGTATTTCTGAAACATCCTGTATAATACGAATTTAGTGAGAAGAGTTGGTGAACGAACTGACAAAGAAATATTTCACATGACACTGCCTAAAATACCTCTGATTGAGGTTGTGGCTGATATGTAACTACATCTATTATCAGGCAGTACATCTCACTTGTCGATAGCCTATGTGTCAGAGGAAGAACAATATTGTTTGTATACATCTGAAGTCTGATTAGTGTAATATGTAGCTAATCAGCGATGTATATAATGGAGGGGGAAAAGAAACTGACCACCCTACTCTATTATCTCCTGGCCTAGTTGCCTCATAAGTGGTGCCACGTTGGTATCACTTGTGAGGTTCAGATCTGTCTTCGGACAGTTGACTAAACAAATGTCTAAAATGGGACAGTATCAATTACAGGAGGAGAAAGTGAAGGAACGGAAAAATAGGAGAAAATGAAAAACAGAAAGAAGGCGCTTATTCCGTCGGATCCCGGCCAACTAGTCACTCATAACGAGTGCACCTCAGCACATGTGTGGACTTCAGTCCTACGTTCATAGACATCTATGACGTAGTGCAGAGGGCGGCCACTAGAGGGAACCCAAGAGTTGGAACTTAAACTGAGACGATTCTGTCCGACACCGGGATGGGTATCCGGTGTGGCTTAGTGGATAAAGCATCAGCACGTAGAGCTGAACACCCGGGTTCAAATCCCGGCGCCGGAGAGAATTTTTCTCCGTTCCATTACTCTTTCATCGTATGATGACGCAGAATATCTGCATGGAAATATCATATGTACTTCGGTACATTAATAGTACATTATGCAACGAGCCTATAATGAAGGTAATTAAGAAGTGAGTATGGATATTTATGAAACGAGCGCAAGCGAGTTTCATAATTTTCATACGAGCTTCTTAATTACCATTATAGGCGAGTTTCATACGACTTTTTATGCTCGACCATATTTCTAACTTGATATTATTAATTTTCTTTGTATCTGACCTTGACCAATGTCCCGTATGTTGTGAGATGTGCCCAGACGCGAAAGTATTGATTTTTTCCGAGGAACAGATGTTCACATTGACCTTGCTAGGCCATAAGAACCTACAGAGATAACATTGAAATTAAATTACACATTGAAAAACGAGATGACAAATTGAATTTATTTGAATATTATTTACAATTAACGCTAATTATTATAGTAACAGAACATAACCTTCTGCGACATTATTGGATTTCCAGCCTCCGTGACTTTTCGCTAATTCTCTTTCGATTGCATATCTGAGAATAATCGATATTTGCTGTTTTATAACGGTAGAAAGCTGACCTGTCATTGGCAGTTGACAGTTGTAACCTGAGTCGTCATTGGCTGAAAGACCTGACCTTTAATGATATGCATTAAAGGTATGCTACCAAGTGTATAATTACTACATTTCGGCATGGTCGAGCATAAAATAATATATATGATATGCATAAATCACTTCGTGATTTAAGACGGCTCTTATTCCGTCGGATCCCGGCCAACTAGTCGCTCATAACGAGTGCACCTCAGCACATGTGTGGACTTCAGTCCTACGTTCATAGACATCTATGACGTAGTGCAGAGGGCGGCCACTAGAGGGAACCCAAGAGTTGGAACTTAATGTGAAACGATTCTGTCCGACGCCGGGATGGGTATCCGGTGTGGCTTAGTGGATAAAGCATCAGCACTTAGAGCTGAAAACCCGGGTTCAAATCCCGGCGCCGAAGAGAATTTTTCTCCGTTCCATTACTCTTTCATCGTAGAAAGCAGGGAGGTTAAGGAAGCTATGGTAGGCCTATATAATATGGCTACAATGGGATAAGGCAGAACAAGAACGGAAAGAAGAAACAGAAAGTTTTCAAGAAATTCTACCACAGACTGTGCACCACAAATTACACAGTCTCTCAGGAATCAATCCCGATGCCTTAGCTGAGGCGCTGTCATACAACCGAAAATACGGTAGAGGACATAGCCCTTCCGGTTGCGTTGTTTTTGAAAGAACGCCAAGTGTTCGCGAGAAACATCGCTTTCATAAATAACAGATCTCAATTGGATACGGTTTCATTCAAGTTCTGTAGTAAGCTATTGAGTGTCGACATGTGAATTCTTTGTATGCACATGTGTTCCCGCAGTTGGCAGGACTGTCGCTTGTCTTTGTGACGAGGCCGTGAGTGATTAGCACGTGGCACGCGACCCTGTAGCGAGGAGCCTGTGCTGGAAAACTGTTCTTTGTGCAGAAACAAAAGTTGTTCCCTAATGAAGGCGTGCACGCCTCAAGTAATTCATACCTTCAGGTGATGGAGTGGCACAGCGCCGGTCTGTGCCACCAATCTTGTGGTTGTCCTCTGTGGCCTACTGGATTCTGGTAGACACCAGTACCTTTTGCATATATAGCCTACATCTACATTTATGAGATTTCGTGTAGGTCTAGTGTTTTCCGGAAACAAAATACATAAAACTGTGGAATTTTTGTAAAAAAAATATACTCTCTATAAAACTATGGTTAGAAGTAAGCTAGAGTATGCGTCTGTAATATGGTCACCTCAGTTCCAGTCCCATCAGATGCAAATAGAAAGGATACAGAAAAGATTTTTAAATTATTTATATTTTAAAAAACATCACGTATCGTCTTATGACAAGCAAATTTCATATAATCAGTTACTTTTCGAATTTAATTATAAAACTTTAAAATCTCGACGATTAATAAATAGCCAAATTTTACTCTATAAGACTGTTAATGGTATATTGAATAACTGTGATTTTCTTAAATTCCTTCAGTTCAATGTAAAAAGAACAGAATTACGTCACAGGCAACCTTTCATTATTCCTATTCCTAGAACTGTTTTCTTCAAGAACTCTCCATTGTTTGTAATGTGTAATACTTACAACTCTCTGTCTTTAAACTGTGATTCTCAATTGGATTTCAGTTTAACAATTGAAAACTTTCATACAATATTAAAAAGCATTATATTTCCTTAGATATTCAAATTATGAAGAAGTATATTATAATGATTTTACTCAAGTTTTTAAATAATTTTGCATAATTATATTGACATTTGGTACTATATTAACTGTAATATTACATTCTAGTATCTATTACCATTATGTATTTTCTTTCGTTTGTGTTGTTTGTTTCGTTGTTTTTTTCTCTCTTAGTATGTATTTTGTGTATACATCTGTGTAAGCCACCTGTAAATGGAAGCCTGCTTCTGTTGGTGGTGGATTTAAAATAAAATTCAAAAACATTTAACCGGAAATCATCTCAAATCTCTTATTAAAATGGAACCAACACATTAATTACCTTTGTAATAAATTACGTAAAATTGAGGAATTACTTGTCAATAAGTTTATTACGCACAATATACTTAACTTTATTTCAATCAGTAATTATATATGAAGAGTCCACTGCAAGAATGATGGATGTCATTTGGAATACATTTTGCAGGAGAAGCAATTGAAAGTTTGAAATGCTTAGCGCTCAAAGCTTAACTGTGATTTTCCGATCATTATTGGACAATGACTATTAGTGTTAATGCCATATAATTCTCTATGTACATTCTATATGTCTTAAGCTATGCTTTGACAGTCTTGGTTCATTTTCGACAAAAAAGTGACATCCATCATTCTTGCGGACTCTTCACTTATTTAAATCAAATTTTAATCTCCTTTATTTATTATAGAAGAAAATAATTAAAATATGTATTCACAAACCTATTGATTTTCCATCTCAAAAATTGTTTTTAGACTTTAATATTCTTAAAATAAGATAAATTTATTATACTGTATTAATAAAATTAATACATTAAAATCGAAATAATTTTGAATTGTATTCGCATAGTTATGAAACAAAATGTATGAATTCTTTAAGATTGTTTGAACCAAAATGCAACACTGCTACAGTATTTATTCATAGTAGTAATTTAGGTCCAAGAAAGTATAACAAATTTATATTTAAATATCCTAATCTTGTCAATTCTAGCAGTTATAGTATTACATTTAAAAAGTTATGTATGGATTTATAGAAATTGTAAATTTAAATTTATATATTCTCATTGCGTAGTAGACATAAGTCAATTTGTATTATATACTTCTTAATTTCAATTCAGGAATCTGCCCCTGAACACGAGTTCTACTCTTTCAGGGGCGAGCTAAAGTTTTTCTGTTTATTTATATTTTATGTTACAATTATTAGCAAAATAAATAAATAAATGAATGAATAAATAACTAAATAAATAATTAAATAAATAAATAACTAAATAACTAAATAAATAAATACATTATTTAATTTGAAAAGAGAAAGGAACAAAAGAGTACCGGTATTTGAACTGAAACCAATTTAGTTGTAGGTCTACAGTAATTAGAATCTCAAAAATGTACAGTACAGGGTGATTAACGAAATTCTCCCGCGGTTTATGGAGGTGATTCCTGAGATTATTTTGAACAAAAAATGTAAATAAACTAATGGGATCACATTTATAATCACGGAATTACAACACATTTTCGAAATGTTATGTTTGTTGCCATAACTACGTGCACTCTTAGATTACTGCATCTGAGGGTGGATGAAAGAAATCGTTTACCAGGTTAAGGTACAGACACGCGAATAGTTGCTGCAACGCATTCTGGATGCCGCGGCGACAATAAGGAACAAATGTGTGAAGCTGCGAAATGCTACAAGTGCGGTTCACATCCGTGCGGACCGTTGCTTTGAGATTCAGATAGGCATTTTCTAAAATGTGTTTTAAATTCACTCTAAATGAAAGAGACACAATCAATTGTTTGTATTTTAATTATTTTTTGCATTTTTGTTAGTGAAATCATGAAATAAATGTTTTTTCTCCCGTTTTGGAATTTACCGTAACTCTGGAATTATGAATGTGATTCCATCAATATATAAATTTTTTGTTGCAAATAATCTCAGGAATCACCGCCATAAACCGGGGGAAAATTTCGTGAATCACCCTGTATATTTATTTACTTATAACCTTATTCCTTTGCTGTGGTCGTGCCAGAGAATCAGTCCCATTCCGAGGCTTATTGTATGGTTTCGTAACAAGCTGTTTTTTTACGTTGATGGGTTGTTAGCCTTTCGCCCAACCCCCAAGCTGGAGGACCACCCCTTATCGGCTCTCCACGACTGCTTATTCAATATATTCGCAGGTATACAATAGACTATAACTTAATTTATCACTAGTATATGAATTAAACCTCGAAACTGACAGTGGACAGTGAAAATTAGAGAGAGGATAAGGCCTAGTTGCCCTTCTTGCATTCCTGCCTCCCGCTTAATCTGAAATTCCGATTATCCGAACTGTCCTCGTCCTAATTAGTTCGGACTTGCGAGATTCTACTGTATTATGTAGGCCTACTGTACTTTCTTCCTTTAGTCTACATTTGATTAGATTACAATGAATATAAAACTTAAAATGATCTATTTTACGTTTTTAATTTTCGAAGATTTTGGTCTCGTACTCCCTTGTATCATCCCGATTCTAAAAGCTTGAGCGGGACACGAACTCGCGGTTACATAATGCGAGCCCCACATGTGAGAGCGTTGCCGAGGTATTGCGTGTTAGAGGCAAATTAATACATATAATTAACGGTAATTCTCGTGGTACCTTGGAAACCAAATTAGCACTTTCTTTTTTGCCCCTCATGATTTAAAGCATGCACCCCCTCTCTCCTTTCTTGATGGCAAAAAATAATTGGTTTTTGTTTCATCCCTGCACTGCATATGCATCAGGCTGCAGTGAGGTGCCGGGCCCTTCCTTCTAACAAGCACTCAATCACACACTTCTTTTTCTTGTGTCCGTTTTATAAAGCAATGGAAAGTACACTCACAAGAGTTCAATCATATGGGTTAAGACTGAAAATAATAATGTCAGGAGAGACCATGTATTCTTTTTCCTTTTTCCTTACAGTGCAGTGATTAGGTCGCTTGACCTGTTCAGTTTCCCATTAAATATTAGCCTGCAGTGTCAACTCAGATAATCTTTCACCTGGATATCTTTATTTCCCTCTTTCTCCTATTCTTTTTGCGCCCTTTCATCTGTTTTCCCTCCACTTTCGTTTTCCGCATACCGTATTTTTATTCTATTTTCGCTTCCTCCTCCCCCTTTTCTCTCTTCACATTTTCCTCGACCATTCTCCGTTTTGTCCTCATCTTTCATCTGGATATCTTTATTTCCCTCTTTCTCCTATTCTTTTTGCGCCTTTTCATCTATTTCCCTCCAATTTCGTTTTCCGCATACCGTATTTTTAGGTCTATTATATTTTCGCTTCCTCCTCCCCACTTTCCCTCTTCACTTTATCCTCGATCATTCTCCGTTTCGTCCTCATCTTTCATCTGGATATCTTTATTTCCCTCTTTCTCCTATTCTTTTTGCGCCCTTTCTTCTATTTTCCCTCCACTTTCGTTTTCCGCATACCGTATTTTTATTCTATTTTCGCTTCCTTCTCCCCACTTTCCCTCTTCACTTTATCCTCGACCATTCTCCGTTTCATCCTCATCTTTCATCTGGATATCTTTATTTCCCTCTTTCTCCTATTCTTTTTGCGTCCTTTCATCTATTTTCCCTCCACTTTCGTTTTCCGCATACCGTATTTTTATTCTATTTTCGCTTCCTCCACCCCCATTTCTCTCTTCACTTTATCCTCGACCATTCTCCGTTTCGTCCACATCTTTCATCTGGATATCTTTATTTCCCTCTTTCTCCTATTCTTTTTGCGCCCTTTCATCTATTTTCCCTCCACTTTCGTTTTCCACATACCGTATTTTTATTCTATTTTCGCTTCCTCCTCCCCCTTTTCTCTCTTCACTTTATCCTCGACCATTCTCCGTTTCGTCCTCATCTTTCATCTGGATATCTTTATTTCCCTCTTTCTCCTATTCTTTTTGCGCCCTTTCATCTATTTTCCCTCCACTTTCGTTTTCCACATACCGTATTTTTATTCTATTTTCGCTTCCTCCACCCCCTTTTCTCTCTTCACTTTATACTCGACCATTCTCCGTTCCGTCCTCATCTTTCATCTGGATATCTTCATTTCTCTCTTTCGCCTATTCTTTTTGCGCCCTTTCATCTGTTTTCCCTCCACTTTCGTTTTCCACATACCGTATTTTTATACTATTTTCGCTTCCTCCTCCACCTTTTCTCTCTCCACTTTATCTTCGACCATTATCCGTTTCATCCTCTCTACATCCACCACGTTTTCTTTTCTTTTCCCACTTTGTCCTCTGTATCCACACTTCGTCTTTTCTATTTGTTCTTCATTCTCTCACTTCATACTCTACTTCTACTCCTGAATCTCTTTTCCCCACTCCCTTAATCTTTCTTTCCTTACTTTTTTTCTCTTGTCCCTCTTCCTTCTTCATCCATATTTATTCTTCTTTTTAATCTAAATTACTCTATTATAAAGGAGCATCTTCTGCCGACCTCTGGAGAAAGAACTAAGAAAGAGACTAGTGATATGCTTTTTGTGGAGTGTAACATTGTATGGGGCAGAAACATGGACATTATGACGAAATGAAGAGAAGCGACTAGAATCGTTTGAAATGTGGATATGGAGAAGGATGGAGCGTGTGAAATGGACGGACAGAATAAGAAACGAAGCTGTGTTGGAAAGAGTGGATAAAGAAAGAATGATGCTGTAACTGATCAGAAAGAGGAAAAAGGAATTGGCTGGGTCACTGGTTGAGAAGAAACTGCCTTCTGAAGGATGCACTGGAAAAAATGGTGAATGGGAGAAGAGTTCGGGGCAAAAGAAGATATCAGATGATAGACGACATTAAGATACATGTATCATATGTGGAGACAAAGAGGAAGGCAGAAAATAGGAAAGACTGGAGAATGCTGGGTTTGCAGTGAAAGACCTGCCCTTAGGCAGAACACTATGAATGAATGAATTACTATTATCTGTCAATTCTGGTCTTCCTTGAGAACTAGATTTATTAGATTGTTTACAAAAATAAAAATAAGATAAGTCAAAGTCTGAACACCCTAATAAATCTATAAATAGCCTATACATATTTAAATCATGTATAGTTCAAAATTTAATACATAATATGAGACAATCTTCTTCGCCTGTTCAGGCATCTTCATGAACAGATCAATAACATGATGTAACATGGTGTGTGTTTCCTAAAAATTTTAGTTGACAATAGAAAATCCTGAAGTTCCAAGTTCTGTTTACCGACGGCAGGAGTTCGAACTACTGAGCTCGTAGATGTCAATACAATAATTGTAGCGATAGCAGCGACCTCATCTCCAATCGGTAATAAGTTGCTGTGCCTATACATCATGTTATTGATGTGTTGAATATAAATTGTTTTTTAACATATCGACCTGAAGATGTCTGAACAGACGAAAACGTTTGTCCTATATTATGTATTAAATTTTAATGTAAGCTTATACATGATTTGAATATAATTATATATTGTTCACAAGCATAAAAATAAGATAAATCAAAGACTGAATAACCCAATAAATACTCTTATAGTACTCATCTGATTTATCGGAATTACAATGTCAATTAAACTACCTTCAAAAGCTTATAATCTCATTTTTTTATTTCGCTCAATATATATTTCCTTTTGTTCTTTTGTAGTTACATTTTGTTGTAAGAGTTCATTTTACGAGTATATAAATATCAGAGACATTATTTCCTATATTTATTCAATTTCTTCCTCTAACATAAAAAACGCCTACTTAATTTCTTATTAAGTTGAAATTCGGTGTTGTATACCTTTATGCAACATTTACCTATTTAAAAATGTTTCATTTCTGGATTTTGCACACTTTCACTCGGTTCCATTCTTTCTTCATAACAAATTCCAGATGACTTCTTCTTACACACGCACGCATACCCACAAACTCACACTGACACATAAAAACACATTCAAACACACAACACAAGACCGCATTAAAACACACACAAAAACACATTCAAATACACAAATACAAACACACACACTCATACACAAACACACAAAGAAACTCACACACAAACACAAAAACACATTCAAACACACACACACAAAGTTACATACAAACCACATTCAAACATACACTCACACACAAAAACACATTCAAACAAGAAACATAAACACATACTCACGCACGAAAACACATTCAAACACACACAAACACACACAAATACAAACAAACAAAAATACATTCAAATACACACAAACGTAAACACACACACTCACGCCCAAAAACACATTCAAACACACCCATAAATACAAACACACAAAAATACATTCAAACACACACATAAATACAAACAAACAAAAATACATTCAAATACACACAAACGTAAACACACACACTCACGCACAAAAACACATCAAACACAGACATAAATACAAACACACAAAAACACATTCAAACGCACACATAAATACAAACATACAAAAATACATTCAAACACACACAAACATAAACACACACTCAGGCACAAATACATATTCAAACACACAAACACACACAAATAGAAACACACAAAAACACATTCAAACACACACACAAAAACACATTCAGACATAGACAAACACAAAAAACTTTCACACGTAAACACACAAAAACACATTCAAACGCACGCACGCACGCACACATAGCCGGATTGTAGTTTGATTTGCTACAGATTCTGAGACATGGAAGGCAGACAACACATCTTGTCGTGATAGGTTTTCTCTGAGTATGTTGAAGTCTCTTGCCATTTTCACTTTACCATTACTGTTATCAGCTCATCGACTCTTGTCAGAGCGTGTACGCATATGAGCTCATTAAGCCTCGAGGTGATTAGTGCTGGCCAACACGTCGATCTCTCACAGCGGGTGGACCCAGACGTTGCTCTGGCAGTCAGCTAACGATTTCCCATCAAAAGGACGGTAATTCGATATTCTTTTATTTGCGATTGACGATACAATTGTGAGTAGGTTTTGTAAGAAACCTTTACTATTACTTTCACCTTGTCATTGTTTTATCAACATCAACTGTATACAGAGTGAACCATAAGTAAGGTCATTAATTTCAGGGGTTATTCTTTGAGATATTTTAAACAAAAAAGTATGCCTATAATAAAATTTTGCTTGTTTTTGCTTCTTTTTTGAGGTAAAAATTTAATACCGTGTTTTGGGAAAGCTTTACTTACTTACAAATGGTTTTTTAAGGAACCTGAAGGTTCATTGCCGCCCTCACATAAGCCCGCCAACGGTCCTTATCCTGTGCAAGATTAATCCATTCTCTACCATCATATCCCACCTCCCTCAAATTCATTTTAATATTATCCTCTCATCTACGTCTCGTCCCTCCAAAGATCTATTTCCCTCCGGTCTCCCAACTAACACTCGATATGCATTTCTGGATTCGCCCATACATGATACATGCCCTGCCCATCTCAAACGTCTGGATTTAATGTTCCTCATTATGTTAGGTGAAAAATACAATATGTGCATTGTATTTTATAACTTTCTCCATTCTCCTGTAACTTCATTCCTCTTAGCCCCAAATATTTTCCTAAGAACCTTATTCTCAAACACCCTTAATCTCTGTTCCTCTCTCAGAGTGAGAATCCAAGTTTCACAACCATACAGAACAACAGGTAATATAACTGTTTTATAAATTCTAACTTCCATATTCTTATTGTAGGGATTCGTAACAAGCTGGTTTTTTACGGTGATGGGTTGTTAGCCCTTCGCCCAACCCCCAAGCTAGAGGACCACCCCTTATCGGTTGTCCACGACTGCTTATTCAATATATTCGTAGCTACCCTCCATATCTGGAAAGCCATTGATTTAATTTCCAATATCCTCAGTCAATTTAAGAGAGCAGTGTATTGTGATAATGAGTGATTGAAAGAATTTTAGTTTTGTCCTTTAAATGTGCGAAAATTCGATCTGAACTTTTTTGTTCGAATTATCTCAAAGAATAACCCCTACAAATGAATGACGTTACTTATGGTTCAGAGTATATACAGTAGGCCTATATAACGTACTTTAAGAACTAAAATTTTCTCTCGATCAGACATAACATTTACGTGAAACTTTAAACAATATTAGACACCCAACTCAGGCAAAGATTAAGCAAACTAAAACATTGAATTTTTATGAAATAAAATTCAATTTACACTTTTCTTTCAGGAATTTAATACAGATCAGTTGTATTTGTAGTTACAGGCTTCATTCAATTGCTTTCGCCGTAGCAGACAACATCATAGCATCATCGTCTGTTCATGCAAGTAATTTCCTTTCTCCTTCTTACCCATTCTCATTCTATACTCTGTTCATACCTAAAAGTCATAATTAACCCTTAAATTAGCAAAGCTTCATTTCTTACACTAGTTTATTAAACCTTGTCGGACCGTAAAGAAAACAACTATCGCAATGTCCATATTTTATATGTTACACAATATTAACTACAGTATAGTATTGTGAAATTTTAATTTTCCTACCAATTTTTTTTCTATTATTCTATTAAAACTAGTGGCTTGTGCAGCAAATGCTGCAAACTAAGTTCATTAGAAGTTCAAATAAAAATTTTTCAGATTTATTTTCAATGAAGAATGCCAGACATTCGGAAAGTTATTTGCTTCCATAATAATGAAAGATACTCTCTCTCGAGCCAATACTGAAGAGAACCACGCATATAAATATCTACACCACACCGCCATTAAATATATGAAAAAGACCCTACCCCACTTAATTAATAATTATAAAATATTTGATTTTTAATAATATTATTATATTACATAAGTTTTATAGCTTTCAGTAACATATACTATATATACTATATAGCCGCCTTACTTACTTACTTACTTACAAATGACTTTTAAGGAACCCGAAGGTTCATTGCCGCCCTCACATAAGCCCGCCATCGGTCCCTATCCTGTGCAAGATTAATCCAGTCTCTATCATCATACCCCACCTCCCTCAAATCCATTTTAATATTATCCTCCCATCTACGTCTCGGCCTCCCTAAAGGTCTTTTTCCCTCCGGCCTCCCAACTAACACTCTATATGCATTTCTGGATTCGCCCATACGTGCTACATGCCCTGCCCATCTCAAACGTCTGGATTTAATGTTTCTAATTATGTCAGGTGAAGAATACAATGCCTGCAGTTCTGTGTTGTGTAACTTTCTCCATTCTCCTGTAACTTCATCCCGCTTAGCCCCAAATATTTTCCTAAGCACCTTATTCTCAAACACCCTTAACCTATGTTCCTCTCTCAGAGTGAGAGTCCAAGTTTCACAACCATACAGAAGAACCGGTAATATAACTGTTTTATAAATTCTAACTTTCAGATTTAGGAGGAGAGATAGAGGAGACGGCCTCCAGATATGGAGGGTAGCTGCGAATATATTGAATAAGCAGTCGTGGACAGCCGATAAGGGGTGGTCCTCCAGCTGGGGGGTTGGGCGAAGGGCTAACAACCCATCACCGTAAAAAAACAGCTTGTTACGAATCCCTACAATAAGCCTCGGAATAGGACTATATAGCCGCCACTCAGTAAAATATAGAAATCAAAATCTAATTCAAGCTATTCTCTACATCTACTTATATAACCCTAAAACGTTTCACTTTCATTTCATCAATATAGCATTAATATGTATAATTAATGAAAAATAGTCACATCATGGCATTAACTACAATAATATTTCATTTATAATGGTAATAATGTCATCAAATCACCTCACGTTTTGTAGTTTTTAATATCCAATACACAGCTGTACCCAGAAAATTACACACCACAAAATCGAACCTGTAAATTATTTTTAGTAAGTTAAGTTTTTAATAACCAATTTAATTTGAGCTCTAAATATGTCAGCATTCTTGCAGATCATGGCCTTCGTGAAATATTGTTTACTGTAGTATGTGTTTTGTTTTATTCTGAAATTCAACACGGCCGACTTGATGCTCGCTTCCCTTCTCTTTTACAAAAAAGCGAAGGGAATATCAAGTCGGCCGTGAATGCTATTAGCTAGTTCTCAAAACTGACGACAGATGGATTTTGGAAAATGCGAAAATTATGTTTAAAAATTGACATTTCACTGAAAACTACTATTTTTACGAAAAACTTTGAGTTCCAAACTTCAAAATGAGGAGTCATTTATTAAAATCCGTCCAGCCGTTTTCCCGTAATTTCCATTACCAGTTCAAATTATATATATTGATAGATAGCCTATTAACCTGTTGTATCCTGTACGATACTTTGTCAATTTAAGAGTTAAATAAAAACGCTATACATACGACAACCCCGATTATGACAATTCATCACATGCATTCTGATAGCTCTGTGCTAGCGCACTTGCTCGCAGATTACAAAATTCAGGATTCTATATTAAGAAACGAAATCACATTCCAAGTCGCTATACTTCGGCGACTTCAAATGTAGAAGAAGGGTGAAAAGCACTCACATCTAGTAAGTTACCGTGGTTTTGAAAACACCGACGTTCTTCGCCTGTGCTCCAGATACGATTCAGCAAAATACAGGAAATTTTACTTTACATGTCTTCCAGAATTCTAGCTACCTTGTGAACCAGTCACTAATCTTTTACATTTAAAGTCCTGGGATCGACACCTACTCTTTGTTAGTCTTTGATAATATCTAAATATTGAAGTAACCTGACGAATCTGCGTGTCATGCAACACGCACGGTGTGTACACGCTGATCGACGAGATCTCTCATTGCACGCATATCTCTAAGTCTGTGTACATCGCCTCGTAACTCTGGGCTTTGTTAATGTATAACATGGGGTCCGCGTGACCTGTCGTTAATTGAAATTTGCTTATTACGTATCACAATATATTTCCTAATTCGGCAAAGATTATATTACTAATGGAAAAATATAATCTTAAAATTTCTAATCATAAAGCAAAAACAATGGCCTTTGAAGAAGTTGATCACAGAAGATGCAATAGTAATATGCGTTACAAGAGCAGTATGTTGAAGTTTTCATGTTCGAGGAAAAGTTTGAAGAAGCGAAACGTAGTTGAGCTTTTTTAATTTCCGAGAATTGAAAGAAAACATACCGCTCGTGTATCGTACATTATTTTGTGCGAAGATCGTTTATTACATAACTGAAAGAGGAATTTATAATTAGTTGCAATGAAATCTCCATCTTGGTTTCTGTTCAATGACGGCAAATTTGCAAAACAACAATATCTATCTTCAACATTGTTGCTTTAAAATGTTTTCTGTGTTTACTATACTCCAGCAGGCCGTGATATACGTCTGTCTTTTTTTCCCCCAGTCTATGATGAGTCTGGAATCTTGTTGATTTTTTCACGGCTTCCTTAATGTTACTTGCATCACGAATGCAGTAACTTTAGTGGAGTTGTAGAGTTTACTGAATTTTTGCAGATATTTAAAAACAATAATTAACAGTGCAATTTAGGTGAAATTGCAGTGGTACGTTTCCAATTTATAATTATTACTATATTGAACGTCTCTAAAAATAATATGTTAAAAGCCTAAAGCAGTAAAATCAATATGTCACTTAAGCGGTAAGAAGAGGGAAATTGTTATGTGTGTTAGGTTGGGAATATTGAATGTGGAATTTTAGACTTTCCGCGGATTGGTTTTGTGCGGAAACCAAGCAAATACGCACGATCTCGCAGAAAATAGTTTTAAATCATGAAATCATAGAACAGGTATCCTCATTTAACTATTTAGGCTGCAATACATCATACTTAAAAGGACAAGGCGTCAAAAATAAAATGAGTAAATTTCAACAGATGTGTGGAACAATACGAAGCACCTAAAAAAATAAAACACAACGTTCAACACAACTAAAATTTTATACAACGTTAGCTGTCCATTATTAACCTATGGTTCAGAAAATTGGTCTATAAACCGAGCAACTAAGAAGAAAATTGAAACCAATGAAATGAAATTCCTTCGAAGTGTTGCTGGCCTCACTCTTTTAGATCATCAAAAGAACGAAAGTATACAACAACTAGATATTTTTAATTTGACTGAGAAAATACAACGACAAAAACATAATTGATACCAACATATAAGAAGAATGAATGACGACCGGTTACCTAAAGTAATACTGAACTATGAACCAAGATGACACAGAAATGTTGGTAGACCAAGAACAAGATGGATAAACGACATGAACTTTGAAGACGGAACAGGCCAATAGGCCTAATTCCTATGGTTGGTGATGATGATTATCATTATTATTATTATTATTATTATTATTATTATTATTATTATTATTATTAAAATTTTTCGAAAAATCAATAGTGTTACCGACTGTCAATTTCTTCAGGATGACATTAATTCAATTACCAATTGGTCAGTTGATAACGGAATGATGATTAATGAATCCAGAACTTACGTAATATCATTTTCAAGGAAAACCTCTAAACTAAAATATAACTATCATCTAAAAAATGTATTAATTAACAGAAAAGATTGTATTAGAGACCTCGGTGTATTAATTGACAATAAATTATATTTTCACAGCCACATTGATTATATTTATAACCATGCAATAAGAATGTTAGGATTAATTCGGTCAATTACTTATTCTTTTTCAACACCTGACTTTCTTTTAATACTATACTGTACATTAGTGAGATCGAAACTCGAATATGCATCTGTAGTTTGGAACTCTATTACTAGTTCTGATTCGGAAAATCTGGCAAATATTCAAAGGAAATGTATTTCATTATGTTCTTACCGATTCCTGCCTAATAACTCTGGGCATAACTATGATAAAAAATGCGAGCACTTTAAATATCGAAGGCTGTATGCCAGACGTCATGATCTCGATTACTTATTCTTATGCAAGGTCCTAAATGGTGACATTAATTGCCAATCTTTCTTAAACAGTGTCAGTCTTCGTATTCCGATGAAGGACATGAGACATCACAAACTCTTCTATATTAGAAATTCTAAATCTTCCTCGCCGGTCTCCAGATGTATTAAACATGCTAACTTACATGTAGGCAATTTCGATCCATTCAGTGTATAGAAGTATTAGGACATGGCAATGTCTCTGCTAATATTAATTGCATTATCTTTCTACACATTTTGGTAATACTTTTGTATGAATCAACTCCTTTGCATAAAATATAATAGTAGGCTATTAATTCTTGTAAAATAATTAATCATTGTAATCTATGTTCTTTATTTTGTTGTTATCTCTATTATGTAATGTGTACCATAGTTGCTCATTTTATTGCATTATTTGTATCACTGTGCTGGACTTTTATTGGCCTATAGCTGTTGTCCAGCACATAAATATCAATAAATAAATAAATAAATTTGTTATTATTATTATTATTATTATTATTATTATTATTATTATTATTATTATTATTATTGCACTGCTTTGCTTATTACGTATAACACATTTTCAAGCTTGCGATCTATTTTAATTTCTTGTCCTCTGGTTCCATTCGTTTTTTTTTTTTTTTTTTTCGTATTTGTGATGCTGAGACGATATTTAATAGTTTTATACAAGCAACAACCTTGGTTAAAATTACCAAGTTTGTGAAAACATAAAAATGAAATTATTTGTGTTGAATTCACACACACGCACACGCGCACGCACGCACGCACACACAGACACACACACAGACACACAGACAGACAGACACACACACACACACACTCTGTAGTGTAGTGGTAAGATGAGTGATTATAGTGTAAGGGGTCACAGGTTCGAACCTCAACTCCTCTTTTTTTTTTACTCGTGGGTTTTAGTTCGATCTTAGTTTTAAGATACAAATTAGATTTATTTCAAATGTTATTTTAAGTGATCGTTTCATTTAATTTAGTATATTCCCTGTTGTTGTTGTTGTTGTTATTATTAATTGTTGTTAGTATTAATTATTAGTATTATTAATTGTATTTTTAATTAATAAGTATATTATTGTCATTATTGAGTGTAATTAGTTACCACTGCCACCGGGTATATACCCACTGCAGTGTGAATAAATACATACACATACATACACACACACACACATACACACACATGAACATAGGCCTATGTCTATAGCCTATTATTGATTCTGGTACCTAGCTTTGTTTTGTTCTTCGCAGAAGAAGTCTATAAATAAAGGAAATCTATTTGTAGGCTACACACCTTATATGTCTTCCCCCCATGTTTTTGACTAGAGAATGTGGACGGTGCTGAAGTGAAGACCAGATCGGAAGACTCCACGCCTCGAAACCATTCACGTGTCAATAATTACAACAGCTTCTGTTGTCACTTGAAACCGGAGAGCTGGGACAATGGCGGACAACAGGAAGATCAGTGGCGGATTTCCACGTATTGCGAAAAGAGGTAGGGGATCTAATAGAGGCATATGAGCTCGCTAATTAGATGAGAATGCATAACAAAACTCTGTTTCCCTTCGAAAGTAGCAAGCATTACGACATGTTACGTCATAAGTAGGTAATTAATTATAAACATTATCTTGCTGAGAAAGCAGTTGTAGTAAATAATCTTGTATTCTTCTTCATGTAAGGACAACCGTAGCTCGTATAGCTTGGATTTCGATCCCCGGCAAGTACTGTAAGACTTGAGGTGGAAGTTATCATTGTTAAGCAGTTGCTTTCGGAGTATTCAATTCTTCCTATATCATTTACATTTTATAATTTTCGTCATGTCACTTCACAGTATTGAAATTAGTGTCGTGCATTTTAAGCTCTATGTTCGGTTCAAGTTTGTCGAGCGTGACAAGAACCGAAGTTTGTTTTGAAGAAGCTGATCTCTCACAGCTCGCTCGAACTTGCGCCTTGTATGATCTGTGTCCTTGAAGTTCGTTGACCTTTCCTACCCTCCCAACCCTTCATGTTTTTAGCTGCGTAAGAATTTTAGAAAAAATCTTTTGAAATTTTATTTAGATGTAAGGATAAGTAATTGTTATTCCAAAAATATTATTAAACATCGACAAAAAGATACTGTACGTACTCATAGGTACATTACATTGTGTTTTTAAAATACTTGACAGTTGTTACCATAACAATTACCAGTAGAAAATAGCTGCTACTACTTCTTCAGAACATACTGATATTGCATTTAGAATAACATTTGTTGTTATGGTAAATTTGTGAAATTAAGAAATTTATTTTGGCCCCTTATTTAGACTGAGCTCAAAAAGCTAATTCAATTTTATTCCCTTGATTATTTTCAAGCTTTTGAGCATGTATGTACTAAACATTTTGAAAACTTTGTCGCAAGGAACTTTTTTTATTGATCTCTATTATAATAGGCCTATATATTTAAAAAATATATAATTTCAAAACTATTTATCCTAATATGACCAAATTTTATACAGAACACCGTATTGTAGGCATGTTTATGTAGTTTAAATTTCATAAATTTGGCTCAAAACTGTACAAGTTTTAAAAATCATACAAGCGTCCCCTCAATAAATAAAATTCTACTATAGTTAACTTGTCTTTCAATTCACAACTAACTTCGACATCAAATTCCTTATTAATCAACACGGATCCACATACATAAAGTCCAACCTTTTCTACTTATATCTAGTTCTCTTTTTCACCATTTTTTTCACTTCTTTTTTTTTCTTTCTTGGCTCTTTTTTTTTCTTCACATCTCATTCTTTTCATCTTCCTTTTCATTTCATGGTTCTTCCTCACTATCTTATTTTACCTCCTTTCTTCTTTTTCTCTCCTCCTCTCTCATTTCCTTACTCCCCTTCATTTTCTTTTCCTTCGTTTCCTTTCCTGCCGCCTCTCCTTTCACCTCTTACTTTCAATGAGAATGGTAAGAAACAAGAGCACCTAAATGCATTGTGGCTGTTTTGTCACATGATATAAAGAGAATCGAACCCTGGTGTGTTTGGTGAATATCTGCCAGTTGAACTGCAAAGGCGGGAGCACTGATGGTTCACACACAGGCTCAGGAAGATTGCGTTAGCCGCCTGCCTGTTCGCCACTGCGTTCCAGCAGCACACAATGCTTGTTCTCAGCTTCCGTCGAAGCGACTTCACAGCCACAGCGAGCGGATCGGAAACACGATAAAATCTGGGAGACAGCCTGAGTGAGTGACAGACTAAATGAATGGGCTGACGAATAGTAGACTAGCCTGAGTATGCTATTGGGTGAGAGAGTGAATAAACTGACTAATAACACCTAAAGAATGAATGAATGGGTTAGTAAGTGACAAAGGTTTTTACTACATTAGTAAGTGGCAAAGGAAATTAATTGGCTAGTGAGTGACAAAGGAAATGACTAGATTAGTGAGTGGCAAAGGAAAAGAATGGGTTAGTGAGTGACAAAAAATCACTAGATTAGTGAGTGGCAAAGGAAATGAAAGGGCTAGTGAGTGACAAAGGGAATGACTAGATTAGTGAGTGGCAAACAGAATAAATGGGTTAGTGAGTGACAAAGGGAATGACTAGATTAGAGAGTGGCAAAGGAAATAAATGGGCTAGTGAGTAACAAAGGAAATGACTAGATTAGTGAGTGGCAAAGGGAATGACTAGATTAGTGAGTGGCAAAGGGAATGACTAAATTACTGAGTGGCAAAAGGAATGAATGGGTTAGTGAGTGACAAAGGGAATGACTAGATTAGTGAGGGGCTAAGGAAATGAATGGGTTAGTGAGTGACAAAGGGAATGACTAGATTAGTGAGTGGCCAAGGAAATGAATGGGTTAGTGAGTGACAAAGGGAATGGCTAGATTAGTGAGGGGCTAAGGAAATGAATGGGTTAGTGAGTGACAAAGGGAATGACTAGATTAGTGAGTGGCAAAGGGAATGACTAAATTACTGAGTGGTAAAAGGAATGAATGGGCTAGTGAGTGACAAAGGGAATGACTAGATTAGTGAGGGGCTAAGGAAATGAATGGGTTAGTGAGTGACAAAGGGAATGACTAGATTAGTGCGTGGCAAAGGGAATGACTAAATTACTGAGTGGTAAAAGGAATGAATGGGCTAGTGAGTGACAAAGGGAATGACTAGATTAGTGAGGGGCTAAGGAAATGAATGGGTTAGTGAGTGACAAAGGGAATGACTAGATTAGTGAGGGGCTAAGGAAATGAATGGGCTAGTGAGTGACAAAGGGAATGACTAGATTAGTGAGGGGCTAAGGAAATGAATGAGTTAGTGAGTGACAAAGGGAATGGCTAGATTAGTTAGGGGCTAAGGAAATGAATGGGTTAGTGAGTGACAAAGGGAATGGCTAGATTAGTGAGGGGCTAAGGAAATGAATGGGTTAGTGAGTGACAAAGGGAATGACTAGATTAGTGCGTGGCAAAGGGAATGACTAAATTACTGAGTGGTAAAAAGAATGAATGGGCTAGTGAGTGACAAAGGGAATGACTAGATTAATGAGTGGCAAAGGGAATGACTAAATTACTGAGTGGTAAAAGGAATGAATGGTCTAGTGAGGACAAAGGGAATGACTAGATTAGTGAGTGGCAAAGGGAATGACTAAATTACTGAGTGGTAAAAGGAATGAATGGGCTAGTGAGTGACAAAGGGAATGGCTAGATTAGTGAGTGGCAAAGGGAATGACTAAATTACTGAGTGGTAAAAGGAATGAATGGGCTAGTGAGTGACAAAGGGGATGACTAGATTAGTGAGTGACAAAGGGAATGACTAGATTACTGACAAAGGGAATGACTAGACACGTCGAGTTCGTTGACCTCTTACATCTGTATCACGAGTAGAGTGTGTTAGCGGCGATGTTGCCGTACTGCTTAAACTTCAAACTTAATTTTCTACTTAACCGTGCATAAAACATAATATAGGTTTCTATTCATTTACGTACCTTTCAAGGTTATTTCCCTTCCATCCTGTATTTAACATCCTATATTTATTACGCGGCGATACAGATGGACGTGCAGGTTGACAAGCAACCGAAAACCATTTCCTGATGTTAATAACACCTAAAATCATTATTTCTTTGAAAATCTCCACATGAATTCAGCAATCTCATAAGGTGTAGACTAATTCTGTAGATTACGCATAGGAGCTATTTCGTACAATTAAAAGATAAAGAAACTCTAAATGACTGATTCCCTATAGGCTATTATTTAATTTCCTTGTGACCAGAATGGTAACACGGCAAACATTCCACAATCCGACGGTTATATATCTTAATTCCTAGCACATATAAGATAGGACTTTTTCCTCTTATAAAATCACCTCCATTACAGAAAACAGCCCCCACCCCGCGTGATTGTCGCAGTGTCTGACCTTTCACACACAGTAGCAGGGGCGACTGCAATTTATTAACCACAGATATGTCACCGGGTTTGAGATTTACGAACGTATTACCCGGAAATTGAGAACATTAGAGAACGGTGCCCGGGAAACGATAGCACTGCCCTCGCTCCGCATAATTCCTCCCCCCCCCCTCCAGATGTCACAAGTTTCTATTTTAACCACAAGCTGCGTTTCGTTCTTTCTTCCTGACTATTGTGTGCTATGTTATCCTTCTACAAAAATATTGCACGAACCAAGACATTATTATTATTATTATTATTATTATTATTATTATTATTATTATTATTATTATTACACAAAATTGTAAAAATTGTAGAAAATTACTAAATTGTAAAACTATAAAAATTTGTAAAAATTGTAATTGTAATATTGTAAAATTTTGACTTGTTCCACATCTTAAAGCTTTATTGCTCATGTAAGACCTATGGAATAAAATGAATGAATGAATGAATGAATGAATTAATTAATTAATTAATTAATTAATGACAATTGTTACAATATTTTACAATTTTTTTAGTTTTACAATTTAGTAATTATCTACAATTTTTACAATTTTCTGCAATTTTTTACAATATTTTGGCGAGATATAGTGAGATGAGGTGAGGTCCGAGGATTCGCCAAAAGATTACCCGGCATTTGCCTTTTGGTTGGGGAAAACCTCGAAAAAAAAACCCAACAAGGTAATCAGATAAAAGGATGAAGTGATGCCGAGGATTCGCCATAAACCATTCGGCTTTAGTCTCACGGCTGGGGAAAACCTCGGGACAATTACCAAAGGCCGATCTGTAGATCTGGAATAAATGCAGTTTTCGCCGGTAGCTAATACGTTACCGGTACCGTAAACTGGGGTTATTTTGAACACAGAGGAAACTTTGAATATTTTTTCAGAAAATCATATTTAGGTTTCTACATGCTGCATTTGTTATAGATAGAGGTAAATTATCATAAAAATCATTCTCATACCAAATTTACCTCCATTAAACAAGTGTAGCATCTAGAAAACTAAATATGATTTTCTGAAAAAATGTTGAAAGTTTCCTCTGTGTTCAAAGTAACCCCAGTTTACAGTACTTCGAAAAGCTGGATATTTTTACAAGTACGATATGGTGCAAGAACGTAAGATCGTAATATCACGTTTAACACTGAAAAAAAAAAACTTACAACACACTTTTGGTAACCGTTATTAAAATCTGACATGGTAGTATTAGCGAGCCTATACATAGAATTTTGTTTTTGTTCATATTTATTTGTAAAAGAAAAGATCTTTTACAGTGGCTCTACAACATTGGGCCAATTACTCCGCTTTCCCAGACGAAATGATCCAACATCCTCAACAGGGCTCGAACCCACGAGACTTTTACTCAGAGACAAGTCTTTGTAATTAATAAATCGCTGAAGATAATACTACTAAATATATAACTTGCATTATTTAGTTCTTACTTTAATTGGAGCAATGGTATAATGAAAAAATAGAGGAAAATAAGAGGCTAATGCAGCTTAGTCTTCACATTTCGGAGAGGCCCTTGTACCCGCCCTTGTTCGCAATATGTAAATGCACAGACTCCCGTAATTGCTAGCCGGCATCTGCCAGCCTGGGATTGATATGGATAATAATATCTTACCAACTTCGTACATCACCCCCGTGTGCACATCCGGTTTGGTGCCCTTTCCCACGTAGCAGGGGCACACAATCACATTATAATGTGACGGGTGCTGAAACCATAATCTTTAACACTAAATACAATCATTTCTTTACTTAATAACCTTCTCGTTGATACCATGCTTGCCACTGAATTCCAGGTAGCCTACCTACACAAGTTGGTCTAAGGTGATAGAATTTTTAGAGCAAAATTTCTTAGCTTGTCATTCTTCAAAAGAATACTAAAGTAGACAATCTATATCAGAGATTTATGATCCGTAACATAACTTTGCACCTGAATGAGAGAACTTAGGCAAAATTTACCGGTAATTCATTGCCAATGTCAAAATTTAGAGTTGGAGACAGTACAATGGCTCGCTCCAAGCATGGTGACTCTTGCGTTTCGCATGGGACTCGCATTCGGAAGGTCCGCTGTTCAAATCCCCGGACCTGACTGTGGGTTTTCCGTGGTTTTATACAGTTACTTGGGCAAATGCCGGGTTGGACTTTTCATTGCCGATAACTAATATATAAATCTTGACAATTTTTCCCTAATATTTTTGTGAAACTGTTGGGAATAAATCATTTAACCATTTTGTCGTTTATGAAATTAAAAAATACCAAATAGAAACAAAATTCCATAAAATAAGAAACACAACAACAATTTTACATAATTACGTAGCTATAAGTTTGTTTTCCCCCTAATCTTTGCCATGGGTAGCAGTGAAATAACGTCTTATATTATACTAGCCGTACCCCTGCGCTCCGCTGCACCCGTTATAAATAAATATAAAGTAATTATATAATTAAAATAGGACATTTGATCCAGGGAACATTCGTGTTTGATATAAGGATAAATCGTTTATTATGTTACTTAATTTAAATTTAATTAAAAAATTAAAATGCGATCATTTTGATCCAGAGACCACTCATTTGGTCATAAAAATTAGTTTAGGAAATACAGGAAACGAATATACAGAATAGCCTATCAAGTTTTCTGTCCATAAGAATCTATTTTAATCTTACCTGTCCTCGATTCACCCAGGAGTTACTGTGATAACATTATAGCATTATGTCCATCTAGAGAAACTACACTTTCCAATGGTGAATTAATGTGTAATTAATTATACAAATCGGTTAATTAAGCTTCTGATATTACTTCATACAAACACAGAAACATTCTCTGTAGGCTATCTTTCATAGCTTTCGATTGTTACTGTCCAAGGCCCCTTATAGACGAAGTCATTTGTTTTTTAATTCATTACACGGCCTTAGATGGCAGTTATTTTAATTTTAAAACTCATTTATCTCATTAAATATCAGTCTTATCAAAATTTTTCAAAGACTAAAACTGATCGGAAATGATTTTTAAAGCAATTTTTATTATGTAACATTTTTCATAAAAATCAATAATAAGCGAGATATTTCGATTTATTTAATTCAGGCCCCCTTATAACCCCTCTTTTAAATAATGTATTTTGAATGCCATACAGCCTATAATCTAAGTTACGACGAACTTAATTTATTCCAATTTTCATCGAAATCCGTTCAGCCATTATCGCGTGAAAAGGTAACAAACATACAGACAGACAGACATACAAACAAAAATTTCAAAAGAGCGATTTTCGGTTTCAGGGTGGTTAATTATATATGCTAGGACCAATTATTTTAGGAAAATCGAAAATTACCAGAAAAATTTCGGCTACAGATTTATTATTAGTATATATATTGCACGGAATATAATAGGCGATTACCTTTATAATTTCCTTCAACAATAAAATAACCATATTCTCATTCCTCATTGAAGCTGTATCTTGGTACTTTAGACTGTGCCATTTTCAAATATTCTGTAAACTGTTCACCACTAAGGGTGCTATTCATAGATATTTCGCTAGCCCGCGCTACGAGCGTGCCAAACTAGCCCCGGCTATCGACTGGTTACTTGTACAGGATTCATATCATATCATATCGCTAACACCGGTTTATGAATACGAAAAACGTTAGTTCGCTGATCATCCACCGGAAGCCCGCGCTAAGAATGTCAATGAATACGGGCCTAAATGTTTAGGTTCTGCAGTTAACGACTGACTAAACAGAATGAAAACAGAGTCGCGGACATGAAGTGGAGGAAGTAGGAATGGTAATGTTTGTGCTCTAGATAGCGTTTGACATCTCTGGTCTAGCACATTTTCGTCATTTCCTACTCATTTATTTTGCTGTTTTCAATTATTTAGGAAAAATTATTGCACATTAAACAGTTACACAACGCAAATCACTGTAACGTTAATTCAGTTGCAGACCGGCTACTTGTAACTTGGAGTATCCAGCTCTCTGATGTACACCAGTGACAAAAAAACCGGACCGAGCCTTGTAGCTCATTTCAGATCCTTGTTCACTCCAGAGCACGATAGACTGGTAACTAAGACTTTCGTGGCTCGAATCCTGCCTGGAAAGGAAACTTTTTTTTGTTCCATATACAAATTTATTCCCAATACTTTTCGATTGCTGGTAAAATTCATGTTCTGGGAATAATGAGTTAATTAAATAAGTAAAATATCGTTGAAGTCGAAAAGTATTAGGAATAAATTTGAATAAGGAACAAAAAAAGTTTCCTTCCCAGGCAGGATTCGAACCACGAAAGTCTTAGTTACCAGTCTATCGTGCTCTGAAATGAACAAGGCTCTGAAATCAGCTACAGGGGTCGGTCCGGTTTTTTTTGCCATTACTGTACTTATGTCCAATATCAAAACAATAAAATTCAGAAGCATTGCAGAATTGTGTCGAATTTGCACTAAACTATGAAAGAATTTGTGAAAGCAAAGATAATAGAATATTTTATGCACTATATTCTTGAACGCCTCTAAGGCCGTATCCCGTCTGGTCGGGGCAAGGGTACTAAGAAAACGCTCTGATAATGGAATATGATGCTGCATGTTGGGATCCTTACAGATTAGAACATATTAAGACATTAGAAAAGATTCAAAAACAGGCTCTCAAGTGTTGTCGTAATAATTCACCATTAAAATGGGACACACTCACGGACAGGAGAACGCGAATTCGATTATGCGCAATGTTCAAAACATACAGAGATGAGCCTGCCTGGAGAGAAATAAAAAATAGGTTGCAGACGCCAAATTACTCTTCAAGGAACGATCACTCATATAAATTGAGGGAAAGAAGACAGAGGACGGACACTGGAAAGTTTTCCTTTCTCAATCGTACTATCAGGGACTGGAATGCTTTACCTCCAGACTTACTAAAGGATTTACCAACAACCAAAAATGTATTTAAAAATAGGCTTAAGGATTTTACTAATAGACGGTAGTACATTATACACAGTATTTAAAGGGTTTAATTGATATTTTATTATTTGAAGTGTTGCATCAGTGAAGAAGTGTGTGTGTCAGTGAAGTATGTTGTGTAAGTGAAGTGTGTTTGTATCAGTGAAGTTTTATAGTTTATAGTGGCAGCGCAAAGTATTTGAACATGAAACGTTTCTGAAGTGTTAGTGAAATTAGGACAGTATCAGTGAAATGTGTCGTAGTTCCACTAAAGTGAGTGAGTTGTCTGCGAAATGAGTGTAGTGCTGAAAGATAATTGTGCATGTATGAACATATGATACTCGTGGGTTTTAGTTCGAACTTAGGGTTAAGATATAAATTAGATTTACTTTAAATGTTATTTTGTCCCGCGCCGTGGCGTCGTGATCTAAGGCATCCTGCCTAGGACTCGCGTTACGGAATGCGCACTGGTTCGAGTCCTCGTGGGGGAAGAAATTTTTTCATGAAATTTCGGCCAGTGTATGGGAACGGTGCCCACCCAGCATCGTGATGCACTTGGAAGCTACGATAGGTAGCGAAATCCGGTTGCGAATGCCAGCTATAACGGCTGGGGCGATCATCGTGCTAACCACACGATACCTCCATTCTGGTTGGATGATCGTCCACCTCTGCTTCGACATATGGGCGTGAGGCCAGCAGCCGGCTGGTCGGTCTAGGCCCTTCACGGGCTGTAGCAGCACGGATTATTATTAAATGTTATTTTAAGTGATCTTGCTTCATTTAATTTAGGATGCTCGTTATTATTATTATTATTATTATTATTATTATTATTATTATTATTATTATTATTAATTTATTAATTGTCATTATTGAGTGTAATTAGTTACCACTGCCACGAGTACTTACCCATTTTTAGTGTGAATAAATACATACGTATTCATAATTACAATTAGATATTTATTTAAAAACTGGATATTGTCCATCAAGTAGAGAAGATTATGTTGTATATTTTATTAATTTAAAAGCTGTATCTTGTACTTGAAGTGCTCTACTATGTACGACCTCGAATACAAGATATCGCTTTTAACTTAATACAGTCAACAACATTAACATATTAAAATAGTAAATTATTTGTTAGCATACTCACGCAGTTGTAAAGTCGATAAAGATTGTAGGAACTTTCATTCATAAAATACGAGTATAACGAAAACTTATCCATAAACAAGATATAAAAGTTAATAAATACGTGGACTTCTTATTAAACATCCACGAATATACTTTATTAACCAAATTACTGCACAAAGTTAACAAAAGCTTTCGGTAAAAATTCATGATTTTATAACATTTATTTTATCTACATAGTAGTTTAGAAAAATGCTAAAGAACTTGTACTGTTTTGTTATAAGACGTGACGACTTGTTTACTTTATCAGTACTCTATATACTATACAATATTGACGATGACGGAGACCCACGTGCATACCAATGTACGACCTGTCTTTCATCTTGCCCGTAGCCTGCGTGACGTAAGGAAATCAGTCAACACGCTACATCCATACTTTGAGTGCACTTCGGACAGACAAAAGGTGCATTTAGGCATGCCAACTTTATCTGGTGTATACGTACGTTATGCATGATATGACATGCAAGTCTCTATCAGAGGAAGAATTTTGGATTTTCAACCTATGTTGAGATTTAATAGATTTGAACCCGAGCCCGCTCGTTGCACGGTCAGGCAGGCTAACCACAGCGGTGGAAAATTATGGTTTTATAAGAAGTCTTTAAGAATATTTTATTCGCACAGTTTTTTAACGACGCTGTGTCACTACGAGGTTATTTAGCGTTGATGGAAGTGGTGATAGCGAGATGGTATTTGGCGAGAACATTCGTCTTACGGATGAGGAAAACCTCGGAAAAAACCAACCAGGTAATCAGCCCAAGCGGGGACAGAACTCGCGTCCGGGCGCATCTCCGGATCAGCAGGCAAGCCTCATAGCCGGCAGAGCTCTATTCACACTATTACACAATTTTCTTCAGCAGGGAAATTTTCGTGCAGAGGTTAGCAATAATACAATTCTGAAGAACAGCAAGAGTAAGACAATAGCTATATTGAAACAAGGCTTGATTTCTGACAATTGACTCACCAACTTTCTGACTCAAAGGTCTATCTGATGACTCGATATTTAAACCCCAAATTTGACGCTGAGTGGAAGCCATGGCAGAGTGTTTTGAAACCCGTCTAGGGCAGTGTATTGGGACTCTCGTGAAGGGGCTGAATAATTAACTAGACTCATCATCATCATCATCATCGTTAGGGACCGGATTTTTATGTAATTGCTTCAACCTAACCATAGGGTAAATTAGGGTCTGTTGGACAGTCGGGCATGTTGGACACTTTGTATTTTAACGTGTAACCCCGCCACTTGTGGGCATCACATTCTGCTAGAAGTCAACGACGGAAGTAGCCACGAGTGGGGCTACTTCCGTCATTGACTTCTAGCAGAATGTGGTGACCACAAGTGGCGGGGTAACACGTTAAAATACAAAGTGTCCAACATGCCCGACTGTCGAACAGACCCTAATTTACCCTATATAAATAACAGATATTTGCGAATCTTGTAATTACCATCAATATATTAAAATTTGATACTAAATATTTTTACATATTTACCCCACATTACATATTATGGCTTGGTATTACATAAATCTACATATTTTAGGCGTTTTATTCATTTTTACTTCTCTAAAAGGAAAGAAAAAAAACTTCTGCTGGGAAAGTTTACAATTTGAAATACACAGATTTAAAATGCCTTTTTAACTACCCACGAAAGGATATATTTCTGGACGAAACATAACGCCCTTAGTTCCAGGAAGTAATAGAGGCACTCATCCCATACCGCCCACTGTAAATATGAGTGAATAAAAGGCAACCTTTCTCATACAACTACCTTGTATTATAAAAATCACTCAGAAAGTAGCGTTGCCTTCATGCGATGGATGGGACGAGGACGACATGATTTGTCTCCAACTATAATCATTGTTTTGCACACGTCTTAACTAGCCGTTCCCATGCAATTTGCAACCTTACCCACCCTCTTCCTAATTCTTCCAGGGGAAAAAAGTCTGACATGCTTGACCTCTTTATTTTAAATTTAGTAGACCTATGTGGAAATGGGATTTTCCGAGCAATTGGAAAGTATTGTTCTCGGCTGGAATAATCCTACGCTTCTGAATGAGACAGGAATGTCGCTTTTCAAACAACAGTTTGTAAATGCCTATAGCTTGAGGTTTTAGTAGGTACAGTACTTTGTTCCTTACAGGGAGCAGCTTTTTTTTTTATTGGGTTATATTACGACGCTGTATCAACATCTCAGGTTATTTAGCGTCTGAATGATATGAAGGTGATAATGCCGGTGAAGTGATTCCGGGGTCCAACACCGAAAGTACAGGGAGCAGCTAAAATGCATGTTTCCCACACCTCCCCTTATTTTCTCCTAATCCCGTAAAGCGAAACAGTGCTTGCAGTACTGTTGTGTCACTCATTTCACTCAGTTCTCTAGCTTTAGTACTTACAGTAATAAGTGCAAGTGAGTTTATCTACTGCTTTTAACTAACTGAAATGGCCCCTGTATCTTCAAACCTAACGACAAAAATAATATCATTGATTGCGATGGACGAAGCTTTCACTACAGATGGAACTATAGTACCGGTAATGTGTCAAGTGTGCGGTAAAAAAGTCGGGTGCTCTATGAAATCATACCTGCCAGATATTGATATTAAATATTTTCATGATTTTACATATTTCGATACATATTCAGCTTATTTTTATTACATAAATATGTACATATTTCACACCTTGATATTATATAAAAATCCGGTCCCTAATCATCATCATCATCATCATCATCATCATCATCATCATCATCATCATAATTTCATTTAATTCATTCTTTGCAACGTTGCTGCAAGTCTCTGAACCTAAAGGTCATGGGGTCACGTCGGTAGTTATACGTACCAGCACTGCATTACAGAGTAAAACACTGTGTTGTTCTGAATGGAATATGATTAAGGAGTGGCAATTCCATTAATGCACTCGGTCGGCCGCACCGATACATAATATAATTCCCAGCTGCTTGTACTGCAAAAGCTCATACAAATCATTCATGCCTCCCTAATACTAGGAAATAATGTAGAAGCATTTAGTCCCTTCCTATTACTCATGTAACTTTATCTACGCCTGGCAGACATTAATTATTTGCTTTACATGTATTACTTATCCACACGGTGATCAATAAACTGTGTCACAAACACGTTAAGATAGAAGACTGGTCATGCCTTGCAGGAAGCAATGGTATTAATTATGGATGACTAGATATGTGTGTAAGAGTTCTTTACTGTGACTCATATTGCAGCGTTTCTAGTTACAAATCAAAGAAGGACTGGGCCTCTAAGCCTGTCTGTCTTGTCTTCTATCCAGCCATGGCGATAATGTGACTCACGAGCACATTGTGGCTCGCAATGATAGCTATGAGCGTATTCCGAATCTCACCGGTAAGCAATCCGATGGCATCACGGTGTTCCGAATTCCACCGATGACGTCATTGATGCTCCATCGGTGTCGCACCGGTGCCATCAGCTTGCAGAGGTGGTGGCAGTTTCCATCAGCCGCCATCAGTGAATCTGATTGGTTCTTGTATAGGGCGGGAATTAGCAGACGAATAACATCGTGCACAGTTGTGTCATGGCGGTGTGTTCTGCTTTAGTTCTGCTGTATTGTTTGTAATGAACACAACGTAAAAACAATATGTTAATGGCTTATGAGCGAACATGTCAACAGACCAGTTATTACTATTGGTTCAAGAAATAAATTGTTTATGCTATCTTTTCTTTGAACGAGATGGGAGTACGAAAATTTCGCAAAATTTTGCTAGCGTAGCACAGACAACAACTTGTACAGTCGCCATGACAGCATCGATCCTTCCAGCAGTTTTGTTCCTTATTTCGCTGCAACGTGACGTCATTGATGCCACCGGACCGGTGAGATTCGGAATACACTGTATGCGCTTCCTACCTCCCACAACCCCCACCCTCTCACTCACTTGAGTCAAACTTCGTTCCATTTGTATTTGTCTCTGATCTGCGAGTGGCGTATCGTCGCAATGTCTCTCTCGAAACCATGAACCTCTACAAAAACGAAAGTTTCAAGTAGGATGGGAGGACGCATTTTTTTTCTGCCAGTATGAGGAGAATATTAAATGTATGATTTGTTCACAAGTATTACGAGGAAAAATGTTGTATAACATAAAACGGCATTACATGTTACTGATGAAACATTAAGTGGTTAAGTGTTACCATCATCATCATCATCATTTCTGTACGTCGATCCTTTTCCAGTAGATGTACGAATAATGCGGTTAGATCTTCAATTTAAAGTCACAGATTTACAATGTGATGTTAAATGAAAGCTAGATGTAAGGACTTGACAAACGTTGAACTTTTTAAATCTTTGCCAAAAAATAAATATCTGAAGCTTCGTTCTTTCGCTTGCTCTTTTGAAGCCTTGTTCGCTACAACTTAACGTTTGTGAAAAATTATTTTCAACAATGAAAATAATAAAAACCAAATTTAGATCACGACTGACAAATACCTTCGTGACCAAGTATGACTGGCAGTAAGTGACATAATTCTTGATTTTGAAACTCTGTCGCAGAGACATTCTGAAGACAGTTAATTTTAGGTTGTGATAATTTGTCCTATGTTTTCTTGTTCATTTCTTTCTTCGTTATACGTATTAAACATTAGTTTGTAGCCTTGTACTGTATAAAATTATATTTAAGTCTTGACGTAAGGAAAATGAAATCCATTAATAAGTCAGACAGTTGCTTCACTTCCCCTTCGGGTGTCCGCCCCCCTCCATAAGTACTATGCACGTTGCAGTTACACAGTGGCTCGGCGCACGATCGCATTTTCGCCACGGCTGCTTTTATCTGTTCTGTGTAGTCTCAAACGACAGCCATGCACCATATTGATCCTATGACTGTAAGTACAATCTATTCCATCAATGCCGTCAGGATTTGATCAACCAAGTATTATTCGAACTTTTGGTAAAGATATTGACAAGTTAATCACCATTAATTTACTGAAACCTGATCAAAACTGAATTATGAATCAATATATATGGCCTAAGAACATTTATTCACTCCAAAGTACACCATTCAATAAGAGTCCAAAATCCTTCTTATACGATATTGGATAAAATTATCCGGACAGGTTTAGATTTTAAATTTAGATTTATTTAATAATAATAATATATACATACATAAAAACGTTACATTAAAATACCCAGAAAGAGCAAAGGTCGTGTTCGGGGACAGTTCCGTTACATAGATATACATACTTTGTAGACAAAATACTTAAGAAAAAAGGTCACATAAAGATGATAATAAAATTAGTATATAATAATACAAGTAA
This sequence comes from Periplaneta americana, assembly GCF_040183065.1. Classification (NCBI taxonomy): domain Eukaryota; kingdom Metazoa; phylum Arthropoda; class Insecta; order Blattodea; family Blattidae; genus Periplaneta; species Periplaneta americana. The sequence continues at coordinate 28,963,735 of NC_091127.1, read as the reverse complement.
TAAATGAGTGAAAAAAAGAGACGATGTTGAGATTGGTGGATTAATATTAAATTATTATTAGTATTAAAGATTAAAGATAATTAAAATGAAAATTAGTATAATTAGTACAGGTCATGTTGATATAATAACCAAGATAAGATAGAAAAAATATAATTAGGATAGAAATAAACTTGTTTTACAATACATGATATGTAATATAAATACAGGGAAGTCTGTCACATAAATTTTTAAATTCTGGATCTGAAAATTTCATTGCTTAAAGTAGTCAATTCTGGATGAAATTTTATTATCGAATTATATAGACGTGGACCATAATTTCTACTGTGTAGTAAAGCAGCAGATGTGAAACATTTAGGTTCAGCTAATTTAAGAATTTCATTTCGTCTTGTATTATGAGCATGTGGCTGAGCTACAAATTTCATTCTATTTTTATGATAGAATTTCATTAAAGAGTATTTATAAATTTGGTCAATTCTACAAACATTCAATTCGGAATGGATCAAATTTGTTGGATAATCCAGTCGCCTTTTCAAACAAATTTTGATTATACGTTTTTGCAACATAATTAGAGGAAAAAGAGCAGTTTTTGTAATGCCTCCCCATCCAGTTATACCATATTGGATAACAGATTCAACTATAGCCAAATAAACCAAACGTAATACATGAGTAGGCACGTAATGGCGAAGGTTTACAAATTTGTAAATTGTTTTACGGATCCTGTTACATAAAAAGGTGATTTGTCTATCCCATTTGCAAGTGCTGATCAACAATAATTCCCAGGTATTTCACATCTACAGATTCTTTCAGGCAAGGGCATTTACAGATTGTAGAGAGTTTACAAAATGAGTTGTGGATTATTAATTTTAAATGAGAAAGTGATTTTAATTCGTGCTAAGGAAATTGTGGATTTACAGCACGATTGTCTGAATGACATGCTATATGCTCCGAAGAATCTTCGTGGTCTTGGTTTATTTAATGCTGAATGGTAAGTACACCTCCAACACTACAACATTGCCATAAGTCTTTTAAAAATAAATGACAAACATCTACATTTCTGCAGGAATCTTGAAACTGAAAAACAAGAAGCTCTTTCACAATTAAACATTCCCAAAAACGAAGAAACACATTCGATGACAGGACGAAGTTTAAGATCTGAGTTACGACGGAGGTCGTTTAATAATTGGCGTCGTCTTCCACAAAAAGGTAAAGGAGTGGTAACTTACAGTGAAGATCCAGAAAACAACTCTTGGATTAGTAACAGAAGAGGGATATCATCCTCAGAGTGGACCAATGCCATAAAAATGTCCACATACATCGCAGCAGTACGATCTGTGCCAAGTCGTTCCTTCCAAAATCAAAACTATCGTCATCCAGGATGCAGCGTAGTAGAAACCCTTGGACATGTTTTGGGTTATTGCCAGGCGACGATAGAAAACAAAAGATGCGAAAACAAATGAATGAGGTGTACAAGCAATTGAATGCCCTTTCACATTTAAGTATAAAAATTTAGAAGTGTCATTTGAAATTTCTTGGCGGTGGGGGTGAAATCTAACATGTAATTAAGCCTGGTTTCGGACTTCCCCCTATATATCTAAATCGTACATGGGCACAATTTTCGGTTACGTGAGACACTCGATTTGAAATAGTTTGTTTACTAGGACAGGAGACTGCAGAGTAGGATGGAAAATATAAGCTGCTGTGACCTGCGTCACCTTATCGTAATCGCTAAGTCGGTCAGTGGCGGATTATTAGGAAAGCCCTTAGTTAACGTGAGAGAGACTCGAAAACGTTCATTCAATTTGGAAAATTAATTCGGCAGCTTTAATCATAAACCTCTTTACTATTTCTCCATCACTGAATTGATTTAAATCACAGGCGAGAAATTGCGTAACTAGCCAATAATATTCCATCACGTTGTCTACGTTTATTTTCTTGAATATTCTGGTGTTTCTCAAGATTACTTAATAGATTTGCACGTTCTCGACCTAAAATAATTTCAGAAAATCATATTTCGTTTTCTATGCACATTTGATATTTTTTTTTATAAATTTCTTTTGGTAATAATACGTACAAACGACATTTAATTCCTCGTACCTTTTAATGCAGCGTGTTTAAGGTATAATGCCGTATTTTAGTATACTACGCAAATGTTAAGATCATAAATTTCCTTAGGAATAGTACGAAAAATAACATTTAATTTGTCTTACCTTCTAATTCAGCATGTTCTTTATGACATAAAGAGTAATATCGTTGTATATTAAATTTATTAATGCCTAATAGGATTTTCGAGCATAACATACATCGTATGTTTTTCCCTTCTAAACAGCAAAAAAACTCTTCCTCCTATTTCTCATGAAATAATCGTTTTCTAACGCGTACACACTGCTTTGATAATGCCATTATGCCACCACTGATATTGCTTATGAAACTGATATAGAACCTGCCCACGCCTAGGACCTACGTGAGGGAGGAACGGGGACTGTGAAGATGATGTCACTCAGAGCGATAAGCTCTGTGAAGGTCAGTGAGGCACAAATTCTCAAGTGAGGCACGATGCTCATCTCTGATGTAAATAGACGTGTTTTGTTTGAATTTAATTCGATTTAAATAATTAATTATTTAGACTGGGAAGTTTTGAAGTGAAAGCCCTGTATAATTGTCAATTCTTGCTAAAGATTCGTAGTCCACCGGTGCCTGATCTTTTCTTTGGTGGGTATCAATATCTGTCTACCGTGACAGGTTACACATGCCGCCAAACTCATTGCCCCTGGAGATGACTCAATTTTGAGTAAGCAATGTCGAGTGTGTGTATTTCACGGCGCTGTGCGTTAGCCGACGATTCCAGACACCTCAACCAGATCCAGACTCAATTAAACGACGTCTAGCGTGTGGAACAATGGTAGGAATGTGTTCCAGACAGGGTTTTAGTGTCCATTCATAACTCGGGAACCGGTTCCTCCAAATTAAAGAAATTCATATCTTTCTTGTCTGTTTCACCGCCGCCAATTTCGAGATGGCTCTTTCCGATTGTGAGATCTGGCAGAATTAAAAAGTAGTTTTTTTCCCAGGTAAAGTGAAAACTTGAAAAGTTTTTTGTATAGTGCTTTAATGGGCGTTCAAGTTATACAAAATTATAATTTAGAGAGATAATAATTAATCAGGTTTTCTACGGCGGCTGAAATGGTAGCGTTTCCAACTACAGATCTAAGAGGCCCGGCTTTGCTTCCCAGTAGGGAAACAGAGATTTATCTCCCTTTCATAAAAAAAAAATGAGTTTATTCTACGAGACGTTACTCCTTGCTAGGGGAAAGATAGATAGATATAGCGTACATCGTACACATAAAATAATGTAATAAAAATACACAGCAATAATTTTAAAGCCAGTGGACGTTTTTTTCGGTTTCTTTTTAAGATTAACACAGTATTTTGGGAGTTCAGTTACACAGTTTCCACATGTGCGCTTCTTGTTGAAATGATGATGTCTAATCGATAATCAATTTCGGTCCAATTTTTTAAGCATAACATGTATGATTGTTGATATGGCATCTCCGATTCTTTCACGTAGGACCTTCTGTAGACTTCGTCATTCACAAAACTCCACTTAAAAAAATCTAGCGGAGTTAAATTTCGTGACCGAACATTCTGACGAAAAATGAAATGTCTTCATTAGAAAACAGTACTCTTTGCAACAAACTGTCTTGGTCTATTCTGTTCAACATAATATTATCTACGGCAAAATTAATTGTTTTTCCTTTGTTTCATGCTTTTAATGTTTGAAGAATTTGTACTTGGTGGATTGACTTTAAGGCGCTTCCGAAGGATTTTGTGGCTGGTTCACTGTGGAATTTGTAAATGTCGAACGACGAATCAAGTTTGTGGGACTATGTATGTTGGAACGCTCCCTGTAGGCATACTGCTGCAACTTCAGATGCACTGGGTCTTTTTGGGAGTGGCGCCCTTCAAACGCTACCAGTTTCCATTAACCTCTCGTACCATTCTTTAATATCACGTAGCCTATAATGGATGCATGTCTCGTATTGTAGGCTCTGCTCAATTTTCGTTACATCTGTGTTGTGGAATTTGTCTGAATTACTCATTCTATGCAACGAGCCTTTTGGTACATAAAAAAGACGTGTACACTTGATAGTAATGTCTAATTAATGCAAATCCATAAAATCTCTCAACTTTTGTTATCATCTTACAAATACCAGAATTAAATTATCCTGATTAGTTTATTAGATACTTTTTATTATTTTGTTGCATTATATTTAATAGATACAGTGTAGAACTGGAGTCAGAGAATAGGTAGATACGCTTGAGAAATTAAGGAAGAATTTGAGAAAGGTGATGATGAAGTTGAAGCCAGAATTAGAAAAGTAAAAAAAGTCGCATTAAAAGAAAGAAGTAAAGGTGGGGACGATGACGAAAGTGAATAATAATAATAATAATAATAATAATAATAATAATAATAATAATAATAATAATAATTTGAGCTAAATAACTGGACTAGTGCGAATTACGGGTATATTATTTAAGCAGTGAAACCCCCTTTACTTCGGGTTAAAATAAAATAACGTGTCTAAAATAATTTAAATAAATTATAAAAATAATAAAAAAATAATTTGACCTCGTGTTTTAATCTGGGTTCACTTACACCAAAACCTTTGACTTTACCACTACGCTACAGAGAGCTATGAAGTATAAATTGGTTGAATTAAGTGATATGAATGCTTTCATATTTGCTGTCTATTATGTTTAATTTTCATCATCATCACCATCATCATCATCATCATCATCATCATCATCATCATCATCAGCCTTCAAGTGTTAGATCCCAGTGGATCTGTTAAGGTCTCTTGCCAGGGTTTCCTAGGTCTTCCTAAATTTCTTCGACCTCTTGGGACATACGACAAAATCTGCCTGGGCCATCTAGAGCGATTCATCTTCTTGACATGTGTCTGCCACTGAAACCTGTATTGCTGCAAATAATGGACAATAAAGTCAATTTTTAATTCCTTCAGAATATATACGTGGTCGCATGAATCTCATTTCGGCGGTTGTTAGCCGCCTTTCGTCGCATTTTCTTAGTGTCCATGCTTCACTGCCATAAGCCAAAACTGGTCGTGCGAGAGTTCTGTAGATTTTCAGCCTTATGTGTCTTAGTACTTGGGAAGGTTTGAATACACTGTTGACGGTTCCAGCAATTTTTAGAAATTTTGAGATTTTGTTGTCAATATTAGCATCAGTGATGTATGTTAGATTATAACCTAAATAGTTGAATGAATTCACACGTTCTATTAATGTGCCACTCATAATGATTTTGGATGGAACTGCATCTTTTAATTTTGAATTCTAAAATTCTTAAATATTAAACGAAAATGTGTTTTATGTCATGTATTGTATATTCATGCGATATTACACATTCAATCAAGAGATAGTACCTCATTTACATAAATTTAAATTATTATTATTTTATTTTATATTTCAGTAGCAATATGGCCGCATTTACAACGAAAGAAGAGGTAAAAACAAAAGAAGCGCTTCGTCGCGCTTCTGATTCGTGATTGGATGACGTTCAACTTGGGTTTCTTTGCGTTTGTGGAAGCTTGACGCCGTCTTGCGTTCTTTCATTCTGACGTCGACCGTAATCAGATACAAGGAACGTTGAACGTAATCCCGGCCTAAAAGAGTTCTGTCCATGATTTGGAGCTCAGGAGAGGTGTGAAACCCACTTTTCGAACCCACGACCATTAAGTTGCAACATCACGGTTCGCTAAATAAATAATTCACCGTATCGTTGCTGGTAATTAGTGTTTGGTTAGGGCCCTTCAATTTAAGAATTATCGGCGCTCGATGCTGGGAGGTCAGAGTGCTGGTGGTCCCCGGTTCTATTAGCATACGTCACGCTGAGCACGTCGCAGTAGCTAATTGCGCCGAGGTGGCCCACAGGTGCATCATGCCCGGCAAATGTAACCATTATCACTGCCTGCAAGTCTCTGCCTCTGTGGTTTCCAACCTTTTGAGTGTCACGGACCCCTTAAAGTTCCTACTTCACGTCAGCGGACCCCCAAAAATATTTTGCATAATTTAGACCCATAAATATGTTCTATTCATTACATATTTTCATAATGTAATGAATTAAGCATCCTTAATGAACTGGTAGCAATATTAAATTTTAGTTTTAGCTTTTGAATACAATATCAACCTCAAAACACATAAATACAGATTTATGTATTTATTTATTTATTTAGTCCACACCTGTGGAGTAACGGCTAGCTCGTCTGGCCGCGAAACCAGGTGGCCCGAGTTCGATTCCCGGTCGGGGCAAGTTACCTGGTTGAGATTTTTTCCAGGGTTTTCCCTCAACCCAATATGAGCAAATGCTGGGTAACTTTCGGTGCTGGTCTCCGGACTCATTTCGCCGGCATTATCACCTTCATCTCATTCAGACGCTAAATAACCTAAGATGTTGATGAAGCGTCGTAAAATAACCTACTGAAAACAATTATGTAAATATTAATTAATATTTACATAATTGTTTTCAGTAGGTTATTTATGTATTTATTTATGTATTTATTTATTTATTTTTTATTTTTTTGTTTATTTATTTATTTATTTATTTTTTATTTATTTATTTATTTATTTATTTATTTATTTATTTATTCTGGTGGAGTTAAGACCATTAGGTCTTCTCTTCCACACCAGAAATGTAATACAACTCAAAAAAAATTATGCATCAATGGAATTAATCTACTGTAATAACGATACCGTCCCAATACTTTTCGATTGAAGCGATATTTTACTACTAAATTAACTTATTATTCCAAGAACATGAATTTTACTAGCAATCGAAAAGTATTGGGAATAAATCTGAATAAGGAACAAAAAAAAAGTTTCCTTCCCAGGCAGGATTCGAACCATGAAAGTCTTAGTTATCAGTCTATCGTGCTCTGGAGTGAACAATGCTCTGAAATCAGCTACAAGGATCGGACCGGTTTTCTTTTTGCCACTACTGTACACATGCAAATTACACTAAGTACTATGTCCAAGGCAAATGACAACATCACAATTCCCATAATTTCAAACATATTCAGTTTTTCCTGTCTCCTGTAAAATCTGGTTCTCTTAACTCATGCTCTTTTCCGATCCCACCCTTGAATTGTATTGAAATATACAAGTTGAAAGTGAAATAACTCTGCAGATTGAAGGGGACGATAGGGTATACTTAAAGGAATAGATAAACCTATGTTACGTTTCTTGATTAAATGCACGGTTAACTAGAAAATTTAGTTGGGAGTTTCAGCAGTCTGGCAACATCGCCACTAACACAGTCTTCTTTCTTCTCGCAATGCAGATGTAAGAGGTCAACGAACTCACGTCTATCTCTCTAGGCTAACCTCCCTCTCTCGCTACAAAGTCCAAATCTGCTCGCATCGTTCAGTGGCTTGAAATTAGTGGTTTTCAAATTAAATTTACACAAAAACCGCCCACGCTATTGAAATACGTCCGATCCTACTTGCAATATTTACCGAATAAAAGGGTGTTAAACATATGAAAAAAAAAAATAGAGAGAACTATGACCTTTCTGAAGGATGGGTGGAGCGGAAAAAAATTCTCTCCGGCACCGGGATTCGAACCCGAGTTTTCAGCTCTACGTGCTGACGCTTTATCCACTAAGCCACACCGGATTCCAGGGACTAAGTGGCCGGGATCCGACGGAATGAGCGCCGTCTTAAATCACTAAGTAGGCCTAATTATTTACGCATAGGCCTATTATATTATTGTGATGTACCGAAGTACGTATTATGATATTTCCATGCAGGAATTCTGCATTACCATATGATGAAGGATGGGTGGAGCGGAGTTCTTAGTGACTCGTAATGAGTGCACCTCTGCACATAGTGTGTTGGACATTGTGCCACTGTCAAACATCTGTGACACAGTGCATGAGGGTTGGCCACTAAAGGGAAACTAAGAGGTGGAACTTAAACTGAGAGGATTCAATCCGGCATCGGAACTGGAATCCGGTGTGGTTTGTGGATAAAGCGTCAGCACGTAGAGCTGAAAACCCGGGTTTGAGTCCCAGTGCCGGAGAAAATTTTTCTCCGCTCCACCCATCCTTGATCATATGGTAATGCAGGATTCCTACACGGATATATTATATTATGTACTTCGGTACATCACAATAATATGACCTTTCTACCAATATGGCATTACACTTTTTTGTTACATACAACATGAGCTATTCGTTCCGAAAATCTGCACGGTTATTTCAATTCCAGCCTGTATATGACAAATTCATACATCTATACTAATAATAAATCTGTAGCCGAAATTTTTCTGGTAATTTTCGATTTTCCAAAAATAATTGGTCCTAACATATATAATTAACTACCCTGAAACTGAAAATCGCTTTTTTGAAATTTTTGTTTGTATGTCTGTCTGTCTATCTGTCTGTATGTTTGTTACCTTTTCACGCGATAATGGCTGAACGGATTTCGATGAAAATTGGAATATAAATTAAGTTCGTTGTAACTTAGATTTTAGGCTATAAGGCATTCAAAATACATTATTTAAAAGGGGGTTATAAGGGGGCCTGAATTAAATAAATCGAAATATCTCGCTTATTATTGATTTTTGTGAAAAATGTTACATAACAAAAGTTTCTTCAAAAATAATTTGCGATAAGTTTCATTCCTTGAAAAATTTTGATAGGACTGATATTTAATGAGATAAATGAGTTTTAAAATTAAAATAACTGCCATCTAAGGCCGTGTAATGAATTAAAAAACAAATGACTTCGTCTGTAAGGGGCCTTGGACAACAACAATCGAAAGCTATGAAAGATAGCCTACAGAGAATGCTTCTGTGTTGGTATGAAGTAATATCGGAAGCTAAATTAACCGATTTGTATAATTAATTATTATTTCACCACTGGAAAGTGTAGTTTCTCTAGATGGACATAATGCTATAATGTTATTACAGTAACTTCTGATATAATAATATAATATAATATAATATAATATAATATAATATAATATAATATAATATAATATAATATAATATAATATAATATAATATAATATAATATAATATAATATAATATAATATAATATAATATTATATAATTTATAATGTAATGTAATATTATATAATATAATTTAAGTTATTTGAAGGGCAGAACCATAGTGGGCCAAGCGCCATTTACTGAATACGTAGAAAACAAGGGTTAAAATGAAGTTATTACCATAATTAAATGGAAACATATAAGAAGTAAAATAAAGTATACACATTAAATCTAAATGATGTCAATGTTCATTAAACTATGGTTGCATGTAATAAAAATTAAGAAACATGTTAAAGGAATTGGCATAGCACCAATGAGTGGTATCTGGACCAAAATGATCGCATTTTAATTATTTGGATGCAATTTAAATTAAGTAACATATTAAACGATTTATCCTTCTATCAAACACGAATGTTCCCTGGATCAAACGTCCTATTTTAATTATGTAATTAATTTATATTTATTTCTAACGGGTGCAGCGGAGCGCACGGGTACGGCTAGTAGGTTAATAATTATGTTGCATTTCCTGCATTTTGGGAGAAATAGTTATGCGGGGCAACAATAACCAAATCATATTAATCGGGAGTCATTTCCTTAGCAACGCTTTTACAAGTTCTTACTGAATGGTGACCATACTCAGGCTGGTCCTATCATTTGACTCAGTCTTCCCCCTACATCAACAATTTTGTTTTGGTAACACATGACCATAGTAATCATTGCGCTTCGTAATGTGTCATGGACATTGTGCGTACGCACCTCTCTGCAACGTGTTCTTACGTCATTAAGTTTCCAGCATTTCGTCATTAAAAACTAATAATGTCCGTGGCTGGTGCCTAATTATAGAGAAGCGCCCCCAGACGGGCTCGCGGACCACCGGCATGGACAGAGAGTCAGCAGGGTTAAATCTATTAGGCAAGCAGTGAATTATACTGACACAGAATTAGCCGTCAATAATTGTTTTAAACTCCGCTTTCCGACTCGCCTAATTATGTCTGTTACATTTCAAGATCTGCCCATGTCCAATAGCGTACAGTCACAACAATTAACTAATGGCACATTGTGTGATAAAAGCCATGGGAATTCCCTGTATAAATGTAGAGTTACTACATTGTAAATACGTTACGAATTTTTATATTTATCGTTTCTTTAACTCTTACAGGTTAGTCACAGACGTTGGCATGGTTACAAAAGAGACCAGATTTTAATAGCACGTCATTTTTCATTTTAGATTATAGGCTTTCGGAATGATTGTCTTCAAAAGAAGAGTTCTGGGTTGATTGTTGAGATTTAACAGGCTAATTCCATCATCAGGGTAGTATTACCCAAAACCTAAAGGGACAACAGCGTTGCGGAGCATCAATTAGGCCTATATAGTGATTTATTATTGATTAGAACATTAAAATACTCTTAAGTCATAAACGTGACAGAAACAAAAGATATGAAAAATTATTTGTTGGAACCGATAACTCTAATGCAAAGAAGTTTTTAAAATGTGTAGCTATTTCTAAATGTATTTGAACAATGGAAATATAAGCTCAAAGAAACAAAACAGTACAGAACTTTTTCATTCATAATGGGAAACTTTGGAAAACAGACGTAGGAAAACTAGAATAACATCATTGTATAGAGCATATCTAGGTCAGAAAGCATAGGTAGACATAACGGCTCGGTTAGAAAAGCCAACGTACTATGGTAGGAACGATCATGATTTTAAAATCAAATGTAGGAAACAGAAAACGGATGTAGGTAAATTCTCATTTTTAAATAGAACCATAAATGATTGGAATGACCTACCTGCAGCGGTCTTTGAGGGCTGTCCTTCCTTAAGGAGATTCAAGAATAACTTAAAAAGTTGTGTATAAAGTGCAAATTAAAATTAAGGTGACATTTAACATTTAATTTTTTAAGGTGACATGTATTTATTTAGCCTGACGAGTTATTTCCTTAGTTTGAATTGTAAATTATTTTAAAATAGCATGTAAGAGGGTCTTAGACTAGAAATGTTTAGTTTAAATGTAGTTCTGTTTATAAGTATGCATAAGGATGTAATTATTTGACTTATTTGAACTGTTGTATCAGTGAAGCGAGGTGAGTCAGTGAAGTTATAGTTTTACAGTGCAGTGAATAGTTCCGATCAGTGATAATTTATAGCGTCAATGAAATGTGTTCTACAGTATCAGTGAAATGTGTCCTAAAGTGTCAGTGAAATGCGTCATAGTGCCACTACAGTGAGTGAGACGAGAGTAAAGTGAAAGACTACTGGAACTTACGTAGGGCCTATACATATGTAGGTATTATATTTATGTTTTATTATTAATTGTAATTATTGTGTCAAATTGTATTGTGTATTCTTATTGTATTGTGTATGTAATTGTATTGTATATTGTATAATTGTATTGTGTATTGTAAATGTTATTGTGTATTGTTTATCATTTTATTGTGTACTGTTTATATTGTGTATATACCACTGCCACCGGGTGCTTGCCCACTTGCAGTAAAAAGAAAGAAAGAAATAAATAAATAAATAAATAAATAAATAAATAAATAAATAAATAAATAAATAAATAAATAAATACACACATACATACATACATACATACACACATACATACATACATACATATATACAATATCGATAGTGTTCAGTTAAATAGGCTTATCCAACAAAAGAAAAATGTTTCACAAACAGCTATAATTAAATTTTAACACATTATTATTATTATTATTATTATTATTATTATTATTATTATTATTATTATTATTATTATTATTATTATTAGGAAGTATAATACAGAATAACGCGTTAGTTTTCAACATTGAAATAATAGTATTCATTTTTTTAGTATTGTAATTTAAGCCCTCATCTTTTCCACATAACCTCAACGAGTCCTGAGACATGTGTGGTTTTATTTTTAAAGTTGCAACTTGTATGCTGCTCTTTGAAGCTCATCTTCAGAAGTAGATAGGATAACCTGGTCGTCAGCAAATAAAATTTATTACAAATTTAAAAATAACAATTGCTTTATTTTCCAACGCCTGTCAATAAATTGAATTTATAATAAGATTAAACAAGATAAAAGATAACGGTACTAGAAACTATAGTGCTGATGTTACTGCCACGTTAATGTCTCGGTATGTCGATGAGATTTAGTAGGCAGACATTTTAATGTTTCTGTCTAATGCAAGTACACGACTGTAAAAGTAAAAAGACAGCAGTAATTAATATATAAATTCTGCGGATATGTAAACCAAGAGAAGGTGATAAGGCTAACATTAGGGTATATGTTTCCTATCATTTCCTATCTACTCTTTCATTAACAATTAACACTCCACAATTCCTCATTTTCTCATTACGATACGCATAATTTAAGAGCTGTAGCAGTATAAAATGTTTCATGCTTATTTCGATATCCTTTTGTAAATATAAGTAAAATATTTGTATCTGGCATGTCGTGCGTTTGTTTATCAACATACCTGTCTGCCTACAGTATTCCTCAGTTTATTTATTTGCACATACTTCTTCTTTTAAGTATATGTAGGTCTAAAAGTTGCGCTGCTAATGCATACTGTTTTTCTTCAATACGGGGTAGTTAGGCCTATCACTACTACTAAGATCTCTACTAAAAATTAGGTTCCTTAGCTCGTTCCGCCCATAATCTTGTGAGGATTTTTAACCAATATAAGACATTACATGGCGAATATGACGCAAGGTCACGCTCAAGAAAACTCATGTCAAAGACAAGACAAGGGACATAAACGCAGTGCCCTTGGGTGGGAGATAAGTTTTCAATTCCCTGACGGGAATGGTTTTAGGATGCGCTAGAATTTTTGCTGAATATTGAGCTACAAAAATAAAGAGAGTTCTGAACGTTTAAGAGGTAGTTCTGTAATTCTTCTTCTCATTCATCATCATCATCATCATCATCATCATCATCATCATCATCATAATCAATATCAACAAGGATTAGGACAATGGCCTGTTCCGCCCCAGAAAATTTTAAAAGTCTAACTGGTCTTTCTTTCGTCTTTTCGGTCTTCCGAATCGCCTTCTTCCTGTAGGTTTATGAAGTCGTATTTTGCAAGGTATCCTATGATTGAGCATTCTCATAATTGTGGTCATACCAATTTTTCCTGTATATATATATATTTGATAACGGTAGTGCTGCATTTTTTTTTATAACGGTAGCGGTGCCGATATAGTTGGAAGTAAATCCCGAAAAGACTAAGTATATGATTATGTCTCGTGACCAGAATATTGTACGAAATGGAAATATAAAAATTCGAGATTTATCTTTCGAAGAGGTGGAAAAATTAAAATATCTTGGAGCAAAAGTAACAAATATAAATGACAATCGGGAGGAAATTAAACGCAGAATAAATATGGGAAATGCGTGTTATTATTCGTTTGACAAGCTTTTATCATCCAGTCTGCTGTCAAAAAATCTGAAAGCTAGAATTTATAGAACAGCTATATTACCGGTTGTTCTGTATGGTTGTGAGACTTGAACTCTCACTCTGAGAGAGGAACAGAGATTAAGGTTTTTTGAGAATAAGGTTCTTAGGAAAATATTTGGGTCTAAGAGGGATGAAGTTACAGGAGAATGGAGAAAGTTACACAACGCAGAGCTGCACGCATTGTATTTTTCACCTGACATAATTAGGAACATTAAATCCAGACGTTTGAGATGGGAAGAGCATGTAGCACGTATGAGCGAATCCAGAAATTTATATAGAGTGTGAGTTGGGACCGAAGAGAAAAAGACCTTTGGGGAGGCCGAGATGTAGATAGAAGGATAATATCAAAATGAATTTGAGGGAAGTTGGATATGATAAAGACTGGAATAATCTTGCACAGGATAGGGACCGATGGCGAACTTATGTGAGGCGGCAATGAGCCTGCGAGTTCCTTAAAAGCCATTTGTAAGTAAGCAAGTTGTAACGGTAGTGGTGCACTCAATATTTGATTTTCGGCGAATCTCTCCTTCTCTTTTGTGATCTAGCAGTATAAATTACACCAGCAACCTAAAATGTCGCACCTCAGTGGCCTCAATCCTACTTTGTTGGGTTTATGACAGATTTCATGTCTCAGAACCATACAGAAATATAGGAACCACTAGTGTTTTAAGAACTTTATGTGTAGTGAGTCTATTGACTTCTTTTATAATTACACAAATGAAATGTTATATCTTATAAAAATGTTGTCAAACGTTCAGAACGGCCCCGAGGTTCACTCAGCCTCCTATAAAATTGAGTACCGGGTCTTTCCCGGGATAAAAGGCGGTCAGAGCGTGGTGCTGACCACACCACCTAATTCTAGTGCCGAGGTCATGGAAAGCATGGGGCTCTATCTCCATGTCCCCCAAGTGCCTTCATGGCATTTTACGGGGATACCTTTACCTTTTTTTTTACCTTTTATAAAAATGATGTCACAGCGAAAAAAGGCAATTTTTTTTTACGGAAAGAAAGAAACACACAAAACGAATATGATCCATATAAAATGTACTGATTTTATATATGTAGGCTTAGGCCTATTTGCTTCAATTGAATTGAAAGGTCCAGAGTTCAATCCAAGGATATAGCGAGATTTTGCTCGTTATCAAAAATTTCCAGAATGACCTCAAGGTCCCCTACAGCCACTTGTAAATTTGAGTACAGTACGTCTTTCTCGGGGGAATGAGAGAGGGATAAAAGACGGTCGGAATTTTGTGCAGAATACAACACCTAATTTTAACGCAAAGATTATGGAAATACAGAGTCTAACCTCCATGCCATTATGCATCTTCATGACGTGTAAAGCGGCTGTATTTATTTACATGATATTCATGCTATATATAATTCCTGATTCCCTCTATTTCATTAATTAATTAATTCATTCATTCATTCATTCATTCATTCATTCATTTTATTTTTATTTCCCCCAATCATTTATTTACTGTGTTCTGTCCAAGAGCAGATCTTTCATTGCAAACCCAGCGTTCTCCAATCTTTTCTATTTTCTGCCTTCCTCTTACTCTTCGCATACGATCCATTTATCTTAATGCTGTCTATCATTTGATGTCTTCTTCTGCCCCAAGCTTTTCTTCCGTTCACCGGTTCACCATTTCTTCCAGAGCACCCTTCAGTAGGCAGTTTCTTCTTAGGCAGTGGCCCACTCCTTTTTAACTTCTTGACCAGTTTCAGCATCATTCTTTCATCAGCCTCTCTTTCTACCACAGCTGCATTTCTTATTCTGTCTGTCTATTTCACTCACTCCATTCTTATCCATATCCACATTTCAAATACATAGCGTGACCTAACTAATGTCATTAATTTAAGGGGATTATTCTTTGAGGTATTTTAAACAAAAAGTTTAATATTGTTTTGCTCATTTTTGTTTTCTTTTGGAGATAAAAATTGTTTTATATGAAACATTTCGTAGCGTGTTTTGGGAAAGCTATTGATTGAATTCTCAAGATTTCAGTCAATTTAAGAGAGTAGTGTATTATGATAGTAAATTATGGAACGAATTTCAGTTTTGTCCTTTAAATGTGCAGAAATTTTATCTGAAACAAATGTTAACTTTTTGTTCTGAAAAGTAGTTTTAAAATGTTAAATTTGTTCGGATCAAATCTCTGCATATTTAAACGACAAAACTAAAATTCTTTCAATAATTTATTATCATAATACACTAGGTTTACTCTCTTAAATTGACTGATCATATTGTAAATTAAACAAGTTGCTTTCCCAAAACACGCTACTAAATATGTTTTATACAAAACAATTTTTTTCTCGAAAAGGGGGCAAAAACGAGAAAAATTGTATGAAACATTTTTTTTGTAATATCTCAAAGAATAACCTCAGAAATTAACGACAATACTTACGGTTCATTCTGTATATACATTCATTACTCACGTATTCACGAAAGATTATGCACAAAGACTTCCAGTAAGAAAAGGATAATCGTCGATGGTTATTAATTTATTACTGTATAAAAAGTTTTTCGCTTGCAAACCAGTGTGGGCAATATTTTTATTTCATCGGTGGTGACTTTTATGGTCCGTGTGTCAAAATACAGCACGATCGAGATTAGCGTTAGAAGTCATAAATTAATATTTCTTGTGTTGCGAATCAAATTGATTTCCTTGACATCATGGCTTTAATTAAGCTGGCCGACGTCATTTCCGATCTATCAGAAGTCCTGACTTGATCATTTCACGCCTATTAGGAATCCCCTTAACATTTTTTTCATCTGACGCACTTAAGTGCAACATTATACCGTAAATATTTTTCAGAATAAAGTTACTGTCAGAGGTATAGGGGTTCGAATCTGCGGCAGTATCCCAAGCTTTACTATTGCCGCCTAGTTACGTATTACTTCTGTTTCATAGTCTATGTATAAATTCATAAAGACATACATAAAGTTCAGTTCGATATTATTCTCATTGAAATTCATTTATTTATTTAGTTATTTACTTATTTACATATCTATTTATTTATTTATTTACTTATTGATTAACTTACTTACTTACTTATTAATTTATTTACTTATTTATTTAGTTATTTATTTACTTATTTATTTATTTATTTACTTATTTATTTAGTTATTTAGTTATTTATTTTTTATTATTTATTTATTTACTTATTTTTTATTTACTTATTTATTTATTTATTCATTTATTCATTTATTTATTTAATTTTTACTTATTTAATTATATAATTTTTACTTATTTAATTACATAATTTTTACTTATTTATTTATTTTTTAATTATTTATTTACTTTTTACTTATTTATTTACTTTTTACTTATTTTTTATTTACTTTTTTCTTATTTATTCATTTACTTTTTTAATTATTTATTTACTTACTTTTTACTTATTTATTTATTTATTTATTTATTTATTTATTTATTTATTTATTTATTTATCTCTTTTTTCCTGCATTCTTTCCTGTGATACGTCTTTCCAACTACATTTATCATTCTCCTTTTTGTCTATTTTTTTGCTTCCCTTTGCTGCCTAACAAAGAATTGTTTTTCTTTCCTGTGTTTGTCATTTGTTTCCCTATGGTCTAGGTCTTCTTTTTTTATTCTGTCTTTAGTGTGTTATTTATTTTTTGTCTTCTTTCCAGTTTTTCTTTCCTCATTGTTTGTATATCATTTTGTATATCATTTTGCCTTTTATTTATTTATTTATTTATTTATTTATTTATTTATTTATTTATTTATTTATTTATTTATTTATTTATTTATTTTTGTTTCTGGGTCTGTACATCTTGAATATTTAAACTTGTTCACTTGATCTATAGTATCGTTCTCTACTACAATCTTGAATCTTACACCAAAATGCAATCACTTTACTTTTGTTTGTAACTTACATACGAACATTCTTTACTCCTTTGCTATTCTATTTAACTCATATACTGATTATTATTTGTAAGTTGTTTTCAGAGTTGGAAATAATTAGGCCTGCTTGAGCATCAGCAAAAATTAGTGTCATTACAAATTTCTTTTGATTAAGAATACATGAATAAAATAAATGTTTTCATTTACAGGCAAAATAGCCTACTTGTTTTGTAGACATTTCGTGACAAAAGTCATGGCTGTGGAAACGAATGTGGTGCCTTGAGGATCCGAAACGGTAGAAGATGAATCATAACAACCTTTACGATTAAACTAGCACGCCTTCACAGCGGTCACTGAATCGCAGCTCCTTCACATGTGGTTTATATCAGACAATCCAAGTTTTTCCCTCCCGTCACCGCACAAGAAACTCATGTTATGTACCTAATAATATGACAAATTAAAAAACCCGCAATAAAATTAAGTGTTTTGTGCGCATGCGCGCGTTCCCGGGGCGGGGTGGGCGAGTACCATGCACTAACGCCCTTGAAAGTAAATTTCTCTAGCAGACCGTCATAAATTCTAACTGTCAACAACGAGTAATTTCTCATTACTGCGTAGCCAGTGTTTATGCGACAAGTTCGAAGCAGGAATTGTATAATTTACTGCACGGAGGATTTATGCAGAAGCCCGGTGCCTGTGTCCAACCGAGTGAATCGTAAATCGCCTTGAGTTTCCGCACAGAAATCAATAGAACCGTCATTACATGCCGGCGGGACCTTCGCTGCATTTTACAAGCAGGGATGCACTTTCAACTGTTCAGAGTTGCCTAGCAGTTCACCACATGCCAAGTTACACGATATCAATGATGCCAACTTCTATTGTTTTACATCCGGAAGGAACCTTTTTATGTATTTCATATTACGTATCCACATAAAAAGTTCGTCCTTCACCAATGAAATCTTTACAAAATTTACATTTGGTAATTTCATATTAATTTTTCGGTGAGTCCTTAGCAACAGTTCAAGGGAAAGCGTTTCTAGCTATAATTTCAGTGGATCCGTGTTCGAATTAGTTTAAGGAAGTGGAAATTTATCTCCTTTTCATTAGAATTTGAAACGTGCTTTTTGAGTTTTTTAATGCCCTTACGTTATGCTAACTGCATAACCAGGGATTCCGCATTTTGTGATTATAATCCGTTCAGAACCCTAACAAGTCGAAGAACGAAACTGAAGGCAAATTATTACACCAATAAACAAACTGAAACTTGCAAATCTAATCTTTCAGGTAAAGCTTCCTGTAAAGCAGATTTATTCAAATCTGCTTTACAGGAAGCTTTACCTAAAAGATTAGATTTGCATTATATATATATATATATATATGTAACTGTGTACGTTAACAGAAAACCACAATTTCAAGTCACACAGAGTTTGTGTACACTCGATGTGGGTCTCTGGCGTTTCGTCAGCCCACGCGAGTTGTGTGGATATAAAGGGAAAAGTTGAGACGGTGTCGGGTAGAGTTCCCGCGTAGCTCAGTTCACAGAGCGCTGGTACGTTCAACCAGAGGTCCCGGGATCGATACCCGGCCCCGGAACAATTTTTCCCTTGAAATTATTTAAACTGAAACTTTTTTTTTTCGTGTTTCTGGTGTGTAAATAGGTGGATTTAGGGGAGAGTAGGGTAGTACCAGACATCGGGTAATATCGGACGGTGATGTTTCTTTCATCTACCACCAGATGGTAGTACCTAAGTGATATGGTTTCGTTTCTGTATGCGACATCTGAACACTGCTACTACCATCTGGTGATAGATGAAAGAAACATCTCTGTACCACCATCTGGTGGTAGATGAAAGAAACAGCACTGCCCGATATTACCCGATGTCTGATACTACCCAACTCTCCCCTGCCTCATTTTGGGGTGCTGAATTCACATCACATTTCCTAGATGCACAGCACTAACACAAAGACAGAAATACGATATTGGCAGACATGACTCACTTTAAATACAAACACAACATAACACTCAGAAGCCACTAAAGCTTTTTTTAGTGAAATAAAAAATCTTACAAATAAAAAAAATCATTAAAATAATTAATAGTAAGTTAATCCTAGATGTTAATATTCACAATGTATAAAACCAATTTCTTTCGGCAGAATGGAATGACGATGCTTTCCTTTTGTACGGTGTCTCATCAGTCTCTCTAAAAACAAACCAACAGTAATCACCCATCATTGAGCGGTTTCAGTAACCTTGGTAACAACTCTCCACGGTAGTGTGTACTGATGAAAAGTTCACCCTGTTCGTCACTTCAAGCACTTCAGTTTTCTAGAAAAAAGTCAAAATGTGAGTGTAAAGGTAAAAGGTAAAGGTATCCCCGTAACATGCCATGAAGACACTTGGGAGGCATGGAGGTAGAGCACCATGCTTTCCATAACCTCGGCACTAGAATGAGGTGGTGTGGTCGGCACCACGCTCTGACCGCCTTTCACCCCCGGGAAAGACCCGGTACTCAATTTTATAGGAGGCTGAGTGAACCTCGTGGCCGTTCTGAAAGTTTGGCAACGAGAAAAAATCCTGTCACCACCTGGAATCGTACCCCGGACCTTCCAGTCCGTAGCCAGCTGCTCTACCAACTGAGCTACCCGGCCGCCCCAAAATGTGAGTGTAAATGTGAATTTTGAGTTCTTGTAGTTATCCAGCAGAGAAGTCACTATGAAAATATTTATCGTCTCTTCTCTTACCCAGAAATCCATAAACAATGAAAGAGAGCCAAGGAGTTAACTCAAGATTTGTGACTGTATTAAAGGTAGAATCTTTAAAAAATTTCCTGATTTGTAGCCCAATAAACATAGCCTACCTACTTGCGCCATATATTACTTCGAAATAAAGAGTTTAGCCAACATAATCCTTATTTGTTATACAATATCTCTGAAAAAATGGCTACACAAACAACGTAAAAATATTTTTAAAATTCATATAAAATCAAAGATCTCTCAAAACCGGTACGTGATACAGCAATTCTGAAGGCCGTTTCGGATTCTACAACCGAAAATTGATATGAATTAATGTTTATGATGATTAATATTATATGAATCTACTTATACGGAAGTTCATCTCAGACTAAAAAGTTATCATCGCTTTCCATACCTATTGGTGATATAGCCACGACACAGGATAACGTCACAGGACAAGTCTTGCCTCCTCTACTGTATTAGCCTATATATCTCACTTGACGATAAGTGTCGAAGTAAGAATAAATTGTTGCACACATCTGAAGTCTGATTAGTGTAATGCCGGTTATGTTACTAGTCAGCAATGTATGCAATGGAGAGGGAAACGAACTGACCATCTTACCTCATTATTTCCTGGCTTTGTTGTCTCATGAATGATGCCGTATTGTTGTCACTTATGAGGTTCCAACCTGTCCTCGGACTACTGACTAAACATACAGGGTGCTATGCATAGACATTTCGTTAGCCCGCGCTACGAGCGTGCTAAACTAGCCCCGGCTATCGACTGATTACTTGTACAGGGTTCATCATATCATATTGTGACAGCGACGTGAGATTCGAACTCACGACCAGCGTCCCGCAAGAGAGCAGATCGCGCGTGAGCCGTGTCGGCTCCACGGAGCACTGAGGGACGGCGCGCGGCGGAGAGAAGAGAGGGGAAAGGGCCTACGCGGCGAGGGAGTTTGCGCGCGCATCTGGTGCTGGCAGAGAGGAGAAGGATCTGGATTGTTCTCTGGAGTGCTATCTCTGGACACGCGTGGAACTTTCCAGGCTACGTCGCTGTGGTTATAAAAGAAGAAACGCGAGCGAACTTGGGCAGTTTTCAGTGTGATTCATGATTAGTTCAGTCAGTAAGCCAGTGAACAGAGCAAGCCAGCCAGTCTAGTGTACCGGAGTTCGACTTGAGTGTGCGTCCGCAACTGTGTGAGCATTAGAAGGCCTGAGTTCGAGTGCAGTGGATCGCAGTTGGAGGGACCTGAGTTCGGGTGCAGTGGACCGCAGTTGGAGGGACCTGAGTTCGAGTACAGCGGATCGTCTCTGAAGGTCTGTGATTCGAGATACTGTGAAATTGAGTGACTGAGCTAGAAGAACTGTAGTGCTTTGTAAATATTAGTTAAGATTAACAGTTCATTGTTGTTCGAAATAGTCCAAGTAAAATTGTCATTGTCGTCAGTGAAGTGCAATAACGAACGCTGTGTTGCTGTGCGGAGAGCAAATCCCATTGTTGACGAGAGCGTTTAAGGTGAATTGTAGAAAGGAATCATTGTTGCTTTAAATAAAAATTACATTGTTGTTAGTAATAAAACGTTACAATATCATATAATATCATATCATATATCATATCATATCATATATATCATATCATATATCATATCATATCATATCGCTAACACTGGTTTATGAATACGAAAAACGTTAGTTCGCTGATTATCCACCTTAAGCCCGCACTAAGAATGTCTATGAATATGGCCCACATAGACTATAAACAGGGTGGGTTAAAAGTCGCTTTCCATAAACACCTTACATTTAATTACAGTGGAAGCTCTTAAGTTCGACAGAAAACAAGTTCGACATCCTTTAGTTCGACTGCTCACGTAGGAGAATTAGACACATCCCTATACGGGCACTAAGAAATGAGTTTGCCATTTGAATGGGAATTGGTTCTGTGTTTTGTAGTGATACTTTTGTTGAAGGGAAAGATAATATTTTATTGATTAGGACATCCATATTTAATCACTGATTTTAAATTAATGAAATCTCATTTTCCTATTTGAGAATTCTGCCGTTTGTGAGACGGAACTGTCGAAACCCACTGTGGTACTAGAAACGCATACACAAATCTCAGGACGGGCAGGAAATGCAAGTACAGTACTGTATTCGTTGATGGATAACCAATAAGAATTTGTATTCATTTCACCTGCCACACCCACTACCCTTATTAGACTGAACTTTCAATTCCGTTCAGTCGAACTTAGGGAGAGTCCACTGTACATTCAATTTGCATTTGACTACACATTCCTTTATAGATTTTGTTCAAAATTGAGGCCGTTTCTCGATACACAATGTGTTCTTACTGTGCTCCAATCAAAGTTGTAGCACAAAAACACGTTGTTTTGTGGTTAATTTGCGATTAATTGTAAGAAACTAGCAGCTATTGCAGTGAGACGCAACTCAACATAGCCTAATAAAACAAAGCAACAGCAATAACAAGACATGACATCGGAAAAACAGTTGACGCACGAACACGGTTGTCAACCCACCACTTATTACACCAGCTATTCGTTTATTCAAGTTATGATATCTGTATATGTGTACAAGTATGAAACCTAAGAGAAAATATTGAGGAAAGTGACTTTTGAACCACTTTGTATCGTATAGGTATATGTCTATTTCATTTTATCGCATTCATTAACCCAATCAAATATTCGCGTAACTATCGTACAGTATGTTCAAACAATAATTAAAAATAAGTCATTCATTCCTACAGTCCTGGCTCCGTCTAGAAGATCGTAGGAAAATCTACTGTCTTTCCCTTCTCTTTCACATATTGCATTTCTCCACTCCTGTCTATCTTCCGTCTCGTTTTCAAAATTTATCCACCCATCATAACCTAGACACACGATCACAACACTCTTCAATATTATCCATTCCCTCCCACCCAACATCCTCATATTCATCTTCTTTCACTGTGGCTGTTCCTCGGCTTTGGAATTCCCTGCCGAGTAATGTCAGGACTGTCAGACATCAAACCAATTTAAGAATAGGCTAACGAAATATTTTTCTAACAATTCTTATTAACAATAATAGCTGTTTCAGGTTTCTGAATGTTTAATGGTTATATATATCACAGATAAATATCTAAATTATCTCATTATTATTATTATTATTATTATTATTATTATTATTATTATTATTATTATTATTACTACTATTACTATTACTATTATTATTATTACTATTATTATTATTATTATTATAACTATTTCTTACCAATGTTTATTATTGTCACACTAACATATTACTTATCCAACTTTCATTATTTACTTTCATGTTGTTTTATGGTCTAGATATTAATGTAATAATTATGTAAGCAATTGTATTCAATTAGAATTAGAGTCTGGCTGGGCGGAAGAGAAGGCCTACTGGCCTTAACTCTGCCAGATTAAATAAATAAATTATTACAATAAATCTATAATACAGCAATATTTCAAATTTCACTTGAGATCAATTATAAATAGTTAATGTTCCATTCCCCTACATTTATAATATGTACAAAATTACTGGAACTTTTCCTTTTGCTATATCAGTAATAGTAGAAAGTTCATTTTCTAATTTCCCATTGCTACATATCCCACAAAACAAAACTATTCGGAGGAAAACTGCCTAAATCCAATTTCTTTTCTCAACATTGCAGTGGAATCTACCTGGAACTGAATCCAGGCCTCTTTTGCTTTGAAGTCGTTACTTTATTGAGTTATGTTTGAGCTAAAGAACTCGTAGGCCTAGCCTATGTCCTTCAAAAGACAGTAACGTTCATAAGCAATCAAGACCAAATGACCAACAGAATGGATTGTTGCGCTCACCTTAAGTTTAAAACACATTTAAAAGTCTTTCAAGAATAGATTTTACTGCTTACCATTCAAGATATCTTCAAAGGGTAATTAAATTCAATGTCCTGTAATTTATTGCTCGACAGTCATACAGCCATCAATCAATCAACTGAACAGAAAGCGTTACAAATCACAGCACTAAGCAATCGAACATGTCCGCCGCTACGAGCGCCCTGACTTCGTGTTTAAAGGTTTGCAATCGATTTTCAAGTCCGAAGAAATTTTAAGAGCCACTTCTGACAAATTTTACCTTTTATTCACTAAAATTAGTTCGTATTTATAATAATAATAATAATAATAATAATAATAATAATAATAATAATAATAATAATAATAATAATAACAACAACAACAACAACAGAGAGGGTTTGGAATTGAACGGGTTACATCAGCTGCTTGTCTAAGCGGATGACGTGAATATGTTAGAAGTAAATCCACAAACGATTAGGGAAAACACGGGAATTTTACTGGAAGCAAGTAAAGAGATAGGTTTGGAAGTAAATCCCGAAAAGACAAAGTATATGATTATGTCTCGTGATGAGAATATTGTACGAAATGGAAATATAAAATTTGGAAATTTATCTTTTGAAGAGGTGGAGAAGTTCCAATATCTTGGAGCAACAGTAACAAATATAAATGATACTCGGGAGGAAATTAAACACAGAAACAATACGGGAAATGCTTGTTATTATTCGGTTGAGAAACTTTTATCATCCAGTCTGCTGTCTAAAAATCTGAAAGTTACAATTTATGAAACAGTTATATTACCGGTTGTTCTTTATGGTTGTGAAACTTGGACTCTCACTTTGAGAGAGGAACAGAGATTAAGGGTGTTTGAGAATAAGGTGCTTAGGAAAATATTTGAGGCTAAGAGGGATGAAGTTACAGGAGAATGCAGAAAGTTACACAACACAGAACTGCACGCATTGTATTCTTCACCTGACATAATTAGGAACATTAAATCCAGACCTTTTAGATGGGCAGGGCATGTAGCACGTATGGGCGAATCCAGAAATGCATATAGAGTGTTAGTTGGGAGGCCGGAGGGAAAAAGACCTTTGGGGAAGGCGAGATGTAGATGGGAGGATAATATCAAAATGAATTTGAGGGAAGTTGGATATGATAGAGACTGGATTAATCTTGCACAGGATAGGGACCGATGGCGGGCTTATGTGAGGGCGGCAATGAACCTGGTTGCTTAAAAGCCAGTAAGTAAGTAAGTAAGTAAGTAATTAATAATAATAATAATAATAATAATAATAATAATAATAATAATAATAATAATAATAATAATAATAATGTCAATGGCAATGAATGGAAAAATATTTTTAGAGTTAAAATACTGATAAATAACAAAATTAATGAACATGTAGATTTTGTATACTTGGGAAGTCATATAATCTCAATTTGAAAACCAAACAGATGTTCAGGCAAATTTAGTAAAACGTTACAGATTAAATGGAGTGTTGAAGAGAAATTTTGGAAAATATATTAGGAAAGAAATTCAAATTAGATACAACAACGTTATTTTAAAATCAGCATTTCTATATGGAAGCGAATGTTGGATTTTTCGGCAACATGATAAACACAGAATTAACTGTTCACAGTTGAGAATTAGAAGTGAGGAAATTAGAGAAAAAATGACATGTAGAAGAAATTGTAACAGAAATAAAAAATATACTAGTCCAAATGGAGTCATCACGTTCAGAGGATGCCAGTTGATCGCTTACCTAGGAAAATATTAAATTATAAACCAAAAGGAACACAAAACATAGGAAGATCATTTTGCCGATGGACAGATCAATTTTTTTAATTGCAGAACAGAAATTGGTTACACAGGACTGCAAAGGGAAGAAGGAGAAAACAATGCTATAATAATCTCTATTTTTATTAACAATAATCTCACTAGAGGTTTTGATTTATCTAGAGAAAATCAAAACTCGACTGGGATTTAATTGACTATTACACAATTAGAAGAAAATAGCTATATAAAGATTAGAAGAAATGAAGTACTCTAACACAATAAAGTATTAATTGACTTACTAAAATGCTATTTCACTAATATTAGCTTCACCAAAGCGTTTCATCCAAGCCACCATTTTCAGTTTACTATCTATGCGGTAAGCAAATGAAGATCGCGAGTTCATACCTGTGGAGTAACGGTTAGCGCGTCTAGCCGCGAAACCAGGTGGCCCGGGTTCGGTTCCCAGTCGGGGCTCGTTACCTGGTTGAGGTTTTTTCCGAGGTTTTCCCTCAACCCAATATGAGCAAATGCTGTGTAACTTTCGGTGTTGGACCCCGGACTCATTTCACCGGTATTATCACCTTCATCTCATTCAGACGCTAAATAACCTAAGATGTTGATAAAGCGTCGTAAAATAACCTACTAAAATAAAAAATAAAACGATCGCGAAGTATATTTTATATTACCGGAACGAATTTGCAGTTTGAAATGTTGGCAAACAAAGAAACAAATGGTAGGCAGGTGATAAAAACAGAAGAAAGTATATAAAGTACTCTAATACAATAAAGTACTCTAATACAATAAAATAGGTCTTAATTGACTTATTAAAATTCTATTTCACTAATGTTAGCTCCACCAAAACGTTTGAACGGAACCGTCATTTTCATTTGACTATGTATGCGAAAACAAATGACAATCGCAAAGCATGTTTTATAGTACCGTAAAGAATTTTTATTTTGAAATGTTGGCAAAAAAAAAAAAAAAAAGAAACAAATGCTAGGCAAGTGATAAAAACAAACAAATGTTAGGAAAGTAATAAAATTGTAGCGATAAGTAGCCATGATTGATTGAAACACGTCCTTTCGTACCATTTTATTGGTCCGAAGTAGTATGACGTAGTGAAAATGTTATAGTCACCGGAATTCCCTTTTTTAAAGGGATACAGAGTAATATTAACTGAAATGGAATGTACGGTATGATTCGTAACAGTCCAATATTAAAATTGACATAATAAATTCGTCGTTAATTTAATTTTGTGCCTATTATTGTTTACAGATGAATCTTCAAAGGAATTTTATTGTGCCATATTACGATAATTTACATAATCTGAGCTGATATGTAAGATATCGGGGATTAAACACGGGACCTCTTGCACAAGACTCGAGGAAACAACCACGCGCTCGACACGTTCAAAGTCACACTTAAAATGGCGGATAAAAATCGCAATGGGATAGACGGACAGACGGACTGATTTATCGAGCTTGGAGTCCAGGTTTTGCAGCGGGACGTGACCAATTAACTCACGGCTCTCAAAGACGCCGGCCGCTACCGGAGTTTTTCCGCTTCTCCCAATCAGAGCTTTTCCATTGGTGCAAACTCTCTTACGTTCTTTTATTAAATCTCAACGTTCAACTCAAAACGACTGCGAGTGATGCAATTGCGACTTCCATTCAAAACAGAAACTTCTTTTCATCGACACACATCAAGATACTCGGTAATTGAATCAGACTTCATAAATCAGAACTAGCATCATCATTAATATTATTGTTATTGCTACTAATAGGCCTATGATGCTTTTGTTCTTGGCTTCCTGGCGACGGCTATTAGGCATTTGCCTATTAGGCTAAACCATTATGATTATTATCATTATCATGATTGTTGGTTCTCATGATTTCCTAACTCTGACTTTAGGGGACTTAATGATAAAATTCTTCTGAAGACATACTAAGAAATTGTATCACATTAAAGGCGATATCGACCGATTTATATCCTTTTATTATAATGCAAGGTATTCATAGATTTCAAAAAAGGCATATGACTCGGTTAAGAGAGAAGTTTTATATAATATTCGTATTGAATTTGGTATTCCCAAGAAACTAGTTCGATTAATTAAAATGTGTCTCAGTGAAACTAACAGCAGAGTCCCTATAGCTCAGTTTCTATCTGATGCTTTTCCAATTCACTGTGGGTTAAAGCAAGGAGATTGCACTATCACCTTACTTTTTAACTTTGCTGTAGAATATGCCATTAGGGGAGTTCAGGATAACAGAGAGGGTTTGTAATTGAATGGGTTACATCAGCTTCTTGTCTATGCTGATGACGTGAATATATTAGGAAAAAATCCACAAATGATTAGGGAAAACACGGAAATTTTACTTGAAGCAAGTGAAGCGATAGGTTTTGAAGTAAATACCGAAAAGACAAAGTATATGGTTATGTCTCGTGACCAGACTATTGTACGAAATGGAAACATAAAAATTGGAGATTTATCTTTCGAAGAGGTGGAAAAATTCATATATCTTGCAGCAACAGTAACAAATATAAATGACACTGGGGAGGAATAAATATGGGAAATGCCTGTTATTATTCGGTTGAGAAGCGTTTGTCATCTAGTCTGCTGTCAAAAAATCTGAAAGTTAGAATTTATAAAATAGTTATATTGCCGGTTGTTCTGTATGGTTGTGAAACTTGGTCTCTCACTTTGAGAGAGGAACAGAGATTAATGGTGTTTGAGAATAAGGTTCTTAGGAAAATATTTGGGCTAAGAGGGATGAAGTTACAGGAGAATGGAGAAAGTTACACAACGCAGAACTTCAGGCATTTTATTCTTCACCTGAGATAATTAGGAACATTAAATCCAGACGTTTGAGATGGGCAGGGCATGTAGCACGTATGGGCGAACTCAGAAATGCATACAGAGTGTTAGTTGGGAGCCGGAGGGAAAAAGACCTTTGGGGAGTCCGAGACGTAGATGGGAGGATAATATTAAAATTGATTTAAGGGAGTTGAGATATGATGATAGAGACTGGATTGATCTTGCTCGGGATAGTGACCGATGGCGGGCTTATGTGAGAGCGGCAATGAACCTTCGGGTTCCTTAAAAGTCATTTGTAAGTAAGTATTTTAGTTGTTGCACTGCTTGAAGGCCTATCTCTTATGAGAGTTAATATAAATGTCGATACTACAGAAAATGGAGTAGTCATAGTATGTTCATGTCCAGAGACTTTCTTAATCAGAGATTTACATTGTTCTATCAGCTACTATAGAATTAATTCTTTGACTTAAAATGTTGAAAAATTATAATGTGACGCTATTAAGAGAGCATATTAGCACACAACTGTGTGACTTTATACAAGAGGTTTGGCATAAAATGGTAGAAGAAACCGATTTGTTCACTGAAAATATTAGGCCTATAGGTTACACCAGGGATCGAATATAGGAATGTTTATTCTATAGGCAAGTTACAAGAGAGATGTAATGTTTAAAACTTGAATATGGACGTATTTATCTCAAGTTTTTCCGGTCCAGTAACAATACTGAGCAAGAAATGCTATTTACAACTTTCCCTCCTTAATTATCTAATGTGCAGTCATTGAAAAAAAAACTTCATTATGTAATTTTCTGTGTCGTAAAGCACTTTTTGCATGCTGTGTAGTATAGTTCAAAATTAGTTCAAGGATCCTGTAATTATGTTTTCTACTTGGGGGCTGATACTATATATTTATGTCATCTAATATTATGGGGTGAGGGTTGAAACATGATTAAACATGAAAATAAAACAAAAATTGCCGCAGGATGTTGTGCAAAGACTTATATGACGTATGAGAAAATGAAATTCACTTATTTTATTTCGGCACAGTTTTTGTGTTCATAAGAACTGCTTAATGTAATGGCCAAAGAACAAATTTTATCCCTTTAATTGGGTAGAAAAGTGACAAGGACATTAACATTGTTCGTTGTTGATATGATATTCCGTGTCGACTCAGATGAATCGGCTTATTATAGCCGTTTTGCTAATCATTCCTTTCAAAATGCTTTAGGTTTTTAAATATGCATTAGAGGAACTATATGGGAAGTGCAGTAGGAAGGAAGAGAAAGGAAGGAAGAAAGAAAGAAGCAAAAAAATTGAGAAGAGAAAGGAAAATTAAAAGTGAAACAAGCAACAAAAGAAAGAGGAAGAAGAAAGAAAAATGGGCAAGAGCATAAGGAAAGACTGAAACGAAAGATAAAAGAAGGAAGAGAGAAGTCGGTCAATTTAAGGGAACAAGTCAGTGTAGACTGTAGATGAGATGAAAGAAATATATTTTTTAGCTTTAAAAAATTCGCGTTTTCTGTAGATTACAAATATGTAGTGTATGCGTTTGAATGTCGACAATATTTTCATGCCCTAAAATTCTCTCTTACGTCGCGCGTGACATAGCCTATATTGCAGATAAGAAATTTTAAATTAAAGCATTTTGACTTACCATTTTTAAAAACATTCGTTCCGTGTTCTCAGAAAAGGTTAAAGCTACAGTTCTCAAATTCTGTTCAAATCTCTCAAATGCTAAAGTACAATGGTACTAAATCTTTTCTCCTAGCGTACCCCAAAATGCATTTCTTTTTATCTTCGTATCACCAAACTTCATTGCAATCAGGCCTACTTAAGAAATAACAAAAAAACTATGATCGACGTTTTATGTAAAATAAATAAATAATTACTATTGTTATTATTGTTGTTATTATTATTATTATTATTATTATTATTATTATGCCGAGGGAGGTCGAGACGTATTTATATTTATTTATTTAATCTGACAGGATTAAGGACATAAGGCCTTCTCTTGCATTCTACCAGATAGCACATAAAAATACAAAAAATAAATACAGACGCTGATGAAAATAATAAAAATTAGATTAAAGCCCTATAGAGGGTCAGCAGGGTCAAAAGAATACTATAGAGCTCTCATCGAGCGAATACAAGAAAAAAAAAAAAAAAAAGAAAAACAGAGATAGCAATGATGCTAGTGATAATAATAATGATAATAATAATAATAATAATAATAATAATAATAATAATAATAATAATAATAATAATTACAATAATAAATACATTACATATTAATTGTCAATTTTACAACAGCACAGTTACAATATTTACTATATGTCATGGGTTAAGCCGAAGTTGCGCAACCTGACAGTGTTCAACAAGCAATGCCATGAACTAGAATGTGATTTTTTAATTTAAACTTGAATTTTGATATTGTCCGACAGTCTCTGACATGGTCAGGTGGAGAATTCCAGAGGCGTGGAATCGATATGCTGAAAGGTGATGAATAGAAGAATGTTCTGTGCAGAGGAATAGAGAGAAGGTACATGTTCCGGGTTGGAGGTAGTGAAAAGTAAACAAAACGAGATGCTAGGTAAGAGGGTGTGGAGATGTGGGTGATTTCAAATAGTAATAAGAGGGAGTTGAAGAATCTTCTTTCTTTAAGTAGATTCCAAGACAATTCTAGTGGCGGTGTTACATGATCGAATTTTCTAATGTTACAAACGAAACGAACGCAGATATTGTGAACACGCTGTAGTAGATGGGAGGATAATATTAAAATGGATTTGAGGGAGGTGGGATATGATGGTAGAGACTGGATTAATCTTGCTCAGGATAGGGACCAATGGAGGCTTATGTGAGGGCGGCAATGAACCTCCGGGTTCCTTAAAAGCCATAAGTAACTATGTTATTATGCCTATACATTATGAGGAGAGCAAAACATGGTGAGTGACGTTTTAATGTTTTGAAGTTATTAGGTAGGTAAACAGTTATAATATAGCCTATGCAATAGTTTATATAGTATCAGGAAAGTAAAATCTCTATTCTTCTGCCATCTGTTGAGATGTTGGAAGACTAATTACTGTATTAGACGAAGAATGTATATCATGTTATAGCTACACATCTCATTTTTTACCAAAATGTTAGTTACCATGTTTTATGCCCGAGCCCCTCAATTATTGATGCAATAACACTATTAATGAATCAAGTAGGTTACCGGTAAAATATTATTCAAGCAAGGAAAAACAACAGTTGATATCTAAAAAAGAAGTATGTAAACTGCAATAATTATGTACAAGTATAATAAAATTAATATTTTAGAATTTTTACGTTCGTTGTCAGTAAGAGGTACAGCTACCCCTAGGAACAACCACGCGTACTATAGATTAAATACCACTGCTATAGTAGATATGTGAATAAGCTTTCATTACCGTAATACAGTATAAGCATTTATTATTCTTAATATACTTTTATTAAATTAGTGTGTAAAATTTTTAGTTTTATTCTTCATGTGGTATAGACCTACAATATATTAATTTTATTGTTTGTACTTAAGCTAAACAAATCAAACCCTATCAGTAGTGACAGTATAAAGGGAGAATTGTGAGCATAAATTTGATTCCTAACACTTTATAGTTCCTATAATGATGAAGAAATTCTGTAACAATTTTTTTGTCATTGCATTTTTCAAACTGAAAATATCTTTTCAGTAGAAATTAACCGTACCCACTAGAAAATTAAAATATAGTTATGCTTAATTTTTTAACTCCTTGGATCATTTGTCAAAACTATCATGGAAATTACTACGGGAGTTTACTGAATAATCGATTCGTTTAAGTTAGAAAAATCAGTCTGGTTTCACATTATCCTGTCTTCTTAAATTTGTCGTTTACTTTTATGTTTTGTATTCACAATTTAGTTTCGTAACCTAGCAACTATGATAAGGTTCAAGTTTATTATTATATCATTTGTGCATTATGTTCAGTATATTGCGAATGCTATCCAACAATCTATTGCATGTTTGATTGCCGTCTTATCACTTCAAATATGGTCAACAAATGCCTTTATCATGGTAAAGAATTATATGCATTTTTGACGCGGGATTGCTTATAACAAGAAACTAATTACCCTCCACTATAGAATGGTTTGTAAATAATGATAATACACTCAGGGACAAAAAAAACCGGACACTTCTATATTTGCTTGTATTTTGTTGCCAATTATTTCAAAATGAAACAAAACCCATTTAAACAAAATAATGTTTCATTTAGCACCTTATACGACAACATTTGAAGAAACAAAAATCTCTGATGAGAAAATTTACAAAAAATTACAAAGGGCGTATAACTATGGCATCGTTTGGTCTAACTGTTTTTTTCATTTTATGGTGCCTTAAACATTAAAAACTCTTTTTAGTAACGGGTATTACCCCTTCTGGCTTGAATAACTGCATCCATACGTCTTGGCATGCTCTCAATTTGGTTAGCAATGTCTTCTTGAGGAATAAGTTTCCATTCTTCGCCAAGTGCTCGCCTCAACTCTTGTAACGATTCTGGTCTCGGTCGTCTATTCTTAACATGCCGTCCCAGCATGACCCACACGTGTTCAATTGGGTTCATGTCTGGACTCCTTGCTGGCCATGGAAGAACATGGATTCCCACTTCTTGGAGATAATCTCCGACCGCATGGGCAATATGCGGCCGTGCATTATCATGCATTGAAACAAAATTGATCGCCTACAAATTGGCCAAATGGCACAACATGATCAGCCAAACATTCATTTATATACCTATCAGCTGTTAGTCTTCCATTTTCAACAAAAACCAACTCTGTACGAGCATCCGTACACACTCCTGCCCAAACCATCACTCCACTACCTCCATACTGCACATTTTCGGAAATGCAACACTGTGAAAATCGTTCTCCCCTCCTTCTCCAAACTCTTTCACGTCCATCAGGTGAGCACAGATTGAAACGGGACTCATCGGTGAACAGAACACAGCTCCACTGTCCATTTCTCCAATCCCTGTGATCATTTGCAAAACGCAGTCGTTCAACTCGATGCATCCTGAGAAGTCTGGGATCAGTTGCAGGTCTACTTGATATCAGTCCACTTGCTTTCTACCTCCTTCTAACTGTTTTGGCCGAAATTGGGCGTCCATGCATGTTAACAAATTGCTGGGCTACACTAGTAGCTGGCAGGTTGCGCTCCCTAAGAACTCTCAACACCATATACCTGTCTTCATTTGGATTTGTAGCTCTTGGACGACCCGAACCTGGTCTTCTGGTATATTCTAGGGTCTCTGTATACCGTTTTATGGCATCATGGGTTGTGCTTCTAGCCATATTCATAACATTGGCAATGTAACGTACACTGCGTCCATCATCGTAAAGGGCTACAGCTCGAGCCACATCTTCAGGTCGCATCTTGTTTTAAGACAAATGTTACAACCCCACTTAAACTCAGAAAATGTAAAAATAAAGAAATAACGAATGATAATGATAATGAAGCACAAAATGGTTGAGACAAAATTGTTATAGCTGAGACTCCGAAAGCAAAATTGGAATATTTGGTTGTAATGGCTTGTTTATAAAACAAAAAACAATCACCAATGTATACACGTCTCCATAACAACAAATGGCTACCATAATATTGTATGAGAAGATAATGTTTTGCAAAATACCAGCAAATATTAAAGTGTCCGGGTTTTTTTTTTGTCCCTGAGTGTATATAGGGTTAATTTTGACAAAGACGAAGATTGTTGGGTGCATTTTGTCTTGAGTTCTCTTTATTCAGAATTCCTTTAGCTTACGTGTTATAAATATACGACAATGTATCTTCATTGCTCTTCCAAAGGACGATAAGGTGTGGTTTTTATTGTTATTACAAATTCACAGCTATCGGAATCGTCTGAACGAAAATACGAGGCCAATAAAACTTTAAAAATTAAAAATGTTTAAATTTTCTGCGCATCTTATTCATCACTTTCTTACTTACTTACAAATGGTTTTTACGGAACCCGCAGGTTCATTGCCGCCCTCACATAAGCCCGCCATTGATTCCTATCCTGTGCAAGATTAATCCAGTCTCTATCATCATATTCCACCTCCCTCAAATCCATTTTAATATCATCCTTCCATCTATGTCTCGGCCTTCCCAAAGGTCTTTTTCTCTCCGGTCTCCCAACTAATACTCTATATGCATTTCTGGATTCGCCCATACGTGCTACATGTCCTGTCCATCTCAAACGTCAGGATTTAATGTTCCTAATTATGTCAGGTGAAGGATACAATGCGTGCAGTTCTATGTTGTGTAACTTTCTCCGTTCTCCTTTAATTTCATCCCTTTTAGCCCCAAATATTTTCCTAACAACCTTTCCTAATCTCTGTTCCTCTCTCAAAATTCACTACTTCCATTAAGCTCAAATAGTATTTATACTGTAGATCTTAATTATGCTGGCAATCCACAGAGGACCAAGATCGACTACTCGACTGCTGGCTTCATGTCCACATGCCTCAACAGAGGTGAACGATCATCCAACTGGGATCGTGTGGTTGGCACGATGATCCTCCGGTCGTTGTAGCTGGTTCGCGGAACCGGATTTCGCTACATATCATAGCTCAACAAATTCATCACGGTGTTGAATGGGTTCCATACAATGGCCGAAATTTAATGAGAAAATTTCTTTCCCATGAAGACCTAAACCAGCGTTTGTTCCATAACGCGACTTCAGACATGAATCTAGGGCGCGGAACAGTGATGAAAATAGCCTACAGCATTTAAATAAATAAGTACAATGTTTAAAAAGAAAAGAAAGAAAATACAACATTCATTCATTCATTTAGTGTTCTGCACAAGGGTGGGTCTTTCACTGCAAACCCGGCTTTCTCCAATCTTTACCTATTTTCTGCCTTCCTCTTCGTTTCCTCGTATGATCCATATACCTTAATGTCGTCTATGATCCGATATCTTCTTCTACCCCGAACTCTTCTCCCGTTCACCATTCTTTCCAGTGCATCCTTCAGTAGGCAGTTTTTTCTCATCCAGTGACCCAACCAATCCCTTTTTCCTCTTCCTGATCAGTTTCAGCATCATTCTTTCTTCACCCACTCTTTCCAACACAGCTTCATTTATTATTCTGTCTGTCTACTTCACACGTTCCAGTCTTCTCCATATCCACATTTCAAATGCTTCTATTCGTTTCTCTTCACTTCGTCGTAATGTCCACGTTTCTGCCCCACACTACACACAAAAAACTTCACTAGTCTCTTCCTTAGTTCGTTTTGCAGAAGACCGCAGAAGATGCTCTTTTTTTCTATTACAAGCTTCCTTTGCCATTGCTATCCTCCTTTTGACTTCCTGGCTGCAGCTCATGTTACTGCTTATAGTACATCCGAAGTATTTGAAGCAACAACAACAATACTACAACAATGGTATAAAATTCGGTAGCATAAATCATTTTAACACCCACACCTGATTTTACACAAGGAACATAATGATTAAATCGAATAAAGTGTAACTTACAAAAAGAGAGTAACCTATGCCAAGAAAAGTAAATGAAGAGTCCACTGCAAGAATGATGGTTGTCATTTGGAATACATTTTGCAGGAGAAGCAATTGAAAGTTTGAAATGCTTAGCGCTCAAAGATTAACTGTGATTTTCCAAACATTACTGGACAATGACTATCAGTGTTAATGCCATATAACTCTCCATGTAGATTCTATATGTCTTAAGCTATGCATTGACAGTCTTGGTTCATTTTCGACAAGAAAGTGACATCCATCATTCTTGCAGTGGACTCTTCAAATGAAACTAAAAAAAAAATCCGATTATCAAGAACGAATTGAAATTCCAGTAGCAATCACTTGCATACAAAATAAGAAATTAAATTGGAACGAATATAGGCCTATTAGCCATAAATTTAACATAGAAAAATTACAGGGATTTAAGAAATTCAAAATGATTGCGTAAAACAACTGTACTGAAACTGAAGTAACAAAGCACAATATAAAGAACTTTAACGCTGTTGACTACTGTATTTTATTTGATATGCATGTACATCCTATACAGGGCGGAAGTGAAATAGTCTTGCAGATTTCCAGAGCGAATAGCTCATGTTGTGGTAACAAAAATCTATAACATCATATTGGTAGAAAGTTCATAGATTTTTTCTGAAAAAAAAGTTTTTTTCCCAAATGTTTAATAATTTCTTATTCGGTAACTATTGCAAGCAGAATCGTGATTTTTGTCCATATCGATAGGAAATTTAATAAAGAATCATTTATCTCTCTGGCGTATTTCTGCACGGTTTTCGTGTAAATTTAATTTTAAAAATCTCTCAATTCAAGCCATTGCATGAAGCAAGCAAGTGGCAACGTCTTGGCAGAGAGCAGCTCAACTACCGAGACGCACCGGGTTCGTTGACCTCTTACATCTGTATCACGAGTAGAGTGTGTTAACGGCGATGTTGCCGGAATGCTGAAACTTCAAACTTAATTTTCTAATTAACCGTGAATTTAATCACAAAACGTAATATAGGTTTTTCTATTCATTTACGTGTACTCTATCGTCCATTTCAATATGCAAGGTTATTTCAGTTCCACCCTGTATTTAACATCCAATATTTCCATGAAACACCTCGAGCCATATTAAATAGAGAATAAATGAGATGGACTACATGGAAAATCACGAGACACGAAGGTTATCTTGTACTTGTTTGCATGGCGTCACAAGTGACGTCAGAGGGGATTTTTTTCATGTTAAAATGTGATAATTTTTCTCTCTTGTTCCTCAAACATAGATATTTCATGTCAAAATAGCATGCTTATTAATAGAATGAGCAACGGATTGGATACTCGAAGAAAAGAAGAGCTTAGGAGGGCTAAACTTCAAATGAAAGAACACTTTCATAGAAATATTTTTCTATTTCACAAATAGCACACCAAAGATGATTAGTATTATTTATTTTCTTCTCCATTACATTTATATTATTTAACTCACTTTCTAAATAGGTGTAGCGACCTTTAATCTTTGACGTAGTAATAAATAGAAACAAACAAGATGGGTCAAAAGTCGCTTTCCCCAAACATTTTTTTATATTTAATTACATTCAACTTACATTTTATTACACATTCCTTTACAGATTTTGTTCAAAATGGAGGCCCTGTTTCTCGATACACAATTCACAATGTTTAGACACATATTTTCAGATGGCGGAACATAACTCACGATTTTCATCGATTTTCACGAATGACTGTTTGATCATCTGTCGCAACTGATGGAGATCCTGCGGTTTCTGTGCAAAAACATAATTTCCAGGATACCTCTCAGAAAAAAATCACATTTTATCAGGTCGCATGATCTGGGTGGCCATTCTGTTGTGTCACGACAGCCAATCTATTCACAGAATTGCTGGTTCAAGAAGTCCCTCACCCCTATACCAAACTGAGGTGATGCTCCATCCTGTTGTCATATCAACTGCATTTCTTCAAAACGAGGGCTGTTTTCAAGACATGACATCGGAAAAACAGTTGACGCACGAACATGGTTGCCAACCTATCATTTTTTACACTAGCTATTGGTTTATTCAAGTTATGACATCTGTATATGTGTACATGTATGAAATCTAAGAAATAATATTGGGGAAAGCGATTTTTGATCCACCCTGTATATAGGCTATTTTAAACAGAAGAAGAGGGAAATAAAATTTGTCTGAAAAATAATAAGACGCACTGTACCATAGTAAGTTAGGTACTCTAAGTGTAAGGATTGGATCTCCGGTTGCATTCCAGCTTGGGTTCGAATCTCGCTTTTGCCAATTAGACCTACTTGCTTGGATTTTCTAGAGGTTTTCCCCAACTATAAAACGAATGTCAACAAATAACCTCGCAGCGAATCCTAGGAATAATTTCACCAAATACCACTTCTCTGTCACCAATCCCACTGACAGAAGGTAACCTTGTAGTTGTTGCAACGTCGTTAAATAATAAATTAAAACACTGTTTATTAAAACGTTCGGCTGTATAAATTACAAATAAAGGACTAAAATTGCTTTAAAAATCTCTCTCAACTGTCCACTTAATAATTTAAATATAGAGGCCACTATTAATCCATATTAAATGACATTACAGTTTCAAAACTAATTAGCAACGTCAAAAACATTTGACAACGATCAGTTAAAAAGCAGCTGTCGCTTTCTTCTGCGCCGCTGTTTTTGGTCTCCATGGCTTCAATTCATCGAATTATGAAATGAACCAATTATCAACAATTAAGTTTTTTTAATACATACGAACAGCGATCTAGGCTAAATGGATTATTTGGAAATGTGTCTATGTTTTATCATGAGAAATTATCTAGTAGGGCAAACTCGGCTAATTTCGTGATATTAATTTTTAAGTTTTGCACTAAAATTTTACAAGTGACGAGTATAATTCTGATGGTATAGTAGGCCTATAAATGGCAGAAAATGTATTACAACATAGATTTTGTCGACTGCGCTCTTGCAGTGATGTGAGCGAATTTTTTGGAAACTATTTGAAGAGTTGTGAGATTTATAGCTTTGAATTTGTGAGTAAATACACTATCCAATTTCTTTTGTTAAAAGAAGAGGTTTTTGCTGCGTTTTGTGGTCCGAATTGTTTTCAATAGTAAGTATTGACTGCCTCCGTGGTCTGTCGGTCACATGCTGGCTTCCAGATCTGGAGGTCCCGGGTTTGATTCCCGGACTCGGCTTTCGGTGAATTTTTCTTGAAGAAGAAAAATTGTCTTGATGTCTAGAGTACGGAAATTTGTATGATTGTGAGTATGCCGGGTTAATATTAATTGGCCAAACTTCAAAACTATAAAATGCAATATATTTTTATTTATTATTATATTCTTATTTATTATTTATATTATTTCTTTAAATAATAAAGGTAATACACCAATTTCATCTACACCAAAAATTAAAATGTGTAATTTTGATTTTTCCGATATAAATCGCAATTCTTCAGTTATTAATGAAATTAATGAGGTTAAATACTTAGGTATAATTATTGAGAATCATTTAAAATGGAATAATCATATTCATTATATTTGTAATAAATTACGTAAAACATTATATTACTTTGTTTTTCTAAGAAATAATTTGTCAATTAACTGTTTACGTATAATTTATTTAGCACTTATTTCAATCTATATTTATGTATGATATTATAGGTTAGGGTGGAACTTATAAATCCAACCTTTATCCGTTAATTTTACTACAAATAAAGGTATTAAAAATTTGTTTAAAAAAGCAGAACGATTACTCAACTGAATTGTTGTTTAATCATTTCAAAGTTTTCAACATTAAAAAAAATTATTATTTTATTTTATTAAAATATTTTCACAGAAATCTTAGTAACTTTGAAAGGTATATACATAAATATAGAACTAAAAATATGAATTCTCTGCGTTTGTGTGAACCAAAATGTAAAACCAATGCAGCTTTTTATCATAGCATGAGTCAAGGTCCCAGATTATTAAACAAATTTTATTCCAATATTATTTTAACCACGAATCCTCTCCAAAATAATAAAAAAATTAAAAAAATGTATTGGATTTGGGTTTAAACATATTAAACACTTTTTAATCTGTATTCACTTTCAATTTTAATTTCATTTTTGTCTGTATTGGAAACTTACTAGCAATAAAATAAATAAGTAAGTAAATAAGTAAGTAAATAAGTAAATAAGTAAGTAAGTAAGTAAGTGAATAAATAAATAGGTAAATAAGTAAGTAAGTAAATAAGTAAGTAAGCAAATAAGTAAGTAAATAAGTAAGTAAGTAAATAAATAAATAAATAAATAAATAAATAAATAAATAAATAAATAAATCAGGACTATCGCTGGGCAGTAACCTGAACACAAGTTTCAGCGTCACATTTTTTTACAGGTAATTACATCAGTTAGCACAATCATAGAGCACTAATAGTTGCTATAGAGTTACCAACAACGAAAAAAAAAAATGGTACGTACTGACATTGTTTAATTCTTGTTGAAAAATATAAACTTATCAATGCACTGATTATGCAACCGACCCTTATCTTGGAAGGTTATTTTCTTAGCGTTTTTTTTTTTTTCATTCCACGAAACCAAATTTCCTCTTTAAAATTTTTCTACTTTATAGACTAACAACAAACTCTGGTGAAAGAAATAATATCAAATTCATGAAACGTAAAATATTTCTGTGTGTATTCATAGCATCATTGATGAATTGTGCATGTTGAAGATGACAGATAATCGTAGGGTCAAATATGAAAAGTAATGCAATATAAATGATATGAAAGAAGTAATTGATTGTATCTTAAACAAAGAAAAACTGCTGCAGTTTTACAAGGAGCAGAAGGGACCAAAGCAGCAGTCAAGGAGACGGGAGTCGAAACCACGACCTGAATCATACGTAATATTAGTTGCAGCGCAGTTGCATTTACTTCCGCTATCGTAACTTATTAAACTTACACAGTTTTTTAACAATAATTGTGTAAGTTATATGTACATAGGCCTACATATTGCATTATTTACTTCCATTTACACATCTGCTTACACTATGTGATTGAGTCTGTCATTTTTGTTTTATATCCTGCCCACATTTGAAGTCCTATGAATTAACACCGAGCACCAACTGATGAAAAGGTGACCAACATGAATGAATTGCCAACTATACAATAATTTTCTACAGATTTTATTGTAATGTACAATATTTATGAGGGAAGTTGTACTCTTAATGTTCATAAATAACACGTTCCGAGTTATCAATAATAATTTATCATCCAAACTGACTGGATTCGCTGCATTTCCTGTCAGACTGTGTCATCATATTTTGTGTGAGAAGCTATGGATATAGCCTTGCCTGCAATAGGATGGTCCGTAATTTAATACTTCATAATATTTAAATAGCATATCGTTTGCTGGCTTAAAATCCTTGTAAAATATTTGTAATGGATAGGTCTTGACAAGGGAACTGAGATAAAGCGGCATTGCGAAATGCGCAAAAATACACGTTTGAAAGATATCGTAATCTTTATTGTTTTGTGCCAAGTATACGGGCAGCGCTAAAGAAGTGAAAACACTTACTTCAAAGACTGTCGAAATATCTCATTATTTTAATGCAGGTCTATTCTATGTTCATTAAACAACATCAATAATAATAATAATAATAATAATAATAATAATAATAATAATAATAATAATAATAATAATAATAACAATAACAATAATAATAATAATAATAATAATAATAATAATAATAATAATACTTACTTACTGACTATTAAGGAACCCGCAGGTTCATTGCCGTTCTCACATAAGCCCGCCATTGGTCCCTATCCTGAGCAAGATTAATCCAGTCTCTACCATCATATCCCACCTCCCTCAAATCCATTTTAATATTATCCTCCCATCTACGTCTCGGCCTCTCCAAAGATCTTTTTACATCCGGCCTCCCGATTTACACTCTATATGCATTTCTGGATTTGCCCATACGTTCTACATGCCCTGCCCATCTCAAACGTCTGGATTTAATGTTCCTAATTATGTCAGGTGAAGAATACAATGCGTGCAGTTTTGTGTTGTGTAACTTCCTCCATTCTCCTGTAACTTCATCCCTCTTAGCCTCAAATATTTTCCTAAGCACCTTATTCTCAAACACCCTTAACCTATGTTCCTCTCTCAAAGTGAGAGTCAAAGTTTCACAACCCTAAAGAACAACCGGTAATATAACTGTTTCATAAATTCTAACTTTCTGATTTTTTTACAGCAGACTAGATGACAAAAGCTTCTCAACCGAATAATAACAGGCATTTCCACATATTTATTCTACGTTTGATTTCCTCCCGAGTGTCATTTATATTTGTTACTGTTGGGCCAAAATATTTGAATTTTTCCACCTCTTCGAAAGACAAATCTCCAATTTTTATGTTTCCATTTCGTGCATTATTCTGGTCACGAGACATAATCATATACTTTGTCCTTTCGGTATTTACTTCAAAATCTATCGCTTTAGTTGCTTCAAGTAAAATTTCCGTACTTTTCCTAATCGTTTGTGGATTTTCTCCTAACATATTCACGTCATCCGCATAGACATGAAGCTGATGTAACCCGTTGAATTACAAACCCTCTCTGTTATCCTGAACTTTCCTAGAGGCATATTCTAGAGCAAAGTTAAAAAGTAAAGGTGATAGTGCAATCTCCTTGCTTTAGCCCGCAGTGAATTGGAAAAGCATAAGATAGAAACTGGCCTATAGGGATTCTAGTGTAAGTTTCACTGAGACACATTTTAATTAATCGAACTAGTTTCTTGGGAATACCAAATTCAATAATAATATCATATAAAACTTATTTTTATGTGCAACACCACTTGCTACCCTTATATTACCAAATTAATATCCTATTATTATTATTATTATTATTATTTATTTTTATTTTTATTATTATTATTATTATTATTATTATTATTATTATTATTATTATTATTATTATTATTATTGTTGTTGTGCTAGGGATTTAAAATCTTCTAACGTTCTTCGTTTCAAAATTAAAAAAATGTAACCCATATTTTTCAACTTAAAACTGCAATTATAATTATGAAAATGAGCGTAAATGCATAAAAATGGAAGTTATTTAAATAGATTCAACAGCCCTAACTAATTAATAATTTTTGTACAAAAATAAATTATTAGCTTCGAATTATTGATATCGTTGTATACGTAAAACCACATTCCAGAATTCTCGCTATCTTGCTGAATTATTATTATTATTATTATTATTATTATTATTATTATTATTATTATCATCATCATCATCATCATAATCATATTTGTGCTGAACTGTTACAGGCCCAAGGCTGTTGTTCAGCACAATAAATATTAGTAAATAAATAAATAAATAAATAAATAAAATGTATTATTATTATTATTATTATTATTATTATTATTATTATTATTTCTCGTTGCAAAACTTTCAGAACGGCCCCGAGGTTCACTCAGGCTCCTATATAATTGAGTACCGAGTCTTTCCCGGGGGTAAAAGGCGGTCAGAGCGTGGTGCTGACCACACCACTTCATTCTAGTGCTGAGGTCATGGAAAGCATGGGGCTCTACCTCCATGCCCCCCCAAGTGCCTTCATGGCATGTTATGGGGATACCTTT
Source organism: Periplaneta americana (assembly GCF_040183065.1). Taxonomy (NCBI): domain Eukaryota; kingdom Metazoa; phylum Arthropoda; class Insecta; order Blattodea; family Blattidae; genus Periplaneta; species Periplaneta americana. The sequence goes on along the minus strand of NC_091127.1, from coordinate 28,920,003 downwards.
ATTATTATTATTATTATTATTATTATTATTATTATTATTATTATTATTATTATTATTGCACTAAGAATTAAAACTCTTCTAATGCGCTTCACTTCTAAATTAAAAATGTAACCTACATTTTTGTACTTAAATATTGGAATTTTAATTATGAAAATGAGCGTAAGGGCGTAGAAAGGAAAGTTACGTAAATAGCTTTTATAACTATTTAATATTTCATACATAAAAATAAAATATTGGCTTCGAAGTATTAAAGTCGCAGTACACGTAGAAGCATATTTCAGAATTCTCGCAATCTTGCTGTCGTACCTTGTATGCCCAAGGCAATACCACGGAAACGCATGGTAGAAAATAATATTGTGGTACAAAATTGGTACTTTGATTCATATAGCCTTTCATTATAGAGATTCGACTTTATCTCTACGTAATACAAACGTAATTTGATTGTTTAAACATACGGAAGCAGTTATTTTGCTTCGGCCTTATTGCGGTGAGCAAAACAGTCCCGTCGTAGATCAGTAAGCCAATGACATTTCATGAAGCGTATCTGTATCGGATTCCTGGGACATAGGCTATTGTGAGCATTAAGTTAAATATGTATTTTCCAAGTAATTAAATTTCGTCGGCCAATGTTATTCTCATGTGCTTCATTATGTCTCATAATCACATTATTTCTGAAGTTTCTATAGTTTAGGAGATCTAGATCATCATAGTCACATAAAAAAATCCAACCATAACCCCTTCAGGCCTGATTGACCTTATAGTGTATATTGTTTCTTTTTTTCTTTTTTGGAATGTCTTCGAATCTGAATAAAAAACGAAATGATCCGCTTATGTTCAAAGGCTGTGTCAGAAAACGTAGGGTAAAGTTGCCTATTTCCGTGATACTCCTAATCCTGTAATACTTTTTTAAAATTGAATGTCAGTCAAAGCTTTGCCGTTCGACCATAGCGCCAGACATGTTTCTCGAAAGAGTGCAACTTTCACCTACTTTTGAACTTCCTGGCAAGATGCCCAATCTCCGTGACATTCAGTGAAAAAAAACGTATCACGGGATTAGGAGTATCACGGAATTAGACAACTCTACCTACGTTACTGCACAGCATTTACCCGGATTGAAGGTAAAAGGGAAAAATCGTGTAGATCTGGGTACAAATTATGCGTAAAACATTGGATAAAATAAACAGAGAAATCGATGTAAAATCAGAAGACGTCAAACTGACGGAATAAAACAAAATATTAATGTTTCGCTGCTTATGAAGTCACTGGAATTTTTAAATTAGTTTGTACCGAGCTATTATATTAAAATAACCGGTAACTTCATACTATTTTTTTGGAAACATATTAGCATTTCAATTTAATCTACGTTAATTATAACACAATTCTACTTCAGTTAGTTTCACAAGAAGTACAGTTTCGTTTTCAGTACTAGCATCATTTCAGAAACATTTAGTTTAGCACAGCTGTTTATAAACGTCAGAATTTTGCAAATTTTCATTAATCTACAGAGATTTCAACCAAAACTCGAAATATTCTCTTAGCAAATAACGTTAATTCATTTTGTTACATATCTTCATTGTTGGATACACCCTTTTAACACATAGGTTTAACATAATCACAGATGAACTGTTAACTTATTTGAATAAATAGTTACTACACTGTGTTAACATTATGAATTTTGGTGTTATGTTACCTGATTCACTAGTTTCGATAGTGTTTGCGTCAATCAGGTAACATAACACCAAAATTGGTCCCCTTTTATTTTTAATAGCAATAAATGACCTTCCAGAATTCATTAAAGTAATAACAATTATGTATGCAGATGACACTACTTTCCTATGTTCTTCCTCTGCTCTAAATCAATTACATGCTCTCAACAACGACACTCTATCACAGATGGCTTTATGGTTTGAATCTAATTGTTTCTTGCTTAATCAAGAAAAAACCATCAACTTAACTTTCAGCCTAAACTATCTAATAAATAAGGACAACAAACTCAACTACACAAAATTTCTGGGACTTATTGTAGACTCCAGTTTAACATGGGATAAGCACATCGAATACATATGCACAAAGCTATCAAGAGTTTTATATTTGCTGAAGAAATTAACTACTTGCGTTTCTCAAAATTATTTAAGATGTGCCTACTTTTCTTTCTTCCAGTCGATAATTCGATATGCCCTAATTGTCTGGGGAAATGGAATCAAAATCTGAAGCGTCTTGATTTTACAAAAGAAAGCCATTAGAATTGTATGTAAATCAAACTATCTGGAACATTGTAGGCCACTTTTCAGACAATCACGGATTTTAACAATCATAAATTTGTATATATAATATGATCTAGTACTTTACACTCGACAAAATGTCGACAATTACTCATTAGTGGCCAATATACATGATCATGAAATTAGAAATAGTGAACAAATTAATATTCCATATTGTAGATTACACAAGAGCAACACAAACTTTTTAATTATGGGGATGAAATTATATAATAAGCTCCCCAGTCAATATTATAAATTACCAATCAATAGCTTCAAAACTAGATTTTACAATTGGTTATTAAATAATCCTTTTCATTATGTTGCTGAGTTTTTCAACACAAATTTGTATGAAATTGTATTTTAATAAATAAGTTTAATTGCAATTTAGTTAGTTTTTCTTCAATTTAAAAGTTTCAAATTATTTCATGTTTTCATTGTATTACTTCAATTTTACTGTTTCTGTTATTAGTACTTTTTAAATGTATTTATATGTTTTTCAATGTATTCTGACGAAGCCTAAAACTGTATGTCTAATGGCCAAATAAATTGAATTGAAATGAATTCATAATGTTGACACAGTGAAGTAACTATTTATTCAAATAAGTTTCCTGATTCAATAGTTTGTATCAAATAGGGTAACATAACACCAAAATTTATAATGTTAACGCAGTGAAGAAGTTATTATTTATTCAAATAACAATTCATCAGCTATTACATAATATGTATAATTAATTCAGTTAAATGAAAATGCATTCATTATCTTATAAAACGCAATCGTAAATTTATTGAAATAAAAATCACAAAATAAACTTATTTCATCCTATATTATTATGACACCATGAACGACACCCATTTTTCTTTAAAGAAAGTAATAAAAGTATCCAATTAATGCAGTTTGGTGCGAATAAATTTCATTCTTATTTTTATTACACCGACGGAGCAATTAAGCAGAAATTGAATCTTCTTACCCAAAACATTAGTTTCTTTAAATCCTAATAATGTTTAAGAAAATATGATTTAATGAATATGCATTCATTCCTCACGATTTTTTCGTCTAGTCTGTATATAATTTCAACACGCATATAGTTTCTATGTGATTTGGAGTTGAATGGGTTACATCAGCTTCTTGTCTATGCGGATGACGTGAATATGCTAGGGGAAAATCCACAAACGATTAGGGAAAACGCGAAAATTCTAGTTGAAGCAAGTAAAGCCATAGGGTTGGAAGTAAATTCCGAAAAGACTAAGTATATGATTATGTCTCGTGACCAGAATATTGTACGAAATGGAACTATAAAAATTGGAGATTTATCTTTCGAAGAGGTGGAAAAATTCAAATATCTTGGAGCAACAGTAACAAATATAAATGACACTCTGGAGGAAATTAAACGCAGAATAAATATGGGAAATGCATGTTATTATTCGGTTGAGAAGCTTTTGTCATCTAGTCTGCTGTCAAAAAATCTGAAAGTTAGAATTTATAAAACAGTTATATTACCGGTTGTTCTGTATGGTTGTGAAACTTGGACTCTCACTTTGAGGGAGGAACAGAGATGAAGGGTGTTTGAGAATAAGGTTCTTAGGAAAATATTTGGGGCTAAGAGGGATGAAGTTACAGGAGAATGGAGAAAGTTACACAACGCATAGCTGCACGCATTGTATTCTTCACCTGACATAATTAGGAACATAAAATCCAGACGTTTGAGATGGGCAGGACATGTAGCACGTATGGGCGAATCCAGAAATGCATATAGAGTGTTAGTTGGGAGGCCGGAGGGAAAAGACCTTTGGGGAGGCCGAGACGTAGGTGGGAAGATAATATTAAAATGGATTTGAGGGAGGTGGGATATGATGGTAGAGACTGGATTAATCTTGCTCAGGATAGGGACCAATGGCGGGCTTATGATGTGAGGGCGGCAATGAACCTCCGGGTTCCTTAAAAGCCAGTAAGTAAGTAAGTAAGTAAGTATGTTATTATAGTGTTACTAAGATTGTTCAGTTGGTTATTGTAAAACTGTTAAAGAATAAGTTATAAATTATATCAAATAAAGAAATATGAATTATTTTCTTTCATTTTCTCTCATTTAGAAAGTTATGGTCACTGAAAGCAGGTAGTCGATATTTCTATGTGCGCATTATTACGTTAGCACGAAATATCCATTTGTTTGTTACAATATTATTCATGAGTGTTCAACTAATTAAATTTAATAAACATGTATTTATTTTTTATCACTTCTATTATATACAGTAGCTAGAAAACAATTCCTACTGAAATTGCGTGTTTCTTTTCACACTGTTCTGTTAGTCATGAATGTCCATTTTTTACTACAGCACTGTAAACAAATGCTTAATTATTGCATATGAAAGACTTTATATTAACAGCAGGTGTGCTTTTATCTATATCTTACGTTAACGAAAATAATTAATTTTTGCTGCATAATTAATTGTTCGCATACGTACAATAAATTAAATTTAATAAACAATAAAAATTAATATTGAAATCATTTTAATTCGATAGCAATTCACTTTATTAATAACAGTTACCAATGCTTCTTGTAGTAGACCTAGGTACCATAACTTATTTATGGCTTTTAGAGAACCCGGAGGTTCATTGTCGCCCTCACAAAAGCCCGCCATCGGTCTCTATCCTGAGCAAGATTAATCCAGTCTCTACCATCATACCCACCTCTCTCAAATCTATTTTAATATTATCCTCCCGTGTACGTCTCGACCTCCCTATAGGTTTTTTCCCTCCGACCTCCCAACTAACACTCTATACGCATTTCTGGATTCGTCCATACGTGCTTCATGCCTTGCCCATTTCAAACGTCTGGATTTAATGTTCCTAATTATGTTAGGTGAAAAATGCAATTCGTGCAGTTCTGTGTTGTGTAACTTTCTCCATTCTCCTGTAACTTCATCCCTTTTAGCCTCAAATATTTTCCTAAGCATCTTATTCTTAAACACCCTTTACCTCTGTTCCTCTCTTAAAGTGAGAGTCCAAGTTTCACAACGATACAGAAGAACGAGTAATAGCCTATAACCGTTTTATGAATTCTAACTTTCAGCTTTTTTGAGAGCAGACTGGATGATAAAAGCTTCTCAACCGAATAATAACAGGAATTTCGCATATTAATAAGTTACCAATGTTTCTTGTGGTAAGTACCATAATATTATTTCAAAAGGAACTTTTTTTTTTGCTACTACACTTTCCAAAAATATAAATATAAATTAAATTTAATGAAAATATATTTAAATATCCTTAGTTTTCAACCTATTCTGAAAAAGCATACATTTCTAACGAATAAATATTCCATTCATAATACCCGCTGTAGTTATTTGGCTTAAGAAACGCATCATAATATGTTAAAAAATTAAATTCTCCACTATTTTTTTGCAGATAGGTAGACTTTCTTTTACTTCCAGGAAATTGTTCTTTCAAGTAGAGAGCTATTACTACAAGATCAGATTAAATCGTCTATCTCTTGTTATAAAATCACTTACAAAAATATTCAATATGTCATAAGTAATTTAACACCATCTGCTTTCAAAAACTGGACCCATTACCATTTCCGTCCTCACTCTCTTATAAGGATTATGGGACAACACTAGGGTATTCAAATATATAGTATTATTCTCTGGCCATATGATTAACGGGGAGAGCACGGTATTTTTTGATGAAAAAATGAGTAAATTAAAAAACAAATAAATACTCAGTGATATGTGTGGGATACCTTGTATGACTTAACATTTTATGGGTATTTGTGCCCTTATCGCATGTTGAGACACAATTTTTAAACTTCCTGCGCTGTGGATATTTAAATCACACCGCCCTTTGCCGTTTCCGGAACTTCATTTTTTTTTTTTTGCTACAATGCCAGACAAAAATCGATATAATTTCTGAACTATTAAAGATACATGCATGAAATTTAGAACACACATTCTCTATACTATTAGGAAACTTTTCTCTGTAACAGAATTTTCCTAATTGATTTCATTTTTAAAAAATGTATGTCTGTTTGCAAGAGAAAAAACAAAAATGTGTTATTAAATTTTAATTTTTTATTTTACAAATATAGGGACTAATATCAAAATCTGTTACAGACAGTTTGTAGAGCATGCTTTTACAAGTAAATTGTAACAAATTCTTTGAATTTATCTTCAAAAATGGCTTAGATTCGGTTTTAGTAAAATCCAACATTAGGTACACTTTTTTTCAAATCTGGCCCCTAATCTATTTTTATTGTCATTATTGAGTGTAATTAGTTACCACTGCCACCGGTTATATACCCATTGCAGTGTGAATAAATACATACAAATACATACAAATAAATTTGTTCAAATATTTATATTTGGTTGAGTTGCTATACCGTCTTCTCCCCCTTGTAAGAATTATGGAACAACACTAGGATATTCAGATATATAGTATTACTCTCTGACCATATGATTAACTTAAGGTCAACGCTTCGGAATATTGGGACAAGAAGCACATAATAGAGACTGTATAGAAACGAACGTGGATCGGCTGGATTTATAGTTCGCTGGCAAAAGTTTCTTGTCTGTCTCGAAACCTATACACAAATATGAAATCCAGATTAATGAGCCAAATTTCTATTAAAATAATTTCATTTCTATTAAAGAATCATTGCCAACGTAAGTAGGAATGCATCCTTGCACACTAATGTTAGCCAACATCAGAGAAACGATGCTCATTTATTTGCTACAATGCTGCTTACAAACATAATAGTGATTTACAGTACAGGAGAGTAAAATTAGATTTTATCCTTGGAGTCTAAAGTTTAACGCCAGAAGCGAAGTTGAGGGTGATAATTTCCACAATCGCATAAAATCTGTTTACTGTCGTGTGCTATAGGCCTACATTATTTTATCCATTACTGATACATAATAGCTATTTATGCAAAAAGTTGCGAAATGATAGCGTTTTAAGCACGAGAAGTGAAGATTGTCCACCGACCCGAAGGGGTTAATCCCTAATGTATATATATATTTAATTCAAGAATCTCAAAAATTATGATGCAGTATAAACCTAGAGGACATCGTCGACCAGGAAGACCTTTAAGAAGACTGCTAGATGGAGCCGAAACAGATCTACAGAGGCCTAATTCGTGAAGGATGATGATGATGATGATGATGATGATGATGATGATTTATTTATATTTTTAAGAGAATAAAACTGTTGATTCGTTCTCTCGCAATGGCTAACTTCTGATGCTGTAAGACGAAAGAGTATTACATTCGTATGGAAAGAGATAGATTTCATGGCCTTCTGATATGTAATAAGTATGTAAGTATAGCAATTGTTTTGCTGGTTGTTAGGAAATTATTTAAGTGGAGTTCTGATTGTCATGTAATTTTGAAATATAGGCCTACAATTTTATTTACACTGTGTTAAAACCACGTTACAAATTCTATGAATTTCAGCTGATTCAGGAGATTGGATGGGTGCAAGTTCGACTCTGGATAAAAGATAAAATTTCTTGTTTTATTTAATCTCAAAGCTATTTCACCCAGTTTTCATCTTTCAGTTCTTCATCTAGAAATACATTCTGCCTATCAATCATTATCAAAAGGTTAATATATGTAATGCTTCTCAAACCTATTTGGCTCTATGGATGTTCATTATGGGAATCGGCTTCTATAAGCCAAATCAAGCGTATTCAAACATTCCAAAATCGGGCACTAAGGATAATCACTGGAGCACCATGGTACGTAAGAAATGAAACACTTCATTCAGATCTAGACCTAGCCAAAATAGAGACTGTAATTCATTCTTCCTACACACGCTTATTTGCAACATTGTCAACACATTCTAACAACTTAATCAACCAGATTCCTCGGAACCTGCCCCCTGCACGGCCTGATCGTCGCCTCAAGAGGAAAAGGCACACTGATTTGTTGATGCTTTGAGGAACGTTAATGGACGTCACCCTCTCCACAAGTCTCATATTATTGTAACGTTAATTATTTAAGCACAATTGATAGTACTAATGTACAAAAATTGTCAAATAAATTAAAAAAAAAATCAATCATTATGAAATTATATCTTCTTCCTTCTTATATCTCGTCATAAATTTATCTCGCAACTCTTTAATCTATTCATAATAATTTACATCTTTTTCTCCATTTTTATAATACTAAGTTATACAACAGAGTGTTGTAATATATTAGAATTACACTCAGCAAATCTATGAATAATTCTGAGATCATGTCTTTAAAGACATGTAATAAATATTCACTGAACTTCCATTAAAAAATACTTTTAGAACAAGAATTTCTGATTAATTTACAGGTAGACCTGTGTCTTTTATAATAGGCCTATTATTGAACATTTCAAATTATAATCCTGTAAATATTATTACACTTTATCTATTGTAAATTAAATTAATTACATTCATCTATGAAATCTTTCATCAATAATTCATATATTATTACAACGAAAGTGATAAAATATTTATAATTAGGAAAATCAGTGATCCTGAAGTGAATAATGCTTGTATTAAATCTCCAAATGTTGTAATTTCCAATTTAAATAATTGTGTTATGAATATTTATAATAAATAAATAATTGGAATTTACGTTTTTAATATTTCTAATTAGCGTGCTTAAAAATACTTTTGTGCGGGATCGTGCGTATTTGTTTGTTTTCCGCACAGAACCAATACGCGGTAAGTGTGAAATACCACATTCAGTATTCCCAACGTAATACACAAACAATTTCCCTCTTCTTACCGCTTAAGCGCGACATTCATTTTATTGCTTTAGGCTTTTAACATATTATTTTTAGAGACGTTTAACATGGTAATAATTATAAATTGGAAACTTACCACTGCAATTTCACCTAAACTGCAATGTTAATTATTGTTTTTAAATATTTGCAAAAATTAAGTAATGTCTACTACTCCACGAAACTTATTGCATTCCTGATACAAGTAGGTAACATTAAGGAAGCCGTGAAAAAATCAACAAAATTCCAGATGCCGATGTTATTACTGCAATATGTTATATAAATAATATTGTTAAAATATTAAAATGAAAAATAAATCATTACATAACCTTACCGTTTGTTTTAAGTTCGCATTTATAGACTGGGGGAAAAAAAAGACAGACGTATATCACGGCCTGCTGGAGTATAGTAAACACAGAAAACATTTTATAGCAACAATGTTGAAGAAAGATATTTTGGTTTTCCGAAGTTGCCGTCATTGAACAGAAACCAAGATGGAGATTTCATTGCAACTAATTAGAAATTCGTCTTTCAGGTATGTAATAAACGATCTTCGCACAAAATAATGTACGATACACGAGCGGTATGTTTGTTTTCATGTTCTCGGAAATTAAAAAAGCTCAACTACGTTTCGCTTTTTCAATCTTTTCCTCGACCATGAAAACGTCAACATACCGCTCTTGTAACGTATATTACTATTGCGTTTGTAAAGAAGGCTTTTATTCAACATTACTTTATTCCACTAGCGAAATAAACTTTACCTCACAGTACATTAGTATTTTCTTAGTACCCGGGACCGCACATATACCACTTTTTCATCTAACTATTACTCAAGAAGTTAATATATTAGTTACTAGTTGTCACTACCTCTACTTCTTTATTGTCATTTCTTATATCTCCGTACACTCAATCTCCTCTTTTCTCTATCTACTACTACTACCACCACTACGTCGTAATTTGTGCATTAGAGTCATATCTAATTCTAATATGTATTTTTTTATTTTGTAATTTACCTTTTGAGTAGGGAAGAGACTCGAACCGTCGAAGTTGGATTTACTGGATTTTATAACAGTCAACTGAGCTAAACAGACACGATAATTAATTATGTTTTAATATTCATCTTAAGTTTACAGAAGGAAAACGTGAAATTATTTTAATCACGTTATTCCGATGAACGCTTATAAATAATCCCTGAAACTTGAAAAAAGATGAAAATGAAAAAAGAAAATTAAAAATATAGTTATTTATGGTACTTGTGAGGTAAGTGCATCTTTATTGCGCGAGTGGAAAGATTTAAGCACGAGGCGTCAGCCTCGTGCTTAAATTACACGAGCGCAATGAAGATCACACTCACAAGTACCATACGTAATTTTGTCCATGACAATAATGAAAAATTCTGTTTTATAAAAGAAAATATGTTGAAAATAAGTCCTCATATAATCACATAGCATGGCATGGATTTTAGAATCGAGACGTGTAACATACTAGGTAGGTTATGATGTAGGAGGCCATGATTAGTTAAGAATGGTATCTAAGGCGTTGGATAAATAACAAATTATAATTAATTATATAATTTTAATACATATATTTTTTCATTTTAAACGTGTATTTTCGTCTTTTTGAAGTTTCAGGGATTATTTAGAAGTGTTCACGGGACTAATGTGATTAAAATAATTTCACATTTTACTTCTGTAAACTTAAGAGGAATATTAAAACTTAATTAATCATAGTGTCTGTTTAAGTCAGTTGACTAACGCGTGTTGTTATAAAATCCTATAAACCCAACTTCGCAGGTTCAAGTCTCCTCGCACCCCAAAAGGTAAATTACTACAAAATTAAAAAAATATATACATAGCCTATTAGATATGGATGCAATGCACAAATTACGACGTAGTAGATAGGCCTAGATAGAGAAAAGAGAAGAAGATTGAGTGTATGTATGTTTAAGGAATTGTAATAAAGAAGTAGAGGTAGTGACATCTAGTAACTAATATATTAACTTCTTGAGTAACAGTTGAATGGAAAAGTATACGTGTGTGCCCAGGTACTAGGAAAATACTAATGAACTGTGAGATAAAGTTCAAACTGTGAGGTAAAGTCTTTATCTCACTAGTGGAATAAAGTAATGTTGAATAAAAGCCTACTTTACAAACGCAAAAGTATTTAATAAAGGCGTGTTTTTCGTTATGGTCATGGATAAATTATAATTTATTATTTATCCAACGCCTTGGATACCATTCTTCACTACTCATGGCCTCCTACATCATAATCACAACCTACCTAGTACGCGTATAGATTCTAAAATCCATGCCATGACATCTGATTTTCAACATTTGCTTTTATAAAACATAATTTTTCGTTATGGTCATGGATAAAATTACTTATGGTACTTGTGAGCGTGATCTTTATTGCTCTCGTGTAAGTTAAGCAATCGGTGGAAGCTTTGTGCTTAAATCTTTCCACTCGCGCAATAAAGATACACTTACCTCATAAGTACCATAAATAACTATTAATTCACTGGTGTGAGCTAAAAACTTTTAATTCGCTGCTGTGAATAAAGCCATTGTTTTGATTGCTAAGGACGGTGAAATAAAGACCATTTTAGATACCAGTCATGGATGGAATTAATTTAACGAAGATAAGTTGGTTCCTAGACAATATTTAATTCACATTAGCATGTAGAGTCAATAGTGAATCAAGCAGTTGTGTTATTAGCTATGAATCTACGAATCAATTAGACCTGAGTTCGATTCATGACTGAAACTACATATTTATATCCATCTCATTGCATTTAGACATATTTTCCTTACCTCGTGTTTGTTCTGTATTTTCTTAAAATACCCAGCTAATGAAATAGTAGTTTGCAAGCTTTAATAATTTCCAAATCAATTAAAGAACATCACAAAAATTAGGACATATAACGTATTCTATGCGTAAAGCTCTAGAGAAGGTATCAAATTACTGGTAAAGTAAAAAAAAAACCGCCAACTGCTGGCCTCATGTCCACATGCCTTAGAAGAGGTGAACGATAATCCAACTAGAACGGGGTAATGTATAGTCATCACGATGATCCCCACCCTTTATAGTTGATTTTCGGAACCGGATTTCACTATCTATCGGAACTCCCCAAATTCATCACGATGCTTGGTGGACACCGGTCCCATACGCTGACCGAAATTTAATCAGAAAATTAGGTTTTTCTATAGAACGCGAACTGAAACTTTCAACTTGAATTTTTCCAAGTTCTCCGGTGCGGGAATATGTGACAGGTTGTTAGTTTAGTGTTTTCGTATGCCTTTTATATACGAATCTGTGAGAGGTTAGGTTAGGATCGTTTAGGTTTTTGGTATGCCTTGCATTACAAATCTGTGACAGGTTAGGTTAGGTTAGGTTAGGAAAGGTTAGGTTAGACTTTTATATGCCTTTCATATAAGTTGCTAAATGAGATGTGCGTTTCGCGTTATGTTTTTAAGTGTTATAACTTATCTCTTTATTTCACGTATTAAATAATCACTTCTAGGTTATCTACATAGGCCTAGATCAATTCTTTCCTATTTTTATTTATTTTCTAATATGTTTTCAAGTCTACTGACGTCCTATACGAATTCTTCACATTGCAAACTACCTTCCCTCTGAAAAATAGACAATTTTTCTATTTTTTCACCAAAAAACTCTCAGTGTCGCGTGCTATAGAAAACCCGAAAATTGTTTCCCGATGAAGACTCGAACCAGCTCTCGTTCCCTAAGTTGAGTCCAGGCATGATGTCTTAAATCACGACGGTACGGCGGGACACAACAAGACACTTTAGGCAGGTACAAATGAAGGGTTCAGAGCCATAGTGGGCCAAGCGCCATTTATTAAAAACGGAGAAAGCAAGAATTAAAGTTAAGTGAATACCATAATTTAATGAAGATTGACATATCATTTAGTTTGAATGTGTATACTTTATATTACTTACTACATGTATCCATTGAATTATGGTAATAACTTCATTTTAACCCTTGTTTTCTATGGTTTTAGTAAATGGTGCTTGGCCCACTATGGTTCTGAACCCTTCAAATATATCTGAGAATATTAAACCAAAATTCTTCAAATTTGAGTAATGAGATAATGAAAAACACGACCATAAAAACATGAAAAATGAGATACTAGTCAGGATAGTTACAAGCAGAGGTCTGTCTATGAACTTACAGTTTTAATTTTCATAATTACCATCGTTTGTGCACTTTTTATGTAATTATTATTATATTATTTGTCCGTTGCTTACTTCACAATGTTCCAAACTGCAACTAATGGGTTGATTCATCACTGTGGGAAATATCTTAACAATAGGTGCAGGCTTACTGCTTACAAAGAAAATTGTAGCTATGTTCGTATGAGTATTTCTCAAATTATTTTGATAACAACTTACATTTATTTTTATTTCACGAATTCCTTCTTTACAAACACAAATTCTGGCCATCATTGGCAACCTAATAAAGCCGCTTCACTAATCATTATTTAAACTAAGTTATACACTAACTTAAATGTTACTTTTAATTATCTTGACTGTAATAGTAGACTATGTTACGATACAAGATTGGGCAGTGTTTTTTTTTTACAAAATCGAGATAAAGTAAGAAAAACGAGCAGAGAGAGTTTTTTCAGTTTCCGAGATTTTGTAATGCACTTCATAAACGTGTATTGTACAACGTTTTTTGCACGAACATAGTTTTAAAATTTATATATAAATATTTTTTAAACAAAATAATCCTCAATGAGGATGAGCATAAAGATCCAGATTAAAAGCACTACAAAATAATTTAGAAAGACAGGAATTGTTATTATTTTGCATTGAAAATTTAGAGCAATATTATTCCAAAGCCTTCGCAAAACTATACTGTAATGCAGTAGTGTCAGAGTTGTAAGCTCCGAAACCGGTTTTGGTGCTAGAGACGTCCAGTCGGAGCGTGAACTTGCTTATGTCTGTGGAAGCACCGGAGCACGCAACGAGTTACAGTGGAGCGCTCCGCTCCGTTTAGGCTGTGTCTGACAACGCTGCTGTAATGGTAACTAAGTAACAATAAGTGCACCGTAATGAATCTATTTCAGTATAATTTTGTGTTATGAAGATTGGTTTCCCTAGCAACAAGTTTATGTGTGGAACTTCTAACTTTCAAAGCATAACGACAATAGCTGTAAATACAACAAAAAACACGATCGTGCAAAAGTACATTTTTAATTATGGAAAAGATCATTCTTTCCCCGGTTACACGAATTTTGATAACATAATTGTACCCTGATGTACCTCTTGCAGTGCACTAATAACATACATCAGTATATCCTAATTATTTTGATTCCGGTTTCCTGCGATTATTTTGGAAAACGCTTGTTAAAAACAGTAATTGCAAGATTTTATAAATTTAATTGTATGTAATATTTTTATAATATTGAGACAACTACAATAGGCTACATTAGAGAAGCTGTAGGGGAGAGTCGGGTAGTATCGGACAACGGGTAATATCGGACAGTGAGTTTCTTTCATCTACCACACGATAATAGAACCTGATTTACATGGTTACGTTTCTGTGATGTCGCATAGAGAAACGTAACCATGTCATTCAGGTACTACCATATGGTGGTAGATGAAAGAAACGCACTGTCCGATACTACCCGGTGTCCGATACTACCCGACTCTCCCCTATTTATAATTTATACTGTGATTCTTTTATGATTTCAAAATATAAAAAAGAGACAAAATGTTAGTAATATGAAAAATACTTAAAACTTCAGCAAGGAGACAGTATATGAGATACCCGTGAAACCCCAAGGTAATAACACCTCATTCAACACGTAAAATGCATTTACATGCACACAGTTCTAAATGTTAATTCATTCCATTTCTCATACCTTACGATATTAATTAGCCATTGTGTTAATTTCATAATGAATAATTTTACTTATAATGGACTGATTTATCAAGATGAAGAGTTAAAAAAAATTGTCACAATATTTTCTAAGAAAAATTTACCTAAAATATGAAAGTTTCTAAAATGTAGTTTTCAGAAAAAAATGTTTTAAATAAATAACTCATATTACAGTGCCTTATGAAAGTGTCTTTAATTTGGTGAAATATGTCCGATCTGCACACCACTCAGTTCAGGAAACAATGATTAACGTAACTGTATGAAATCTGTAAAACAATTTTTAATTCAGTCCTGGATTCCTCCTTCAAAATCCCTTCTCTAGTCACAGAAATTTTATAACAAAACTGAATACAGGACTAAGCCGTGAAAAGCCTGTGGAGTAAACAATTGCTCTGACAATGAGCTAACGACATAAATTATTGTTATTTTATTATTATTTACTATGCAAGATACTAGGCCTATATCCCCTTTTCCTATGAATTGTGATACAGTGAAACCTGTCTAAAGCGGCCATCTGAAGTTACCTTGTAAAATGGTCGTTTTATCAGGTGGCCGCTTGATTAAGGTTGCGGTTTTTATGAATCAGCATGAAAATACTGAATTTCATTGACTTTTTAGTATTGTGCGCGTACAACAATCGTTCATATTAATGTCAGCCTCTTCCATTCTTGCAACTAGCATTTTTCAAAACTCGCTTGCAGTACCTCAGTTTAAATGACTGAATAATACCTTGTTCAAGGGGCTGGAGGTGTGATGTATTTGTAGGAAGAAACACCAGTTTCGCGGATCACATTGCGATTTTGTCGTTTAATCTTCGAATTGAAATCGCATAGCCAATTCTCAAACAATGATGATGCCATCCAAGCTTTATTGTTCACAGTCCACTTCACCCCCAGTAAGCCCATGTCAACATTTTTTAAACATCTCGGTTTCAATGATTTCCCTATCATTAAGAGTGGTTCTTTTTCTCCTGTAGCATTACAAAAAAACAGCAGGGTTATTCTGTCTTTTGCCAACTTCTCCCCTTTACTCTCTTTTTTCTTAAAACTTAAAGTTTTGTTAGGGAGGGCTCTGAGAAAAAAACATGTATGAAAAGAAAAAACATTCGTAAAAGCTGGTCCAAATAGAAAAGTATAGCAAGAGGAGGAAAACAAAAATAAAAAAAATTCGAATGGTTAACTACTGACCTAAAACATACTGTGACATTTTCGATAGAAAAAGTCCGTGTTTCAATCCTTTAAAAACAAGTAAGAATTTATAGCTGTGCAGGGTCGGAGTGGAAAGGGACAAAAGAGTCATAACAGCAACCAACTAACCCCAAGATATGAAGGCTGTACTGTTGTACACTTAGCTATTGTCCCATGTTCTCTAACCATGGAAAAAATAGGTCAGATAGTATCCGTGAAAAGATTTTTTGTTTGACAGTGACTGTTATAGTCAGGTTCCAATCCAAATAGACCCCGGCCGCTGGCCGACGCATGAGGTGGCCGCTAAATAGAGACAGAATTTGTATTGATATTATGGAAAGTCCAATTGGTTCCAGAGAAAATTGGCCTTTTGGCCAGGTGACCGTTTAAATGAAGTGACCGCAAAGGCAGGTTTCACTGTATCTAAATTCAAATCAGGATCTGAAATGAAACAATGCGTTGAAAATACCTCTAACGCTACTTTAGTTGCACCTACCGTATGTTTCTCAAATTAATTTAATACCAGATTCTTTTTTTACTCCGAAAAACTATCACAAGCAAGCTAAGAAAGTAGCCTAACTAAAGATTCACTGACCACTAATAAAATTATTTTTTCCCTTCACAAATTAGGATTACTTTGGTTGTGTGTTGTGTTTATTTCCCTCTACATCACAGTGGTATGTAAATCGGTAGTATAGGGGAGGTAAAACGGATAAAGAAATAAGAACATTTATTTTCTCTTCAGTTTCGGAAAAATAAATTCTTTACCGAGGTAAACGAAATTTAGTTGCAAAATTGAGATAAAACGGGTAAAGAAAGAAAGAAAGAAAGAAAGAAAGAAAGAAAGAAAGAAAGAAAGAAAGAAAGAATGAAAGAAAGAAAGGAAGAAAGAAAGAAAGAAAGGAATAACGAACGGAAAGAAGAGAAATAAAGAAAGAAATAAGTTTACTTTTATTTTAGTACCGGAAATACAAATTTCTTACCGAGGTAAACAAAGTTTAATGATAAAATTGAGTCCAAGTGCCCAATGTAAAAGTCTACTTACTAAACAATTTTCAAACATGTACCTACTTTGGTACTCAAAGTTTATTTTGATTTTGATTTCATTTTTTAGCTTCGAAAAACCTTGAAAAAGACGTCACAAGCTACACAAAGTCAGCCAACAAATTTTATTTAACCAAAATTTTCGTTTTACAAATTGATTCACTAACCATTTATTTAACAGTGTAACGTATTTAAAAATTAGCCTATCCTTATTGTGGTTTCATTCTTTTAAGCTTTAAAAGAAGCTTTAATATTCCTTCTAGCTAGTTTAACTGATGTATCTGCTGTATAAATTGTTTTAGAAAGTAGGCTATTTTGATTTTTGTTACTTATGTTAGCTTTGAAAAACTCTTTAAAATGATGAAAGAGTAATGGAACGGAGAAAAATTCTCTCCGGCGCCGGAATTTGAACCCGGGTTTTCTTAGCGAAAAAAATTCTGGTAAAGTAAATCGAACCCAATTTTACACTTTAAATTATTCAACAACCATGTTGCAAACGTAGGCTAATGCTAATAACACAAAACATCTTTTTTTTTTTTCGTTAAATTTGAAAACGTTTCTAATTTCCTTATTTAGTCAAACGAATTGTAGTAATGAAATTGGATCCCACTGTCCGCTCTAGAACCCATATACAATAACCATTTCCTTAACAGTGCATTAACAACATACGTTAGTGTCATGAAATTATTACCTACCCACATAAATTACAGTAAAAAAAATTGAATCCGGATATCCGCTGCATACACTTATCATCTTCCAAAAGTTCACTAGTAACATACGGTACGTTAATGATATTTCAAGGCGATTTTGGCTTTAGTTTCTTCTGTTAGCTTTAAAAACGCTTTAAGAGGAATGAGTAGTAATGAAGGGTCAAAAATCCGATTTCTTATTTTGTGTTAAAAAAGTACAAAGCTTACTCTTTAAAACAATATAAATATATCTCTGTAGAAAAGTTCTTTAAATTTGGTGGCGCATCTTTTTTTTTTTCTAAATCCATTTTCCGTAATTTGATATTTTTCAAATTTAAGTGCATTTTTTCTCTGAAACTACTGAATCTATTTACATGAAATATTTGCAGTGTTTTCTGCAGCCTGCGTTATACAGAGTAGACCTACTGATTTGTTAAATATCGCTCACATAACGTGAGGACAAGAATATAATATGCTTGGAAAAAAATAATGGCAAAAATTGTTAATCAAAATTTAACATTTTTTCTGACTCACTAAGGGTGGAATATTTAACTAAATTCTGCCTTAGAATGTACAATATAGGTCCTACATTAGGCCTACTTGATAACTTAAAAATTACAAGACATACGACGAAGATTGTAACAAGTAATGTGCACCAAAAATTTGAGGTTACGTTTAGCAAATTGGGAAAACAGGCTAACAGTTAGGACCGTCTTTTTGCACTTGGATATGAAACTAATTTGTTGTCTTTTATACCACTGAATTCATAATGATTTATTGTATTACCGTGGACACTTTTATTTTACTCTGAAGACAAAAAAGCGTAGAAATATTGAACTAAACTTTTAGATTTAAAATTATTTAATCACACAGACATAATAATAATAATAATAATAATAATAATAATAATAATAATAATAATAATAATAATAATAATAATAATAATAATAATGATTTATTTAACCTGGCAGAGTTAAGGCCATACGGCCTTCTCTGACACTCAACCAGGAGTAAAAACTGCGTTTTACAAACACTACAAATTTACAAAGTACACACAAAACTGAATAAGATAATAATAATAAAATGTAAACAACAAGTAAGAAGAAATCAGACATAATATATAACATACAGAAAGAAAGAAAAAAGCATAATAAAATGTGAACAGCAGGTCAAAAATAAATGAGGCCTACAAAGTATAAAAAAATAAGACAATTATTGATGATAATAATAATAATAATAATAACAATAACAATAAATAAGAATAGTAATGATAATAATAATATTAATAATAATAATAATAAAATAATAATAACAGGCCTAATAGTAATAATAATACTAATAGTAGTAATACAATAGTGCAGTACAAAGCATACAATGAATACAATATTTTTAAGTACACACAGTAAGGAAAATTATGATTATATATAGCTCAACTTATCACATTATAGATATACCATTATCCGAAAATATGAAAACAAAAATATAAAATAAGTTAAATATCACTAGAACATAAAAAAAATGTGAATAAGTTACGTGGAAACATGCAATACAACACTTGTCATAATAGTAAGTTAGTTTGGCAACATCACTGCATAAATTCTCTTTCGTAGCCACACGAATTTCGATTTAAAAAAAAAATGTACCCAAGTATCCGTTGTAAAATCCGACCAACCACCTATTTCTTTAACAGTAGGCCTACACCAAAAATGTACAATAATGTTTTCATATTGCCGAAATACGAAGAGGATAAATTAAAGGTTTATTTATATATATATATATATATATATATATATATATATATATATATATATATATATATATATATATATATATAAAAGAAATTGAGTCGCTCATATCATTGCTCAGATAATATGAACAAACGAATATGGTTGTTAAACTATAAAATAAATCGTCATCATTTCACAGAGACTAAAAATCGTGGTCCGACACTCTTGTAGTACAACCGTACACTAAGTTTAGCACCCAGCCAGTCAACTGGGAGGCTGCATGCATGCAGTTGACAGCTGGAAGGATGGATGGATGGATATATACGATGTCGATTACTGCCTCACATGCATCTTTGCATGTTGACATCTTATTCGGGTGTAAGAGGAGGAGGAGGAGGAGGCGGGGCGCGGAGGAGGTGGATGGTCATCCTGTCGCCGTAGGGTTAAACGCGACCTCGATATAAAGTTACTGCCAATATTTCACCCGCGTTTTTCGAAGAATACAACCGTATAAGAAAACTTTATTGAGATGGGGGGAAAAGGAGATTTTATGCACATAAAATATTTCCGTAACAGGGACGAAAATAGTGAAATGAAATCGGTAGATATGTGGGAAACTCAGAACTATGATGGAAAACACAGAGCTGCTGTAACACTGAAGAGGTGGCTCGGGTTCGAATCCCGGTCGGGGCAAGTAACCTGGTTGAGGTTTTTTCCGGGTTTTTCCCTCAACCCAATACGACCAAATGCTGGGTAACTTTCGGTGCTGGACCCCGGACTCATTTCACCGGCATTATCACCTTCATATCATTCAGACGCTAAATAACCTAGATGTTGATACAGCGTCGTAGAATAACTCAATAAAATAAAAAAAACACTGAAGAGTGTTTCATAACACGTTAGTCGTTGTAAATAGTAGTACTAATATTGTTTTTTTATTACCGGTATGTTAAAAATTCTTCAGTAATATTATTTTTCAAAACTGTTTATTTTCATCATTTCTTCACACAGTTCACAAATTTTAGTAGCCTACTCACTTTTACGAATAAATGAAAGCTATTCACTTTAACACACGAACTTTATGTTGCGATCATAATTCTGTGGTGTTTGGGTAAAGGAGATAAGTCATAAAAATGAGTTTCGAGATAAATGAAAATTAAACTTAGAACCCTTATTGCAAATAATTTTCTACACAAATAAAGCACATCAACTGATAGTATTCTTTGATTTTTGCACACGCATTTGTATAATTTAACTTGTGTGTTCATCTGAGGAACAAAATTTCATCTGCACAAAAAAAATGACATCCTCTTTTACCCAAACACCACGGAATTATTCTTCTCTTAATTTGTCTTCTATCTTCTTCACGTTCTTTTCCCATCTCCTTTCTTTTCCTCTACACATTTTCTTTCCTCTAGCCGTATTCATTCCCTTTCTTCATTTCCTACATCTCCTCCAACCTTTCCATTTTTTCTCTCTGCCTCAGACTTAATGTTTCTTATTCATTTCAGTGTCTCCTTTTTTGCCATTCTGTTTCTTATATATTTTATCTTTCCTCTCCCCTCTTCCAATACTCCTCCGTTTGCTTCTCCTCCATTCATTTCAAATTTTAGTCTTCTACTCTTTTTATAAAACTTGACCCTATCTTTAATCCCATTCTTTTCCTCCGTATTTTTCTTTATATTTTAATTTCTTCTTTCTTCTTCATCATAATTTCCTCCCTCTACTTAAACATTGGAACTAGTCAGCTGTGAACCCAAACCTGATTTCTCCAATCCATATCGGCCGGCCTACGTAACTTATCTTAAGGTGGGCATGTACTAATATGTAGCCTACGCGTACGGTAACATATGATATTCGGCTCTGAATGTAATGATACAAAACTATTTTTATTTCAAATTAACAGCATAATTAGCAATACTAATCGTTTAATTTAATTTTTCTGTTAGCTCGTCTTTTTTAAATGTTGGAAATCCCATATCATGAGTTTCAGTTTTATAAGCTTATTTGTGTTTTTGTTTCTACCAGCACTAAATTTCCGATAGGTACAGTAAAGAATTACACAGTCTTTTACAAAAGAATTTATGTTATATTTCTGTTTTATATTTAAGAACAGTTCAGTTTCAGCTTTCGGTGATTAAAAAATACCTGCATGTTCCAGAATATTATCCAATGCCCTAGTGTTTTAACACAGATTAAAATTTAACTACACTTTAAGCGAATATTTATCATTATCGCATATTATTTTCTACACTCATCCCTGAAATTATTATGAAACTTTAGAGTCAATAAACGATTCAATTAATTTCATTGCACTAACGACAAATTTAAACACTGCTTAATTAGATAATACAGAGAAATAAACCGGCTTAACCTTAACACACTCTTGCACTTTCAATTAGACTATTTTTCTGTAACAAAAAGAACAATGGACAAAAGTTCATATGAGCGTGGTTCCCTCTTCGTTTTCTGATTTAAAATAAATATTTAGGTAATGTCTAACAGCTGAAAAATATTTATAGGTTTCTTTTGGATGTGCCCGGACCCATCCTGTCCAACTTTTTTTAAATTTAATAAGCACAAATTTACTACCAGCTATCTAGACCTAGTAAAAATAAATATCAGAACAATATAATTTACTTTAGCACTTTCACATGCTAAACGTGAGTTTACTAACGTTTTAGAAAAAAAAAACAAATAAAAAATTCCTATCATAAATATTTAACTTATCTTTTCCACTACTAAAGCTATCAAAAAACGCCGAAATGATGGTGACGAAGTGAAAAAAAAAAATATTACAGTGTAAATGACTTAGCAAACTAGGTTCTTAAGGAAATTCTATTCCATAACAACTGATCAATTACAATGTCATGGGATTCGCCTCGAATCATATACCGGACCCTTTTTGTTAGACACTTTTGATAGCTGACTGAACTACGATTCAGCGTTAAATTTGTAGCTCTTCCCACTAAATTTATTATACTGGTGTATCATATAATTTTCTCAGATCGAAACAATGTTACTCCTATTTCTTTAAAGATTGAAATTGTTTGTATGTAGTCCTACATTTATTTTAAATGCATAGCGAACTAATTTAACTATGAAAAAATAAGAGAACAGGAAATATTTTAATGCCTGTAGTGTTATAAATTTCTCATACTTATTTTCCGAGAGTTTCGGAATATTTATTCGTGTACAAATAAAGTTCTTTAATCACCAATGAGATTACGATTTTAAATTAAACATAATCCACTGAATTAACTCATATTTTACAGCTTATTTTTGAAGACAACGCTCATTCAATGCGATGTCATCAATATGTAGCGATAAAGTAAAAATTGCAAAAAAGATAGCAGAAAAAATTTTAATAGACTTACTCCAATAGGCCTATACTTAACTTAAGGCCCGGGCTATACATGAGAGACCTATAGAGATTTGCGCGAAATAGGCTACTAACAAGTAATATTAATAAGCTTATTAAATTAAGAAAAGGAGATTCTTGGAATTAGGCCCTAGTTCACTGTTATATGAAACTGTCTTTTTGATAGTGCTAAAACGTCGCTTCGTTTATATTTTACTTTCAAAATCTTCAGAATATATTTCAGAAATCTAATTCACTAGAAGTGTTTTCTCGGTTGTGTAAATCTGTAATAAAATCTGACTGATGCATTAAAGGAAAAAAAAAAATCTCGTTTGCCTTCAAATCCCGTTTATGGATGTCATACAAATATTTAGGCCCTATTGATTTTGAAATAAATAAATTTCTAAAATGGAAAATATGTTGTTGTACAATTACAAAATATAGACCCTAATTACCTTATCGAAGGTTTTTTTTTTTTCAAATCTTTGTTTGTTTCAACCAAACAATAAAATTGTTGTTTTCTGTTTTGACCTGCCATTAGACAAGAGAAACAGTGGGACTGCCGCGATATGGGGTCGCCATAACACCGGACATCCAATAAGATAACACAAAACCGTACTGGAAACTATCGATATCAATATCATATGTAGAACTTGAACGTACAGCCGTGTTCACCATGCAGCTATCTAACCTGTTTATTCATCGTTATGTGAGCTATATCACTGCAGGAATTTTTTTCTTCATATAATTACATAATCACCAATTTTAATATTCATCTGCGAGGAAGAATTTGATAACATTACAAACTGTGAAAGCCACTGTGCTGGTTATCCACAACATATTTCTGTCGGGTATTAACTTATCAAATATAACTTTATCTCTCCCTTTCTTCTCTCGTCACGTATTTCTATTTAAGTTATTAATTTACAGAGATGTGAAAATTATTAGAATAATCTTAATTTTAAAGGTTTTTTAATAGTTCCTTCACAAATATTCATTGAATTGATGAATATTTGTATATAATATTACTATACTGATGTAAGATATATTTACTACTAACAATGCCGGAAAGCATTGTTGTACATTGGTATATTTCTTATTTTACAATTGTTATGGGAATTCAGAAATTATTATATAATGTTGGCGGAATTGGAAACATAAAAAATTAATTAAGAAATGCTTTAAACAAATTGTTCTTTGCGTTTACATTGTTGTGAAGGTTCAAATGAACGTATACATCTGTTTTATGCATATAATTTTTTATGTTTCCAATTCCGCCAACATAATATAATAATTTCTGAATTCCCATAACAATTGTAAAATAAGAAAAATACCAATGTACAACAATGGTTTCCGGCATTGTTAGTAGTAAATATATCATACATCAGTATAGTAATATATACCAATATTCATCAATTCAAATAATAGACTATTTGTGAAGGAACTATTAAAAAACCTTGAAAATTAAGATTATTCTAATAATTTTCACACCTCCTGTAGATCCTTCACAAATCCGGCGTAATTGCAGTCAGATATGTATAATTATAGTTAGATTGTTATAACTTATAGTCTTGATTTGGCGCATTGCAGGAGTACTATCTTGTGTAGGAGGAGGAGAATTACCAGTAATTTTTATAAGAACAATCCGCAGTCGTGAACGTGGAATCTTCATGATATCGCAACTACAAACGTTGATATGATTTAAACGTATGCAAATATCACATAAAATTGAGGAATTCAATAATCTTCTGTACTGTAGTACACACTCTAAATTACGAGACACAGAACTATCACCAACAGAAGCTGAAAAATGATAAAAATATCGTATCACGAACAAGCACTCAGACCGTTAGGTTTACCTTGACATTATTCATCAGCGTAGTTTATTGACTCAACGCTGTTTGCAATAGGCCTAGGTACAGACAGACTTTCGTCCCTTTCACTACCCCTTTGAATACGAATACACCCTAGCCACGCCAAAATACCACCACTATAATCGAAGACAACACAAATGATTATATTCATTCACATCACACTCGATTCGTCGATGTTTAAAAATCACCCCGAAGGCGGTGTGTGTGGGGGCGATCACATGACGTAGTCACACGCAGGAGCGAGTCACGCTACACACGCACATTTTCATCACTTGTAAATCACTTGTCACTCAAAGGGTTAAAAACCTTACCTTTTGCCGTTTCTTCTCCGCCGTTTTGTAGCGTAAACAGTGCCGAGTTGGTTCATGATGTGGGGGTTAGACGTGGCGGGGGCGGGCGCGGCGGCGGCGGGGGCGGCGGCCGGGGGTGGTAGTTCACCTCCAAACACCGCGGCGGCTGCCGCAGCAGCGGCGGCGGCAGCGGCGGCGGCGGCAGCTGAGCACGAGGGGGCTGTAACCTGGTGCTGCTGGGGGATGCTGCACACGTTGTTGCATTGGCTTACAGGTAAGAACTCCGTGATGACGGTGCTCTTGGAGAACAGCTCACAACGAAAACTTGTATCCTCGCGGTCGACGCGCGGGATTCCTACGTCATTTCGCGCTCACACAACACTCACTAGAAGCACTTTGATGGATGTCTCCACTACACGGGGCGAGCTGTGTCTGGCGGGCCGCGGAACTCTAGGCTCTGCGCTCCCTCTCTGCCCCCCCACTCCGCGGGCAGACCGCTCGGCTCCGCCCTTCCAATGTACTAGTCGGCCAATCACGGGTCTGTTACGTCAGACGAATAACAATGGCAGCGAGCGAACTGGTCGTCGGGAAGGCGGTGGGGCGGAGGTCCGCCTTGCGTCTGTACGGTCATTCACAACAAAGTCGCCTGGTTCTGTCCGACGCGGGCCGCTAGGTGAGACACCCAGATCCTGGCGATCCTAGCGGACACTCCTCGCACTCCTGCTCCTGCAATTATACAACAGACTAAAATAGTAGTGAAGAGTGGCGTAGCCTACGTAGCTGTGAAGGCGGCATCTGTAGATTTTCAGTTGTATTTAGATAAATACATAAAGGACTACATTCACGACTAATAATAATAATAATAATAATAATAATAATAATAATAATAATAATAATAACAATAATAATAACAACAGTAATAACAATAATAGTGATAATAATAACAATAATAATAATAGTAATAATAATAATAGTAACAATAATAATAACAATAATAACAATAGTAATAGTAATAATAGTAATGATAATAATAATAATAATAATAATAGTAATAATAATAATAACAATAATAATAAGAAGAATAATAAAAGTAATAATAGTAATAACAATAACAATAATAATAGTAATAATAACAATAATAATAATAATAATAGTAATAATAATAATAGTCTAATAATAATAGTAATAATAATAATAATAACAATAATAATAACAATAATAGTATTAATAATAACAATAATAGTAATAGTAAAAATAATACTAATAGTAACAATAATAATAATAGTCTAATAACAATAATAATAATAATAATAATAATAATAATAATAATAATAATAATAATAGTCTAATAACAATAATAATAATAATAATAATAATAATAATAACAATAATAGTAATAATAGACTAATAATAACAATAATAATAATAATAATAGTAACAATAATAATAATGATAATAACAATAATAATAACAATAATAATAACAATAATAATAACAATAGTAATAATAAGTTAATAATAGGCCTAATAATAATAGTAATAATAATAATCACGGTTATTTCACACTAAAATTACTTATTGAAAAGAATAGAGAATTCCAAAGAAACTCATTTAGCATTTGTTGATTTCCATAAAGCATTTGATACCATTAATAGGATTAAATTGATACCAATTTTGACAAAAGATAATGTCCCCAATCAATTAATAACAGCAATATTTAATATTTATAAAGAAAACTACATTACAATACAAATAAGAGATAAACGTTCCAAGTGGAATGTCATAAATCAAGGATAAGGCCCTAGTCAAGGATGTTGCTTATCTTCCTTAAGTTATTAGTTATAATATATAACTTATTAACTAATGGTTTAGTAAGAGAATGCAAACAAAAACCACATGGTGGCATTTATATCAATAGACATTTAAATTTAGATATATTGCTATTTGCAGATGACATTATACTTCTGGCAAACTCAGAAAATAGACTACAACATTCAATATATCAACTTCAACTCCTTGCTGAAAAATATAGGCTAAGGACAATTTCAACATCAAAAATCAAAGTTATGGCGTTTAAGGGACGAATTCCTGTTCGTACTAAGATACGTAAGCTTATTTATACCCTAAATATATTGAACAACTTTCTTCATTTAAATATTTAGGATATCATGTCAGTTATGAAAATGAAATAGACATATCTGCTAAAATGCTAAATTATAACCGAGGAATGGCAGTCATCAACAATGTGTTCAAACCCTCACTAGAGCAGAAACATATGAGGATTAAAGCTTATAAAACATTGGCAAGACCAGTACTAACTTAGCTATGTTTGTGAGGCCTGGACTTTGAGGGAAAGAGATAAAACCCGAATAGTAGCCAACGAGATGAAATTTCTGCGAAGAACAGCTGGCTATAATAGATTAGACCGCAAGAGGAACGAAGATGTTCTTCAAGAGCTTGAAATATCTTCTATTTTGGATTACATCTATAGTTACACAACTAACTGGCAGCAACATATTCCCCACATGGAAAGGGCTCGCATCTCTCGTCACATTTCTACCTACTGTCCAAGAGGGAAGAGAACACTAGGAAGACCTTTAAAGACCTTTGAGATCGTAAAGGGCCATTAGGTCAAATACTTGTTAGGACAACGATGATGATTATGATGATATTAATAATAACAATAATAATAGACCTAATAATAATAAAATCATGATAATGATAATAATATAATAATAATAATAATAGTAATAATAATAATAATAACAATATTAATAATAACAATATACCCTAATAAACATCAATAACCTTCAAGAGATTTAGAAGCATAAAATGTTATAAATTGCAAATATAGTCCTTCAGGTGAAGCTCCCTGTAAAGCAGATTTGAATAATTTCAAGGGAAAAATTGTTCCGGGGCCGGGTATCGATCCCGGGACCTCTGGTTGAACGTACCAGCGCTCTCCCACCTGAGCTACCCGGGAACTCCACCTGACACCGTCCCAACTTTTTCCCTTTATATCCACACAACTCGCGTGGGCTGACGAAACGCCAGAGACCCACATCAAGTGCACACAAACTCTGTGTGACTTGGAATTATTCAAATCTGCTTTACAGGGAGCTTCACCTGAAAAACTAGATTTGCATAATGTATACGTCACTGTGTACGTTACAGAAAACCACAATTCCAAGTCACACAGAGTTTGTGTGCACTCGATGTGGGTCTCTGGCGTTTCGTCAGCCCACGCGAGTTGTGTGGATATAAAGGGAAAAGTTGGGACGGTGTCAGGTGGAGTTCCCGGGTAGCTCAGTTGGGAGAGCGCTGGTACGTTCAACCAGAGGTCCCGGGATCGATACCCTGCCCCGGAACAATTTTTCCCTTGAAATTATTCATGTTATAAATTAATCCCAAACCTTAACTTAACTTATATTTATTTTCCTATAACGGTAATAACAAAATTACTTACAACACAACAGTTGAAATTAATAATATATCAATAACATAATACAATCAACAGAAAGAATATGAATCGTGAAAGAATATTACAAAAAACATTCTAATAGGCCTATTTTGAAAACCTACAGTTATAACATAAAGGTAAGTAGAGCCTATATCTACCTATTTACAAAAAAAAAAAAAACAAAAACAACATAGGTTAATACATCCTATTACACTCACACGAAACAATACTCTGAACTAAGCAATTTTTTGTTTAAATTTAGATCTTTCAGATTAAGGAGTAGTCTACATTTCTCGCCTTACGTCCCCGTAAATGTACCTATTCATCTCCGACATTTGAAAGAAGGATGAAAAGACACATGTCGAAAGCAACCTTTGGAAGGAACTTTCAACATCAGAAAATAATAGCTTATTAAGTAGTATAGGCCTAGACTGAAATGGACGTGGAAAAATTATTTCAAGAATGCAGCACAACAGACTACGAACACTTCGGAAACAAGCTAAAAATAAGAAAAGATCTTGGTCGTCTGAAGAAGAGATTGATACATCACTTTTATACCATCTAGAATTAAAATTCTTCCAAACAGAAATAACCCCTGGTAATGTTTACTGTACAAAACGGTGGAGAAGCAGGCCTAATGATCAATGGATGATGATGATGATGATGTGGAGATGACTGTAGTCATCAATTTCATCCATTATATTGAACATTCGCAAGTCGTAGTGATAGATTTGCAGTAGCTAAGTAGCCTACTAGAATTATTACCTACCATTAGGATGACAGTTCATGCTAACTGAATTGGCTCTTTGTCCTTGTAAGAAGAAATTATGGATGTATTTATTAAGAATTGCTAAAATTACATAACAACATATAGGTTATTGACATAGACTAACTTATGTTAAAGGTTTAGCCTAATATTAAGTTAATTCATAGTTTTCTGCCCAAGCGCAGGTCTTTCACTGCAAACCCAGCATTTCCCAATCTTCCTCCTTCTCTGCCTTCCCCTTACAAGCAAACATTCCGATGGTAGCAGAAAAAAAAAGATAAAAAATTTCCTTCCACCATGTTAACAATGTCAAAAGAAGTGCTTATACAAATTTTGGCAACTCTACTGCAATTACGAGGACGTCCAAAAGTGATTTTCCCTGGGGCCGTTTACAGAAAAAAGCACAATTGCACGGAAATATTTATTTAAACAGATACAGCAATTGTTGCGCTGTTTGTCAACATATCCTCCACTGGTATTGAGACATTTGTCATACCATGGGATCAATTTTGTATCATTGTGTCATGGAAGTCAGCCGTCTTGGATCGGAACCAGCGTTTGACAGCAAATGTCTCAATTCCGCCTGGAGAATATATTGAAAAATAGCTCAACAATTGCTGTGTCTGTTTCAATAATTTTTTTCCAATGAAATTGTGTTTTCTTTCTATTAACGGCCTCTAGCAGCTTATTTTTACGGCCTTCATAATTGCGGTCAAGTGGCCAGAATTTGTATAGGCTAAGCATTTTTTTTGACATTATTAACAAGGTGAAAGAAAAAATTAAACTGTTTTATCTGCCCCCATCGAATGTTTGTTCTTAGTCTCTGCATATGATTCAGGTAAGTCTTATCTTAACATTGTCTATCATCTGACATCATCTTCTGACTGAACATTTTCTCCCGTTCACCATTTCGTCCAGTGCATCCTTCAGTAGGCATTTCTTCTTAGGCACTAATCCAGCCAATTTCTTTTTCTCTCCCGATCAGTTTCAGCATTATTCTTTCGTCATCCACTCTTCCTAGCAGAACTACATTTCTTATGTTATTTGTTCATTTCACACACTCAATTCTTCTCCATATCCATATTTAATATGCTTCCAGTCGTTTCTTTTCACTTCGTAATATGATACATGTTTCTGCCCCATACAATGCTACTCATACCCCCCACATAAAACACTTCAGTAGTCTCTTCCTTAGTTATTTTTCCATAGGTCCGCAGATGCTTTTTTTTGCTATTAAAAGCTTCCTTTGCCATTGTTATCCTTTTGACTTCCTGACAGCAGATCATGTTACTATTTTTAGCACGCCTATAGTCCAAGTTTATTATTATTATTATTATTATTATTATTATTATTATTATTATTATTATTATTATTATTTCAGTACGTAGCATTGTGATTACAGTCGTACACAACCGGTTACAAAAAGTAGAAATAATATAGGCCTATTGCTGTTGAACGTCTGGCGCTGTAGTGAGTATGCAAAACTCTTTCGACTCACAGAGTGTCTCAGGTTCGGTTTAACGAATATTCGATTTGTATCTCACTCTTTGCAGGTGAACGCAAAGGCAGACCACATTGAGCCACGCAGGATTTCCAAGAGCTTTTGCAAGGACGCGATTTTCATCGTAAAGGCTGCTATTTAATTGATTATTTCGTTTATATGACGTCATTCCATTTTCGACCAATGAAGTGTAATGAAATTCCAACCAATCACAGTCAGACTTTGCGATAATTCTTGCAGCTAGATTTATCGCTATCAATTTATCGCATGGTCGTTCTTTTGTTTGTCGTTGTCGCCAACTGTTTCCCATTGAATTGATGATCATGAATACATTAAGATACAACTACACGGTTAAACTTTTCTTTCAACTTTAAAGCAATGAATGCAAGAATAATATTTAATATTAATTAATATATTTACGCAGTGAAGACGACGTTCAAAACAACGCACAATATAGACACAAAATCTTCATGCATCTTAATTTAACGTACGTTTTAAACTTGATTCTTTCTATATTCTTCCCAGACTGCATGCATATGCGATTGGAATATTGAACTGTGTAGATGCAGCTTTAGTTCCGTTACACACTACAGCGAGAATGCATTTGTCGAGCTATAAAAAATGCTTTCCTGTAGCACGAGTAACGGTCGAAATAAGGCACACCTTACACTGGTCCTGCTCACACAGCTAACCTTACCTATTGTAGCCTATAAAATACAGCTTCATCTTCTAATTCCATGTCCATTGTAGGCTATTTGAAAAAAATTACATCCCTTCATTCAGATTAGATAAATGCGTTTTCAACAATTCTTCATTTAATTAATGTATTAACTAGATTACTATAATTATATTATAAAATTTTAAATTAAATCACGACTTCAGCAGATAATGAAAATGTATTTATGTTATAATAATAAGAGAAAAGTGCAGTACATGTAATTAACATTGTTAAACCTGTATTTCGCTTTTCGCAATTGGCATCACTGAATAATAACATCGAATTTCTTTATTGCAGTAATCGATATTCATCTATTTCAACTTCACAATGTCTGAATAGGTTAAGTATTCGTAAATATACAATTATTAACATTTTGTGATTGAATTTTAGGGATATATTATTTACATTTTTATTTTATTCACGAAATAATCCTAATAAATGTCACTCGAGGTCTGAGATTTCCCAGTTAAATCCATTCGCTTCGCTCGTGGATTTATCGGCAGATCTCAGACCTCTCGTGACATTACTATAGATAATTCTTCTGTCACTACCATCAATCGGTCAATCAATCAATCAATCAATCATCCAACGAACCAGTCATCCATCAACTCATTGATTCATTTATCCATAGATTCAGTGATTGATTCAGTGATTCACTGATTGGTTCATTTATTCATTAAGGGGACACTCAACTATATTTTGGAACTTTTTTCCTATTTGACCAATCTTTTTCAAATTTGGAGAAAAAGTTTAATATACACATGGAAAGTAACATGCAAAGTCTCAGCTCATTAGATCCAATACTTTTCAAAATAAAAAATATTTCAATTTTTAATCAATCATTAATTGAAATATCACTTTTAATTATCATTTTTTATTTTTTGGCTTTGTGCATTTGACTGTGACTTCTCAATAAATAGGGGAAGAATTCTACTTATTGATTTAGTTCTGTCACGTAAATTAGTCTAGAAATTTAATTTTTCATTTCTATGACACTTTTTCTGCAATTTTTAAGTTGAGTGTCTCCTTAAGTGATTCATTAGTTGAATGATTGATTCATTCATTCATTTAGGTAATACAGTTGGTATCGTCAAGAGCAAAACATATCTTCTTAAAAATGACTTATTTATGAAATAATACATTTGCTGTCCACACCTGTGGAGTAACGGTTAGCGCGTCTGGCCGCGAAACCAAGTGGCCCGGGTTCGATTCCCGGTCGGGACAAGTTACCTGGTTGAGGTTTTTTCCGGGTTTTTCCCTCAACCCAACATGAGCAAATGCTGGGTAACTTTCGGTGCTGGACCCTGAACTCATGTCACCGCCATTATCACCTTCATTTCATTCAGACGCTAAATAACCTGAGATGTTGATAAAGCGTCGTAAAATAACCTACTTAAAAAAATACATTTGCTTGGAGTAACTAAAAGACATTAACAACTACTGTTTTAGAGGTATGCATTTTGGGTGCTATTCATAGACATTTCGCAGCACGCGCTACGAGCGTACTAAGCTAGCCCCGGCTATCCACTGGTTACTAATACAGAATTCAAATCATATCCTATCGCTAACACTGGTTTATGAATACGAAAAACGCTGATCATTCACCGGAAACTCACGCTAAAAATGTCTATGAATACGGCCCTTTGAGTTTAAAGTGTAAATGTTATAATAGAATATAGGCTGTGTAGGCCTACTTATTTTCTTATATTTAGTAAGTAATTGTAATTTATTTTATTCTTGCATTTCTTTACACACCAGATTTCGTATTACGCATTATACTCATTTCCTTTGTTGTTACCGGTGTTCATTTGTTCATCTATAACCTAATTATGTTTTATGAAGATAAGTGTAATAAAGTATGCATTCAATTGTAAGCTTAAGTTATATCGATCAAATACTTTTTTTAAATTTTACAATTTACAATTTGCAAATGGCTTTTAAGCAACCCGCCCTCACATAAGCCCGCCATTGGTCCCTATCCTGTGCAAGATTAATCCACTCTCTTTCATCATATCCCACCTCCCTCAAAACTATTTTAATATTACCCTCTCATCTACGTCTCGGCCTCCCCAAAGATCTTTTTCCCTCCGGTGTCCCAACTAACACTCTATATGCATTTCTGGATTCGCCCATACGTGCTACATGCCCTGCCCATCTCAAACGTCTGGATTTAATGTTCCTAATTATGTAAGGTGAAGAATACAATGCGTGCAGTTCTGCGTTGTGTAACTTTCTCAATTCTCCTGTAACTTCATCCCTCTTAGCCCCAAATATTTTCCTAAGAATCTTATTCTCAAACACCCTTAAGCTCTGTTCCTCTCTCAAAGTGAGAGTCAAAGTTTTACAACCATATAGAACAACTGGTGATATAGCCTAACTGTTATAAATTCTAACTTTCAGATTTTTTGACAGCAGACTAGATGACAAAAGCTTCTCAACCGAATAATAACAGGCATATCCCATATTTATTCTGCATTTAATTTCCTCCCGAGTGTCAATTAGGCTATGTTTGTTACTGTTGCTCCATGAAATTTGAATTTTCCGTCTCTTCGAAGAATAAATCTCCAATTTTTATGTTTCCATTTCGTAATATATTCTGGTGTTGATCTAAATGAGGGGTTGGAAAGCAATGGTGAATTGTTAATGTTTAGGTGAGGGGTTTGGACTTCTTCCATTGCTGATTGTCACAATCAAAAAATTAAGACACAACGTTTCGAAGAGTGGTTCTCCCTTCGTCTTCAGGTGGAAGGAAGGAAAGAAGAGAAAAAACCTACTGTTGGGATCGTTACGTACAGGATCAGTCATACAGAATAGCTGTACGTAACGATCTCAACAGTAGGTTTTTTCTCTTCTTTCCTTCCTTCCACCTGAAGACGAAGAGAGAACCACCCTTCGAAACGTTATGTCTTAATTTTTTTTATTGTGACAGCCAGCAATGGAAAAAGTCCAAACCCCTCACCTAAACAATATTCTGGTCACGAGACAGAATCATATAGGCTACTTTGTCTTTTCGGGATTTACTTCGAAACCTGGTACATTTCTTTCAATTGCTACTACGTTTGTGTAGGCCAACTCAAAAAATGTCAGTGTTCTGTCTAGCCTACAAAATATCAGGGGCAACCGGTTGAAATTCGAACATTAGGGCGGATGCTCTAAAGGCTGGTTTACAATAAACCGGGAATGGAAACGACAACGAGAACGAGGACGGAAATAATGTTAAAATTAATGTATTTAAATGTGAGCGTTCATAATAGTTAATTGTGAATGCTCACATTTAAATACATTTATTTTAACATTATTTCCGTTCTCGTTCTCGTTGTGGTTTTAGTTTCCGGTTTATTGTGAACCAGCCTTAACTTGACGGATGCTCTCTGACTGGTCGAATGAAAACCGGTTGTAAGCCCTATTCCTTAGCTCTCTAATTGTGATTTTACCCTCTTTGGTGATATCTGGTATTAGTTGGTAACACTGAAGAGACCGCCAAATTATACTTTTAGGAACTATACTCGCGTGATTCTTAATATAATAAGTAGGGAGCGAATTTTTAGGTGCTAAAAAATGTAAATATATTTATTTTTATGTGCTAAGAAGTACGAAATTAATTGCTAAATATATATATATATATATATATATATATATATATATATTTAAATATGACAAAAATACCTTACTTAGCTTGAAAAAAAAATATTATTAGGTACTCACCAACCACACTTGAGTGCTAGTAGTTGGCCGAGAATTGCAGTGAACAACAAAGGTCATCTCCAAATTCTCCATCACAAATGCATGCCGTTTATCTCTGAACAACGACTTATAGGCTACTGTGAAAATTATCTTTCCACATCACAGGACGTCAGACGTGCATATTTAAAGAGAGGAATGTCACAAACACCGTCAATTTCACCTACAGGTACACCCTCCAATACTTGAGCAACTTTACACATTTTTTATAGCCACTGCTTTTCCCAAACACATTCTGGATTTTGTCCCTTAGTAATTGTGCTTCTGAACCTGGTAGCGAATCTAGTTTAATTTCCACGGCACGACAACAGGTTTTTGGATGTTTCGAGTTTTTTTTATGGTTTCACACAAAAAGCTTAAATTTGCTAATAGGAAAGCCAAATCTTTTTTTAAACAACCATCTTTCAGTATATCTTGAAGTATATCGATTGACGAAGCCCGATAACAGGGAATCACAAGAAGATATATTGCCTTACATGATAGACATGAGCGAGAGGCGAGAGATTTGTTTAAATTAAATAATATTCATACCCGAGCTCTTTTCTGTTATGTTTCACAAACAAAGCGTGGAATGAAATCTTCTTCAGCAACAATAAACATTCCTAATTATGTGTTGCAAGATCTCTCCTTCTTCTCCATGTTAATTTATTCTCGAATAATAACACTGATATGCTGCCTAGCAGTTCTCAGAACTTGAGGCGATGCTATTACAAAAATGGATCACGGATACACCACACAGCGCTTAGAAACACGAAGCAATCAAGAATTCTTAAAAAAGATAACGTACTTCTGAGTTTTAAAAGAGTTAAAAGTCATTGTAAAAAAATTATTTAAGTAAAAAAACTCCAAGATTTATGTGTTTATGATAGATTTCCTGAAAATATGTATTTACATAATTTTTTGTGAAAATATGTGTTTTATGTGAAATAAAATTCGGGTTTTAAACTTGAAACTTCATGTTTGGAATTTTTAACTTTGTTAATTGTGTTTTATCACACGCAAAAAGAATATTTAATTACACAGGAATCCGCTCCTTAATAATAAGTGGAACCATAAATCAGAGGTAGGCCTACTCTATCACAACTTGCACAATACCTGCTAGGAACCGAATAGATGTTATAATTCAGTTAGAAGCAGTCAGACGGGGAAGAATAATCAGAAGTATAAAAAAGGAGGAATTTAAAAAGAAGACAAAATCTAGACTAATCCGTACTAGGAGTCAAGAATAAACACAAGTAAAGCATTTCAGAATGTCAATCATGTATACTTCAAAAATAAGAAATTGTTCCGAAATTACAGGATCGATCTGAATAATTGATCTCGAGATTCCAAGCTCTTCTCTGTCGTTATTGAATATTTATTCAAGCCAAGGGAAATCGTTAAAATTAACGTCAACCCGTGCCTTACCTCTAACTGTCAAAATTATATAGACCAGCTATAACTACCGCGTGGAACTCAATAATTCAGGCTTCGAGATGAGACACAAGAAGGAACCTCAACTCTTTTGAAGGGAATATCATAATTTAATATAAGTGGACTACCTACATTTTCTTTCGGCTGCGACATTGAAGAGTTGTTTGCCAGAGCATGTGAAATAGAGCCCAAACTACGAAAGTCATGCACATTAACGTGGTTATGTAACTAATTGAACTAACAACAAAATTTAACATTTTCATTGATATTTTCTTTTTATGAATGAAACAAAAATTTACAATGTTACAAATAAGTTAGTGGTATCTTGTAAATTAATAATTAATCCAATTATTATTGAAGGAAATATTTAGCGCTTACACACAAACGATTAAAAATATATCTAGTGTTGGCACAGACGTTTATAATAATAATAATAATAATAATAATAATAATAATAATAATAATAATAATAATAATAATAATAATAATAATAAAAGTATTTACTTAACCTGGCAAAGTTAAGGCGAGGATTAAAACTTGCTTACATAGTTGAACATACAACTGAATCGATTTAAGAAATTACATACAGATATGATTTACATATTGAGATGAAAAGAGGTAGTTACATAAAAATTTACCTCATAAAATAAAAATAAACACGGTAGAATACATATTAATATTGTTAGAATCAAATACGAATCACATAAAACCAGAAGCCGATAATTCAATAAAAATGTACGCAATAAAAATAAAAATAAACACGTTGGAATACATATTGGTATTAGATTCCAAGTAAGTAGGATTCGCATAATTAAACCAGAAATCAACAATTGGATAAAATTTAGACAATAAAAATAATGATGATGATAATCATCATCATATCCCTCACGTATTAGACCCTACAGGATCTGTTACGGTCTCATGCCAGCGCTTTCGTGGTCTTCCCAATTTCCTCTTTCCTCTTGGTACATAAGTACGAATCTGTTTAGGCCATCTTGTGCGATCCATCCTTTCGACATGTTTTTTCCACTGAAGTCGATATTGTTGAACAAAATTAACTATAGGATCCATTTTGAGTTCCTGCAATATGTCCACATTTTTACGGTGTTCCAGCAAAGAGCATCCCGCTGTTCGTCTCATGAACCTCATTTCAGCTGTCGTCAGCCTTTGCTCATCAGCTTTTCTGATTGTCCATGCCTCGCTACCGTAAGTGAGGACCGGTCGAGCTAGTGTTTTATATACCTTTAGCCTTGTATGTTTCTGAACATGGGAGGAGAAATAATACTTTAATTGAACGTGTTAACTCATTTAATTATTTAGGTCATAACCTCTCTTACATCACTGATGAAGATGATGATGATAATAATAATAATAACAATAATAATAATAACAATAATAATAACAATAATAATAATAACAATAACAATAATAATAACAATAATAATAACAATAATAACAATAACAATAATAATAATAATAACAATAATAATAATAACAATAATAATAACAATAATAATAATAACAATAATAACAATAACAATAATAACAATAACAATAATAATAATAATAATAACAATAATAATAATAACAATAATAACAATAATAATAATAATAGCAATAACAATAACAATAATAATAACAATAATAACAATAACAATAATAACAATAATAATAATAACAATAATAACAATAATAATAACAATAATAACAATAATAATAACAATAATAATAATAATAATAACAATAATAATAATAATAACAATAATAATAACAATAATAATAATAACAATAATAATAACAATAATAATAACAATAATAATAATAACAATAACAATAATAATAACAAGAATAATAATAACAATAATAACAATAACAATAATAACAATAATAATAATAATAATAATAACAATAATAATAACAATAATAACAATAATAACAATTTATTTATTTATTTATTTATTTATTTATTTAGAATTTTAACGTGCAAAACAACAGCACAAGGCCAATTACAGACAATAATAATAATAATAATAACAATAATAATAACAATAATAATAACAATAATAACAATAATAATAATAATAATAACAATAATAATAATAATAATAATAATAATAATAATAATAATAAACAAGACAGTGGAGTACGTATTGGTGTTAAGTGCTAAATAAACACGATTTACATGATTACACAATAAAAATAAGAAACAAAAAATAAAAATAAACACAATAGAATACATTGCATTAAATATTTGCAACGCGTTAGGCTGGCAACTCATCATAAGATATTCTTGTAATTTACATTTAAAAGAAATCAAAGTTCGGCAGCCCTTGACTTCAGGCGGAAGAGAATTCCAGTGACGAGAAGTAGCAACGATGAAAGATGAAGAATACAGAGATAATGTGTGGAGTGGAATTTCTAGCGTGTTATTATATTGTGACCGAATATTTAAGTTATAGCGAGAAAGATTGTGGAATCGAAAAAATAAGTAAGAGGTAGCAGAGGTGTGCAAAATTCGGTATAAGAGAGAAAGAGAATCTAATCAATAATTAAATAATTTATTACAATAATATTGTTAAGTATTGATATAGAAATTTACTTATAAATCATTCTTCTTATTTTTTCTAAGGATTGGGTTTTATTCTATTCTGAACTAAAGGTTTTTTTTTTCAGAATTGCTCCTCCATTGTCCAATATCCCATCTTACAAGCGGTTTATAATAAAATGTTTGCCGTGGTAGCCGATTAGGTTGCAGCGTTTTAATGTGACTATCATTATTTGTTTCAATATTTATTATCATATGAAGAGTTCGCGGGAAAAACGATGAATGTCACATTTCTGTTAAGGATTAGATAATGATCTAATTGAGTCTATAACTGCAAGATGTAGTGCTCTTTCTATAGAAAATAAAGGAAAGGATTACTGTATTCGTGGTGATAATTCTCCTTTTTACCATTTTTCATAAGAACAACATTAAATTCCGTAGTGATCCATTGAATTAAATAATGACATCAACCTTAACAAAACTGTGACATTCATCGTTTTTCCCGCGAACTCTTCATATGTAATTAAACAAAATATTCAGCGTTTGCATTCGAACAATTA
The DNA here is from genome assembly GCF_040183065.1 of Periplaneta americana. Classification (NCBI taxonomy): domain Eukaryota; kingdom Metazoa; phylum Arthropoda; class Insecta; order Blattodea; family Blattidae; genus Periplaneta; species Periplaneta americana. The sequence continues at coordinate 28,880,215 of NC_091127.1, read as the reverse complement.
AATCTTAAAATAGGCCATCTAATGTAAGCACAGATATTTGTGCCGCATTAAATCAAGATAATATTTAACTTAGTGCTGACAAAGTATTTATTCATAAATAATTAAATAAAATATTTATCCTGTAATTGGTTACACAAAATTTTTAGAGGAAGTGTTAAAAATATGAAATAGAGGCACAAATATGAAATACTGTGATATACGACCTGATACGAGTTGTGTTAATAGCGGAAGCCTTCCAAATTACTAGGCACTGATACTCTCTCTTTCGCGGGAATGTGTTTGCAGTTAGAAGTTGAACTGTTGAAACGTTTATCATTATTGCGTTTCCGAGGAAAGCGAAAATTTCGGCGGTAAGTTCTTTTTTTGAATATACATTGTTATTCCTCAATATTAGAAATATTAATTACACCTATATATTCTTAAAGAGAAATAATCTTCGTTTATACCAATGTATGTTTAATTGATTTCGTTTTTAAGTTATGATATGCTTCGAGGTTATAACTTGCAGCATCAGTGTGTTACAAATATGAAATACTATTCCATCTTTATATCCTGGTTTTCTGTTTCGTTACTAGTGTAGGCATCTGTAGGAGGAGGGAAAACCTCACCTTCGAACAAACTTAAAAAACAGTGAAATGAAAAAGCAATGCACGAAGATATATAGTTATTTCGAGAAAAGACGTGAGAGACGATTCATCTGAATTCAGTATTAACGGTGGGAAAACATCTTCTAATGAAGATGCTGAAAGCTTGTTCTGTCCTTTTCTTAGTACAGACCATTTTGACTTTGCAATTTTGATAACCTCGTAATTTTTTAATACTATTCCATATTTGTACCTCCATTTTTATGAAGGAAATATGTTAGATTTTGAGGAAATTATTTTTTTTTTTTTTCAAAAATTTTATGACATCCTGCGAACTTCTAAGTCCGGTGTACTATTCACAGGGACATTCAGCAATAAACAGGACGATTAGACAAAGTATAGACCTACGTCATAAATAGTGAAAGACATAATTCATTTTTGTAAGTATTTATCTCATATAGAATGCATAAAATGACGTTGTCATAGGTGTATTTATCTCTTAAATAATTAAACAAAAAGTTTAGCGTTGTCATAAAGTTTTAACTCGCAAATAATGAGAGAACATTTTCTTATTATTGTAGATATGGGTCACAGTGAAGGAAACAAAAACTTTTAGCGTCTTCATACTTTCTATCTCGCAAATAATTCAACAAAATATATAGCGTTTCCATAAATATCTAGCACATAAATATTCAGAGAAAGTATTTAGTGTTGGTACAGGTACTTTATCTCATTAATGATAAAAGGCAATATTTATCGTACAGTAGATACTGTAAGTCCCATGTATTGCAGAGTGTTGCTAGAGATATTTATTTCGTAGAAAATTGAACAAAAATATTTGGCATTGAAATCTTTTTCTTTTTGTCCAACTCGCTGTTATTCGACAATTATTACTTTAAAAATACTTAACTTCACAATATATAGGCACAATACTCCGTGTTTCAGAATTGTGGTAATCTTTTCATATGTTTATTATGACTATTACACTTTTACTATGTCACACTACTTCCGACCGATAAAACGGTACGAAAGGACGTCTTTCAACCAATCATGGCTGCTTATCGCACAATTTTATCGCGTCCCTAGCATTTGTTTAATTTTATCGCGTCCCTAGCATTTGTTTATCTTTATCACTACCCTAGCATTTGTTTCTTTGTTTGCCAACATTTCAAACTGCACTGGTCTGGCCGTCAAAAAACAGAAAATTACAAACCACTCCAGTCGATGCACATCACTTTCAAATATGACTCGCATTTTGGCATTCAAGAACAAGAATTAATAAAGATCACTGGTCATATATGAAGAGCACCATTCGGAAATCCTGAATGAGTTGAGGGATACACCATGTACATCAACGAGTTCACTTCTTTTACGCATACGTCTAATATAACATCAACTGAACCACCAACCACCAAAACATTCAAATTTGAAAATTGTACTTTCAAGAATTGTTTCTTTTAAAATTATTCATGTTTATTTTTTATTTCATCATTGTTAATTAAAACTTTTCTTGTTTATTTCATCATCCCTAATTAAAACTTTTCTAACACTTGTTTATATTATTTAGGTTATGTTTGTTATAGCTTCTGCTATATATTATGGCTAGTCACGTATCAGAGATTGTTTAATACTAAGATTTATTGAAAATCATCTGTCAAGTGACGTTGATTACTGAGATCCGGATGATTGAAATGGAATGCAAATGTTTTAATAAAAATGAAACTGAATCAACAAAGCCTTCTTGACTAGTAACAATCCACAGAGTTCAATGATGATTCCATAGTTGTCACAACTAATACCGGTAACAAGAAAACATCATCATAAAACACCACTGCCATCTAGCGTAATGTTGAGATGGTACAATAATACATTTGAAGACAGTTGTATTTTCGTAAGCCAATTAATATTTTATTGTACACTTTGTTACTTCTAATCTTTATATAGCCTACTTTCTTCCAATCGTGTAATAGTCAATTAAATCCCACTCGAGTTTTGATTTTCTCTAGATAAATTAAAACCTCTAGTGAGATTACTGTTGATAATTTATTTAATAAACTCTCAAAGTTTCAACACGTTAAGTTTTGAACACTCAATGTGAGAATTCCTTGGTACAATGTAGCAACTCCGTACATAAGCCTAGCCCTAGCCGAATGCTGTCAAAAAATCAAGTCTACAGCAAAGAAACCCGATGTCCTTGAAGGACGAAAAAATCCGATATTCATGCAGATATAGCGTCCAATACATACTGCTTTGAATAGTGGTAGGTGGGAATTCATTGTTATGATTCTCTTTGTATCCATCTTATTTAGCTTTGAAGAGGACAGGAAATCGTCAGTTGTCTGCCAAATACTGTTGTTAAAATAATAACAGTAATTATAATAGAAATCATTATCATCTACAAGTGTTGAATCATTCGACTGTTTTCATCATCACTCTTGTAAGAATCATCAACCAAGGCCAGTAAGACTTAAAGAAGGTAGAATTCATACTCGTGTGATCAGAATAGCAAACTGTCAGAATGAGGAAACATATCTAGTCCATAGAGAAAACTGTTAAGTAGATATTCAATTTCTTGTCGCGAATCGAACACCAGTTCTCTAGGTTTGTGATCCAAAGTCACCAACAATTAAACCACATCAGTGCACATTGTAATAAAAACATTATTATTATTATTATTATTATTATTATTATTATTATTATTATTATTATTATTATTTACGAATTATATAACCACAATATTATCAAAATTATTATCGGATCAGAACACACTGAATGGTCAAGGATGCTCCCTCTCACCACTTTTATTCAATATATACATCAACTCCATCATCAGACATTGGCGACTAACAATTCATGGAAACATCCCGCTCTTCCGAAATTGTATTCTAGATTCATTATCATATGCAGACGATCAGGTTCTTTTTGCTACAAATGAAGACGAGCTGTAATACTCAATATATCACCTGAATATAATAGCACAAAATTTCAATATGAAAATTCCCCCAAACAAAACAAAAATTATGGCGTTCCAAGGTAAACAGCCAGTTAGGAGTAAAATTTGCATTGGAACCCATTAGTTAGAACAGGTAAACTCATTTAAATATTTAGGTTATAATTTGACATATTTACCTGTTACTGATAGCCTATATCTGAAAATATTCAACATTTTAATGGAGCCTTAAGAACCATCAACCAGGTTTTCACGACCACGAAAACCCAAAAACATACCAGGTTAAAAGCATATGAAGTTCTAGCAAGACCTGTCCTCATGTATGGTAGTGAGGCCTGGACTGTCCGAAACTCAGATGTTTAATGCCTAACAACTGCGGAAATGAGATTTCTAAGGAGGACTGCCGACTACAGCTTGCTTGACCACAAAAGGAATGAACTAATTACAAAAGAATTGGAAATTACACTTATTTATGAACATCTCAACCACTATAGACAAAAATGGCTTAACCATGTCAATAGGATGGACCGTTCCAGACTTCCAAGACAAATTCTCCGCTATATACCACATGGAAGACGATCTTTGGGAAACCCCCTGAAAAGATGGACGGAGACCGTGACAGGCCACTAGGCCTAATACCTGCAAGGACGACGACGACGACGATGATGATGATGATGATGATGATTATTATTATTATTATTATTATTATTATTATTATTATTATTTCTTGGTAAACTAAATTTAACTTCAGTAAAATAGAAAATAACACTTAAAAAAAAGTAATATCCAACAAACAATCCATTTTAATCTATCTCGTCAAGATCATTGCCACGTACTAAGGAGTAAGGCCACTTGTTGACCTGTTCTATCTCTCGTCAAAATGTAGTAGTCTCTTCTTTTAAGGTTATAATCAAAGAAAATTTAACATAGTTCAATGTACTTTTGTGCGAGATCGTGCGTATTTGCTTGCTTTCCGCACAAAACCAATACGCGGTAAGTGTGAAATACCACATTCAGTATTCCCAACGTAACACACATAACAATTTCCCTATTCTTACCGCTTAAGCGTCATATTCATTTTACTGCTTTAGGCTTTTAACATATTATTTTTAAAGACGTTCAATATAGTAATAATTATAAATTGGAAACTTACCACTGCAATTTCACCTAAATTGCAATGTTAATTATTGTTTTTATATATTTGCAAAAATTAAGTAAACTCTACAACACCACAAAAGTTACTGCATTTGTAATGCAAGTAACATTAAGGAAGCCGTGAAAAAATCAACAAGATTCCAGACTCATCATAGACTGCGAAAAAAAAAAGACAGACGTATATCACGGCCTGCTGCAGTATAGTAAACACAGAAAACATTTTATAGGAGCAATGTTGAAGATAGATATATTTGTTTTCCAAAGTTGCCGTCATTGAACAGAAACCAAGATGGAGATTTCATTGCAACTAATTAGAAATTCCTCTTTCAGGTATGTAATAAACGATCTTCGCACAAAATAATGTACGATACACGAGCGGTATGTTTGTTTTCATGTTCTCGGAAATTAAAAAAAGCTCAACTACGTTTCGCTTTTTCGGTCTTTTCCTCGAACATGAAAACGTCAACATACCGCTCTTGTAACGCATATTACTATTACAGAGACTTAGAGAACAGACCGTAGAATCATACGTATCTCAAATTGCATAATGACCACCCTGAGCCTATACAATGTATTTATATTCCCATACAGTTTTCTTCTCCAACATAATGATTTCAAGAATATTTTGAAAGAATACTAATTCATGAAAGCAATAAAACTGGGCTCCAATCCAGAATCGCTCCAAATTTTAATTCCGTATCTGTACATAATGAGAAGGTTGTAAGTGACGTAAAAAAAAAAGAGAATGACTGGACAGACGCAGGGATTACTAGTTAAGAGATGTGAAATTTTTAACTTCTAGATTTCTCTGCTCCATTCCGTACTCAGAGAAGTTTAGTAGTAATGGTATACCTGTTGTAATTAATGGCACGCTTTGAAAGCAAAGGAATTATGTGTCGGAAATCAAATTGATCCTAGGCATGTCAAAACTAGTTTCTGCTGCTAATGTGTTTTTCCTGTAAGTGATGCCGAAAAAGAGATAAACTTTGACATTAAATGCTACATTCTAATAAGCTGAAAATATTATATTTATGTGGCATTTCTAATCGATACTCAATTATTTACAGGCTATTCCGTGAATAATTTCGAGGGAAAAATTGTTCCGGAGCCGGGTATCGAACCCGGGACCTTTGGTTTAACGTACCAAGCTCTACCAGAGTTCCCGGGTAGCTCAGTGCTAGAGCTTGGTACGTTAAACCAAAGGTCCCGGGTTCGATACCCGGCTCCGGAACAATTTTTCCCTCGAAATTATTCAAATCAACTTTACAGGGAGTTATACCTGAAATCTTGATTTGCAGGCTATTCCGTGTTTGAACATTGTTTTTGCATCTTATGTCTTAAGAGAGCATCTCAAAACGGCAACTTCGCAACTTTAAATTATTATTATTATTATTATTATTATTATTATTATTATTATTATTATTATCAATGGCATTTAATGAACCCGGAAGTTCACTGCCGCCCTCATATAAGCCCGACATCGGTCCCTATCCTGAGCAATAATAATCCAGTTTCTACCATCATATCCCACCTCCCTCAAATCCATTTTAATATTATCCTTCCATCTACGTCTCGGCCTCCCCAAAGGTCTTTTTCTCTTCGGCTTCCCAACTAACACTCTATATGCATTTCTGGAGTCGCTCATACGTGCTACATGCCCTGCCCATCTCAAACGTCTGGATTTAATGTTCCTAATTACGTCAGGTGAAGAATACAATGCGTGCAGTTCTGTGTTGTGTAACTTTCTCCATTCTCCTGTAACTTCATCCCTCTTAGCCCCAAATATTTTCCTAAGAACCTTATTCTCAAATACCCTTAAGGTATGTATTAACATTTTGGAGGAAAATCTACATTTTTTAACCAACCTTTTTAAGGTATTTATCAGACAACATATGAAAGTAGACTAACATAACCATATATCAGAAACTTCAATTTCACTTTTTGATTCCTTAAAAAAATGATTAATTAAAAATTATTCTATTTCTTCAAAATGCCATATATTTTCTAAAAATTACTCAATTTTGAAATTTCTTTCACTGAGTTATTGCTGTTTATGCGTACAACGCTCTGTACTAGGATTTTGCAGCTAACATTATTACAAAGAAAATTTTAGTCATAAAAACGCCATTTCAAACGTTAATACATACCTTAACCTACGTTTCTTTCTCAAAGTGAGAGTCTAAGTTTCACAACCATACAGAACAACCGGTAATATAACTGTTTTATAAATTCTAACTTTCAGATTTTTTGACAGCAGACTGGATGACAAAAGCTTCTCAACCGAATAATAACAGGCATTTCCCATATTTATTCTGCGTTTAATTTCCTCCCGAGTGTCATTCATATTTGTTACTGTTGCTCCAAAATATTTGAAAGTTAAATTTAAATTATGGTTTATTTAACGACGCTCGCAACTGCCGAGGTTATATCAAGGTCGCCGGTGTGTCGGAATTTTATCCCGCAGGAGTTCTTTTACATGCCAGTAAATCTACTGACATGAGCCTGTCGCATTTATACACACTTAAATGCCATCGACCTGGACTGGACTCGAACCCGCAATCTTTGGCACAAAATGGCAGCGCTATACCAACTGCGCCACTCAGGGCGACAAGATGTTTGAATTTTTCCACCTCTTTTTCATATTTACATTTCGTACAATATTCTGGTCGGCCTATATGATAGAAAAAAATATTTTTTTCCCCGGGATAATTCTGTTTCCTTTACCGATATTCTGTTTGTGAAAAAGTCCAAACTGTTGTCGTGCTAGAGAAAATAGGAGAAAACTATTACAGATTCAAACATGATGTTCACTGGCCACATTTTCTCTACTTATCAAGTGATCAATGTAATTAAATTGAGGTAGGTTAGTAGGTTATTTTACGACGCTTTATGAACATCTTAGGTTATTTAGCGTCTGAATGAAATGGTGATAATGCCGGTGAAATGAGTCCGTGGTCCAGCACCGAAAGTTACCCAGCATTTGCTCATATTGGGTTGAGGGAAAACCCCGGGGAATCCTCAACCAGGTAATGTGCCCCGACCGGCAATCGAACCCGGCCGCCTGGTTTCGCTGCCGTTACTCTACAGGTGTGGTCAATTAAATTGATATTGGAGCAACAATATGTAAGTGGTGGTGATCGTAGTGGTTTTGTATTCCTTAAGTCCGTACATGTTCAAAATGGCCCCCTTCTACCACTCCCAACAATGACGTACAACAGAGCGACATACAAACTAGATTGTTGCTAATGGAATATCATTACAGGTATATTCAATCTGAACTCTCAGTTCCTCCAGTGCTTGTGATTTTATGGCGTACACTCTGTTCTTTAGAGCTCCCCATAGGTAGAAGTCTGGAGGGATTAAATCCGGAGATAGAGGCGGTAACTCCGCAGCAATTCTTCTTCGTCCTATCCACCTCTGATTGATTATACGATCGAGACAATTCCTCACATTGACATGAAAGTGAGCTGGAGCCCGTCTTGTTAAAAGTAAAACCCATTTTCATTCTCAAAGAAATCATTAAGACGTGGAATCGTGGTTTCCAACATTTGCCGATATTTCTGACCCATGACAGTTCTTTCAAAGAAGTACGGACCAATTATTCCTCTGGAAGACAGACCACACTATATTGTTACTCCTAAAGACTGACTGCCTTTTCTTGAAAGATGTGTGGGTTTTCGTTAGCCCAGTACACACAATTATGCCTGTTAATTGTGCCATTAAGTTTAAATGTGGCTTCATCTGACCAAACAATTAAGTCTTGAAAATTTTCCCCTTCATCACATATATTCAAGAACCACTCACAAAATTCTAGTCACCTATCTGGGTCATCCTCATTTAGTGCGTGGACAAGTCTCGGAATGTACGGCTTCCATTTTTGAGCTCGCAAAATTCGATGAACACTGGATTTCCTGATGCCAGTCTCACGAGAAATTGCTTCATTGACTTCTTTGGGGATTGTGCAAAAGCCTGCATGACTGCATCAACACTCTCGTTATCGGTGGAACTTCTCTTTCTTCCGCACCGGCCTTTCAACACATCTTGCACCGTTCCGTCGACTTCAAACTTGTCTCGGATTCTTGTGGTAGTTAACCTTGTTGGTGGTTGTGTTCCAAATTCAACCCTCCAACGTCGTTGAACCTGAACAAAATTCTTCACTTTGCAATAACATTTCAGTATCCACTTACGTTCATCGAACGATAATTGCACCGCCATGATTGTTTATAAACAGATGAACATGTTTCCATGCTTTCCACTGCCTTCTGAACCACAAACCGCAAAAATCATATTTCTATCTCATTTCTTTCCTGTGAAATAGTATTTCGAAGAGTGTATACATCAATTTGGGACACTCTGTATTATATTATATTGGTGAAATATGGATATGAATAAGAAGTTAGGAAGACATCAACAGATCTGCAGTCAAATAAGAAGTTTAAGAAATAAAACGACTAAAAAAGTTCAATTAAAATTTTATAAAACTGTTGGAGTTCCAATACTCACATATGGATAAGAGACGTGGCGTTTAACAAAATATGACACGAGGAAAATTGAAACATCCGAAATGCATAATTTAAGGCGCCAGCTGGAGTCTATGTAAGAGAGAGAGAGAGAGAGAGAGAGAGAGAGAGAGAGAGAGAGAGAGAGAGAATGTTGACCTCAGGAATGAGTTACAAATAAATAACTTAAACGAAAAGATAGAAACGAATAAAAATAACTGGTTTCAACATATAGGTACAAAGAATGACAGAGAATCGCATGCTTAAAATAATGCTATAGTCTACTGTAAACCTTCAGGTCGAAAAAATGTAGAAAGACCAAGACAACGTTGGGCAGACGGTCTGCTACATATTTCAACGGGGAGCGGAATAAATTATGTCAGTAGATCTAAACCCTGAAGCTGATAGTGATGGTGTTTATTATTATTATTATTATTATTACTATTATTATTATTATTATTATTATTGTATGCATATAGAGTGTTAGTTGGGAGGCCGGAGAGAAAAAGACCTTTGAGGAGACCGAGACATAGATGGGAAGATAACATTAAAATGGATTTGAGGGCGGTGGGATGTGATGATAGAAACTGCATTAATCTTGCTCGGGATAGGGACCAATGGCGGGTTTATGTGAGGGTGGCAATGAACCTGCGGGTTCCTTAAAAGCCAGTAAGTAAGTAAGTAAGTATTATTATTATTATTATTATTATTATTATTATTATTATTATTATTGCTATTGTTTGGAAGTAAATCCCGAAAAGACAAAGTATATGATTATGTCTCGTGACGAGAATATTGTACGAAATGGAAATGTAGAAATTTGAAATTTATCCTTTCAAGAGGTGGAAAAATTCAAATATCTGGAAGCAACAGTAACAAATACTGTATAAATGATACTCGGGAGGAACTCAAACACGGAATAAATATGGGAAATGCCTGTTATTTTTCGGTCGAGAAGCTTTTGTCATCCAGTCTGTTGTCAAAAAATCTGAAAGTTAGAATTTATAAAACAGTTATATTACCGGTTGTTCTTTATGGTTGTGAAACTTGGACTCTCACTTTGAGAGAGGAACATAGGTTAAGGGTGTTTGAGAATAAGGTGCTTAGGAAAATATTTGGGGCTAAGAGGGATAAAATTACAGGAGAATGGAGAAAGTTACACAACACAGAACTGCACGCATTGTATTCTTCACCTGACATAATTAGGAACATTAAATCCAGACGTTTGAGATGGGCAGGGCATGTAGCACGTATGGACGAATCCAGAAATGCATATAGAGTGTTAGTTGGGAGACCGGAGGGAAAAAGACCTTTGAGGAGGCCGAGACGTAGATGGGAAGATAATAAAAACATAGATTTGAGGGAGGTGGGATATGATGATAGAGACTGGAGTAATCTTGCTCAGGATAGGGACCAATGGCGGGCTTGTGTGAGGGCGGCAATGAACCTCCGGGTTCCTTAAAAGTCAGTAAGTAAGTAAGTAAGTATTCATAATTACTTCTCCGTATATTCAGAAAGGTCTCACAAATTCTTTGTCTGCCATATATCTCACAAAGTCTGGTGTTGTACTCCAATCTTTCTGGTGACAAAACGTCAGTTAAGAGAAGCATGGATTAAGTACACTTCCTGGCGCCCATGAGCGCACTGTAGGTTTTGCTACAGAGTTGATTAGCACTGAAGAATGTGCCAGTTTTTTTACGGGCTACTATCTTACACGTAACTACTGGTTTCATCAGGTGACGACGTCCTGTCCGAGGCAGTGGTGCAGCTGTTACGGTTAATGTGTGTTTAATAATACCCGTACATTCAGGTCACCGTTAGTTGTCTACTTAATTTGTTTCTAATCAATTTAATGAATTTATTGTCTTTTATACCAATGTTAACTTGCTCTCAATGGACTGTTTTAATTTAAAGCCACTTGTTTTTGTCATCTAAACTTACACTAAAAAGGTGGCAAACATAACACCATAATATTTTTTTTTATTTATTTATTTACTTATTTATGTACTTAATAACTTACTTGTTTAATGGCTTATTTATTTGTTTATTTACTTATTTACTTATTTATTTACTTATTTACTTAGTTACTCGTTCATTTACTTATTTACTTACTCGTTCATTTATTTATTTACTTACTTAATTGTTCATTTACTTATTTACTTACTTACTTGTTCATTTACTTTTTTACTTACTTACTTACTTGTTCATTTACTTATTTACTTACTTACTTATTGACTTATTTATTAACTTATTTATTTATTTATTTACTTATTTATTTATTTACTTATTTACTTACTTATTTATTTATTTACTTATTTACTTACTTATTTATTTATTTACTTATTTACTTACTTATTTATTTATTTACTTATTTACTTACTTATTTATTTATTTACTTATTTTCTTACTTATTTATTTATTTACTTATTTTCTTACTTATTTATTTATTTACTTATTTTCTTACTTATTTATTTATTTACTTATTTTCTTATTTATTTATTTATTTACTTACTTATTTATTATTTATTTATTTACTTATTTATTATTTATTTATTTACTTACTTATTTATTTATTTACTTACTTACTTATTGACTTATTTATTAACTTATTTATTGACTTATTTATTTATTTACTTATTTATTTATTTACTTCTTTACTTATTTATTTATTTACGTATTTACTTACTTATTTATTTATTTACTTAATTTCTTACTTATTTATTTATTTACTTATTTTCTTATTTATTTATTTATTTATTTACTTACTTATTTATTATTTATTTATTTACTTATTTATTATTTATTTATTTACTTATTTATTATTTATTTATTTACTTATTTACTTATTTATTTATTTATTTACTTACTTATTTATTTACTTATTTACTTATTTATTTACTTATTTATTTACGTACTTATTTACTTACTTATTTATTTATTTATTTATTTATTTATTTAACCTGGTAGAGATAATACACGTAGCCTACATAGATTTTAATTCATGGAAATAAATGTCATCATTCAAAATTGATATGGATGATCATTGACCTTAAAAAGATTCTGTAAACCTAAGCATAAGTTCAAATGCATTTATTGCTCAGTCCTAACACAAATATTCACTTAACTTATAATCTAGGCTACATACACCTACATCTGCCACAAATAGGCTAAACTGTTTTTTTTAATCTCATGGTATTACTCTTTTTGCTTTCCCTGGCATTGAATCCATCTCCCTTTCTTAACAAATCGTGGATCATCATAAAACAGGAAACAAAACTGGCACACATTTATTTTTTCCTAATATCAGTCCTCGTTAAGCCATAGCCGAAATGTACGAGTTTGGCAATTCAGTTTGTTAATTGAGGCGCTGACATGGAAAGGTAGTAACTGCCAAAAACAAAATTTTTCAGGGGAAGCAAAAAACAAATTTATGAACACTTTCTCACTTACATTATTACAGAAACTGCTTTAAATGAAAGGCATACACTCATGTTTGTGTTACATATGAAATTTGAAAAGTCTGGCACAGATTTATCTGTGAAATCCTATTTTACAAAAATACAACATTGAAATCACTCCTTACCCAAACTGAGAATTAACGTTATTTATACATTATCCACAAATGTTTCGGTAAAATGCATGATACTTTTCATCGAGGAAGTCTAACATAGATAACAAGTCTCTCTTTTTGGCATCAGGGACGACTGGTCTTCTTTCAAGGCGTTGCAAGCACTGCAAGTTAGTGATTGACGTTAATGACTGTCCTTTCTTAAAAATCCTGTGCTCTGTCCACATTTCAAGGTCATTAAATGACTGTCTTGTTTTTATTAGAGGAAAATTAGCTCTTGAGAGTCTAATCCAGTTGAGGGTGCTGATTTTGATAGGAGTTGTATTAAAAAAACTTGTCACACTCTGCAGAAAAGTCGAAGAAATCCTCTTCCTCATCATTATTACATTATTAGGCCTTACCTCTTCTGGAACCATGGTCTTGCATCTTTTTTTTTTTTTTTTTTCTTTTCGCTATGATGCCAAATTCCCTATCACATGGCATGTAGGAATGTTCTGAAACCAGGAATTTCAAGTCCACTGAATCAAAATGTTTCTTGGCAGTAATCTAAATCAGGACCATTAGAATCATCCGATTCTTATTCTGCCCTGCACAGTTATCAGCCCATATTTGTCTAGACACACTCTGATGTTGTAAAAGGAGTTACTACCTTCTCCGCGCCAACAGCTGTGCACATACAACTTACAACATCTTGTGACTACGTTTCCAACTTCGTTTCATTACATACGGACATACTACCTTCTCTGTACCATTGGCATGGCCATTTACTACCTTCTAAATGAAAAATCGAAAAATTCGAATTTTTGGCAGTTACGACCTTTCCCATGTCAATGCCTCAATTGAAGTCCTTGCTCATCACTAAAAGCTTTAGAGGCCGCTGTCTTTTCTTATTTTCTGGTGTTTTTAGGATCCATGTAGTCTCTGCATCTATTCCGGGGCGCAGTATTAGCAATTTTAAACAGCCTCGCAGCTTAACAGGCATGCAGCTTACTGCAGGAAAAGCTCTTCCATATCCTTTTCTGTCCACGTTTTCTCTTTTTTAACTTCTATATTTTCCACATTTGCAACAGGAAAATAGTCCACACCTGTGGAGTAACGGTTAGCGCGCCTGGCCGCGAAACCCGGTGGCCCGGGTTCGATTCCCAGTCGGGTCAAGTTACCTGGTTGAGGTTTTTTCCGGGGTTTTCCCTCAACCTAATATGAGCGAAATGCTGGGTAACTTTCGATGCTGGACCCCGGACTCATTTCACCGGCATTATCACCTTCATCTGATTCAGAAGCTAAATAACCTAAGATGTTGATAAAGCGTCGTAAAATGATAACCTACTAATAACAACTATAAAAGGAAAATAAAAAAATATAAAAACTACGTCGTTAAATAAACGTGAACAAGCGATGGAAATCACCCGCGAAAAGGGATCGGAATCTCCCGACGATGTAGTGCAATTGTGAACAGGAAGTTGGCAACACTGGTAAATTATTATTCAAGATTTCGTTACAGACCATGTTTACAAGTAGAGCATTCTTTAATTTCATAGCCATTAAAAATATATAAACGTTTTTGTATTGAAAATCCTTAAATTAAACAAAAAGGAAACAGACAGTTCTGCAGTAGATTTAGGGGAGCATAGGGTAGTATCGGACATCGGGTAATATCGGACAGTGAGTTTTTTTCATCTACCACACGATGATAGTACCTGATTGACATTGCTACGTTTCTGTGATATCGCATACAGAAACGTAACCATGTCATTCAGGTACTACCATATGATGGTATATGAAAGAAACGCACTGTCCGATATTACCCGATGTCCGATACTACCCAACTCTCCCCTACGTTTGAAATTATTTCGTAGCGGTTAAATGCTGATTACAACGACCCAAGCTCAAATTGCTACAATGTTCCTCAACAGAAAACTTCTCTCAATTACTACCAGGACTTGCCACTTGCCAACACAGAAATTGGGCGCTTTATCCGGAAAAATGAAAAGCGATCGTATTCATCCGCCTTAAGAAGGCATTCGGAATCACCCTACTCTACTCTATGTGTGTTTCAACAAAGTAAAATATGATTATTCAACTGCACTTTTAAGTTATTTTAAATCTGTTTCGAATTTGTAGCTAGATTTCTATTTAATATGTTTTCTCCAGTCCCTACTCGTGTGTGGTTTTTCGATGATCTTTTGAAAGTTCCCTTATAAAATGTAGACGTGTGTTGAGCGCGGATCCCACCCAACTTCAGATTGCAGTTTCAGTCGCTGCTGCAGCCGGTATAAACGCTCTGAGGAAAATTGCCGTTACAAGGAATTCTTATGCCCTTAATTGGAAAACACTAGAAATGGAACCAGTTGGGCGCACAATAAAAGCCATTACTACGACATGTTGGTTCATTTCGTGACACGGAAGACCTGGCAACGCTGCAGGCCCGCGTATTTCGCTGCATACGAGATTACCCCTGACCACCCACAGTTCGGTAGCCTTGGATTGCCCCCAGAATTTCGCACGATTTTACATTTCCCGGGACATGTTAAAAATTGACTCCATATCGTGTAACGATGTCACACAAGTATTACTTAAACTGTACTTACTAATTTCCTTTTGGGGATGCGGAAATGTAAAAGAACTATTTCACAGAGTTGCCTAATACATTCACGTCAACATGATAAGATATACAGGATGTTTCAAAATTGATGGTCAATAATTTATAGATGAAAAGTACAAAGTGAAAGAAGCAGAAAAGCTCCAATAAACCTTGGTACGTAAATTAACTATTCGTACGATATTCCCCTACGCAGAGGAGAGCCTGTACTATGGCTTCCTAGATTACCGGATTTAAATCCGATTAGATTTCTGTGTTTGGGGTCATGTAAATAGCCTGGTTTACACTTCTGAGGTCAATATACTTCAGGAATTGCGGTTTGGGATTGAATTGATCTAGCATTGCCCGAGAGTATTCGCAGCTCATTGCAGAGAAGACTACAACGTTGCGTTCTGAAGCATGGATGGTATTTTGAACACCTGCTCTAGGTAGAAATCAGTTAGGGATGTCTGCACGTCTAGGAAACTCAACAGAAAATGTACATTATCTCGACAACAATTAATTTACGGACCAATGTGTATTGGAGCTTTTTTATTTAGGTTAGTTTGTACTATACATCTGTAAATTATTGACTATAACTTTTGAAACAACCTGTATAGCTGGGAGTATTATATACAGGGTTCCCATAAATGACCTTTCCGGTTTCGAACACATGTAACTTACGTTTAATGAAATCAGATACTTAATATTCATACCGATAGAAAGAGAAACTCGGGAAGTTTTGTTTTATTATTATCACATGTGGTAAAGACTGCTGCGTAATAACTAGATATCGGATGTTTAGGAAAATGCCTTTTTTATTTAAATGTTCATATTTAAAGACGTTTAGCAAATGTGTACGAATCATGAGAAATGAAGCATTCTGATGAACTCCCTGTAAAGAGGATTTGAATAATTTCTAGGAAAAATTGTTCCGGGGCCGGGCATCGAACCCGGGACCTTTGGTTAAACGTACCAACGCTCTACCTGAAAGCTTGATTTGCATAATACACGTCACTCTTCGTTAACAGGAAACCACAATTTAAGTCACACAGAGTTAGTGTGCACTCACTGTTGGTTGCTTGACGGTTGTCAGGCCACTTTGCGGTCTGTGGATATAGAGGGAAAAATTGGATCGGTGCCTGGTAGAGTTCCCCGGTAGCTCAGTTGGTAGAGCGTTGGTACGTTTAACCAAGGGTTCCGGGTTCGATGCCCGGCCCTGGAACAATTTTTCGTAGAAATTATTCACCGGTTATTTTTTACCTGTATGCAAATTTCCAATAAGAGTTTCGACTTAATGTTTTGAAAGTGTAGTCTATGTTGATAATGAAGAGTACGTTATAAACTGAATAAAATCACAGTATATACTTTTGTGCGAGATCGTGCGTATTTGCTTGCTTTCCGCACAAAACCAATACGCGGTAAGTGTGAAATACCACATTCAGTATTCCCAACGTAACACGCATAAAAATTTCCCTATTCTTATCGCTTAAGCGTCATATTCATTTTACTGCTTTAGGCTTTTAACATATTATTTTTAAAGACGTTCAATATAGTAATAATTATAAATTGGAAACTTACCACTGCAATTTCACCTAAATTGCACTGTTAATTATTGTTTTTAAATATTTGCAAAAATTAAATAAACTCTACAACACCACAAACGTTACTGCATTTGTAATGCAAGTAACATTAAGGAAGCCGTGAAAAAATCAACAAGATTCCAGACTCATCATAGACTGTGGGGGAAAAGAAAGACAGACGTATATCACGGCCTGCTGGAGTATAGTAAACACAGAAAACATTTTATAGGAACAATGTTGAAGATAGATATATTTGTTTTTCAAAGTTGCCGTCATTGAACAGAAACCAAGATGGAGATTTCATTGCAACTAATTAGAAATTCCTCTTTCAGGTATGTAATAAACGATCTTCGCACAAAATAATGTACGATACACGAGCGGCATGTTTGCTTTCATGTTCTTGGAAATTAAAAAAGCTCAACTACGTTCCGCCTTTTCAAAATTTTCCTCGAACATGAAAACGTCAACGTACCGCTCTTGTAACGCATATTACTATTATGGGTTAGCTCACACATTCACTGAAGCATTCAATTGCCTCGTTTAGCAATCGGACTTTCGTGATGCGATCACGTGACACTGATTGTACTCATGCAAGTGATAATGTGGCAAGGCCTGCATTAAAGATTAACCCTGCGCTGTGCAGGCGACATGGCAGGTCTCTGTCTTATTGATGACACGTTACGAAGCCACCAAAACTATATTTATGTCTATCCTGTGTTTTAAATCTCATCAACCTCACGTTCAATTCCGCCTACAGATGACTCAGAGCTACGCTTCATGATTTTAGGTCTGTTCGCCTTATCTCAGTCAGTTATTGAGATGACGGTATTACACTACAAAGGTACTGGAATTCGATTCCCGACAAAACCAGTGAGACCCGTGAAAAAAGACAACGGATATGAAGCAGTTTTTCTCTGACTACTTTTTGGCAGCATTTTTCATACTGTAAAAATATTATTTATAAAAATATTAAAGTCCACCGCTGTGGAGTAACGGTTAGCATGCCTGACCGTGCAACGAGCGGGAGCGATTTACGTAAAGATTAATTTTTGATCCTACAGAATATATTTGTTATGGTAGCAATGATTATTAGAGGAGAAACATTTGCTCCGGCTCCAGGGATCGGACGTGGGTCCTTGGTTCTACGTACCAAGCGCTCTAACCACAGAGCTACGCCGAAGTTCAATTCAAGCACCGGATCGAATCCCATTCCTCTAGTGTTTTCCCTTTGTGGCCAAAAATTGGAAAAGTAAAAGTGATAAAGTAATAAAAAGTGAGTCCACAAGAGTCGACAACTTTCAGCGAATGTGACATAAGTCAACATTCAGTAAATAAAATTCCCTCATAAAACCCTCAAAATTTCCCCCTGGTTTGAACCACTGGTTTAGATTATAAGAGCGTGTCGCGTGATTTTAAATTACATCTTTAGTGTGCCACATGTTGAAAAGGGTTGAAAAACGCTTGACTGAGAAAAGGGAGTGTCATTTCTTTCGACAGATTAGCATGTAGTAGCGGACAGATTTTTCTATTGACCTATACTGCCGACTATTCTCGTAAAACTCAGATTTTTTCCCTTTTCTTTTGTATTTTCTGCCACTCCGCACAATATTTAACATTTTTATCTTGTAAAAAAAACAACAAAAAACAAAAAACAAACAAAAAAAAACATTTTTACATAGTTCACTTCAAAACAAGTAGTGTAAGTTAGACATTGCCTAATGCACTTCGTAAAATAAATTTATTCTTCTATGCACTTTGATCTGGCAGAGAATCTGAAATTTTAACGAAGTGTTAGACCATGAGTTCAAGTCCATTCTTAACTTTCAATTAAATACAGCAAAATGTATAACTGTTCAATAGTTTATGATGGCCTGTCAAGATTTTAAGTCAGTTATTACAGCCCTTACAGTCATAAACTTTGAGAAAAGTTATCCTACTTTAAGGAAAATGTTGGCATATGAAAAAACTCTATAAAATTATGAATATATTAACAATATTCTGTGGGTCAAAATACTGAACTCTGACAAGATAACAGAAACGAATATAGGTTATGGTGTATAAATGCCATTAATTTAACTATTACACTTGTCATGCTACTTTTGACCAATAAAACGGTACGGAACGACGTGATTCAACCAATCATGGCTGCTTAACCTACAATTTTTTTATCACCTCGCTAGCATTTGTTTTTATCACCTCTCTATCACTTATTTTTATCACCTCCCTAGCATTTGTTTCTTTGTTTACCAACATTTTACTTTCAATAATTGTATCTTTTAAAATGATTTATGTTTATTTCATCATCCTTAATTAAAAATTTTCCCATTTACCTTGTTTATATCATTTATGTTATGTTATAGCTTCTGCTGTAAGAGATTGTGGATAGTCACGTATCAGAAACCATCAGCAAGAACAAGGATTGGTTTCAATAGACCGTTCCGCCTTCAAAGGAAATTTTATGGATCTATAAACTTGTCTGTCCTTCTCATTGGTGGTCTTCCTTGCAGTCTGTTGGTTTGTATTTATAAACTCTGCTTGGGTATCTGGTTCCATTCCTTCAACATGATAAATGCATCGTAATTAATAATCTTCAATTTTATCCGAGATGTTAAAATGTTTAATTATTTCCTTATGTCACTATTTCACATACGGTCTGTTCTCTTATATCCTGCAGTTCCGCGAAGGAAACGCATTTCTGCTGCTGCTGTTATTGTTTGTTGTCGTCGTTGTCGATGTCGATGTAGTTGTTGTTGTTTAGTTAATGTGCAACATCCTGAGTCATAAAGTAATGCAGGTAGGCCTACAGCCATAACTTTGTAGAATTTTAGAATTGTATCTGTTCGTATTTTTCTGTATCAGAGATTGTTTAATAAATATTGTTAATTGAAATGCAATGCAACTATTTTAATATATATGGAACTGAATCAACAAAGCCTTTTTGCTCATCATAACACACTACTGCCATCTAGCGGAATATTTGTAATGATTAGACGGTACAATAATACATTTTCAAGACCGTTTAGTATTTTTGTAAGTCAATTAATATTTTATCGTATTAGAGTACTTTATTTCTTCTAATCTTTATATACTTTCTTCTAATCGTGTAATAATCAATTAAATCCCACTCGAGTTTTGATTTTCTTTAGACAAATCAAAACCTCTAGCGAGATTACTGTAAGTAAAACAGTAAGTAGCGAAGGACTCATCATGTTAGGAATGAAAAAATGCCAAATTGAGTCCGGGTTCGATTCCCAGTAGAGAAGTGGAGATACATATTTCTTGCAGACTGTGGAATCGTACCGTTTGTTACTTTCGGCCATTTATTTCTTTGTGACAGTGGTGATAACCACTACAAATTAAATTCAAGTGACATTTGTTTGTTTTAAGTTCACCCCTGTCGTATCAGTAAAAGTGAGAAGGAGTTTTCTAAGCCACAAATCTTCGTTGGCTGACAGCAGACAACAGTATCTTTTGAAAATATTCGTCGTTTGTTCCAATTGTTTTGCTCAAACATTCGCAATCCATGTAAAGTCTGAATAATTATTTGGAGTAAAAAGATTAATAGCAGTTTTAATTTATTCTTCTAATATTATGTCTACTTGTCTGCAGAATAATTTATGGAAAACGTTCTTTATGAAAATGAAAGTAAACTTAGCCTAGCTCTGAAAACTAACTGAATACACTTTATAAATTAACGATAATTATTAATTTCATTTTAATGTTTCTTGTTCATGAAAATTAAATTAATTTTACCAATAATTGTCATAGGGAACCTGGATTTATCAATAGCTTGTCTATTAAATCACTCACTCACAATTTGTTATCATAGAGCTAAATAATAAGTGTAGGCCTATTTATTATTTTAGTTTTTCTGTAAATTTGTATGTAATTTTGTAGATAGTTATTAATGCATTAAAATCCCAGCTGTAGTAATAATCACATCTGAATAAATTTTATCCTGTAGTTCAAAAGGAACTTTCGAAATTTCCAGTTACAAACATTTCCTTAAATATCAGCAGTTTCTCAATCCGATCGATTTCAGGTCAACTTTTAAATGCGAATTAAAATGAATAAATTTGTTACATTAAAATATCGAAAAGTTACCGTATTTCTTCTGTAATCGTCTCAACGTTTCTGTATAGTGTCCAGTGACGAAGCTCAGTTGAATTCTAGCAGTCAGTTGACTTTCCGGCGAAAGAAAGGAGTTCGACTCCCAGAACATTTTGTGAGATTTTTAATGGATGAAGTTGCAGTAACATTCTCCAAATACAGTAGTGGATTTCTCCAATCATTTTTAATTCTCCTTTATCATAATCACCGTGTAATTTCATTGTCTGCGGTCAGATTCTGCAATGAAAATGAAACATTTTTAAAGAAATAAATTTGATAAAATCTATACTAATAATAAATCTGTAAGCGAAATTTTTCTGGTAATTTTTGCTTTTCCAAAAATAATTGGTGTTAACATATATAATTAATCATCCTGAAACCGAAAATCGCATTTTTGAAATTTTTGTTTGTATGACTGTCTGTCTGTCTGTATGTTTGTTACCTTTTCACGCGATAATGGCTGAACGGATTCCAATGAAAATTGGAACATGAATTAAGTTCGTTGTAACTTAGATTTTATGCTATACGGAATTCAAAATACTTTATTTAAAAGGGGGGGTTATAAGGGGGCCTGAATTAAATAAACCGAAATATCTCGCTTATTATTGGTTTTTGTGAAAAATGTTACATAACAAAAGTTTCTTTAAAAATTATTTCCGATAAGTTTTATTTCAGGAAAAATTTTGATAGGACTGATATTTAAGGATATACAAGAGTTTTAAAATAACAATACAATACATTTCCACCGCAGCCTCAGATTATAGTGTCGTTGTTCCGTAACTTCTAGGTGCAAAATATTAAATTGTTAGTAGGAAGAAAAACCAATTTATTCATTCTATGGCAGTAGTGCATAGAAGATCGTGAGTTCTTACATTTTCAAAAGAAAGAAAGAAATATAATTAAGTTATTGTATTGTATAGTAGATTGTATTATTTGCTGTATATTTAGTAGAGCAGAAATCTGAAAATCGATATGTGACATAGGAGTTATTGCAGGAGCGACGACGATGGCTACAATGAAATCAAAACAAATGACTCCGTCTATTTAAGGCGGCCTTGACGTTTATTAATATTAATATACAGAGAATATTTTGTGTGTTTGTATGAAGTAATCTCAGAAGCTAATTAACCTTCACAATCAACTCTCTTAATTTGGAGTGATTTATTAAAGGATGCATTCAAGATTAATTTAGAAAATGTTAAACGAATAATATTTGCACCAAATGAGTGCTCTCTGGACCAAAATGAAAGCATTTTAGTTATTTAAATACAATTTAAATTAAGTACCATATTAAACGATTTATTCTTCTATCAAACACAAATGTTCATTGGACCCAATGTTCTGTTTTAATTATGTAATTACTTTATATTTATTTCTAATAAGTGCAGCGGAGCGCACGGGTACAGCTAGTAGTTTATTAAAATTGTTAATCTCTGCTCGAGAAGTAGGTAACATTAAATGAAAATTCTATATTAAGTTCATTTTATTTGTGTTATATTCATTTAAAGGGACACTATAACTGAGTTTTTAGAAAAAAAAAATGGTAAAAAAATCAATTATCGTTTTTTTTTTTTGCACGAAAATATTCCTTGGGCACTGGAAGTTGATAGTAAGGTGTTTTCGCCTCTACGTCTTCTTTGATGTCCAGGAGGAATTTTTATGTAGGCCTGCTCTATGTTAATATTGTGTCTACTTCACAAATTTATCTTTTTCTCGAAACTACATTTTTTATGTTCAAAATGCTCCATGCACATAATTACAGTTTTAACAAAATTCAACGAAAATATTCGTATGTGTCCATGCATGTATTCTCTGAGATCTAACTTTGAGAAATGTTAAGTAGCCTATATATGTTTTTCTTGGACGAAAATTTAAATTGGGAATGCTAAATAAAGGAAATATCCAAGAGAGTGTGCTATACCATGCATTCTCTTAACCCATTCAGAAACTTCCTCCCGCCAGAATTAAAACAGACTTTAGTGCAAACCCTCGTACTACCACTGTTTGACTATTGCGACGTAATATTTACAGACTTGACAACTGACCTTTCGAACAAGCTGCAGCGTGTGCACAATGTGTGTGTCAGATTCATCAGCAATGCTCACAAATTTGACCACATTACACCCTCGTTCAGATCTTTATCCTGGCTGCAACTTAGTAACCGTAGAACACTTCATTCGCTCTCTCTTCTGTTTCGAGTTCTCCACACTTCTACTCCAAATTATCTTCGTTCCCGGTTTAACTACTTATCCTCCAGTCACAATCTAAACACCAGGTCACAGGAGAGCCAAATCCTAGCAATTCCTGCCCATAGAACATCCCACTATTCATCCTCTTTTACTGTCTCAGTTCCCCGTGAATGGAATTCTCTACCTCAGAAGATTAGGGGCTGCCAGACAATAACCACTTTCAAGAAAAGGCTAAACGATTTCTTACGGGCGCAGTCAAATTGAAATTAAACTTGTGATCGAGCTTAATAATTTAATTTAATTTAGATATGACTATCATTATTATTATTATTATTATTATTATTATTATTATTATTATTATTATTATTATTACATAATTATTTTATTGGTGTTGTGAAGACGAAAAGAATTGTCATTGTATTATATTAATTATGTATTATATTGTATTGTATTTGTAGTATTGTATTGCTTGGAATTGTATTGTATTGCATTGTATTAATTATGTTATATTCATAACACTGTAGTAATTTTTTATCATACTGGTTGAGTGGAAGAGAAGGCCGAATGGCCTTAACTCTGCCAGTTAAAATAAACCATTATTATTATTATTATTATTATTATTATTATTATTATTATTATTATTATTATTATTATTATATTGAAAATTAGGAGGTAAAAAAATTGTTACCGGTATGTAAATAAGAAATATGAATAAATAACTAATGTCTGATTTTAAAAACTTTATTGCGCTTAAACTAGCTTAAATAATATAATGATTTTCTCAACGTTGAAATATTTCCCGTGAATCAGGGTCCGTCTAGAAAATTAAAATATATGAACTTACAATATTATATGAGTCGCTTATAATCAAACTGCACTTTCCCCAAATTATGAAATATGGGATTAAGATAATATGTGATAAACTGGTGGTTTGGATGATTATTACAGGAGAAAAATTCGCTCCGGCGCCGCTGATCAAACCCGGCTCCTTGGTTCTACGTACCAAGTGCTCTAACCACTGAGCTACGCTGAAGTTCTACTCACAGCACCGGATCGAGTCTCTCTTCTCTAGTGTTTTTCCCTTTGTGGTCTGACTCCAAGTTCGACATACATGTTGACATACGTCAACTGCCATTATACAAGGAGCGCACTCAATTGAGTGACTTGGTAGCCGGGATTCCACAGTAATATGCACTGTTGGGCGAAGAATCTACGTAAAGTTTAATTTTTGGTCCTACAGAATATAATGTTATGGTAACAATGATTATTAGAGGAGAAAAATTCGCTCTAGCGCCGGGGATCAAATCCGGGTTCTTGGTTCTACGTACCAAGTGCTCTAACCGCTCAGCTACGCCGAAGTTCAATCCACAGCATATTCAATCCCTGACGCCGGAGCTAATTTTTCTCCTCTAATAATTATTGTTACCATAACAGATATATTCTGTAGGACCAAAAAATAATCTTTACGTATGTGCTTGTTTGGAGTCTGCACTAGAATTTTGCCTCTTCTGACAAGTAAGATTTTTGGATAAAATGCAGTTTGATTCTAGGCTACTCATATGTAATGGGCCTACGCATGGAACATTTTGATTATGTTACTAACTTGCATAATTAAAATAAAACTAACTTCGAAACTAATAATCCCACTGAACTCAAAATTTGACACACCTTATTCTAAATGCAACAAATAAACAGTTCAAAAAATGAAATATTCTGGATTAAATTTGTAAAAATTTCAAAACTCAATCATAGTGTACCTTAAAACAAATTGGTGCTTTCTAAATAGGCCTGAAGGTTTCTTAATTAGAATTAGATTTACCAGAATTAAATTGTCGGCCGTTTCTATGCGATTTCATAAGGAGAGGATGGTATTTTTTGGTGAAAATGGGTAAATTAAAAAAAAAAAATCTTTAAAATACTCCGTGATATGTCTGGAATGCATAGCATAACATTTTGTGGCTATTTGTGCCCTTATCGGATGTTGAATCGCCATTTTTAAACTTTCTGCTTTTTAAATCACTCGCCCATTTTTATTGTTGTTTCCTGTAAATTAAATTTTCAAAAAAAAAATTTTTTCTTTAAAATACTCTTTGATATGTGTGAGATGCATTGCATAACATTTTTTGGGTATTTGTGTCCTTATCGGATGTTGAGACGTCATTTTTAAACTTCCTGCACTATGAATTTTTAAATCACTCACCCACTTTTATCGGTTTCCAGTAACTTCATTTTTTTTTTTTGCTACATTGCCAGACAAAAATGGATATATTTTCTGAACTATTAAAGATACATGCATGAAATTTAGAACACAAATTTTTTAGACTATTAGGAAACTTTTCTCTTTAACAGAATTTTGTTAATTGATATAATTTCAAAAATACGTTCGTTTGTTTGCAAGGAAGGAAATCAGAAAATTGTTATTAAATTTTAATTGTTTATTTTACAAACGTAGGGACTAATATTAAAAATTCTGTTACAGACAGCTTGTAGAACATGCTTTTGCAAATACATTGCAAAAAAAAGTTTGAATCTATCTTTAAAAACGGTTTAGATATATCGGTTTTATTACAATCCTGCATTGGGTACATTTTTTTTTAATTTGGGCCCCCAAATAATTTTCTTTTTTCAAAATATTTATATTTGGTTGAGTTCCTACAGCTATGAGCTCTCTACATACAAAAAATTAATATTTTACACCAAATAGGAAAAAAGTTTAAAAAAATACCATCCTCTCCCCTTAACCTGAAAAGCGAATTTGAGACAGATTTTCTTCAGATACTGCAGTTTCCCCTACCATTCCAATTACGCGATTGCTCCACCATCTCTTTTATTATCCTCAGTCCTGTTTTCGATCCTTGAAGCCGAACAGGTACGAGGCTCCTTTCTGTGAACTAATGGGGATATCTATTTTATTGTTGCTGAGTAATTCCTGTAGTTAGAAAAGGGATTTAGAAAAGCAAATTACAATTATTTTCCGTACACAAACACTGCCTATTAAGTTTAACTGTTACTGTGCTTACAACTGTAGAGGAGCACCAGACGGTGGCTATCAAGCAGTGGTGCCCGCGGCGTGCCGGTAAGGTGAACCGGCCACCAGGTGCATCGCTGCCCGTCCGCCTCAGACTGCGTTTCCCGGAAAGTGAGAGACCAACTTTATTCATGTTACAGTACTAACATTGACTGAGAACTTGTCTTCGGCTGATATTACACTATCAAAGATATGTTTTGACCTATAAAACGGTACGGAAAGACGTGTTTCATCCGGGAAGAGGAATTCTCATCATTGTAACACCTAGCCACTGCAATTTTGTCACCTCTTGTTTTGATCACTTAGACTTTTTTACTGACTGACCTCTCCAGCGACAACAAAACGAAACATCAACGTGCTCATAATTTGTGTGTACGTTTTGTAAGCTATGTTCGTAAATATGATCATATTACCCCATCCCTGGAAGCAATAGGTTGGCTTAAACTAGATAAGAAAAGAAATTTACATTCACTTCTCTTTCTCTTCGAAATCTTGAACTCTTCTATTCCTTCGTACCTGTCGTCCCGCTTCACTTACCTTTCTTCCCACCATAATCTGAACACACGCTCTCGTCATGAAACAATACTAACAATACCATCCCATCGCACCTCCTCATACTCATCCTCTTCCACAATAGCCCTGCCAAGACTCTGGAATTCATTACCTGCTAGCATCAGGGACTGTCGAAATAAAATTGAATTCAAACGCAAACTTACTAGGCACTTGGTCAGTAATTGATTTCTTGTAAATAGTTTCCTTAATCCATCACAAAATATTTCAATATTCAGTAATTTCATTACTATACAATTTTGTTATTCTAGGTTTAATTTGTAATTCAGTAAATATAAAATATTCTTTGTTTCTCTATGATAAATTATCTAGCTTTAATTAGTCAGGTAATCTTTTCGTACTTTGATTTTTATTGTAATTGTAGTTGTAAATTTAATACTAATTGTAATTTTATTTGTAATTGTAATTGTAAATTTAATACTAATTGTAATTTTATTGTTCATATTATAGTTGGAATCTCCAGGTAGAGGGGCAGAGAAGGCCTCATGGCCTTATCTCTACCAGGTTAAATAAATAAATACTAATACTAATACTTTTTGGTCACCCGATATTTTGGTCACCAGTACACATTTTCTTATAAAACATAATTTATTTTGACAAGTAAAATATCCATAAGTATACTGAATAAAATGATATGTGATTAATGTTTCAAAATTGCCACACAGTAAAAAATGTTTACATAATTTCTGTTTCAAAATTGTCACTCAAACTGTATCCGTGGCTCTGAGGTATGTAAGAACATCACCATCTTCTTTATAATCAGGGTATCATTCTGCGATTCTACTAATCCTTCGGTACTCAGTTTGACAGGAGGCTGAATGAACCTCGAGGTCGTTCTGGAAATTTGGCAAAAAGAAGGTCCCGCCATCATCCGAGATCGAATCCCGGACTTTCCAAATCTCAGACCTCGAGTGATATTTATTAGGACTATTTCGTGAATAAAATAAAAATGTAAATAATATATCCCTAAAATTCGCTCACAAAATGTTAATAATTATATATTTATGAATACTTAATCTATTCAGTCATTGTGAAGTCGAAATATATGAATAATGTTTACTGCAATAACAAATTGAATGTTATTCAGTAATGTCAATTGAAAAAAGCGAAATACATGTTTAAAAATGTTAATTACATGTAGGTCTACTGCGATTTTCTCTTGTTATTATAACAGAAATACTGTACGTTTTCATTATCTACTGAAATCATAATTTAATTTAAACATTTTATAGTATAATTACAAATAACCTGGTTAATACATTAATTAAATGAACAATTGTTATGAAAGAGTGTCATTTTCTTTAGATACGATGGACATGGAATTAGAAGATGAAGATGTAGATGTGAAAGTAGGATTTCGCACTTTATTTAGTAGCCTACAATGGATTCATGCTCATCGATTTACGTGGAAACAGTTGGCGACACTGATTAAACAAAAGAACGACCATGCGATAAAATGATAGTATAAATTGAGCTGCAGAAATTATCGCGATGTATGACTGTGATTGGTTGGAATTCAAAATTTCATTACACTTCATTGGCCGAAAATGGAATGACGTCATATAAACGAACGAATCTGTAGTAATTGCACAAGTGCTGTTTCATTTTATTGATAACTTGACGAGTCGGAAGGGCGAGTGAAATTATGTTAATAAGATGAAACCACGAGTGGAATTTAATAAGATTATTCAAGGAATAAAATTTAATAACTTGGAAAACCGAATTATTACGTAAATGACAATAATTATTATAAAACACAGCAATAAATCATTATTATGTTTCCTTGTAATGAAGTTTAAAAACAAACTATTGTCTATCACGGCATACTGAATACTATTGCCAGCTACTCAGAGAGGAAATACGAAACAACAATACTTAACCTCAAAAGTAAGAAAAGCTGAAATGTTACATTAACAGAATAAAATACCAAAGGTTTTTACAAACGTTTATTTATTGCTTGAACTTCCAGTTATTGAAAACGCAATTTTCAGAGTTAAATTTTCTTGGCATTTCTTGATTTTCTGTGATTGACACTGGAGTATTGTACGAGGCGTTTTATCAGATAAGACGCTTCCTTACAAAGCGTCTTATCAAGAAACACAACTGTGATTGGTTCATTTTAAGGCAGTTCTGAAACGTTATTGGCCAATATCTTAAATCCATCCTATGAGTCGTATAGTCATCTAAAATGAATTGTATTTAAAGTTTTTTTTTTCAGGAAATTTCAATCTACTTCTGCGATGGTGGCACCAGTACGTTCTCTCCCTGGTCGCTCTACAGGCACAACCCACTGTAGACACTGCAGTGACTATGAAACTTTACCACATGTGCTTGGGAGTTGCTCACAGGGAGAAGTACTCAGAATAAAACGTCACAACATCACACGTTCTATGATCGCAGATGCACTTTGATCCAAAAATCTAGACGTTCACGAGGAAGTTCATTGTATTGATGATAGTGGGAGCAATCGTAGGATCGATATCATAGCTATAAATAGGAATAAACAGACAACCGAAATAATTGATCCTACGATCAGATTTGAAATCTCAGCCACTCAACCATCTGAAGTGAACGAAGAGAAAAAGAAAATCTACGAGCCCACGATTCAGTACCTATCAGCGAAATACAACACAGTTACCGGTATCTTCTTTGGAGCGAGAGGCACCATTCCGAAAGCCTTTGTAAAGTGGAGGGAAAAATACAAGCTGACGAGAGATCTTCAAGTTGCCATCGTCACCAACATTATGAAATTTTCTGTAGCGATATTTCGTCAGCATCTTTATGGCGTACATTCAATTTAAATTATGCTTGGTTCAATTTTTTTTTCTTATATCTTAATCACTTTTGTCCGAAACCTGTTTATATAATTTTTCATTTTAAATTTTATTGCGAGCTATTCTGTGTCGCAGGGCAAACTCAAAATATTGGATTAGGCCAATAAATTAAAATAACTTATGTACCATTACATATAACGTTAATATAATTATTTATTTTATTGACTGATTTTTCATATTCGGGGAAAATTATTCCAGTATCTAGCAATTAGCATTTAAGGTGTGTTGAAATCGGAGTCGGAGTAAGGTGTATAGCAGTCTCTCTCTCTTTCCCTCTCCCTCTCTCCCTCTCCCTCCCTCTCTCTCTCTCTCTCTCTCTCTCTCTCTTTCCCTCTTGCATCTTATACCTATTTCCATACACTATTACCAACAAATATACTAGAGCTCGCCACTCCGGAAACAAACCTGCTGTACATGGAATTTAAGGGACTGTAGAAGTCATAGAGGAAAAATGCCTGAGAAGAGGTACGTCCGAACGCAGAAGCGTAACCGCTGCTCAAAATAGACTATAATAACAAGAACCGGGAGATCGTGGATAGGCGATATACGATACAACTCCATTCACAGTCACAGAGCGCAACTGTTGGTTTCAACGGCCGCTATACGAAAACCAGTTTATTGCTATCATTATTATTATTATTATTGCTATTATTATTATTATTATTATTATTATTATTATTATTATTATTATTATTATTATTATTAAGTATTTCTCACTTTTATGCTGGTGCTGTAAAACCGTTTAATCTCTTTGGCAAGACAGAACACAGCATCGCTATAAAAATTAAATTAGGAGTGGTACATAACTTATTTTTAATTCCAATTCCAATGCAGTGTTACAACACAGGGATTTCTTATCATAGTTTTTGCGACATCACTGATTATAGTTCCAGTGGGAAATGTCATGATTATAATAGGGTAGGCCAGGGAAATTGTAAACACTTTCCACTGATTTCGAATATATTTCAACATTACACAACCCTCAGTAACGGTAAGCATGACAAAGAAACATTGTGTTATTTTTAGATTTATTTTGCCTGAAAATGGGTTTAAAATAATAAGGTTGACTTTTTCGTCTTTTAATTGCTAGTTTACATTTACCCCACCTGTTTACATTTATTGTAAACATCAATTTTCGCACAGACTATAAGACACTGAATATTTTTTGTTCTGTTTCAGAAGAAAGAGCTGTAATGCTTCCAACTTCAATTTTGGTCACGGGTACATTTCGTCCCTTTAACCTATGATATATGACGATATAGGAACTCAGTACCTCTCCTGAGCTTCACGATAACTGTAGTTACTACTATTTTTCACATCTGTCACAACCCTCTCTAAATCCTCTACAGTGTAGTTGGGTGGGGGTCTCTTTGATTACTGAAAAGTACGAAATGTAACCATAGTAAAACATGTTTACAATTACCCCAAGCAATTAAAACTATGGGGCAAATGTAAACACGTCATAATTTAATGAACTGAGGTTATGGGAGATCTCAAAACTATCGTAATTAATGTTAACTACTATACATTAATCATAAAAACAACATATTCTTAAAAATATAGCGCTGTACGTTTACTTATAAATACCAAAAATGAAAGTGAAGCAAAATTCTTTCTAAACTTTTTTTGTAGACTCTTACAAAAAATTCGTTCACAATTATGCAGTTACTCCTATTTGGCGCCAAACTGCTTTGTAGGTTAGCCAACATGTTAATTTAAATATTCTCCGAATTAACATTTTTATATTGTCAAGTTTATATTTCTCACAACATTTGTTTACAATTACCCCCTGTTTACAATTACCCTGGTCTACCCTACAAGAAACTGTAACATACATGTAACACCAAAACATAATTCGTCTATGTACAGTAAATCACCCATGGTCATAACAATTGTTTAACAATCTACCTGAAAATATTAAATAAATCAGAGAGAAAAGATTATTTAGGAAATTGGTGAAAGAATATTTAGACACACTATGTCCTTATGTTAATAATGGTGTTGGAAATGTTTTAGCATAATGTATATTTAATATTGTTTTTTACTTGATTTTTAGTCACATTTTATATTGTTAGTATTTCAAAACTGTGACTTGTCTTACAACCTTT
The DNA here is from genome assembly GCF_040183065.1 of Periplaneta americana. Lineage (NCBI taxonomy): Eukaryota > Metazoa > Arthropoda > Insecta > Blattodea > Blattidae > Periplaneta > Periplaneta americana. Next base: position 28,848,459 of record NC_091127.1, on the reverse strand, counting down.
GGTTTTTTAAGGGGAGTGGGTAGTGATGTCTGTGCCGTTAAAAAATTCTAATACAAATCTTTAGTTCAATATTTCTAGGCTTCTAGTGTTCAGAATTGAATAAAAGTTTCCAGACTTATACACTCAACCATTTTGAATTCAGTGGTATAGAAGACAACTAATTTGTTTCGTATCCAAGTGTAAAAGAAAGGTCCTAATTGACAACCTGTTTTCCCACTACCTCATTCTTCAGGTGCACATTACTTGCTACAGTCTTCACTCATATGCCTTGTATTTTTTTTAAGTTATCGAGTAATGTATATTGTAAATTCTAAAGCAAAATTTAGTTAAATATTTCACTCCTAGTGAAACAGAAAAAATATTGAACTTTGTTTAACATATTTTACCATTTTTTTTTCAGTACATATATTTTTTTCTCGTGTTATGTGTGTGATATTCCTAAACCCGTAGGTCTGCTATGTAAAACACAGGCTGCAGAAAACACTGTAAAATTTTCATGTAAATCGATTCAGTAGTTTAAGAGAAAAATGCACTTACGTTTGAAAAGTGTCAACTTATGGAAAACTGCATTTAAAATAACAAAAGTATGTATGAATTACATGCACCGCCAAATTTAAAGAGGCCATTTAAAAGGCTTATCTACAAAAATACCCCCCCCCCCACAATATTTACATTATTTTAAAGAGTAGTTTTGTACTTTATTTTAAAACACAAAATAAAAAATCGGATTTTTGACCCCTAATCACTACGTGGTTCCCTTAAGAACAAATAAATATCTATCTATCATCTCATCCCATGACTGTCTGTTGCCTGGTCGCGTTATAGATGCAGGGTTTCTTTAAACAGTGAATTGATTGTTTTCTTCTGAAGCTGAAGTTGTGTGGAAATCCTCAAATTTGAGACGCTTGCAGCTCTCGTGTTATCCGCCGGATACTCATCAGAAGCGGCCACCTCAGTGCTTGTGCAAATATTCACAGCGATCAGGCCGACATTTAAGACGTTAACTAGAGCCTGAATGTTTGGGAAACAATACCAGAGGGGGCGTGGCATTCCACACGCTCAAGACGTCGGAATAATTAGACCATCTCTCAGCCGGGATCGTTAAATTTGTCTCCTTACATCTTGTGCAATTATCACTGTTGTATATGTTATAGTAATATTAATAAGCATAATTACATATTTACCTACACACAATAAAGTACAGTCCCTTCTCTATCTAGAATACACTCAAGGAAATACAAAGTGCAACGAAAGATTGAAATGAGTTGCTACTTATGACTTCAGATTTTCACTGTGTGCAACATTCAATCCAAAAACTGTTTAATAATCCTGAAGTCCTGACTCTGCTGCACAACAGTTTGGTTAGAAGTAAATTAGAATATGCCTTAATCATACGGGACCCAACCTTGCATCGTAATATATCTGTGGCCGGGAGGAAAAAGGTCTTAAGTCATTTTTTGTGAAAATGAGATTTTTATATATTCTGAAAGCGGAAAAAATTCTCTACAATTGGTAAAACGGTTAAAGTCAAATTGAATTGAATTAAAACAGGTGAATTGGGAGGACAAATTTAAAAGGTACGCAAAACGCGTCCTTGCAAGGGGTTCGGGGCTGCAAAACTAAATATGTGAGCTCCAAGCCTGTTGGCCACTAGTCTCACTCCGGGTTACGCTGCTCCACTGAAGGAGCTCTAGAAAATTTTGAAGGGGAAAACCGAAAATGGACGTAACCTCTTAGGTACCACATACGCGAGGGGGACGGAAATGTGATAAAAAGTGATCACGGGACGCGACGACGAGGAGATGGCGGGTGTAAATCTGCACATTGAAATGAACTGTGTCATTTCGCAGTGCAGGAGGAGTCGAGAAGACTCTGTCGTCTGTTATTCGATGACAAGGCAGGTGAAGACCGCCAGGAGAGACGCCGTGAATTCTGAATCTGCAAATTGAAAGGTTCCCTGTCCTTTCACATTGCGACTACATAAATGACGTTGCACATGTATTTCATAACTTTATAGACTCTGAACTATGGCATTAAGTTGTTTGTTAGAAAAAAAGGGGGGGGGGAACTTATGGGGAAGGGCATATAGGTCCGTGGCCCATTTCTCGTAGGACTCATCCCGACATTTGTCTTAACGCCTTAGGAAAACCACGGAAATACCTTAGGCAGGATGAGTTGTCTCAATATAAGAGACTAGCCAATTTGGATTTTAGGTAATAGGTCGATTGAGTTATGAAGTTATGATAGATGTAATTATTAATTAATTTAGAGTAAGTAAAGGGGTCATGGGTATATGAATGTAGGTCCGTGGCCCATTTCTTTTAGGGCTCATCCCGACATTTGTCTTAGCGCCTTAGGAAAACCACGGAAAAACCTTAGGCAGGATGATAAAGTCAAATAAGACTCCTGACTGGATTTATAGAGCGTTACCAAATGTCCTAAGTACTTTTTGAATCGAGCACACACAGAATAAAGGACTTAAGAATATTTAATACTTTATTCCTTACAAATATCACATGTTTACTTTCCATGTTTCTCTATTAAAAAGGTCTAACTTGTATTTTAGCCATTTTATCACATACTGATGCCCTTTCCTTTTAAAACTTTAAGCACCAGGGTAAACAGCCCTATAATTGTTTAAGACCCATTTTGCATTCCTACTAATTCACATTTCTCATTTATTTTGACATGAAAAAGGTTTTATAGTCATCTTCTAAGTTTTATTTTATAACTGATAATCAGTGGTGCTTAATTATTACATTTTATTTTTATAACAATAGTCATATTTAATTAATTATATTTATTTGCTATTAATTTCCGGATCCTCGTGGTCATCCTTAATTAAGGCCGGATGAGTTTCTCTCTCTCTCTCTAAATAGTCCCTTCTACTCAGTTTGGGTTCTAATCTTAAAAGGGCTTAAGTGCGGCTTTTTTTTTAAATAATCAAGAAAATTGTTAAATGAGCAATATTACCTATTTTATAAGAAATATAAACTAATAATATCCAGGAAAAACATCTTTATTAAAAAAACTCTATAATTGACACCAATTTCAATCTTTCTACTCCTCTCCTGAAAAGATAAAATTTTTACTTAAGACCTTTTTGCTCCAGGCCACAGATATTATTTGAACACTTTTGTTTTGTCATATTTTTACACATCTGATCAGTCGGTGATATTATTATGTTTTTAACATTAGCAAAATCATCTACAGGTTGTGTACCCCCATTAGGTTAAAAAAGATTTAATTTCAATAAACAGTAATAATTACAAATGTATTATCAATATTCCCATATTTAGGAACATATTTTTTTATGTCACTGAGACAATTTTTGCTGGCCATGCTTGATCAGCGTCTTAACCAATTGTTGAGGAGTGAAGTGAATCCATGAATCGATTACTTTCCTTTTCGTCATATTTGAGGAATCAGGTGTTGAAAGAAAGGCTACAAGAAAGAAATATTTTAACTAATAGTGCACAATTAACATTCCCCCCTGAGTCTTTAGCTAAATGAGATTATGTTAGGTATCAACCTGATCATCAAATTGATTCTCCATCAAAATTCATTAGTTGCTGCTTGAGCAGCTGATGTTTGTCTCGTCCCGGGCTGGCATTATAAGCTCATTAGAGGCTCCCAAATTGCTTCGAACTTGTTTCCGTCCATTCCACAGCCCCCAAGACGGGCTGTTCGCGGAGAAGGAACCACTCATCAGGTTTGTACTGGATAACTATGAAATATCTAATTTGAGTATCTCAGAACACTAAACCTAGATTCCAAATACAAGGCCAATACGCTACTCCGCGATCTTCCCTCTCTCTCTTTCTCTCTCTCTCTCTCTCTCTCTCTCTCTCTCTCTCTGGATGTCTAGAGCTGTGTATGTTACAGTACAGCTGATAGCAGCGACTCAAACAATTTTGAAAATATGTTTTATGTTTAAATGAACTTTCTTCATCATAGTGATGTCACAGTTAAGGTCCTAGAGTATGGCACAATCTTCGTGAATCATCCAGTATAATTGAAAAAATTGAAAAAAAATGTCTTTTTGGGACGGAATCCAATTCAACGAAACACTGTACTAAATTATAAAGGTTAGAATAAAGGCCGGTTCACAATAAACCGGGAACTTAAACGACAACGAGAACGAGAACAGAAATAATGTTAAAATACGTGTATTTAAAAGTGAGCGTCCACAATAGTTAATTGTGAATGCTCATATTTAAATGCATTTATTTTAACAATATTTCCGTTCTCATTCTCGTTGTCGTTTTCATTCCCCGTTTATTGTGAACCAGCCTTAATTCAAGAGTCCACTGCTGTGAACAGTGAAACGAGCGGTTCCGAGTTGAAATTCTGGTGGGGACAATTGCCTGGTTGAGTTTTTTCCGGGGTTTTCAATCACCGAAATAAAAGCAAATATGCTACGTAGGACCCTGCACTCATTTCGCCGACATTGTCACCTTCATCTCATCCAGACGTTATTTAATTATAGTAGTTGAAAAGGCGACGTAAAATAAACAATTGAAAAAAAATAAGGTCAAGATTTTATTAACTTTGACTATAACATCACATACCAAAATGAAAAAGATGTCTCTAAAATTGCAATAATCTCACAAATTTTAGGAATATTGAATTACCGGTACTGGTGTGATTAATTACACTGTTCAACAATGAAAATATAAATTGAATAAAAATAGCCTATTTTTATCAATTTTTATGTGTTGATCATGGATGTCAAAGAGAAAATTAAAACTTAGCTCTAATTTCAATTTTACACTACTTTTTATAGCGGGTAATTTTATAGGGATTTTATAGCTAATTAAAAAAATTACAATAGTTTGAGAGAGGTATAAGAAACAATGTTTATCTTCCTTATATTATTTCATTATTCTGGTAGTAAACAACTCTTCCTCTTAATTTTCAGTGACTTTTTGTCTGTCTCCTGCCCAACTTCAGTAATTTTTAATAATTATTTGAGCTCTTTTTCTCATAAGTGCCAGTGTATGGTTGATTGTCGATATTATATTCGTAAGGACTTGACGATAAGAGTGATTTCTGGTAACGTGAACAAAAATGCCACGAGTCTATGTGAACAGTGCTGACACATTTTGCTATTTGTGACGAGAAGTGACATTTTCTTCACAAAACCTCAATTAATCAGAAAAGCCTACCACTGTTACTTAGGCTGTAAAATTGGGGACCAGGATAAACCTCAGATTCCGCATGTATTCTCCAACACTGGTGGCAGCAAACTAAGAAATTGAATTAATGGGAAAGGACGTCCTTCGCAGTACACATGATCTGGAAGAAGCCAACCATGAGTATGAATGAATGACTGTTACATTTGCATGGTTCCCCTATCAAGCAGGGAATTTGTATAAGTTTTAAGCACGTTTGTTCACAGTTCTTGAGGAACAATTCAGTAACAAATTACAAGGAAACTGTGCATGAACTGTTGTCGTGCTATGAAAAACTTGGTTGCAGTATGTCGTTGTTTATTCACTTTCTTCATTCTCATCTCGACACCTTCCCAAAGAATTCTGGAGCAGTAAATGATGAACATGGTGAGAGATTCCCTCAGGACATGTCTACCATGGAGAAGAGGTAGCCTATGCAGGAAAAATAGAGCCCTGCTATTTTAGAATATTTGTGCTTGCATGGCTGTCACAAGGGATTTTCCAGAGTCACTGTATACACAGCAAGCCAAACAAAAATGCTCAACATCAATTGAATTTATCTCAAAACATGGTCTGCAACAATGTTTATGTACAGAGGTGTGAAAATTATTAGAATAATCTTAATTTTAAAGGTTTTTTAATAGTTCCTTCACAAATATTCATTAAATTGATGAATATTGGTAGGCTATATAATATTACTATACTGATGTAAGATATATTTACTACTAACAATGCCGGAAAGCATTGTTGTACATTGGTATTTTTCTTATTTTACAATTGTTATGGGAATTCAGAAATTATTATAATATGTTGGCGGAATTGGAAACATAAAAAATTAATTAAGAAATGCTTTAAACAAATTGTTCTTTGCGTTTACATTGTTGTGAAGGTTCAAATGAACGTATACATCTGTTTTGTGCATATAATTTTTGATGTTTCCAATTCCGCCAACATAATATAATAATTTCTGAATTCCCATAACAATTGTAAAATAAGAAAAATACCAATGTACAACAATGCTTTCCGGCATTGTTAGTAGTAAATATATCCTACATCATTATAGTAATATATACCAATATTCATCAATTCAATTAATATTTGTGAAGGAACTATTAAAAACCCTTTAAAATTAAGATTATTCTAATAATTTTCACACCTCTGTAAATAAGGACATTCAATTTTCCGATCTTCTATAAGTTTATATTTCTGATCGGTTGATATTTATATTTCTTGCATTGTATAAATTTCTTTTAGAATAAATAAAGACAATAGTGTCTTAATACATGTATATTATATTGTATTACAGTGGACTCTCCTAAGTTCGACTGAACAGAATTGAAAGTTCAATCCAATAAGGGTAGTGGGTGTGGCAGGTGAAATGAATACAAATTCTTATTGGTTATCCATCAACGAATACAGTACTGTACTTGCATTTCCTGCCCGCCCCGAGACTTGTGTATGCGCTTCTAGTACCACAGTGGGTTTCGACAGTTCCGTCTCACAAACGGCACAATTCTCAAATAGAAAAAGAAGAATTCATTAATTTAAAATCAGTGATCAATATGGATGTCCTAATCAATAAAATATTCTGTTTTCCTTTAACAAAAGTATCATTACAAGACACAGAACCAATTCCCATTCAGATGGCAAACCCATTTCTTAGTGCCCGTGTAGGGGCGTGTCTAATTCTCCTACGTAAGCAGTCGAACTATAGGATGTCGAACTTATTTTCTGTCCAACTTAAATGCTTTTACTGTATTTCGATGTTACTTTTAATATTTTATGTTGGTATTTGTTAATAGCACTGAAATTTATCAATGTCTATGATATTACACCATTCAAGTAATTATTTACTTACAAATTTATTGGCTTGACTAGTTTCTGGAATATTAGTATATTTATTTAGTGAATAAGGTGGGTGCCCCTGTTATGGCCATGTTCCTGATATGGCCACCCCCTTATTGTGAGTTAGTTAACCAAAAAATCCGCTAAATTGCAGCAGCATCCAGTGAAAGGGCATCCTGGTATGTCACTTGATCGTTTTCCATCCAGTCAAGTTGAGCAATATGGCGTCAGTTGCCTGTTTGCGGTTTTCATGTGACCTCTTCTTATTTTTCTCTGGTAAGTCTCCTTTGTTTTATGCATGTTTTTCAAAGACTTGTTTCATGAAAACCATCGTACTCCATTCAGTTTTTAATGTTCTGTTGATTGGTGTTGTCGTTGATGGCGTATCTTTTACGAGTTGTTCATAATCAAACGATTTTTGTGAAAGCTTACCTGCTCCTGATATGGCCATATCAAATGCACCATGGCCATATCAAATTCACCATGACCATATCAAGTTCATTTCAATTTTTTTTTTCACCTGACAAATTTACATTCCTTATAGCTGGGATTACGCAAAAATTCTGTATTTTAAGAGAAACAACTCAATTTTTTATGGAAAAACCTGTTTTGACTACACTTTTGAATTATAAAAAAGATTATTAAGTGTCATTTTTATTCATTTTACACCAAAATTATTTAATTTTAACACAACTGCGCTATCAAACTGAAAACAATCACGATTTGTAGAACATGGAACAAGGGTGGCCATATCTTTTGCACATGTTCCTGATATGACCACTAGGTAGACTTTTAGAATTTGGGACTTTTTGGACAATTAAAGCTATTTTTATGGAGAAAGGAAATTGTTTTAAGAAAGTCTATTAGACTGAGAACGAGTAAGAAAAAAGTGGTTTACATTTTTTTTCAAAATGGCGGCTAGAAAAATTCTCAAACCTTAGCATGGCCATATCAGGGACACCTACCTTACTTTGCTATAAAACGCGGATAACTTACTTAAGAAACTAGAGCTAAATATTTTTGTGGATGGTGATATTTTATCATCTTATGCGCTTATGAATCTCAAAACTCAAATTTCATGGAGTTTACACATTTGAATAAACATTTGTTATCCAGTGTTATTTATGAGTACAGAACCTTGAAATGTCACACTTGGGGTTATAGTACTTCATGAGTTTCTCGCCTTGTTTTCTTGATAATATGTGCTAAGTATACGAACTATCGTACATATGACATAGCCTACTTTATGTGTCTTCTTTGCACTTTTATCATCCATGTCGGTATCTACCGCACTGCAGTCTGCTACCTTATCATTAATGGTCTCTTTGTTTGATTGTAATTTTCTTTGTTGTTTTCCAAACTCTTTGTTTTATTGTTAATATAATAACGTTTCTATATACACAGGGTGATTTAGCTTATTTACGGCTTTTCATAAATCCGGAGATTCGTTGCCGCCCTCACATAAGCCCGTCATCGGTCCTTTTTCCTGAGAAAGATTAATCCAGTCTCAACCATCATATCCCACCTCCCTCAATTCTATTTTAATATTATAATCCCATCCACGCCTTGGCCTCCCCAAAAGGTCTCTTTCTCTCAGGTCTTCCAACTAATACTCTATACACATTTCTAGATTCACCCATACGTGCTACATGCCCTGCTCATCTCAAACGTCTGAATTTAATGTTCCTAATTATGTCAGATGAAGAATACAATGGGTGCAGTTCTGCGTTATGTAACTTTCTCAATTCTCCTGTAACTTCATCCCTCTTAGCTCCAACTATTTTCCTAAGCGCCTCTGCATTTAAACTAATAGTTGTCAACACTGTATTAATGAGAAAGTTTGTAAGATTTATATTTCCACTGTTGTTACATTCTAGGTCCTTAGGAAAATATTTGGGGCTAAGAGGGATGAAGTTACAGGAGAATGGAGAAAGTTACACAACGCAGAACTGCGTGCATTGTATTCTTCACCTGACATAATTAGGAACATTAAATCCAGACGTTTGAGATGGGCAGGGTATGTAGCACTTATGGACGAATCCAGAAATGCATATAGAGTGTTAATTGGGAGACCGGAGAGAAAAATACCTTTGGGGAGGTCGAGACGTAGATGGGAAGATAATAATAAAATGGATTTGAGGGAGATGGGATATAATGATAGACAGTGGATTAATCTTGCACAGGATAGGGACCAATGGCGGGCTTATGTGAGGGAGGCAATGAACTTATGGGTTCCTTAAAAGCCATTTGTAAGTAAGTTAAATTCTACAACATGAAAGAATAGCATTAACGACAAAATGTTATAAAATAAGACTTGAGGCAAATTGATCATTTTACTGTATTATGACTTGTAGTCCATCCAGACACAAGTCCGTAATACCAAATGAAAACTTAAGTTTCTCTTTTTAATATCTTTTCAGAAACTAAGAATTGTAAAAAAGGTGATTAAGCCCTATCGACCATGCACCAAAGAATTATGAAAATAAAAATATTAGACTAATAAAACTCTTACTTTATACTCTAATCTTTAGAACTCCTGAGGCTGGGTTAAAAGTGCTTCTGTGAGGTTCAAATTTTTTGTGTGAAACGTTGGTACCATTATGTAACTTTTACAAAACAATAAATTTTTAATTTCTAGAAAAAAAAAATGGCCTTTTTCGCTACGTCCTAATTTACATTAATATCAATTCCCTTTCGCCTGTATTTGTAGCTATAAATACAACAAATTGAACAACAACGGAGGACCTGTTCTTAATATTTCAAAGTGTTTGTCGAATTTCTGAAAGACAACGTAAGTCCGAGAAGATTCTGTAGGGAAGTTTTAGCTACTAAACCCAATATCACCGTCTAGTATATACAGTCGCGAAGCTCAATACGTAGTAAATATGCAAACATTAGATAGTTGCTCACCACTAGGATCGCTAATATCGCCTCATTACAGGCAATGCAAAATAGAACCGTCACAGTCTATTGTTTCTAGCACCCTCAAAACTCAAGCTTCGTGACTGTATATAGTAGACTGTGCCAATATTTTGACGGTAATCGACACTCTTCAGATCAGTAAACAGCGGAGGTATAGGCCAGAGATGGTTAACGTGACCACTGGCATGTCTTAATGAAACAAACATCTAAATGTAACACAAAGTATTTATATGCGCAGAGCGATATAAAATCTTAGTAATTCTGAGAATCTATTTCATTTGTTTCTATTCTAGAATTGGCCGAGTAGCGTCGGCCCCCGCAGGCATCAGCGTCCAGAACAAAGGATGTGTTCATTGTGCGGTTTTAATGGTTTTATTGCCGATGTTCTCCCGGCCTCCGAGTCCAATTATATTCCCCGTATCGTACCCATCTGGGAGAACTACAGTATTACTTCTGTACCAATGCAATTAAGTCTAAAAGTAATTAAGTACTTACTGGAATTAGATGATATAAAATCACTGTTTGTAATATAGCAGACAAAAAGAAGCTCATGTTGCTTAGCAACGAATCTTTGTATCTTACTTTTCCTTAGAAAGAAGTCATAAACATAAGTAGGCCTATATACGTATGTAAATTAAATAAAATGCATACAGATACACTTTTCTCAAAAGAATAGAGGTTTTATGGCATTCATATTCACTATAATTACTTGTGTTTAACATTTAAGTGTATAGGTACATAATTTGTCCTCGATGTTTTATTGAATGCTATTAAAACAGAGGGTCTGATTTGAAACCTGATGGGGAGTAATAAAAATCCTCAATATGGCTTAATTCAAACGTTAAGCAAGACTGGGAGACCAATGTATTGGATTAATTTGTTGTACGGAAAGCAACTCAGTCCTTGATTGAGAGAGCGGTCAACGTAATTTTTGTGCGAGATCGTGCGTATTTGCTTGTTTTCCGCACAGAACCAATACGCGGTAAGTGTGAAATACCACATTCAGTATTCCCAACGTAACACACATAACAATTCCCCTCTTCTTACCGCTTAAGCGCGACAGTCATTTTACTGCTTTAGGCTTTTAACATATTATTTTTAGAGACGTTTAACATAGTAATAATTATAAATTGTAAACTTACCACTGCAATTTCACCTAAATTGCAATGTTGATTATTGTTTTTAAATATTTGAAAAAATTAAGTAAAGTCTACTACTCCACGAAACTTATTGCATTCCTGATACAAGTAACATTAAGGAAGCCGTGAAAAAAATCAACAAGATTCCAGATGCCGATGTTATTACTGCAATATGTTATATAAATAATATTGTTAAAATATTGAAATGAAAAATAAACAATTACATAACCTTACCGTTTGTTTTAAGTTCGCATTTATAGACTTGGGGGAAAAAAAGACAGACGTATATCACGGCCTGCTGGAGTATAGTAAACACAGAAAACATTTTATAGCAACAATGTTGAAGAAAGATATTTTGGTTTTCCGAAGTTGCCGTCATTAAACAGAAACCAACATGGAGATTTCATTGCAACTAATTAGAAATTCGTCTTTCAGGTATGTAATAAACGATCTTCGCACAAAATAATGTACGATACACGAGCGGTATGTTTGTTTTCATGTCCTCGGAAATTAAAAAAGCTCAACTACGTTTCGCTTTTTCAATCTTTTCGACCATGAAAACGTCAACATACCGCTCTTGTAACGTATATTACTATTACCGGTTACTTCTCGACCACAAGTGAAAAACTTCTATAAGTAATCACTCTTGTATGTCATTCCATTATCGGTGTACAGAATTCTCAGTTATACTTGTCCACTTCAAAAAAGATATTCTTTACTCCACTAAACATGTGGAGTTCAGGAAGTTCCGAATAATCACAACTGTAGGTGTAAGGGTTGGCAAGTAAATAGCCATTTACAACACAGCGAACAAATCTGAAAATCTCTCACCACGTGAACATCTGGAACCCTTTAATAATATCCGATGATTGCTTTCAAAATTCAGATTTCAATCTATGTAAAATAGTACAGAAAGTTTGCTTACATAATGTGGGTTGACTTGGCCGCGAGCGACCGGCACGAAGGCCATGCAATAAGCGACAATTCGTCTCCCACAAGCTGGGAAATCCGGTTCAGTCTCTCTTTAAGAGTGATTGTGTGGATACAAACTTTAGAAGAAAATATTTAAATACCCTCTTACGTCAAATATTTGTTCGTTATCAAGATATTAAAATGTTTTTTCGCTCTGCAATATTGAATATTTTGACATGGTACACGGGAAAAACGAACAATGTCACAATGCTTTTAAGGGTGATATCCAGTGGCGTAGCATGAAATTTTGAGCAGGGGAAGCTAACTCAAGTTGTCTTTCATGCAATATGAGGAAATGTATTACAAAAATACAGTCTTAAAATAAATAGTAGTCAATTTCAAGTCAGCAGTCGAAGATTGGTTGGAACATCGTAAGTAACACCAATAAGGCATGACCTCAAATGAGACGTAATAAAATACGATTTCACGGTTTACACATATCTCTTAACAAATAGACACGTATACGTATAACATTAGCTCACTCCCTGTCATAATTAGAGAAATCACAATATTAGTATCATTACGTAAGTATGCGTCTGTCTTTTGGTTGTGTCCTTCATTGACAGCAAGGGAGTCGGTCATTTGTTTTTTAAATCACACTTTTGTTCGTAAATCAGTCTTGATAATACAATTGTCCTAAACAATTCAAGTAAATTAGTGTCAGGAACTGTTATTTCGCTCATTATTTATTATATCAGCCACAATGCACACTAACACTTCAACTGAACACAACTGACGAAAAGGGATAACTCGGAAACTACTTATTTTAAATGTCAAAGCTAGCTTCTTTGCGAGCCTTGCGACTAGGGTAGTTTAAAAGGGATGGAAAATTTGCGGGGTGGATTACACAGAAGAAACCGGTCTGCTTGGAAGCTGGTGTGTGCAGGCTTCTTGTTTGCTGCTGCATCACAAATAATCCTGAGCTGCCGCATCACAATATTTAACGCGTAAATATAAATTCTATTAAAATTAATAAATAATTTTCTCCATAAACTACAGGTTTATTATGAAATTGTTATCAACTGGGGAAGCTAAGCTTTTTAGCTTACATTGACGCTACGCCACTGGTGATATCATTATCTAATTCACTGTATTACTACAAACTTCAGTGTTATTTTTACCAAAAGTGGTAAAGGAGAATTAAAACCACGGATACACTCATCATTTCGTTCATTTCAAGTGGAAACACCAATAAATTTTGCAGTAATATACTTAAATAGATCACTATTCCACCTGTAATGGAAATGTGACACTGTTCGTTTTTTCCGTGTACCCTTCTATGAGATTATTGCTCAATACGATCTTTGTGCCTAATTATTAGTAAAGCTATGTCCAAGATTTAAGTTCTCTCCTGCCGCCACGTAATCATGATCATCCTGTTATATCATCGGGGTAACATAATTCCGCCTTCCAGGCGCCCCAACTTCAGAAGTGGGTTACACCTAAGCCAGGAGAGGAGAAGACAGGTACTATATAAAGACAATCTGGTAGCATTGGAAAAATAAATTATTTATTTACCATATTTATACATTTATTAATGAAGCGTTTATAGAAAGAGAAAAGCAGAGCACTAAACGGTTCCGAGACTGCCTACATACAACTCTTTCGTTCACCACAAATCTCAGAGTTGCCGCTGGGGATCGAATCTTGCACAGTTTCAATGAAAGGCTCTCAGGTAACTGACGGAGCTGTGGTCGGGCCTACTAAATATAGAGAAAATAATCCGTTGACGCTACAGCCCATGAAGGGCCTAGACCGACCAGCCGGCTGCTGGCCTCACGCCCACATGCCGAAGCAGAGGTGGACGATCATCCAACCAGAATGGAGGTATCGTGTGGTTAGCACGATGATCCCCCCAGCCGTTATAGCTGGCATTCGCAACCGGATTTCGCTACCTATCGTAGCTCCCCAAGTGCGTCACGATGCTGAGTGGGCACCGGTCCCGTACACTGGCCGAAATTTCATGAGAAAATTTCTTCCCCCATGGGGACTCGAATCAACGCGCATTTCGTAACGCGAGTCCTAGGCACGATGCCTTAGACCACGACGCCACGGCGCGGGACAAATCTATACTAATAATAAATCTGTAGCCGAAATTTTTCTGGTAATTTTCGATTTTCCAAAAATAATTGGTCCTAACATATACAATTAACCACCCTGAAACCGAAAATCGCTTTTTTGACATTTTTGTTTGTATGTCTGTCTGTCTGTATGTTTATTACCTTTTCACGCGATAATGGCTGAACGGATTTCGATGAAAATTGGAATATAAATTAAGTTCGTTGTAACTTAGATTTTAGGCTATATGGCATTCAAAATACATTATTTAAATGGGGGGTTATAAGGGGGCCTGAATTAAATAAATCGAAATATCTCGCTTATTATTGACTATTGTGAAAAATGTTACATAACAAAAGTTTCTTTAAAAATAATTTCCGATAAGTTCTATTCCTTGAAAAATTTTGATAGGACTGATATTTAATGAGAGAAATGAGTTTTAAATTAAAATAACTGCCATCTAAGGCCGTGTAATAAATTAAAAAATAAATGACTTCGTCTATAAGGGGCCTTGGACAGCAACAATCGAAAGCTATGAAAGATAGCCTACAGAGAATGTTTCTATGTTTGTATGAAGTAATATCGGAAGCTAAATTAACCGATTTGTATAATTAATTATTAATTCATCATTGGAAAGTGTAGTTTCTCTAGATGGACATAATGCTATAATGTTATTACAGTAACTTCTGAGTGAATCGAGGACAGGTAAGATTAAAATAGCTTCTTATGCACAGAATACTTGATAGGCTATTCTGTACATTCGTTGCCTGTATTTCCTAAAATAATTTTTATGATCAAATGAGTGGTTTCTGGATCAAAATGATCGCATTTTAATTATGCAAATACAATTTAAATTAAGTAACATAATAAACGATTTATCCTTCTATCAAATACGAATGTTCCCTGGATCAAATGTCCTATTTTAATTATGTAATTACTTTATATTTATTTCTAACGGGTGCAAGCGGAGCGCACGGGTACGGCTAGTATAGAAATAAGTCTACTAGATATAGAAGTTTACAAAATATAGAAACAATTATAATTTTAAAAATTTAGAAACATACAAATAAATATGCATTAATCCACAAACTTTCTTATTCTATACAAAACAACTGATAATAAAATCAATGATCAGTAGTTTACATTATTTCTTAGGATTTGAGACAAAAGTGTCTATGTCATCCATATGAGATGGGTTGCAGTTCATAACAAACACTTGGCTGAGGTTTTAAACTGAGAAACTACGCCTGTTGTGCTTCAAGATGGATCTGTATCGTGGGAAACTTCCTCACTTTGCATCTCATTATTTATAATATGTATTTATTTTGCTAATAATTGTAGCATAAAATATAATATAAACAGATAAAACTTTAGCTCACCCCTGAAAGAGGGGTACTCAAGGGTGGATTCCTGAATTGAAATTAAGAAGTATATAATGCAATTTGTCTCAATGCAATTTGTCTTAAGTCTACTACACAATAAGAATACATAAATTTAAATTTACAATTTTTCATTATTTATAAAATCCATACATAACTTTTTAAGTTTAATATTAGGACTATTAGATTTAATGAGAATGTTCCATATACAGAGTGAACCGTAAGTAATGTCATTAATTTCAGGGGGTTATTCTTCGAGATATTTCAAACAAAAACTTTAATACAATTTTTCTCGTTTTTGCTTCTTTTTCGAGATAAAAATTGTTTTATATTAAACATTTCATAACGTGTTTTGGGAAAGCCATTGATTTAATTCCCAACATGCTTCATTAGTTTAACCCTGAAATTGACAAACTACCCTATAGGATACAACAGGTCAATAAGCTATATGCTATAATTTTAATAAAACAATAGAAAAAAAAATTGTAGGAAAATAAAAATTTCACAATACTATAATATTCTACAACATATAAAATATGGACATTGCGATAGTTGTTTTCTTTACAGTCCGACAAGGTTTAATAAACTAGTGTGAGAAATGAAGTTTTGCTAATTTAAGGGTTAAGAGAGCAGTGTGTATCTTCCTCAGAATGGACCAATGCTTTAAAAATGTCAAGCAATATTTCGGCGGTTCGCGCAATACCGGGTAGAACTCTAAGCACAACCCGCTGCCGTCATCCAGACTGTAGTGAGCTTGAAACTCTTGGACATGTGCTTGGACAATGCCCTAAAGGCGAGCTGCTGATCAATGCTAGACATCATCGTGTACGACATGCTTTGGCGACATCGTTAAAAACTTTAAATTGGGAGATTCATGAGGAAGTGCATTGTGTATCATCAGATGGTTCTTTCAGACGGGCAGACATTATTGCTATTAACGGACGCTTAAAACGGACTCTTGTTCTTGACCCTACTATCCGTTTCGAAAGAAACCTAAATCAGGCCACCGAAGTTGATATTGAGAAGAAGTCCATATATGAACCTTGTCTGCCTTATCTTTCTCAAAAGTACAACATCCCTCTTGAACAAAGGTCTGTCATTGGTTTGCTCTTTGGCAGTAGAGGTTCTATTTCCAAATTCACATGGAATTATCTTAAGGAACTTCACATTCCCTTTGATTATGTAATGTCTGTCCTTATAAATATTATTAAGGATTCTCTTCAAATACTACATCATCATCTCTATTTCAATTAATCCATTTATTTTGCCTTAAACAATTAACTTTCTTTTTTTTTTCTTTAATGTATCACATCACATTATTGTACATGTTTATTGTATTCAGAACCCTTATGGTCACTCAAATTCTTTGAGCTGATGTCTATAATTTAGAATTTATATATACATAAAAAAATGTTTGAAAGAATTTTAGTTTTACTCTTTAAATGTGCACAAATTTTATCCCAACAAGTGTAACATTTTAAAATTCCTTTTCAGGACAAAAAGTTACATTTGTCCGATCAGATTTTTGCACATTTAAAGGACAAAACTAAAATTCTTTCTGTCATTTATTATCATAACTAGCCGTACCCGTGCGCTCCGCTGCACCCGTTAGAAATAAATATAAAGTAATTACATAATTTAAATTGGACATTTGATCCAGGGAATATTCGTGTTTGATAGAAGGATAAATCGTTTAATATGTTACTTAATTTAAATTGCATGCAAATAATTAAAATGCGATCATTTTGATCCAGAGACACTCATTTGGTGCAATGACAATTCCTTTAACATGTTTCTTAATTTTTATTACATGCAACCATAGTTTAATGAAGATTGACATCATTTAGATTTAATGTGTGTATTTTATTTTACTTGTTATAGGTATCCATTGAATTACGGTAATAACTTAATTTTAACCCTTGTTTTCTATGTATTCAGTAAATGGCGCTTGGCCCACTATGGTACTGAACCCTTCAAATAACTTAAATTATATTATATAATATTACATATTATATTATATTATATTATATTATATTATATTATATATCAGAAGTTACTGTAATAATATTATAGCATTATGTCCATCTAGAGAAACTACACTTTCCAGTGGTGAAATAATAATTAATTACACAAATCGGTTAATTTAGCTTCCGATATATTACTTCATACAAACACAGAAGCATTCTCTGTAGACTATCTTTCATAGGTTTCGATTGTTGCTGTCCAAGGCCCCTTATAGACCAAGTCATTTTTTTTTTTTTTTTTTTTTTTTTTTTTTTTTTTTTTTTTTTTTTTTTTTTTTTCCCATTACAGGACCTTAGATGGCAGTTATTTTAATTTTAAAACTCATTTCTCTCATTAAATATCAGTCCTATCAAAGTTTTTCAAAGAATAAAACTTATCGCAAATGCTTTTTAAAGAAACTTTTGTTATGTAACATTTTTCACAAAAATCAATAATAAGCGAGATATTTCGATTTATTTAATTCAGGTCCCCTTATAACCCCCCTATTAAATAATGTATTTTGAATGCCATACAGCCTAAAATCTAAGTTACAACGAACTTAACTTATATTCCAATTTTCATCGAAATCCGTTCAGCCATTATCGCGTGGAAAGGTAACAATCATACAGACAGACAGACATACAAACAAAAGTTTCAAAAAAGCGATTTTCCGTTTCAGGGTGGTTAATTATATATGTTGGGACCAATTATTTTTGGAAAATCGAAAATTACCAGAAAAATTTCGGCTACAGATTTATTATTAGTATAGATACACTGCTCTCTTAAACTGATACAGCATATTGGGAATTACGCCAATAGCTTTCCCAAAATACTGTATGAAATTTTGCATAAAAAACAATTTTTATCTCGAAAAAGAAGCTAAGACGCGCAAAATGGTATTAAACTTTTTTGCTTAAAATATCTCAAAGAATATCCCTCTGAAATTAATAACATTACTTGCGGTTCAATCTGTATATTTCCTCCTTAAAACTTGCTAATTCATTCATTTTCGTACTCTACTGAGTATCATAGCATCTATGATGAATCCTGTCTGAGTGAAACTAGTCAGTAAAAAATTTAGGCAAATAGGCACTTGGAGGAATCGAATTCCAGATATTCTAAAACGAGGCAGTTTAAATGTCGGCCATGAATAGTTGAAGGCGCAAGAGACAGCAGACGTCTGTCCTACTGGTGGATCGCGTGTTTAATCTGTGACACGGTTGACAACTTTTTCACGGCCGATCATCAAATATATATTTGTCGTCACTTCCAGGTTCCGGGACGCTCTAAATTACAGTATTTGAAGCCAAGTTAATCGTCTGCATTTGTCACTCTGTGCGGCACATGCGGATATGCATTCAGTTTGCTCCCCATACTTTAAATTTAAGGGGGAATTAATATTTAGATATTCAAGCATTGTATAGCCTACTTTCAAAGGGCTATTATTTCGCAGAGAATTTTTTTCCTCCTTAACATTTTTGATATACCATTTTAGTCGTCATTTACGTGGTGTTTTTATGTCAGATTTCGGATTCGGAACACTGTAAGAATGAATGGAATTCCTTACATGCAATGCAAATATGGAAATTTAAAAATTGGAAATTTATCTTTTGAAGAGGTGGAGAAGTTCAAATATCTTGGAGCAACAGTAACAAATATAAATGATACTCGGGTGGAAATTAAACACAGAATAAATGTAGGAAATGCCTGTTATTATTCGGTTGAGAAGCTTTTATCATCCAGTCTGCTGTCAAAAATCTGAAAGTTAGAATTTATAAAACAGTTATATTACCGGTTGTTCTATATGGTTGTGAAACTTGAACTCTCATTTTGAGAGAGGAACATAGGTTAAGGGTGTTTGAGAATAAGGTTCTTAGGAAAATATTTGGGGCTAAAAGGGATGAAGTTACAGGAGAATGGAGAAAGTTACACAACACAGAACTGCACGCATTGTATTCTTCACCTGACATAATTAGGAACACTAAATCCAGACGTTTGAGATGGGCAGGGCAAGTAGAATGTATAGGTGAATCCAGAAATGCATATGGAGTGTTAGTTGGAAGGCCGGAGGGTAAAAGACCTTTGGGGAGGCTGAGACGTAGACGGGAGGATAATATTAAAATGGATTTGAGGGATGTGAAATATGATGCTAGGGTCTGCATTAATGTTGCTCAGGATAGGGACCGACGGCGGGCTTATGTGAGGGCGGTGAGGTGAACCTCCGGGTTCTCCAAAAGCTATTTGTAAGTAAGTAGCTAAATGTACCATTCAGAAAAAATACAAATTAAATCCAAGTTAATATAAACTGATTCAATTTGAATTAAGAAAATAATAAATTGGTTTGCAATAATGGCATTTACTAAACTACATACTGCTACCTAAAGTATTAGAAGATTTCCCACAGTATAGCCATTATCTTAGTATTTTCTCCTTTCCTGCTACGCTCTTTTCTTATTACGTCTGTTTCATAATTTGCGGGCTCTTAGCAACCAAGATTGAACATTCTTATCAGGGTTAAAGTTGATCAAAGTAGGCTCAACAATTCTAGGATAATAAGAAGCATGTTCCTCAAGGTTTTAACTGGCAGGGATGATCCGAGTGGAGAGACAATGAAGTTGAGATAATAATAATAATAATAATAATAATAATAATAATAATAATAATAATAATAATAATTTATTTATTTAATCTGGCAGAGCTAAGGCCAGTAGGACTTCTCTTCCGCCCAGCCAGACTCTAATTCTAATTAAATACATTTGCTTACATAGTTATAGATGGGAAAAGCATTACAATACACTAGAGTCTCGTTGATCCGAACTAATTGGGACCAAGACCTATACAGATTAGAAGATTTTCTGATTAACCGAAATATTTCCTGTAATGCAATGCATGCTATTTACGAGCGCTGAGGGACGGTGGTGGGAGTACCCTGTTGCTATTTTTAGAACCACAACCAACAGGTTCACTTCATTACGACAACAGAAAATTACTGATTTTATGACAATAGATGTGTAAATTATGTACAGAAAACACTAACTGTTGTAGCTAAGTACCCTTGAATGTGCTATTTTCATATTTTTTTTTTTAGGTAAAAGAAATTGAGTGAATTTATACATTTTTTCTTTTCGCTACTTTGTACTATTACAATAAATTTGGTTTTTTTCTTAAAATAATTTTGTTCGGATTAACCAGATTTTCTAATTAGCGTAGTTCGGACTAACGAGACTCTACTGTATATTGGCGGCGCAAAATTACGTTCCGTTTTGAAAAATGTAACAAAAAGTTACACTGAAAAAAAGCAAAAAATAAAAACTTCTTCCCTTTCGAGAATCGAAGTCAGGACCGCTGAGATTCTAGCCGAATGCAGCTTTCAAAACTGTAATTGTCAAGAAATACGTAAATTTATTTCGTAGCAATTTAATAGAATTCTGTTAAACTGTTCCCGACTTACAGTTGGCGTCTTCAAGACTTGGAAAACGGTGTTAGAGTTATATTTAAGTTTTTCTGCTCCAGATGGCTCCTGTGCTCGGCCGGTGGAACGCGAGTGACACGTATTTGTTTTGCCGGCCTCAATGAAGGCCGTGGCGGCAACGGCCCCGGTATGTAGATCTGAGGAGTCGCTGCGAATCCTCCTGCGTGACAGAGCCCATTAGCCGAGTCCTCACGACAGACACAGCGCACGGAACTGACCACATCCACACACACGTGCTCGATGTCTTCATCCCCGAGAAACTGTGCTATCACACACGAGACGAGTGTGTGCGAAAACTGCTACCAGCACGTGGTTGTATCACGTGTAAAGTCGAAACTGTCTGAACAAACGAACGAATACAAATTCGATCAGAGGGAAACACCAGAAAGAAGAATAAAAGCACGATTTTTTTACAACTAGAGTGAAATCTTTGCATGTTAGAAATCTCATTATACAGGGTGTTTCGAAAATAGAGGGCATAATTTCAGGTACGTATTCCCCATATGTAACCAATACAAAAACTTCATTACAACATGTGTCCGGAAATGTTTGGTTTCGGAGTTATGGCCTTCAAAACAGTGATATTCACCGGAACGTTTTTCTACCTGCAGGTAGTTGCCTTTACAGCAGATATTCACAGAGGACACTCTGACAGTTAATTCTGAGGAAAAGGGTACATTGAGTGTTGTGTCTGGCGTTGTACTGTGCGACATGTACTCAACTCAGAAGCTGACAGAAGTGAACTTCATGTAAGATAAGGCGGACGGTAATGCTGCGCTGGCTCGTCGTTTGTACCAGGAGAGGTATCCTGATCGATGGATAGGTAGCAGTGGCCCAGTTGCTTGGCCTCCATGCTCACCCGATTTGAACCCTATCTATTTATACTTGTGGGGCCATTTTGGTGTATTCGTCTCCGGTATTTGACATGAAATCCCTTCGGAATGGAATTGTGGCAGGTTGTGAGGAAATACTCAATACTCCTGGAATTTGGGATCGTGTTCGCAGGGCCATGAGACATCGATGTGAGGCCTGTATTCAAGCAGGAGGTGGACATTTTGAACATCTGCTGTAAAGGCAACTGCCTGCGGGAAGAAAAACGTTCTGATGAATATCATTGTTTTGAAGGCCATAACTCGGAAACCAAGCATTTCCGGACACATGTTGTAATGAACTTTTTGTATTGTCTAGATATGGGGAATACATACCTGAAATTATGCCCTCTATTTTTGAAACACCCTGAATTGTACATATTTTCTTGCAACAGGACAAATTTCTATGTTTTTACATGCCCAATATATCCTCTATGTTGGACACCCCTCAATCCTGGAAGATGGATACCCCTTATAGTTCTATCTTGGACCTCTGCTATTGGTTGAATACGTCTCTCCTCTGCCGGCAATGTTTACTTCAATTAATGTTTGAGGAGAAAAATTCGCTCCGGCGCCGGGGATCGAACCCGGGTCCTTGGTTCTACGTACTAAGCGCTCTGACCACTGAGCTACGCCGAATTCAATCCACAGCACCGGATCTAATCCTCCTCCTTCAACGTTTCCCTTTATGACCTGACTCCAAGTTAGGCATATATGTTGACGTAGCCTGTATGTCCAGTGTCAACTGCCATTATACTAGGTGCGCACTCAACTGAGTGACTTATTTGGCCGGGATTCCGCAGTTAAGTGCACAGTAATCTGTACAAACATATGCACTGCTAGCTATGAGAATATTATAGATTTATTAATTTATCGTACAGAATAATATCTGTATTATTGACAATTAATGTTTGGCAGTTGCCACTGGACATATACGTCAACATAGGCCTATACGCCTAACATGGAGTCAGGCCATAAAGGGAAACATTGAAGGAGGGGAATTAGATCCGGTGCTGTGGATTGAATTCCGCGTAGCTCAGTGGTCAGAGCGCTTGTACGTAGAACCAAGGACCCGGGTTCGATCCCCGGCGACGGAGCGAATTATTCTCCTCAAATATTAATTGTCAATAATACAGATATTATTCTGTATGACAAATTAATAAATCTATAATGTTTACTTCTCCTGTCAGACATTGTGGAACGAAGTACAGTAATGTGTGTGTGTATCCAATGCCAACCCACTTTCACTTACATGATTCAGGTTCGAACATTGCGGACAATTGGCAGAACTGTGACCCATTTTCTAGTTGTGCACCACTTCGGCGGGTCGCGCTGTTCATGATGTGTATCTGTACAGAGTTATGTCGTGTACTAAGGTGAGTGTATGTGTAAGTGTTCGTGTAAGTGTAGTATCTGAAATGAGTGGTGGTGGTGATGATGATGATGATGATGATGAAGGAGGGAGAAGGGGAAACCCGGTGCCTGTCGAATAGCACCAAGGGGCCGCCAGGCTTAACGTCCCCATCCGACGGACGAATCACTATCATATGCCTTCTCTTCATATGCACTGCGGAGAGATTTGGGATTTGGTGCACAATCTAGTGCACCGCCATTTATCCTAGTCCGGAGGTAGAAATTTTACATGAAAAATTTCTGACCCCGCCCGGGAATCGTACCCGGGCCGGCTAGTCTGGAGGCAGACACGCTACCACAGAGTTAACTCGGCGGACTGAAGTAATTATAGTAATGTAATATGATATATTTTGCACTTATATGAGAGAAGGTAGTTTCTAAATAAAATTACAATGGGACTTAACACCTTTTCTTATTGGATTAAACCACTGACACAAATTTTATTTTGAAAAAAAAAAACTAATTTAAACAAATTTTTGGCATTCACAGCCTTTTTTATTACCAGCCTTTAAATGCAAGAAGAGAAGAAAAGAAATAGAGAAATCATGGAATGAAGAAAGGACAGAAAAAATGAACGAACTGAAGAAGAAGTAGAGAAATCATAAAATGTAGAAAGAAAGGAAAAATGAAGAGAGAAAAAAAATACAGTAATCAAGAAATGGAGAATGGAAGGAAACACTAAACAAAAAAAAAGATTAAATAGATGGAGGGAAAGGGGAAACATCAAAAAATAAAAGAAGAAAGAGAAATAAAGAAGTGTGGAAGGAAAACAAAAACAAAAGAAGAAATAGAGCAATCAAGAAATGGAGAAATAATGAAAACGCCAAAGAAGAAACGAAGAGAAATGATGAAATGCAGCAAGTAAATGAGAAGTGGAAAAAGAAGATGAAAAAGATTAATCAAGAAATGAAGAAGAGAGACAAAAAAGAAAAGAGGAAAGAGGAAAATCAAGAAATGGAGAAAGGAATAAAACACAGAAAAAGAAAATATGAAAATAGAAATTTTAAGAAATAAATAAAGGAAAAATATAGAACGAAAAGAAGAAATAGGCGTAATAAAAAAACGAAGAACTCAAGTGACGTAGAGGAGGGAAGAACCCGTAACCCGACTACGGTCCAGTCCAGTGTCATTTCCTCAGAACGCCAGAAGCTACAATATAACCTACATAATATAAACAAATAATGATAGAAAAGCTTTAATTAAGGATGATGAAATAAACACGAATCATTTTAAAAGGTACAATTGAAAGTACAGTGTTGGCAAACAAAGAAACCAATGCTAGAGAGGTGATAAAAACAAATGGTAGAGAGGTGATAAAAACAAATGCTAGGGAGGTGATAAAAGTTGTAGTATAAGTAGGCATGATTGGTTGAAACACGTCGTTACATACCGTTTTATTCGTCACAGTAAAAATGTAATAGTCCTTTAAAAAAATCTGACAATTTGTCACAGATAGTTCCCGCCAGGTAGACAGCGATGCCAAGAAGCGTTTCGAAATACAGACGCAAAGAGTTAACCCAGAGGGGACTAGTATCGATTGTGAGGGTGCTTCCTCGCATCGATCCGACGACAATACGAGTCGCCATGCGTGTTGTTGACGACACTGAACGGGGGACCTCCACCTTGTTCATCACCTCACGAGGGTTTCTTCAATTTCTCTTCATGAATATCTCTCTTTCAACCTCTTATTTTAACTAATTTTCTCTCTCCTCCACTATAGACTATACTTCTCATTATATAGATACAAAGATAATTTCACGGAAATATACATTCCAGAATACTTTATACCAAACATCAATTTTTGCATTCTACCTGAGTGTATGTCTATTTATAGCAATTTCTCCTGAAGTAAGAGATATTTTCTGCTGATATTCAATATCTAGTCCATCGGTTACCAGACATTATGTCCAGGATTATAATGTCCATACGTCAAAATGTCCATGGAATAATGTCCACGCTGAAAATGTCCACGTTAAATCGTACAGAGTCAAAATGTCCTCTTCACTCTGATGTCCAGAGTCAAAATGTCCATGGTAGTACAATATCCTCTTCACTCTGATGTCCAGAGTCAAAATATCCATAGCAGTATAATGTCCTCTTCACTCTGATGTCCAGTCAAAATGTCCATAGTAGTATTATGTCATCTTCACTCTGATGTCCAGAGTCATAATGTCCATTGCAGTATATTGTCCTCTTCACTCTGATGTCCAGTCAAAATGTCCATAGTAGTATAATGTCCTCTTCAGTCTGATGTCCAGAGTCAATATGTCCATAGCAGTATAATGTCCTCTTCACTCTGATGTCCAGAGTCATAATGTCCATAGCAGTATAATGTCCTCTTCACTCTGATGTCCAGTTAAAATGTCCATAGTTCTATAATGTCCACTTCACTCTGATGTCCAGTCAAAATATCCATAGCAGTATAATGTCCTCTTCAGTCTGATGTCCAGAGTCAATATGTCCATAGCAGTATAATGTCCTCTTCACTCTGATGTCCAGAGTCATAATGTCCATAGCAGTATAATGTCCTCTTCACTCTGATGTCCAGTTAAAATGTCCATAGTTCTATAATGTCCTCTTCACTCTGATGTCCAGAGTCAAAATATCCATAGCAGTATAATGTCCTCTTCACTCTGATGTCCAGTCAAAATGTCCATAGTAGTATAATGTCCTCTTCACTCTGATGTCCAGAGTCAAAATGTCCATAGCAGTATAATGTCCTCTTCACTCTGATGTCCAGTCAAAATGTCCATAGTAATATAATGTCCTCTTCACTCTGATGTCCAGTCAAAATGTCCATAGCAGTATAATGTCCTCTTCACTCTGATGTCCAGAGTCATAATGTCCATAGCAGTATAATGTCCTCTTCACTCTGATGTCCAGTCAAAATGTCCATAGTAGTATAATGTCCTCTTCACTCTGATGTCCAGAGTCAAAATGTCCATAGCAGTATAATGTCCTCTTCACTCTGATGTCCAGTCAAAATGTCCATAGTAGTATAATGTCCTCTTCACTCTGATGTCCAGTCAAAATGTCCATAGCAGTATAATGTCCTCTTCACTCTGATGTCCAGAGTCATAATGTCCATAGCAGTATAATGTCCTCTTCACTCTGATGTCCAGTCAAAATGTCCATAGTAGTATAATGTCCTCTTCACTCTGATGTCCAGTCAAAATGTCCATAGTAGTATAATGTCCTCTTCACTCTGATATCCAGAGTCAAAATGTCCATAGTAGTATAATGTCCTCTTCACTCTGTTGTCCAGAGTCATAATGTCCATAGCAGTATAATGTCCTCTTCACTCTGATGTCCAGTCAAAATGTCCATAGTTCTATAATGTCCACTTCACTCTGATGTCCAGAGTCAAAATATCCATAGTAGTATAATGTCCTCTTCACTCTGATGTCCAGAGTCAAAATATGCATAGCAGTATAATGTCCTCTTCACTCTGATGTCCAGAGTCATAATGTCCATAGCAGTATAATGTCCTCTTCACTCTGATGTCCAGTCAAAATGTCCATAGTAGTATAATGTCCTCTTCACTCTGATGTCCAGAGTCAAAATGTCCATAGCAGTATAATGTCCTCTTCACTCTGATGTCCAGTCAAAATGTCCATAGTAGTATAATGTCCTCTTCACTCTGATGTCCAGTCAAAATGTCCATAGCAGTATAATGTCCTCTTCACTCTGATGTCCAGAGTCATAATGTCCATAGCAGTATAATGTCCTCTTCACTCTGATGTCCAGTCAAAATGTCCATAGCAGTATAATGTCCTCTTCACTCTGATGTCCAGTCAAAATGTCCATAGTAGTATAATGTCCTCTTCACTCTGATGTCCAGAGTCAAAATGTCCATAGCAGTATAATGTCCTCTTCACTCTGATGTCCAGTCAAAATGTCCATAGTAGTATAATGTCCACTTCACTCTGATGTCCAGAGTCAAAATATCCATAGTTCTATAATGTCCACTTCACTCTGATGTCCAGAGTCAAAATATCCATAGTAGTATAATGTCCTCTTCACTCTGATGTCCAGAGTCAAAATATCCATAGTAGTATAATGTCCCCTTCACTCTGATGTCCAGAGTCAAAATATCCATAGTTCTATAATGTCCACTTCACTCTGATGTCCAGAGTCAAAATATCCATAGTAGTATAATGTCTCCTTCACTCTGATGTCCAGAGTCAAAATGTCCATAGTTCTATAATGTCCTCTTCACTCTGATGTCCAGTCAAAATGTCCATAGTAGTATAATGTCCTCTTCACTCTGATGCCCAGAGTCAAAATGTCCATAGCAGTATAATGTCCTCTTCACTCTGATGTCCAGAGTCATAATGTCCATAGCAGTATAATGTCCTCTTCACTCTGATGTCCAGTCAAAATGTCCATAGTAGTATAATGTCCTCTTCACTCTGATGCCCAGAGTCAAAATGTCCATAGTAGTATAATGTCCTCTTCACTCTGATGTCCAGAGTCATAATGTCCATAGCAGTATAATGTCCTCTTCACTCTGATGTCCAGTCAAAATGTCCATAGTAGTATAATGTCCTCTTCACTCTGATGTCCAGAGTCAAAATATCCATAGTAGTATAATGTCCACTTCACTCTGATGTCCAGAGTCAAAATATCCATAGTTCTATAATGTCCACTTCACTCTGATGTCCAGAGTCAAAATATCCATAGTAGTATAATGTCTCCTTCACTCTGATGTCCAGAGTCAAAATATCCATAGTAGTATAATGTCCTCTTCACTCTGATGTCCAGAGTCAAAATATCCATAGTAGTATAATGTCCTCTTCACTCTGATGTCCAGAGTCAAAATATCCATAGTAGTATAATGTCCTCTTCACTCTGATGTCCAGAGTCAAAATATCCATAGTAGTATAATGTCCTCTTCACTCTGATGTCCAGAGTCAAAATATCCATAGTAGTATAATGTCCTCTTCACTCTGATGTCCAGAGTCAAAATATCCATAGTAGTATAATGTCCTCTTCACTCTGATGTCCAGAGTCAAAATATCCATAGTAGTATAATGTCCTCTTCACTCTGATGTCCAGAGTCAAAATATCCATAGTAGTATAATGTCCTCTTCACTCTGATGTCCAGAGTCAAAATGTCCATAGTAGTATAATGTACACTACAGTATATTCATTGTTCATGGTAGCTAATAGTAACCTATGTAAAAATTTTCAAAGGCAGAACTAATCAGAACTGAATTTTTTAAAGACGGAACGAAATCCTCAGTTAGTGCCATCACAGAAGTGTAAGCCACTTCTTTCTCTTCGTGGATACCTGTACCAACATCATGACTTTAATAGAGATAGGACAAAAATATATTGGCGATACAGGAAAGGCATGCAACACACAAACAACGCGGCAGAAGACTGGCACAATCTTCTTCAACGCGTGATGGCTGTACATTCATCCACTTGGCGATTTATACAGCACGAAGAAAATGGAATTTGGACACAAATATTGCAAGCAA
Organism: Periplaneta americana; assembly: GCF_040183065.1. Taxonomy (NCBI): domain Eukaryota; kingdom Metazoa; phylum Arthropoda; class Insecta; order Blattodea; family Blattidae; genus Periplaneta; species Periplaneta americana. The sequence continues at coordinate 28,819,726 of NC_091127.1, read as the reverse complement.
AAGTGAGGCGTACACAAATTAAAGAGCCAGGAATGAAACGTATTTGACGAATCAAAGACAAATTCTCCATATTGTCAAAAATTACAACAGATACAAAGAAAAGGGAGAAATTCTCTTAAATCTTAAGTATTAGTTACCATCTTAAAAGTGGGGCTCCGGTTTCCGATGATTAATAACATATTGGTACGAGTTATGGAATAATATTTATTGTGTTCTATTCAAGCAGAATTTTCCTTTGAACTTGGACATTATGGACGTTTGACACTATGGATATTTTGGCCTTATGGACGTTTTATCATATGGACGTTCCATAGTATGGACTATATAGGGTGGAAGCAGTCCATCACTATGGTGCGCGCTTCCGAACCAAACGGTCTGACGTTCGATTCCCGGTGTGGGTAATGTAATAAATTTATCTACCGTCCACGGAACTATGTGTTTGTCCGTTCTTTTGTGATGTTTCTGCGGTCATGCCGATACCATGACCAGGAAGTCCGGTATTTGTTAGACGTCTAGAGTCGACGGCAGCTCGAAAGGCTGTCGTCTGCTAGCGTTTGCGTCGAGAGAGACAGATAGTGAGAGCAAAACAGTGTACAACCGCAATCTAGTATATACAGTCACGAAACTTAAGTTGTGAGGGTGCTAGGAACAATAGACTGTGCCGGTAGTATTTCGCATTGTCTGTAATGAGGCGATATTAGCGATCCTAGTGGTTAGCAACTATCTATAGATGCATATTTACTACGTATTGAGTTTCGTGACTGTATATACTAGATTGTGGTACAACATTGCCACATCATACTTCACGTGGGCGTGCAATACAAATAGTGCAGGAGAAATTTTGAATTCTCAAAAAACAATAATGTCCTTGGCCGTTGATTAGGCCTGCTTTAAGAATGACACCAAACAAACCCTATTTCCTTCAATAACAATATTCTTTGCACGGTTCGCGAACCCACACCGCTACTGCAATAGTTTCTTTTACGTTGGCAACATTGCAGCCAGCAGCATGATGACCGGCAGCTTTCTGCTCGTCAACATTTTTAAAATAATTGTGCACCTTAAAAACTATTTCCCGCGCCTGCCTGTACAGTACTTGTCTTTTTACAGTCTCTCCTTACATTTATTTATCTTACACACAGTATATTATGTCTGTTTTATTTATTTAATGTGTTGAAACACTCACACGTTGAACAAACGCATTTGTTACAGAATGATTCCGATTGTTTCTACAATTCCAACTTGTGACGTCACATACCAGAAATGATATGGCGCATACAGCAGACGAACGCCTTCCGAGCTGCCGATCCAATGAATATCCCTTCCCTACCAATAATGAGGGTTAGGTACATCCTACAGCAGTAAAATTTTTGGAAATATTCAACATTTTTTCCTCCATTACTATATCTTGTACAATAATGAAAACTGGTATGTGTAAAACACTGTCCTTCTGCTATATGAAAAAAAATATTTTTACGATTAAAAAAATTGTTTATTTTTTTTCCAAATTCAAAATGGTGGCAGTTTACAGTGCAGTGATGAAGCGTTTTCCTCATAACTCATAAACTTGTTAACTTTTTCATGTTCTCTCTTTTATTTTATTGCTGAAAATCATGTTTACAATATCGTGCTCTTTCAACTACATTCCTTAATAAACAATATTTTTTTTTATTTTGTGTTAGAAGAAAATGCTGATATTTCTACCATTTTTTAAATTAATTTATTTTTTATCAGACAATCTATTAAATGTAGACAATGATCTTGCACCATATTGTAGATAGCCTATGTCATGCATAAATACACACAAAAAATGTTATCACAGAATGTTAAGTAGTTTTTGAGTTATGTGGGAAATGCTTCATCACTGCACAATGAACTGAATTTTGAAAAAAAAAATGTAAATAATTTTTTTTAATCGTAAAAATAGATATATATTTTTTCATATAGCAGAAGGACAGAGTTTTACACATACTAATTTTCATTATTGTACAAGTTACAGTAATGGAGGAAAGAAATGTTGAATATTTTCCAAAATTGTACAGCTTTAAGCTTACCTAACCCCTTAAGTCGTGCAAAAGGATTGGTAAAGTAGAATAAGAAAATAAAAAGAAATAAATATTCAATATCTACTTGTCAATTAATACTGGAATGAAGAACGTCACAGATATTAAATTTTACTGAAATAGGATTAAGAAAACAACAAATGTGCTTTTTATTTAAAAAAACAGTTTTTATTTGTATTATTTTTACTTTGCTTTTCATTATAAGATAAAATGACGAATCAAATGGTGCAGACAGTAGCCTATGTTCTCAAATAAAGTTGCTTTAAAGAAATTAATAATTATTCGCATAATTTTATTATGTACAGCTGAGTTCGTATTGGTTAGTTTCTGTCGGATGCGTTTCCAATTCACTGTGGGCTAAAGCAAGGAGATGCACTATCACCTTTACTTTTTAACTTTGCTCTATAGTATGCCATTAGGAAAGTCCAGGATAACAGAGAGGGTTGGAATTGAGCGGGTTACATCAGCTGCTTGTCTATTCGGATGACGTGAATATGTTAGGAGAAAATCCACAAACGATTAGGGAAAACACGGGAATTTTACTGGAAGCAAGTAAAGAGATAAGTTTGGATGTAAATCCTGAAAAGACAAAGTATATGATTATGTCTCGTGACGAGAATATTGTACGAAATGGAAGCATAAAAATTGGAAATTTATCCTTTGAAGAGGTGGAAAAATTCAAATATCTTGGAGCAACAGTAACAAATATAAATGATACTCGGGAGGAAATTAAACACAGAATAAATATGGGAAATGCGTGTTATTATTCGGTTGAGAAGCTTTTGTCATCTAGTCTTCTGTCAAAAAATCTGAGAGTTACAATTTATGAAACAATTATATTACCGGTTGTTCTTTATGGTTGTGAAACTTGGACTCTCACTTTGAGAGAGGAACATAGGTTAAGAGTGTTTGAGAATAAGGTGCTTAGGAAAATATTGGAGACTAAGAGGGATGAAGTTACAGGAGAATGGAGAAAGTTACACAACGCAGAACTGCACGCATTGTATTCTTCATCTGACATAATTAGGAACATTAAATCCAGACGTTTGAGATGGGCAGGGCATGTAGCACGTATGGGCGTATCCAGAAATGCATACAGAGTGTTAGTTGGGAGCCCGGAGGGAAAAAGACCTTTAGGGAGGCCGACACGTAGATGGGAAGATAATATTAAAATGGATTTGAGGGAGATGGGATATGATGATAGAGAATGGATCAATCTTGCTCAGGATAGAGACCAATGGCAGGCTTATGTGAGGGCGGCAATGAACCTCCGGGTTCCTTAAAACCCAGTAAGTAAGTATAGAGGAGAAGGTGGAATAATGGGCTAGTAACGGTAATATGGGCTACCTCGTTTTTTACTATATACAGTATGGTGTTGTTATCTAGCGAAAAAGCTCTAAAAGTACATCTCGTGTCCATCAGTCTGCGTGCACAAAGAGACAAACCAGTTGCCTTTGTGGTGTGGATGTGGTGTGTCCTTTGTGTTTTTCATCAATTTCAAAGTTTTTGCAGGTTTGTAGTCTCAATTTTATTAAAATAAATATATTTAATGTTTTGAAATCACGCTTGATGTGTTGCACTGATTAAGAATAGCTCTATCACATGGCATAAGATTAATATTTATTTAGAACAATTATTGCCATACATAATCTTAGAAACCTTTATGAGTCGATGCTGCTAATATGGGCTACCGATATGTGTCAAATATGGGATAGGTAGCCCATATTACCAGCACGTTAACAGGTCCCGTATTTTCACTATCGTGATTTGCGTTATTTGTTACAGAATATTACCGCTGATGTGACACAGATTTCCTACTTATGTTTCTTTGTTTTTTTCCAATTTTATTTTCAAATTCTTGTGTTAGCCCATATTTAGACCCCACTACCTGTAGAGGACCAGTTCGTCTTTCTTTCAAAAAGTAATTATATGCAAATATCTATAGCAACTATTGACCTTTAAGACTGGAAAAATTGTATATGAATAATTACTTTGTATATCAATAAAGATGTCCAAGCAATATGCCACACCATTTTCCATTATTATGACGAAAACAAAATGGTAACCCATATTTCCACCTTCTCCTCTAATTTTATTAAGCTCTAAATGAAAAACACTTAAAGGAAGAAATTAGAGTTGGATGTTATTTATGCGAATTGCATTCGTAAATTAACATAACACATAGCAAGAAGGGTGTAGCATTGTTTCTGACAAAGAAAATGGGATGAAACCTGAGATCAAAGCAAACGATCTCTGATGGCTGTATCGCTCTCTAGAATTAAGCTGATAATGTAACCTATGTTTATCCTTGATTCTTCACTTTCTCAATATTGGAGGGCACAAAAAACTGTAGCATAGTTTTCAATGCCGCCCTTCCCCCGACTACCGACTCCTCAGACGAATGTATGCCCATATGGAGTGTTTGATTTCCATTATATGGTTTTACTGCTATGGTAATGAGTACGTACATTTGGGCTGCCCGCTGGGGATCTGCACCTCGGCATTGCTACCTCTAACAAGATGGCGGTTGTGCTCAAACCGGTGTTCACGAGTCGCGGCTGTATAAACAGCCACGGGCGTATCTGCATTCTTACAAAGGTATAAACCTTTGTACTGCACTTTAATCATTAAGGCTGCTCTTGGTTATTTTCTGGTTCTGCAGTGACTGTTCACGCGCGGAGAAGAAGATAATGTGGACTTAATGGAATAATCTGAGATTTAAAATTAACACTCGTTTTGTTAAAGAAGATTTATTCTTCATTATCTTGTAACTTCCTCAATAAAAAGTGCAATTGAAAGTGTCTTGAATTAAAGAAAATTAGTGTAGATGAGGATGATGTTGATAATACGAACACGACATTCATGATCATATAGGTGTTCCCCAAGGCACAGTTCTAGGCACTATTCTATTTTTAATATATATTAACGACTTATTAAAAATTGACTTACAACAATACAATGGTGTTCACTATTCTTAAGCAGATGACACGGTTTTACTTTTTGGTAATTGTATAATTATTAATTTCAAATCAGGAATCCGCCCCTGAGCACGAGTTCTACTCTTTTAGGGGCGAGCTAAAGTTTTTCTGTATATATTATATTTTATGTTACAATTATTAGCAAAATAATAAATAAATAAATAACGTCTCGAAATAGGAGACTGGGCCATTCAAGGGAAATAGCGACGGAGACGCCGAGGTGGAGAGAACGGGAAGTAAAGGAAAAGAGAGAAAGAATGGAAAACAAATTTTTGAAGACAGAGAACAAAAGTAGAAATTTAAGAAAAGTAAAGAAAAAACATAAAGAAGCAGAGGAAAAGAGAGAAGAATAGGCCTAAAACGAGAGAAAGAAAAATAGATTAACCCTTAAATTGACAATGTATCATATAGGATACAACAGGTTAATAGGCTATATGCTAAAATGCTATATGCTAAAATTAAAATTACACAATACTATCACAGTCTAGCATATACAGTCACGAAGCTCAATACGTAGTAAATATGCATCCATAGATAGTTTCTAACCAGTAGGATCGCTAATATCGCCTCACTACAGACAGTGCAAAATAATACCGGCACAGTCTATTGTTCCTAGCACCCTCACAACTTAAGCTTCGTGACTGTATAATATACTAGATTGTGATACTGTAATATTATACAACACATAAAAATATGGACATTGCGATAGTTGTTTTCTTTACGGTCCGACAAGTTTTAATAAACTAGTGTGAGAAATGAAGTTTTGCCAAGTTAAGGATTATCCCACAGTATAGAGAACATACAGTAAAGACACCTAAGCCATTTCGTGGACACAAATTCTGAGTGCGCATGTCACGAAACCGGATGTATTATCTGGAACCTCCACCAGATGGATCTCCATCTACGACAGGCCTTGCATAATTTAATATTAACAGAAAACATTCATTATTCATCTTTTAATAATTTTAAAGACATAAGGCAAAGGGATGGCAATATAACCATAATAATAATTACTTCCGTATGCAATCATCATGAAAATATTCACTAATTGACGCTAACGTTCAAGTCACTGTTTGAGGCTTATGTTGGTAAAATTGATCCAAGTACAACATAATACATCATGGCGTCCGTTGCGGTGAAGTGCGAACATGAACGTCAACAATGGATATAAGTATTTTGACTTCCTAGCGACATAATACTAATGATAGATAATATACATACAAGATTATTCGTATTACTGACCAATAAAATAAATAAATATTTTATTAATATTTTGATAGTGGTATGATACTAGCGACATAGTTGTATTCATTGAGAACTAGACTTTACTGAGCTTGAATTTAGTACCAACAACATCAAAGGTGCCGACAAGAGTTGTCCCTACTGATTCTTCTTATACTGTAGTTATGCTAAGAGACAACAGGAGAGGAAGAGAGAACGGAGAGAAATCAGACGGGAAATAATGAGAATGAAGAAGGATAAGAGAGAATAGAAGAGGAAAAGAGGAAATAAAAGAGGCGGGTAGAAAACTGTAGAGAAGAGCAAGATAGAGGGTAAAGGAACAAGAGAAGGAAAACGACCATGGAAGAAAGATATAGAGCAAATGAAGGGAAAAAAAAACAAAATTTGGAGAGAGTATAGAAGGCAGAGAAAAGAGAAAAGGAAGAAAGTGCTAGTGCACAAGACAGAAAAAGAGAAAATTGGTAGATAGAGCTAGAGAGGAGGAGAGGAAGGGCATGGTAGAGAGAGAGAACGGGAGAATTAAAGAAAAAATTGGACAGCTACAGAGATAACGTAAAAACATTGAGGAAAAAAGAGAGTACAATGAGCAAGGGCAGGGGAGAAAAATGAAAAAAGAAACATATATTAAAGGAAGTTATTGTAAGAGGAGAAATAAACAAGAATGTATGAGGCAGAAGAATAGTGGAAATTAGATAAAATGAGCGAGAATTGAACGAAGAAAGAAAACAAGAAATAGGTAAAGAGAAGAAATGAATAGGCAAGGGACGGAGAAAGAGAGACTTGTAGAGTTAGAGAGACAGCAAAACATAGGACGAGGGGAGAGAGGGAGAAGCAAGGGAAGGAAGAAATGGATAGGTCTCAACTGACTGAGTGTATTAATTTAGTCAGAAAGTCCTAGGTTCGTGTCTTGTACAGACCGATTATTTAGTCCTGACAGCTCAGCGACGCGAAAGAGGGGAAGTAGTAGGAGTAGGGGGGAGAGCTCCGGAGTAGAGATAAGGGCGAGCGGTCGGTAAAGGAATGCAGTACAGCTTAATTGTACTAGAAACATACCGCACGCATGACATCCAATCGCTCCGAAGGCAAGCGAGTGACTAACCCAAACACCCCTTGGCGTAACTAAGTGGACTCGCCTGACCCTGGCGCACATCTCCGGCGACTGTCAGGACTAAATAATCGTACTGTACGGATAAGCGTTAGTATTGTATACCTACAGCTTCTGAATGAATGCGAAATCAGTCAGAGAATCTCTCTCAGAAGCCCCAGGATTCGTGCTTACTTAGTGGCACGTACTCTTTGATTTGAACATTGCGCCTTTGCAATACTGAAGAGAACCCTCCAGTTACTTTCATGGGTGCGTCTGAAGGAACGAAGAACAATACATTCACTGTCTCTTCTGTTTAGAATCATGCATACTTCTACTCCGAATTATCTGTTATCGCGCTTTCAACTTCTTACAACTCTTCGAAATCGACATCAAGTACTTCTTTCTATCCCTCATCATAGAACGTCTTTATACTCATCTTCCTATACTGTAGAAATACCTCGCCTCTGGATTTCGTTACCTAATGACGTCAGGGACTGCCGGACTTTATCACAATTCAAAGTTAAATTGGAAAATTTTGTCTTAGTTAATGTTTTTAGGTATTGCTAGAAGTATTGATTTGTGTTTTTCTTTTTCTTTTTTAATCTAGATTAAAATTTCAAGTTTCTTGTTTGTTAGTTAATTAGTTAGGATACAATTAATTAATCATTTAAAGTTTGTGTGACTGCAACCTGTGTATATTTTTGTGTGGCTTTACTTTGTTTATAGTGTTTTTTTCTCTCTTATTTCTTGTGTAGCTTTATTTTGTATATAGTGTATTTTTTCTGTTTATTTCTATTATTGTATTTGTATTCCTGGTGTTGTGGAAGAGAAGGACTGATGATCTTAACTACACCAGAATAAATAAATAAATAAATAAATAAATAAATAAATAAATAAATAAATAAATAAATAAATAAATAAATAAATAAATAAATAAATAAGTAAATAAATAAATAAATAAATAAATAAATAAATAAACTATAAAGCCTAATGTTCTGCATCGACGATCGGCGTAGAAGGATGCACTTTCCTGCGCTCTGTGAACTATTACAGTCAATAAATTCATGATTTTATACAAGAAAAGCAATAAAATCAATAACTTATGTGTATATCATGTGATAACTTCTGATATGCCAGAATTAATCACACTCTCTCTTCATAGAGTTAAGCTAAACTCACAGAGAGCATGCACCGGTAAAATTTCTCTCTCGATAGCTCCATAAAACTGACGAAGGTACTTTGCACATTTTAAATCCTTTCAAAACAATAAATATCTTTTGTGTACTCTATTATTTTGTTTTTTTTTCTTTTCTTTCTAACCTATTTTCCTTCCGATATATTCTATTCATATTCTATTCATTTCTGTCGCTTATAGTAGGAGCCAGAGATTTTTGCAGACGGATTTTTTAATCTGAACTCCAGAGCGAGTTACTCACCAATGCAAGGTCGGCTGATATCTCTGCAGCAAGCAAACTGAAGCTGGAATGGGTAGGCCGTAAGAGTAAACATACAGGCTCGAGATTCGAGTGGACTTAGATGGATAGTCACTTCCAAAAACTATACACATATAGCTAAACTATATAACTACAGTAGTCTATAATGTGTGCATGTACGTAGGCCTATATGAAAAGGACCAGTTTATGTATTTAAGGTATTCTTTGAATCGGATTGTACCGTGGTGTATTTCATAATAATGCGGGTATGAAAATATAAACAACGACTCAGAACGTTGTCGCCAGTCATTCATGCAGTTCACATAAACAATATTGGCTCGCCTACTGGAAATGTCATCGAGGTCACCTGCCAAAATCCCTGCCTCCGACTGTACTTCACAGTCTTTACCACTATCTTTCCGTCCTTCCATTTCTAAACATCTTCCGTTTCTCTCCTTTAATTTATCTTCCTTCTTCTTCCACATCTCCTGCCTTTTCTTCACTTTCTTCTCATTTATCTTTACAGCTTTCTTCTACCCGTCTCTACATTCATCTCTTCTATTCCAAAGTTATTTTTCTTATCCGTTTCTATCCTAAATTATTTTGTCTCTTCTTTTACTTTCTTCATCTTCTGCTCCTTCCCGTTGTATTTTTCTTGTTTTTTTCTCACTTTGTTCTTTTGTTCTATATCGTACTCCTCTCCTTAACACACCCCTGTTATCTCTCTTTACCCACTTATCATTTTCCATCTTCTTCTTCTTATTATTCATATAAAATAGACGCTATTTCAATTTCGAATTCAATCAAAGAGTCTATTTCACTTCACTAAAAATCTTATTGGTCTGATTGAAAGCGGACAGTAGAAAATAAAATCTTCTGTGAGAAACCATCAAGTGACATCATCTACACCGACAGAATTCTAGTTAGTTTCGACAGGATTCGAACCGGTGTTTACCGACGTTGAAAAGTCGATGTTTTAACTGTTTTGCTTGTGGTTACGAGGCGACCACAACTTGGTGTTCCGAGAATTCCATAAAGGAAACAGCAGCTACATAATGATCCTGCCATAATCCCCCCGTTTCGCTGTATTCTGGGCTATAAAAATGCAAACCTTCACAATCCACAGACAATCTAATACCCCCACCGTTTTCTCTGCTCGAGTTTTTATTTGTTTTTTAACAAGAATCGTAGTTGCACTTCTCGTTTTTATGCACTCTATATATTCCACATTTCACAACATTCACCAAATACTTAGAACAATAACTGTAAAAATTTCAGTTTAAAAAGCGAAATTATAATTCTGATCTTTCGTTATCTTTTCCATCGTAACAAGACACAGTTATACACAAACACTCACAACAAAGTACTATAAGATTCGTACTGAGAAATTACATAATTTGTACGTACGCGTACAAACATAACTTATGCACATACAAACACATACATATACATACGTACGTACGTAGTAGTAATATGAGCTGCTGCCTTACTTACTTACAAATGGCTTTTAAGGAACCCGAAGGTTCATTGCCGCCCTCACATAAGCCCGCCATCGGTCCCTATCCTATGTAAGATTAACCCAGTCTCTATCATCATATCCCACTTCCCTCAAACGCATTTTAATATTATCTTCCCATCTATGTCTCAGCTTTCCCAAAGGTCTTTTTCCCTTAGGTCTCCCAACTAACACTCTATATGCATTTCTGGATTTGCCCATACGTGCTACATGCTCTGCCCATCTCAAACGTCTGGATTTAATGTTCCTAATTATGTCAGGTGAAGAATACAATGTGTGGTTCGGCGTTGTATAACTTTCTCCATTCTCCTGTAACTTCATCCCTCTTAGCCCCAAATATTTTCCTAAGAACCTTATTCTCAAGCACCCTTAATCTCTGTTCCTCTCTCAAAGTGAGAGTCCAAGTTTCACAACCATACAGAACAACGGGTAATGTAACTGTTTTATAAATTCTAACTTTCAGATTTTTTGGCAGCAGACTAGATGACAAAAGCTTCTCAACCGAATAATAACAGGCATTTCCCGATATTTATTCTGCGTTTAATTTCCTTCTGAGTGTCATTTATATTTGTTACTGTTGCTCCAAGATATTTGAAGCAACAGTAACAAATATAAATATGAGCTGCTGCCAGGAAGTAAAAAAAGGAGGATAATAATGGCAAAGCGAGCGTTTTCTGCAAGCCATTGGAAAAATAACTAAGGAAGAGACTAGTGAAGCGCTTCGTGTGGAGTGTTGCATTATATGAAGCAGAAACGTGAACATGACGACGAAATGAAGAGAAACGACTAGAAGCATTTGAAATGTGAATATGGAGAAAAACGGAGCGCATGAAATGGAGAGAGACAGAATAAGAAATGAAGCTGTGCTAGAAAGAATGAGTGAAGAAAGAATGAAGCTGAAACTGATCAGAAAGAGAAAAAGAACTGGCTGGATCACTGGCTAAGAAGAAACTGTCTGCTGAAGGATGCACTGGAATAAATTGAGAACGGAAGAAAAGTTCGGGGCGGAGGAAGATATCAGCTGATAGGTGTGGTTCGTATGCTGAGACTGAGAGGAAGGCGAAAATGGAAAAGATTGGAGAATGCTGGGTTTGCAGTGAAAGACCTTCCCTTGGGCAGAACAGTATGAATACATACATACATACATACATACATACATACATACATACATACATACATACATACATGCATACATACATACATAGCTCTATCGGCTAAGGCGCTTGCCTGCCGATCCAAAGTTGTGCTCGGGCGAGGGTTCGATTCCCGCTTGGGCTGATTACCTGGTCGGGTTTTTTCCGAGGTTTTCCCCAATCGTAAGGCAAATGTTAGGTAATCTATGGCGAATCCTCGGCCTCATTTCGTCAAATATCATCTCACTATCACCAATTCCACCGACTCTAAATAACCTCGTAGTTGATACAGCGTCGTTAAATAACCAAGTAAATAAAATAAAAAATACATACATACTGTACATTCATACTGTACATACATACATACATATTTTTTAGTTGATTATTTAATGACGCTAGGCCTATATCAACTACTATTTTACGTCGATGGAGTTGATATCGAGATGGAGGCCGAGGATTCACCAGGCATACATACATACATACATACATACATACATATTTTTAGTTGATTATTTAACGACGCTAGGCCTATATCAACTTCTATTTTACGTCGATGGAGTTGATATCGTGATGGGGGCCGAGGATTCAAAAAACACAAACACACGTACGCGCGCACGCACATACACACATTTAGCCTATATATGTACATACACATACGTCGATCTCGGAGTCTAGTGGTTACCATGGTGGTCGTTGGCTTCGAATTTGCGCCGATTCAAATCCGGTCGAGAACGATGGAGTTCCAAGGGCGACAAAATTCTTAGGATAGCTTCTTCCGGGAGGGAAATAAAGCCGTAGAAACCTATTGTATATAATACTGTACTTCAAAGAACCTGGTTCCTGGCAGACAAAATTAGTCGGCTATTTTTTACCTGCATTGAATTTTTAATCTGAATAAGTTCTACGATTGGATGTGTCGTAGAATAATTTTTTAATTCCTTTATTTTATGTCGCTGTGTCAACTGCTATGGTTATCTAGCGCGTGAATGAGATGAAGGTTATAATGCCAGAGAAATGATTCCACGGTCCAGCGCCGAAAGTTACCCAGCATTTGCTTTTAACGGATTGAAAAAAAAAAAACGGAAAAAACCTCAACCAGGTACTCTGTCTTGTTCCAACCAAGATTTGAACTCGGGCCCGCTCATTTCACGGTCAGACAAGCTGTTACTCCACAGCCCGTTGAATAAAATACCGGTACTTCATGCGTTTACATGTACATTACATTATACTATGCAGTTGTCGTTCTACCGTTCCTTAACAAGAAACAGTCAACCTTAGAAATGCCCGTCTGTACAATAAGCGGCAGTCCATTAATCTGTGTCGAGGAATCAACAGCTTCTCTTGAATGGCCAATAAATGTCGACCTCCACACAATGAACAAGGCTAAACGAGGTTACAATAGCTTAGGCCCTATTCATGTGGTCTGACCCTTCATACAGTTAAATGCGAGTCGTGTGTCCCTGTTTACAAACTGGTAACTTGACTGCAGCAACACACTGAAAACTGGTCACAATAAACAATAGGCCCTACAACTATTGCAAGACTATGTCAGGCTCGAATCTCGGCGAGATAAAATATGTTTTCATAGTATGAAGACCGTGCTGAGACAGGTTTTCTCGTCTTTTACGTGTTCTTTGTTATCATTTCCCCTTTCTTTCTCATACAGTCCACCGCTGTCATTACTTTCTTTCTCATTAGGAATGTAATAACTGTAGAGCGAGGATGTTTAGGCATTTATTTTGGTTAAAATAGGCAGGCATATAGGCACTAAAAACAGTAAAAATAGGCAATGAAATAGGCATTTATTATTCATGGAAATAGACAAAAATAGACAAATACTTAATAAACTATCCAACACGGTACTCACTTTCCTTGGTTACATTCACAACAAGATGCTTTTTTAAGTTGTCAACTGTCATAGTGAGCCGCCTGTCAGAGAGAACGTTTTTCATGGTGGAAAAAGATCTTTCTACTTCTACTGAAGTGATTGGAGCAAAATTAAAGCAACTTATTTCAGAAGGACTGTCTCTACTTTCTTTCAGAGATCGGGAAAAACCGACTGTGTATTGTCTCAAAAAGAGGGGTGTGAGAAGGGATTAGAGACTTCAAAGTACGCGTGACTTGTGCATGCAAACGACAACAGTAACGGGACCTGGAGACTTGCTCTTAATACTTCCCTCATCCCCTTTCTTTCGCTGGTAAACCCCAAAGTGACCTGAGCACTGAGGGTTATACTGTTCAAACATCTTTGTTAATTGACATAAAAGATGGAATTGGTAAGGGAGAAAAGTTTATTTCTTGGAAACATATGTATTGCTGGAGAATAAGATTCCCAGAAAATACTTGTGTGAGGTGAATATATATTTTTAATTCGTACAACCGTTCTTTTTTGTTTTTTTTTTTTTTGATAGAATTTATGTATGGTATACTTTAAATGCATTAAAATATAGAAAATGTACAATAATGACGTAAAAAGGCCAAAAAAAAGAGGCATTTAATCTTAAAATAGGCAACGGGAGCTAAAATAGGCAAAAAAGACAAAATAAAATTTGGGGTTATCGTCCCCAAATGTGTGGAAACGTGTTTATCTCTAATAGGTCTTTCATACATAAACTCAGTTTAAAGAAGGCATTTTTCGTAACATCCGGGCTTAGTAATAAGAAATTTTTTAAATTTGTTATTTTACGACGCTTTATCAACTGCTATAGTTATCTAGCGTCTGCGAAATGAGTCTAGGGTTCAGCGCCAAAAGTTCCCCAGCATTTGCTCCTAACATGAGTCCTGGAACCTTGGAAAAATCTTAATCTGGTAACCTATCCCAACCAAGATTTGAACATAGGCCTGCTCGTTTTACGGACATGCTACCCGTTACTCCACAGCGGAAAAGAATACAATTTGAACATCTCAACCTACAAAACTGAAGTATTAGCATTTCAGGACAAAAATCATCTCCGGTCCAAATTGTAATAAATGAAAGAACTATAGAACAAGTAAGCAACTTCAGTTACTCAGTATTCAATGTTTTATACTGCCAAAAAAAAACGACATTAATATAAAAGTTCAGAAATTCTATAAAATACTCGTAAGTCCCACTTTGATTAATGTGATTTTCTACTGACTGACCTCAATGTCAACCAGTCGCAAAAATTACAACGTGTTCATAATTGTCGTGTTCCCTTCGTCTGCGATGTCCGTCGCGCTGACCACATTATTCCATCCTTCCAAACTCTAAACTGGCTACGGCTTAACGAACGTAGAAATTTTCATTCTCTTGTTCTCCTTTTCCTACGCCTACCAACCTTGCCTCCCGTTTCAGTTACCTGTCATCATATCATAATCTCTTCACACGCACGCAAAATAGCCGCATATTAGCCATACCTACACATAAGACATCATCGTATTCATCATCATACACAATCTCGCTCTCGCGCTTGTGGAATACCCTACACAGTGACATCAGAGACTGTCGGAATTTAGTAGCGTTCAAAAGCAAACTTATTAAGCATTTTCTTACTGCGTAGAGTAGGTTTAATTTTTACTTAATTAATGAAAACAAATGTTTCTCTCTTCGTAACTTTTACAATAAATTGTCTAGCTTTTATTAATCAGTTAATCTTTTAGTACTTTGATTTTTATTGTATTTGTAAATTTAATATTAATTGTAATTATAATTGTAATTGTATTCTTAATATTGTAGTTGTAATCCCCTGGTAGAGGGGAAGAGAAGGCCTGATGGCCTTATATCTACCAGGTTAAATAAATAAATAAATAAATAAATAAATAAATAAATAAATAAATAAATAAATAAATAAATAAATAAATAAATAAATAAATAAATAAGTAAATAATATAAGTGGTGCCATAAGACGGACGCGAAGGCATAAAACAAGACAAGAGACAAAACTAAAATTTTATAAAGTAATGGAAGTTCCACCAGTAACTTATGGGTGTGAAAACTGGACTCTGAACAGGACAGATAGGAGAAGAAATGAACCTGCCAAAATGAGATTTCTTAGCCGCTGGCAGGCTACTCTATTCTAGATAAGAAGAGGAATCTATAACAATAATAAATCCGTAGCCGAAATTTTTCTGGTAATTTTCGATTTTCCAAAAATAATTAGTCCTAACATATATAATTAACCACCCTGAAACCGAAAATCGCTTTTTTGAAATTTTTGTTTGTATGTCTGTCTGTCTGTCTGTATGTTTGTTACCTTTTCACGCGATAATGGCTCAACGGATTTCGATGAAAATTGGAATATAAATTATGTTCGTTGTAACTTAGATTTTAGGCTATATGGCATTCAAAATACATTATTTAAAAGGGGGGTTATAAGGGGGCCTGAATTAAATAAATCGAAATATCTCGCTTATTATTGATTTTTGTGAAAAATGTTACATAACAAAAGTTTCTTTAAAAATAATTTGCGATAAGTTTTATTCCTTGAAAAATTGTGGTAGGACTGATATTTAATGAGATAAATGAGTTTTAAAATTAAAATAACTGCCATCTAAGGTCGTGTAATGAATTAAAAAAAAATGACTTCGTCTATAAGGGGCCTTGGACAACAACAATCGAAAGCTATGAAACATAGCCTACAGAGAATGTTTCTGTGTTTGTATGAAGTAATATCGGAAGCTAAATTAACCGATTTGTATAATTAATTATTATTTCACCATTGGAAAGTGTAGTTTCTCTAGATGGACATAATGCTATAATGTTATTACAGTAACGTCTGAGTGAACTGAGGACAGGTAAGATTAAAATAGCTTCTTATGCACAGAAAACTTGATAGGTTATTCTGTATATTCGTTTCCTGTATTTCTTAAAATAATGTTTATGTAAGTTACATCCGTTATCAACACACTTTTTATACAATATAATATAATATAATATAATATAATATAATATAATATAATATAATATAATATAATTTAAGTTATTTAAGTTATTTGAAGGGTTCAGAAGCATAGTGGGCCATTTACTGAATACGTAGAAAACAAAGGTTAAAATTAAGTTATTACCATAATTCAATGGAAACATAGGCCTACAGCAAGTAAAATAAACTATACACATTAAATATAAATGATGTTAATGTTCATTAAACTATAGTTGCATGTAATAAAAATTAAGAAACATGTTAAAGGAATTGTCATTGTACCAAATGAGTGGTCTCTGGACCAAAATGATCGCATTTTAATTATTTAAATACAATTCAAATAAAGTGGCATATTAAACGATTTATTCTTCTATCAAACACGAATGTTCCCTGGATCAAATGTCCTACTTTAATTATGTAATTACTTTATATTTATTTCTAACGGGTGCAGCGGAGCGCACGGGTACGGCTAGTACAGAAATAAGAGATGAATTGCAAATATTTAGTCTAACAGAAAGAACAGATGAAATGAGGAGAAACTAGCAAGAACAGCTAGTGAAAATACCAGAAGAACAGATGCCAAAAATAATATCCTAATACAATCCAACCGGATTTCGAAGTAGAGGTAAACGTTTGATGAGATGGAGAAACCAATTTTATTCTGTTGAAGACGAAACAGACCAGGAGGCCTAAACCTTGAAGTGGATGATGATGATGATGATGATGATGATGATGATGATGGCGATGACTACTTACGAATTAAGCGATAAATTCTTACTATAATTTTACATGTTTTCATCCCCTCTGTCACGTTTTATGCTTCTCGAACGGCATTTTTTTATATCTTGTATATAGCCTACATTCTAGTAGGTTCGTTCCAACAAGCGGTTCATGGATCAGTTCATGTACGGTTCCTGTACCATCTTATGCGCATGCGCTAGTTGAGCATCTGCTATGGGATTGAAACTGGACTGGACGCTGTTGGAATGCTTTCGCGGATCGTTATGTACTAAATCCAGAGATGCTATAACTGTGATCATCTTTGCTAAGAACGGGATGCTTAATTATTCTCGTTTCGCAGCTAATTCTAATTGCAGAAAAAAGAATTTCGATCATTTTCTATAAAAAGATGACAAAAAATATGGAAGGCAAGAATTCCGATAATTGACTTCAATAGTTCTTTTTTTAATTATTAATGTATGTACGTTATTTATTATATTTTTAATCAAAGCTGCATGTTGAAATTGTAATTAACTGTTTCAATAACCAAATAATTTCCATTCCCTTTCTTTTTGGCGAAAATTTAAATTAAATCTCTAGTTTTATTATTCGTCTGTACTGTCACTTTTCATCTTTAACCTCAATGATGTGAACAGTCGATCATATCTTTCTTCAGTATCCAGGAGACGTTGGTGAGCTTATGCGCATGCGCGTCTTGCGTATTCTTCCGTACATGCCTCAATCCACGGACTATTTCTGACCGTTCGAACCCGTGTCAAAAGCTTGTTGGAACGCCCGACTGCAGTACATGTTTCCGGTTCAGGACTGGTTCGGATTGTGTTGGAACGCTTTTTTTGTACTGCGCATGCTCACGATGGTTACGGACGGTTCCTGACTGCTGTTGGAACGAACCTAGTATCTTGCAATGTTCGAACATGAGAGAGGCAACCAAGACATTACAAACTTCGTCTTATTTCGTATGTAAAACTAATCGCAAGATCTGTGCTAAAGTCCTTAAGTGATTAAAGTATGAAGGGATGGGAATGTAGGACAGAAAATTATTTAATAACAAGGTGAAACAAACACGACAGACCTCCTCTTTGAGAGCGAACATCGGCGAATATCGAACTTCACCATACTCGACAAACATAAACCGAACATAACGCCTGTAATGCTCGGCGCTAGTACATATGTACGTACCATTTAATTTCACCAGAGAAGAAACAAGTGGACTCCTTCGCTTACCTGGGAAAGACAAGAAATCAGCATTAGACATTAAACTAATATTGAAGAAAAACAGAAATATTAACCTGCCACATATAGGGAGAAAATCGCAATATTTTAGTAGATGTTTAATGTTTGTTCCAAAGAAATCTACATATGAGCTGTTCAGAGCAGAAGTGGTGTAAGTCAAAATTGGGTGATGAGGTTTAAAGTAAAAATTTTGTAAAATACAGCGCAAAGTAGCAATTTCATTTTGAATCACGGTGTATTTTATAAAATGAATGCATGGAAATGTTTCTCTACGTCTTGTGAATGTGACCAAAAAAATGAAGCTTAAAAATTGAGGTCTTCTACTAAAAACTTGAGTTTGAAAATATTTCTAAAAGAATAGAAAAAATAATAATAAATGAAAAGCCAAAAACATACGAGAGTTCAAAATTATATTCTGTTAGTTCTTTACATAGTAAACATGCCCTCAAAATTTAGTTGTAAAAAAAGGTTAGGAAAAAAGTTGCCATTTTCAGTGGAGTATCCCCTTAAACAGAGTTATCTTACGTAAAAAATAATTGAAAATTCTTCTGGATCGAAAGTAAGTTGTAATTTCAAATATGTAATAACAAAACAAAAATATTCCCGACAGAATATGTACTATAAACTCTTGACCTTTGATTACAAATAACTTGAAATGTATTTATATAATGGTTGCAACTAACAAGGAATAAAGGAATAAAACATGCAAATATGATCAAATCCGCCCCTATTTATTATACTGTACGAATTACTTTGTACCTCAGATTGATTTATGTGGGTGGAAGAGAAGGCCTGATGAATTTAAATTCACCCTAATAAATAATTATTATACGTACTTACTTACTAACCTACTTACTTACCTTTAAGGAATCCGGAGGTTCATTGCCTCCCTCACATAAGCTAGCCATTGGTCCCTATCCTGAGAAAGATTAATCCATTCTCTATCATCATATCCCACCTCCCTTATATTCATTTTAATATTATCTTCCCATCTACGTCTCGGCCTCCCCAAAGGTCTTTTTCCCTCCTGCCTCCCAACTAACACTCTGTAAGCATTTCTGGATTCGCCCATACGTGCTATATGCCCTGCCCATCTCAAACGTCTGGATTTAATGTTCCTAATTATGTCAGGTGAAGAATACAATGCATGCAGTTTTGTGTTGTGTAACTTTCTCCATTCTCCTGTAACTTCATCCCTCTTAGCCCCAAATGTTTTCCTGAGAACCTTATTCTCAAACACCCTTAACCTATATTGTTCTCTCAAAGTGAGAGTCCAAGTTTCACAACCATAAAGAACAACCGGTAATATAACTGTTTTATAAATTCTAACTTTCAGATTTTTTGACAGCAGACTGGATGATAAAAGATTCTCAACCGAATAATAACAGGCATTTCCCATATTTATTCTGTGTTTAATTTCCTCCCGAGTATCATTTACAATAAATAATTGTTATTCTAATTCTAAACCCTTACTATAACTGCTGATTTAAAGGTGACGTATTTCCATCAAATTCTCTATTGTGTAGGCTAATATTCGTAAGCATTAAAAGCTGAGGAGAAAACGATAAAGAATATTTTTTGTGAATGAAATAATTCACAAAATTTATGTCCCTGAATAATGAACTCAGAACCGACATAACAAAACTCAACATAACAAGCTGTTGGCTGGATATTAAGGTAGGCCTATAGGAAGGGTTTAACAGATTGCCGTGGGAGACAGTTGAAGGCTGATCTCTGACTCATGGCACGCGTTCGCAATAACCTCGCAGGGGGTCGTATCCCTGGCAACATGCTTCAGAATCACTAAATCGTCCTAACATCGACGTTATGGGTCACTAGTTTTGTGGGTTTTCACAAGAAGTTTAGGTTTATTCTCTTTGCGAAAAGCAAGTTATGTAACATATAGGCCTATCAGTGCACTCGCTATTACACGTGATCGGACAAATAATATATAGAGTGGCCATTCCGTGCTTGAAATCGGAACATATAAAAGAGAACAATCACTAGGATCTCCACTGTCGAAATAGTAATATACGTTACAAGAGCGGTATGTTGACGTTTTCATGTTCGAGGAAAAGATTGAAAAAGCGAAACGTATTTGAGCTTTTTTAATTTCCGAGAACATGAAAACAAATATACCGCTCGTGTATCGTACATTATTTTGTGCGAAGATCGTTTATTACATACCTGAAAGACGAATTTCTAATTAGTTGCAATGAAATCTCCATCTTGGTTTCTGTTTAATGACGCCAACTTTAGAAAACAAAAATATCTATATTCCAGCAGGCCGTGATATACGTCTGTCTTTTTTTTCCCCCCAGTCTATAAATGCGAACTTAAAACAAACGGTAAGGTTATGTAATGATTTATTTTTCATTTTAATATTTTAAAAATATTATTTATATAACATATTGCAGTAATAACATCGGCATCTGGAGTCTTGTTGATTTTTTCACGGCTTCCTTAATGTTACTTGTATCATGAATACAATAGCTTTCGTGGAGTAGTAGACTTTACTTAATTTTTGCAAATATTTAAAAACAATAATTAACATTGCAATTTAGGTGAAAATGCAGTGGTAAGTTTCCAATTTATAATTATTACTATGTTAAACGTCTCTAAAAATAATATGTTAAAGCCTAAAGCAGTAAAATGAATGTCGCGCTTAAGCGGTAAGAAGAGGGAAATTGTTATGTGTGTTACGTTGGGAATACTGAATGTGGTATTTCACACTTACCGCGTATTGGTTCTGTGCGGAAAACAAGCAAATACGCACGATCACGCACAAATGAATTTTTTGGTAACGACCTCTAGATGGAAATACCGCTACAAGCTATTACTCCATGCGACCATTATTTCTTTTCATTGTTTTTACTGTCCTCATTTCTCTCTCTCTCTCTCGTTTCATCGTCTCACTTTCTTCTATCTGCCCTTTTATTTTATTTTCCTCATTTATACTGTTGTTGTTGTTTATTGACTTTTCTGGCTTTGAGTCAGAGGCCGTTTTAGGGTCTTACACACGCAGGATGCCCTCTCCAGCCATTGTACATAAATAATAATAAAAATATATTTACATATATGACACTATTTCTGGCATAAGTGCCAGTAGGTGTGTGAATGCAGTGATTGGTTCCTTTTATTTTGGTATTGGTCTAATTTGTTAATTTGCGATACTTAAGGAATGGTGAACGGGATAAGAGTTGATAGACAACGTTAATGTACTTGCCTATATGGGGAGATTAAGAGGAAAGCAAGAAATTTGGAAGAATGGGAAATGCTGGGTTTGCAGTTAAAGACCTTCTCTTGGGCAGAACACTGTGCATACATACATACATACATACATACATACATACATACATACATGCGTACTTTTTTTTTGAGATTTTAAAGTTTCCCCTTCCGGTGGCAGAAGCGTCTGAATGGTTATGGAGACTTTCATGGTGTGGTGTTATTTTATTGATCTGCCTCTCTGTTGCTGTCGTGTGTCCTCTCAGACAGTATTCAAATTTCCAACACGTGTTTGCGGTTTTGTTTGTGTGTTTTAGTTTGGTGGTTGGGGCTGGTGGTAATTGTAGAGGAGTTTCTCCAGTGTTGTTCTGTTGTTTGTGTTCGGTGGATTTGCGAAGATGTGTTGTGTATATACGCGATTTACTGCCGAATGTGTGTATTTCCTGTTTATGTTCAGATGTGTGAAGAGTGGCTTCGTTTTTGTCGTAATGTAAACTGTGTTGTTTCTGGTGCGTCTGTGCAGGTGGAAGATTTGGCGGAGAATTCTTCTTTCGAATTTTGATTGGGTCGTTGGAGGGGCTTGTGTGAGGAAAATGGAGGGATGTATGCATAGGGATCGAACCAATGCTTTGTATAGGTGGAGGAGTGTTTCGGTTCTACAGCCAGGTCGAATGATGCCACTTAGGTAGCTTATTGCTCTGGTGGCTGCGTTATATTTCCTCCAGGTTTCTTTAGCCACGTCGGTCCAGGAGAGTTTGGAGGTGAAGGGTATTCCTAGATATGTGAGATTTCGCTGGAGTGGAAGTTGAGTGTTGGCTATTGTGATTTGTTTTGGGCGGAAGACGCATATCTGTGTTTTGTCTGTGTTGACTGTGATCCGTCACGTATTGGTCCAATTTAGATACTGCCTGAGTGTTGCGTTTAGTAACTTCCTAGCGGAGGGTATACCTTATTTTATTTCAAGGAGTGCAGTTCGGTGGCTCCTTTGAACACCGAACTGCACTCCTTGAAATAAAATAAGGTATAGTCGTCTGCATATTGTGCCAGTTCTACTAGCGGGTTATTAGGGAGGGGAATATCTGCCACATAGATGTTATAAAGAGTGGGAGATATGACACTGCCTTGGGGGACTCCAGCTTCTATTCGGACTTCGTTTTTTGTATTGCCTTCACACTTTTTGGTCCATCTTTCTCTTTTCTATTTCTTCCTCTCCTTGATTTTTCTTTCTCTCTTACTTTGTTTCTCCCCTTCTTTACTTCTCATTTTTCTCCTTTATTTTTTTCCTTAATTTCTCTTTATGTTATCCTTTTTTCTACATTTTCATCTTAATTTATTTCCTCCTTACTTTTTATTTAACTATTAGATTCACTACCTTTTCATTTGTTTAATATTTCTTTTTATCTTATGTCTTCTGTTTACTCATTTCTTCCTCTCCTTACTTCTGATTTATTTATTATTTAATCCTTCCATCCTTTTTTAGTTAGTTTCGTTCTTTCTTTCCCCCTTCTCTCTTGTTGCGTACTTCACTTCTTTTATTTAATTCCCTTTGTTTCGCGTCTTATCTTTTACTCTCTTTCAATTATTTAATTATCGTTACTCTAATTTTTCGTTCTTAGTTTATTTCTTTACTTTCAAAGACTTTTTGTAGTTTCATTGTGTAATCCAGGAAGGAAATGAAATTTTACTGAGTGGGACTCCTAATCTCACTATATTCTTTTATGGAAAATAATGTCACCGCTTCTGCTTCAGACAGCACGTCCTCGTAAATAACTTCTGAACGTATAGGCGAGTGCACTGTTACCCCTATATACACGACAAAGTACGTGGTCACAGAGTTAACTTCCCATAATTATGACAAAAGTACACACATATGAAATTCTGCCTCCATCGGAGACCTAACTTGGACAGCCATTTAATTTTGATGCAGGGTTTTAACTTACCTTGTCAAATATGCAAGTCACAGCGATATCCGTTACACCAATCGATCTAAAAGGACATCATTACGCTGTTCAGAACGTCGTACGCCTTGTACCGTTACATATTTCATCAGCAAATTCAGTGCCTCAGTGAGAGAGTGAGCTAACCCACAACAGACATAACAAACATCGATTTTTATCAGAATGGTTTCAACTGTTTTATTTCCATTATCGAGATAGATATCCTTCATTAACTACGCTTGTTAGTTACCATAGCAACTATTAAAATATTATTCAATTTAATAAGGCACGTTTTAATCGATACGTAGATGCGGTTGCTAATTAAATCGTACAAAACTACTCATGTGGCTTAGCCCGCTTTATCACTGAAGCACTCAATTTACGGACCATCAGTTAGGACTCATACTCTCTCCTAAAAAGTCAGAACTGTGTCTGCATGTCAAAATTACATACACATCCGACATGTTGTAAATCGGCAGTGAAGTGGGATACATCAGATATGTCTATGAGAACGTCCATATGAATTTTATTTTTATTCACAGCCGTTTTCACCTTGATTTTATTTTTTACATCGCTCGTCCCCCCTCTCCAGATGTAGGCGCCAGTTTTAGATATTAACTTGACATTTTTAATGTCTAGCAGTAGCTCAGTTATCTTATACTTTGCAACAAAAGAGTTCGATTCGGGATAGAATCACAAATTTTGTTTTCGTAGAAGAAGCATTTCGAGCCTTCGATTTATCAATCCGTTTTCACTTAATCATTCATCCACCATTACTACATAACATTTTATCGTCGCTCAGTAAATTTAGCAGTAGAAAATAGAAGTCAAATAT
The DNA here is from genome assembly GCF_040183065.1 of Periplaneta americana. Lineage (NCBI taxonomy): Eukaryota > Metazoa > Arthropoda > Insecta > Blattodea > Blattidae > Periplaneta > Periplaneta americana. The sequence continues at coordinate 28,795,420 of NC_091127.1, read as the reverse complement.
AGAGTTATCAATATTGCACATTATCCACAATGTTATGCAAGAGATTTAATACTACAGTACTGTAAATTTCCCAATGTTTTACCGATGGATAATACGAATTGTAGAACATTTTTAAAGATAACCGGAATTATCTTTATCATAAAAAAGCCTCATTTTAAAATTGATGACGAAGTCTTGAACACTATACTGTTCGCAGACGATCAAGTAATTTTAAGTAACTGAGGACGAATTACAAGTTGCTGCTCATAAACTGAATGAACTCACAAGTGAACATAATAATAATAATAATAATAATAATAATAATAATGATAATAATAATAATAATAATAATTTATTTAATCTGACAGGATTAAGGCCATAAGGCCTTCTCTTCCATTCTACCAGATAGCACATATAAATACAAAAAAGAAATACAAACACTGATGAAAATGATACAAATTAAGTTAAAGCCCTATAGAGGGTCAACAGAGTCAAAAGTACATTATAGTGCTCTCATCGAGCTGATACAACGAAAAGAAAGAAAACAGAGATAGCAATGATGATATTGATAACTGACAATAATAATAATAATAATAATAATAATAATAATAATAATAATAATAATAATAACAATAATAATAATAATAAATACATTACATATTAATTTTCAATTTTACAACAGCATAGTTACAATATTTATTATATGTCATGGGTTAAGGTGAAGTTGCGCAACCTGACGTGTTCAACAAGCAATTCCACGAACTAGAATGTGATTTTTTAATTTAAATTTGAATTTTGATATTGTCCAACAGTCTCTGACGTGGTCAGGGAGAGAATTCCAGAGGCGTGGAATAGATATGCTGAAAGATGATGAATAGAAGGATGTTCTGTGCAGAGGAATAGAGAAAAAGGTACATGTTCCGGGTTCGAGGTAGTGAAAGGTAAACAAAACGAGATGCTAGGTAATATGATTATTTCTGAGAAGAAAACCAAAGCAATGGCTTTCGAACGTTGAAAAATAAAATGCTAAAATCCACACAGCTAAAATGTTATAAAACAATGGCAGTACCAATGCTGGCATACGCCTGCGAAAATTGGACACTTAACAGATCAAATAAAAGAAGAATAGAGGTAGCTGAAATGAAGTTCGTACGTTCAGTAGCAGGCTATACATTATTAGACAAGAAATATAATGAAGAGATCAGAATAGAATTAAATATTTTTAACCTGACAGAAAGAATTCAAAGTCTAAGATCTAATTGGCTACAGCACATAGAAAGAATGCCACCCTACAGGCTTCCACTGATTTTACTCCACTACCAACCTAAAGGTAGAAGGAATGTTGGGAGTACGATGACAAGGTGGAGAGACTAGATCTTTTGATGTGGAAACAGGTCTAAGGCCTAATTCCATGATGTAGAAGAAGAAGAAGAAGAAGAAGAAGAAGAAGAAGAAAAAAGTCTTAATTCCAACTTTTACTCGACATAAATATTCCTATGCGGAAACATTATTGAAATTTCATTTAGCCTACTAACGTCCTTCTTATTTTGCTATTATTATTTTTTTTCTTTTTTTTTTACCAAGTCCAACTTATTTAAGAAATTGGCAAAAATGTTATTAATTTCTAATGGATATCTGTCCCACAGATTGTATTTCATGTTCGACTTCAGTAGTAAGAATTTATTCCAAGAGTTTAACTTATGCAAGTCTGGTTTTTCAGATAAAGTTCCCTGTGAAGCAGACTTGAATAATTTCAAGGGAAAAATTACTCCGGGGCCGCGTATCGATCCGGGGACCCCTGCTTGAACGTTTCAACGCTCTACCAACTGAGCTACCCGGGAACTCCACCCGACACCGTCTCAATTTTTCCCTTTATATCCACACAACTCGAGGGGGCTGACAAGACGCCAGAGACCCACACCGAGTGCACACAAATTCTGTGTGATTTGGAATTGTGATTTTCTGTTAACGTACCTACAGTAACGTAGCCTATATATTATAGAAGTCTACTTTTTCAAGTAAAGCTCCCTATGAAGTAGATTTGAATAATTTTAAAGAAAAAATTGTTCCGGGGCCGCGTTGGAATTTTGATAGTTTTTGCTCCAGATCTTTATCTTCGTTTCGATTTATCTAGAGAAAATCAAAACTCGAGTGGGATTTAATTGACTATTACACGATTAGAAGAAAGTATATAAAGATTAGAAGTAACAAAGTACTCCAATACAATAAAATATTATTAATTGGCTTACGAAAATACAACTGTCTTCAAATGTATTATTGTACCATCTCAACATTACGCTAGATGGCAGTAGTGTTTTATGATTATGTTTTCTTGTTATTAGTTATGCCAACTATGGAATCTTCATTGAACTCTGTGGACGGTTACTAGTCTAGAAGGCTTTGTTGATTCAGTTTCATATTTATTAAAACATTTGCATTCCACTTCAATCGTCCGGATCCCAGTAATCAACGTCACTTGACAGATGATTTTCAACAAAACTTAGTATTAAACAATCTCTGATACGTGACTATCCATAATTTCATATAGCAGTAGCTATAACAAACATAACCTAAATAATATAAACAAGTGTTAGAAAAGTTTTAATTAGGGATGATGAAATAAACAAACGTTTTAATTAACGATGATGAAATAAAAAATAAACATGAATAATTTTAAAAGAAACAATTATTGAAAGTACAATTTTCAAATTTGAATGTTTTAGTGGTTGGTGGTTCAGCTGATGTTATATTGGACGTGTGCGTAAAAGAAGTGAACTCGTTGACGTACATGGTGTATCCCTCAACTTATTCAGGATTTCCGAATGGTGCTCTTCATATATGACCAATGATCTTTATTAATTCTTGTTCTTGAATGCCAATGCGAGTCATATTTGAAAGTGCTGTGCATCGACTGGAGTGGTTTGTAATTTTCTGGTTTTTTTTTTTTTTTTTTTTTTTTTTTTTTTTTTTCGTCCAGACCAGTGCAGTTTGAAATGTTGGCAAATAAAGAAACAAATGCTAGGGTAGTGATAAAAATAAACAAATGCTAGGGACGCGATAAAATTGTGCGATAAGCAGCCATGATTGGTTTGAAAGACGTCTTTTCGTACCGTTTTATTGGTCAAAAGTAGTGTGACGTAGTAAAAGTGTAATAGTCATCATAAATTATTTTACATAAAGTATCGGGAAACGGTAAAATCCACTGATATACCGTCGTAAGAAATTGTCTTCTTACCCTAAAAAATCCAATTTAATTTCATTGATTTTTCATTCTCGGTACACGGCATTTAAAATGGTTGCAGAAATACTCTGCTTCTTACAAGTAAATTCGAAACAGTATTGAGTTTCCTTAATCTTACACAGAGGATTTCACTGTTGACGTGGGTGGTAACAGTGATTGCTATGCGAAAGCCTGGTGTGAATTGAAAGCGGAGCACAACCGGCTGACAATCCCTCCTAAGACCCCGAGGCTGTTTTCCAAACGTTTCAGTGACGTCTATAATTTTATATAGGTCCATGTTTCGTTTTATAATCCGTGTTTAAAAGGCAAAGAGATCATTTATGATAACCATAAAATAAACTCATATACGAACTACATAGTCCTACTGGTGTAGGCTCTAAGATCGCAACACTGTAATTTAGATCTAACAAAGAAAGAGGCTGGAATATATTTTCCCAGATATGGAAACACTAAGAGCCCTAATTTAATATAATATCACATCGGTGAGGTTTATAGCCATTCGTAACACATTTGTATAGCAGCAACCTTGAATCCATCAGATAATATGAACAGTTTTCTCTCAGAAGCTAAGAAAAAAGCTTCAAAGAAGCAAAAAGGCATTCGTATAAAAACAGCATGCCCTCGTAAACCCCGATTCTACATTCCTGCATAAGCCGACAGTAGATTATGGAGCTGGGAAAACTATGAGTTAGAGTAGCGAACCAATCCATATGGGAATGTACAGGCAGAGTATTTCACCCCCTATTGCAATATCCTTGTAAGACTATGGCAAATCAGACATGTATATCCAAGTAACACTTAACTTGGGTTTCAAAGTTTTGTTCATTCGTGAATCACAGTATCTCAAATCATAAAATATTTTAATTCCTGGTGAAGTGAGTGGACACACGTTAGCAAAGCAGCTAGCATGTCGACATTCCAAGTTATGCAGTAGACCTGAGTTAAAATCTCGTGAAATTGAAATAGGATTTTTAGTAAACAAAGACGATTCTGAGACAGGATTTCTCAGCGTAATTCCAATTTCCCTCACAATTCTACCTGCTTTCATGAAGACATTACCACAGTGATACTGTATTGAATTACTATCCCAAGTCCACCAGTTCTACTATACAGAGTGTCCGAAAAGTCCCACACCTTAGGAAAAATCATAGTATGTTGTTTATGTAAGCTAGTACGATAACTTTCCCTGTTGAATTGATTGCAAAGATCCCTTGGATTGGGCTCCACGCTCGCCGACTTCAATTTCCGGACTTTGATTTCTGGGATTGTTAGTCACGGATCTAGAGCTCAAGATTGAATACATATAATATCTACACCAAATGATCAAGGATGAGTGACGCGCCATATCACCTGGCTTTGTAACCCGTGTTTTAAACATACGGTTTCGCCTCCAAACTTGTGTGGAGTTTTCTTGAGTACATATAGAATATACACTTTCATTAATCTTCATTCCATACAAGGTGACTCCGTATATCAACAAACATAACTAAAAATCCTTCCGCGTCCCGACTGTTGACTGGTTTCTATGTTCACATCTCCTGTGTTTAGGCTATGTTGTGAGTGGTGACGAAGTAGCATGTCGTCTTATCACGCCTCATTTCCAACAACAGTTCCTCCTCGCCTCACCTATAAATTACATTCTTTCTTCAAACACTTAGTAATTAGCTTTTCAAGTGCTTTATATATGGTATTTCCTCTTTGTGTTTATAAAAAAAAACAGCACATTTTCTACAGGCGAGTGTCGAATGAGTGTGAAATGGTTAGCATGTCTGACGGTGAATCGAGAGGACTTGGAATCAAATCCTGGTTGAGAAAAGTTACCTGGTTGAGGTTTTTTCCTTGGTTTTCCCTCAACCCATTAAGAGCAAATACTGTACTGGATAACTTTCGGCGCTGGATCCTAGACTTTATTTGGCATTATCACATTCATCTCACTCAGGCGCTAGGTAACCACAGCAGTTGATAAAGCTTCGTAAAATAAACCTATAAAAATGAATCTTTTTAAAGGCATGCAGCGAGGCTTATGGAGGTGAATCTGGTTTTCCCTTATTTTCTCTAAAAGTTGCAAAAGTACAGTCGAGTTTCCTCTTCGTCACAAATAATCCATAAGCTACACAAAACTGCACGAACGGATCACTATTTAAAATAAATAATTACTTTTTTCATTAACATCACATGACCTTGAGCGACTAAAAATGAATAATAATAGAAGCATAACAATACATGATTGTAACCTACCTACTTGCTCATGTAACGCTTTGAGTATATCCTCACAAGTTAAATATTTAGGCATTATTATTGACCAACATTTAAAATGGGACAAGCATATCTCCTTCCTGTGTAACAGATTGCGTAAAACAATCCACAAATTTTCCATTCTACGCTCTTATTTACCTGTTTATGTTCTGCGTACTGTGTACTTAGCTCTGTTTCAATCAATAATTCAGTATGGTATTTTAGGTTGGGGAGGAATGGAAAAATCGACTCTCCATCCTTTAAATTTGCTCCAAAAAAAGAATTATCAAAATTTGTCTATATAAACCTTTTGATTACCCAACAAAATTAATTTTTCAGGAATTTGGTGTATCAAATCTAGAATAACTCTATAAACAAACATTGCTGATTTACTTCCATAAAAACCACAATAAATTTAAATTTGATACTCACGAATACCATACGAGACAAAACTACAGTTTCTTTCTAAATACTCCCAAATACCACACAACTGCTGGATTAAACACAGCAGAAATTTTGGACCCAAAATATATAATGCATTAATTAGAGCTTACCCTGAGTTAAGTACACTTAACACATATAGATTTAAGAAACAAATCAGATTAATTATTTAATTTTTTGAGCTAATTGAGTTAAAAATTGATACTTTAATATTTATGTACTTTTGTATTTTCTATTTGTATATAGACCCTATTATTACATGATGTATGTATTTTACCATTTTATTAATGTTATTGTGCTTGAACTCTCTTAATTTTGTGATATATTTTGTATAACTGATCTGAACTGCGCCCGAGCACGAGCTTCTGCTCTTTCGGGCTGCAATGGCTAATGTAGCTCAAGTGTAAATAAATAAATAAGTAAATAAGTAAATAAATAAAAATAAATAAATAAATAAAAATAAATAAATAATTAAAAATAAATAAATAAATAAAAATAAATAAATAAATAAAATATATAAAAATAAATAAATAAAAATAAATAAATAAATAAAAATAAATAAAAATAAATAAAAATAAATAAATAAATAAAAATAAATGAATAAACAAATAAAAATAAATAAATAAATAAAAAATAACAAAATAAAAATAAATAGAAATAAATAAATAAATAAATAAAAATAAATAAATGAATAAAAACAAATAAATAAGTAAATAAGTAAGTAAGTAACTAAGTAAGTTAGTAAGTAACTAAGTAAGTAAGTAAATAAATACATAAATAAATAAATAAATAAATAAATAAAACTTGTTTTCCAATCTGATTTAAGGACAAACAAGGAATCAATACGATTTCGGATACAAATTTATTAGAACTTTAAAATTATATTTTGGTTCTGAATCCACGTTTGAAGTGGATCCTGTAGGTACGTGTATACAAGACGATTAAAAAAAGCACTGATAGCGCTTAATACGTTGTGCGAAACGGTAAACTGACTATTTTTCAAGAGGGAACCTATGTCAGGAAATGCATGGTTTGGGCGCTGTGGGACGTCAAAGTTTCTTAACATTGTTTTTCGTGTCCTAATAGTTACGCAATCCATTAGCCATCATCGTTAGGTGGATGGCCGAACTGCGCATGTGCTACATCCTTCCATAGTCCATGGATATAATTCGAATTGGGTAGATTCTGTTGTGTTCGTCAGGTAATGTGACTGTAACATGACAGAACTCCAGCTCACTTTGATGCAAATGTGCGGCACCACTTGGAAGACACATATCCAAATCGATGGATTGGTAAGGAGGGGCCTGTTCCATGGCCACCACAGTCACCAGATCTGACATTTTTTTTACTATTTTCTGTGAGGTACTATGAAGAGTAAAGTGTATGCCACTCCCGTAAGTTCAGAGGAGGACCTTATCCCTCGAATCCACTCAGCGACTGAAATACTGAGCACACAATCACACTTAATTGACCTCTAGTATGCTGTCAAAAATCTTAAAGTTAGTATTTATAAAACAGTTATATTACCGGTTTTTCTGTATGGTTGTGAAACTTGGACTCTCACTTTGAGAGAGGAACAGAGATTAAGGGCGTTTGAGAATAAAGTTCTTAGGAAAATATTTGGGGCTAAGAGGGATGAAGTTACAGGAGAATGGAGAACACAGAAATACACGCATTGTATTCTTTACCTGACATAATTAGGAACATTAAATCTAGACGTTTGAGACGGGCAGAGCATGTAGCACGTATGAGCGAATCCAGAAATGCATATAGAGTGTTAGTTGGGAGACATGAGGGAAAAATACGTTTGGGGAGGCCGAGACGTAGATGGGAGGATAATATTAAAATGGATTTGAGGGAGGTGGGATATGATGATAGAGACTGGATTAATCTTGCACAGGATAGGGACCAATGGCGGGCTTATGTGAGGGCGGGAATGAATGTGCGGGTTCCTTGAAAGCCATTTGTAAGTAAGTATATTCGAGTTGTATTACACATGATGAAGTCTTCGCCGTGACGCTATTTAAGTCACTTTGCTCTTATAAATTAAACTCAAACACACTGATACAAGAAAGCTACAATCGTACGTGTCCTCAAAGATCCAAGCCAATAAATACACAGTATTCTGCTAATCCAAAGTCACCGAAGTACAGCTGTGTGTCCGCCTAAAATGTGCCAAATTCCGAGAAGATTCGTTACAGAATTAGATCGAAGATCTTCGAGGGATGGAAAGACGGCTGAAAAGAATTAGGTATGTGAAGCGATGAAGATAATTCTGTGATAAAATTTGCAACTATTTAGTATGCATAAGCGAAATATACATGATTACATTAGATTATAGAGCTCAGCAACATATAATAAAGGAATTAAGTACAGACGCGGCAGCTGCTGTTAAGTACACATTGAGCAGCATTAAATGCATGCATCGGTCAAATGATTACTTTCTTCCTAGTTGTTAATGAACTTTAACATTCAATTTCTGTAGCAACTGTCCCTAGCAACGAAGTATCTACAATACACTGCACACATTAAACTGATTAAGTCCTGCCATAAGGACGAGCCGGGGTGATGGTGAACAAAAATTATGTATACTTATGTGAGCTACATAATCAATATTTAAATTATCTGTGCATTGTTTTGAACGCAACCACCAGTAGCTTAAGGCCTATTTTAACTGTAAACATGTTAAGAAATTATACTTTGTCTATGATTTAAATAGTCTAATAATGATATAATATGCATTATAACAATAACTATGTCTCGTGACCGGAACATAATACAAAATTTATCCTTTGGAGAGGTGGAAATATTCAAACATCTTGGAACAACAGTAACAAACATAAATAACACTCGAAAGGAAATTAAACGCAGAATAAATATGGGAAATGCCTGTTATATTTCAGTTGAGAAGCTTCTGTCATCCAGTCTGCTCTCAAAAATGCTGAAAGTTAGAATTATTTATAAAATAGTTATAGGCCTCTTTACCGGTTGTTTTGTATGATTGTGAAATGTCTGTCTTCTTTCCATCTTTTATTTATAAATTAGTTATATACTTATTTACTAATTTATTTATTTACTTATTTACAAATTAGTTATTTACTTATTTACAAATTAGTCATTTACTTATTTACTAATTTATTTATTTACTTATTTATTTATTTATTTTTTCATTTATTTATTCATTCATTTATTCATTCATTCATTCATTTATTCATTTATTCATTTATTCATTCATATATTCATTCATTTATTCATTTATTCATTCATATATTCATTCATTTATTCATACATTCATTCATTCAAACATTTATTCATATATTCATTCATTCAAACATTTATTCATATATTCATTCATTCATACATTCATTCATTCATATATTCATTCATTCATACATTCAATCATTCATTCATTCATACATTCATTCATTCATTTATTCATACATTCATTCATTCATTTATTCATACATTCATTCATTCATACATTCATTCATACGTTCATTCATTCATACATTCATTCATTCATACATTCATTTATTCATTCATTCATTCATTTATTCATTCATATATTCATTCATTTATTCATACATTCATTCATTCATACATTCATTCATTCATTCATTCATTTATTCATATATTCATTAATTCATTCATACATTCATTAATTCATTCATACATTCATTCATTCATTTATTTATTCATATATTCATTAATTCATTCATACATTCATTCATTCATTCATGCATTTATTCATACATTCATTCATTTATTCATACATTCATTCATTTATTCATGCATTCATTCATACATTTATTCATACATTTATTCATATATTCATTCATACATTTATTCATATATTCATTCATTCATACATATATTCATTCATTCATACATATATTCATTCATTCATACATTCATTCATTCATTCATACATTCATTCATTCATTCATACATTCATTCATTCATACATTCATTCATACATTCATTCATTAATACATACATTCATTCATTCATACATTCATTCATACATTCATTCATTAATACATTCATTCATTCATTCGTACATTCATTCATACATTCATTCATTCATACATTCATTCATTCATTTATTCATATATTCATTCATTCATATATTCATTCATTCATACATTCATTCATTCATACATTCATTCATTCATTCATTCATACATTCGTACATTCATTCATACATTCATTCATTCATACATTCATTCATTCATACATTCATTCATTCATACATTCATTCATTCATACATTCATTCATTCATACATTCATTCATACATTCATTCATTCATACATTCATTCATTCATACATTCATTCATTCATACATTCATTCATACATTCATTCATTCATTCATTCATTCATTCATTCATACATTCATTCATACATTTATTCATTCATTCATACATTTATTCATTCATTCATACATTCATTCATACATTCATTCATTTATTCATATATTCATTCATTCATACATTCATTCATTCATACATTCATTCATTGATTCATTCATACATTCATTCATTCATTCATACATACATTAATTCATTCATACATTCATTCATTTATTCATACATTCATTCATTCATTTATTCATACATTCATTCATTTATTCATACATTCATTCATTCATTTATTCATACATTCATTCATTTATTCATACATTCATTCATACATTTATTCATACATTCATTCATACATTCATTAATTCATTTATTCATACATTCATTCATACATTTATTCATTTATTTATTAATTAATTCATTCATTCATTAATTCATTCACTTATTTATTTATGTCTATAACAGAGCAAAGCCCCAATTACAATAGACAGTACAAATATTTACTTAGAATGTAAATAATATGAAAAAAGAGTTAAAACAAATACAAATGCAAGATACAAGTGAAAATACAAATGAAAAATGAGAAAAAAACAAACAGATACTACCTACAGTAAATAGAAGACACAGATGTAGATATAAATGAAAAATACAAAATAAAAATAAATGAAAAATAGATAAATATAGCTATCATAACCAAAATAAGTAAAATGTATCTATAAATGTTTAATTACAGAGTAACAAATAGATGGCAATATTATTTAAATTCAACTATCTTCGAACGTTTGTCACAACGAAAAAATGCTATGAACTTTAGCATCAACCGAATAGACTATTGGAAACAGACAGAAAAATATAGAAATATCAAGGCAGACAGAGACAGACACTAAGAGAGAAATAAATAGTGACTGTGACAGAGAGAGTTAAAGTGGTGATAAGCAGAGGCAATTCAAACAAGCAGAGATGGAATCTAAGATCTAGACACAAAGACACACAGACACAAAATATATACAGAAATACAAAGACATATACAGAAAAACAAGGCAGGAAAGGAATGACAATCAGCAATATCGTTGACATTTTCGAAGATGGGATTTTTGCTGTGTCATGCTACTTTAACTATACTTCGTATATTGTAGACATAATACGTGTTTGGCGTTGTATAAGAAGCTGTGTACCGATATTGTTTCTGAGAGCAATTTACATGAAATAAGGTGAGATATCTCACGAAGGAAAGGAGTGAACAGGTTGTTGGGTTTTATGCACCCCGTCATTACTGGCAGTTTTGTATCTGGCTGGTCCTTCATCAGTGCCGCTGGTGGGAAAGCAATTGTGCATCCGTTTCATATTAATACTTCGCTTCGAGTTTCAGTTTATGATGTTGGTTCTAACCCTTATTATTTCAGAACTACGCAGACTATTCTTTTTAATCAATTGCAACAAGACAATGGATTACAAAAAAATCTGTGTAGACGCCATATCTTTCAGTTTCGTATATGATTCACTGAGTTTATCGTCCGTATCAAGGAAACTAATCTGGATTTTTAGAGGTCTTAACTACAGGCTACCTTGTCTTCCTTTTCATTACTCCTTGTTTACCCGCGTTCAAATCCTGGTTGGGACAAGTTACCTGGTTGAGATTTATTCCGGAGTCTTCCTTCAACACATTGACAACAAATAATAATAATAATAATAATAATAATAATAATAATAATAATAATCACAATAATAATAATAATAATAATAATCACAATGATCACATCAACAATAATAACAACAACAATAATAATAATAATAACAATAATAACAACAATAATAATAATAACGACAACAACAATAATAATAACAATAATAATAACAATAATAATAATAAAAAAATTTATTTATTTACTTATTTCTTTATTTATTTATTTATTTATTTATTTATTTATTTATTTATTTATTGATGTATTGATTGATTGATTTATTGATTTACTGATCGATTTATTGATCGATTTATTGATCTATTTATTTATTTAGAATGTTAACGTGCAAAACAACAGCACAAGGCCAATTATAGTTTAGCACAAGATACAGAACAAAACAAAACAACAAATGATGATGAGAATGGATGATAGAAAATGGCAGTGAGATGAAATACAATCAATATAATAGTCAATATTAATCATTGACCAAATGCAACAAAATAAATAGCACAAATAATTATTAAAATTAGTACATTGAGATAATTAAAATAATGGCAATTAAATAAAATGAATTACATATGAATTAATGAAATCATATACATAAATGAAGACTAGAATAATATAAGACAAAGTGCATACAAATAATTATTAAAATTAGAGACAAATACAATAGTGACAAATGAATAGATAATAATAATAATAATAATAATAATAATAATAATAATAATAATAATAATATAACAATAATAATATTTTTTGCCGGACCAGAGATACATATTAATTTATTTATATAAAAACACTCCAACACCCACAGAAAGAGTAAGTTACATACTCGTGCTCAGGGGGCATTCCACATAATGTTAAGACATTTTATTAACTAACAGAGTAAAAAGTAAAGCAAAGAAAAAGGATGAAGAAAAAACACATAGGGTAAACTAGGGTCTGTTGGACAGTCGGGCATGTTGGACACTCCGTACTTTAACGTGTTACCACGCCACTTGTGGGCATCACATTGAGCTAGAAGTCAATAACGGAAGTAGCCCCACTCGTGCCTACTTCCTTCATTGACTTCTAGCTGAATGTGGAGCCCACAAGTGGCGTGGTAACATGTTAAAGTATGGAGTGTCCAACATGCCCGACTGTCCAACAGACCCTAGTTTACCCTATCACAATAATTGAACTTTAAATTTTCTCTGTTAACAGCAATTTTTTAATTGATTTTTTTAAATAAGGAGCATTAGCAAACAGTATGTTTGGGAATTTAGCTATTATCATGTTATAAAGCCTTGGACCGAAGTTGCTACTGTGATTACATGCTACAGTTGTAGTACATTTAGGAACTGTCAAGCATATCTTGTCTGATCTTTTGGTTTTATATTTATGTGAATATAAATTAAATATATTTCGGTTTTTATGTACGAAATTTAATATTACACTGTTATAAAATTTGATGGAAGTCAAATTTTTTAAAATCTAAATACAACAGTTCTGAAGGATAATCAAAGGTTTATTAAGGTATATTTTTATTATTATTTTCTGTAGCAGAGTTATTGGCTTGAGGGAGGTACTATAAGCACTACCCTATCCTATAATGCCGTATTGTAATATAACTTGTAGTCCACACCTGTGGAGTAGCGGTTATCGCGTCTAGCCGCGAAACCAGGTGGCCCGGGTTCGATTCCCAGTCGGGGCAAGTTACCTGGTTGAGGTTTTTCCGAGGTTTTCCCTCAACCCAATATGAGTAAATGCTGGGTAACTTTCGGTGTTGGACCCCGGACTCATTTCACCGGCAATATCACCTTCATCTCATTCAGACGCTAAATAACCTAAGATGTTGATAAAGCGTCGTAAAATAACCTACTAAAATAAAAAAATATAACTTGTACTAATGCGAGCTAAATAGTCGTAAAGTTTGGACAGTCAAGTACTTTCGTAGGATGACAAAATAGTGAATACTTTTTCTTAATCTATAATACTGGGTAATTTCCGGCGCTGAACCCTGGACTCAGTTCACCTTCATATCATTCAGACACTAGATAAACACAGCAGTTGATAAAGCGTCGTAAGATAATCCACAAAAAACACTTCTTGTTTTCCTTTTCTTACTGTTATTATTCTTCAATTTTTTTCTTCCCATTCCGCTTTCTTTTTCTCTTAAGTTTTCTTGTTCCATCCCCATGTTCTTGCCATATCCTTTTACAATTAAAATTCTTCTTTCACTCATACTTTCCCTCTTTTATCCTTTTCATTCTACTCTGATCCTAATTTTTTCTTTTATTCAACTTCTTTTTTATATTTTTTCCTTCTTTTCTTGTTTCCTTTAGGCCGGGGTTCGAATCCCGGTCGGGGCAAGTTACCTGGTTGAGATTTTTTCCGTGATTTTCTCTCAACCCAATATGAGCAAATGCTGGGTAACTATCGGTGCTGGACCTCGGACTCATTTCACCGACATTATCACCTTCATCTCATTCAGACTCTAAGTAACCTGAGATGTTTATACAGCGTCGTAAAATAACTTACTAAAAAAATAAAATTGTTTTCTTGTTTTTCTCGTTCATGCTAATATTGCCGTTTTGTTTTTGTTTCTGTTTTGTTCTTCCTTTGCCTCTCGTTTTTATGTTTTCTTGCCTCTTGTTCTCTTTTTTTTGTCTTGCTTTATACTCTTCTTTCTTTCTTCATTCATCTTCCTTTTTCTCCTATTTTTTTCTTTTTCGTTTCCTTTCTATCTCCCCTTTTCTTTGTCCTCTCCTTCAATTACACCATTTCTTCTCCTTCTTCCATTTTAAATTTTCCCTTTTACGTTTTTACTCTCCTTCATATTTCTCTTTCTTCAACATAAATTCTTTTATCGTTTTTGGTATTAGTTTCTCCTTATGCATTACTTTAACTTTTCTTCCTCTTTTCTTATATATATTTTTTTCCTTCTTCGGTTTCTTTTACTTCTTTTTACATTTTTTTTTCAATTTTAAATTTTATTTTCCTCCTTTCAATCTTTCCTTTTCTCCTTCATCTCCTTTTATTACACCATTTCTTCTCCTCCTTCCATTTTCAATTTTTTCTTTTATCCTTTTACTCTCCTTCATCATTTCTCTTTCTTCAACATAAATTCTTTTATCGTTTTTTGTTATTTGTTTCTTCTTATTTATTACTTTGGGCTAATTTTTCTTCCCCTTTTCTGATATTTTGCTTCCTTCTTCGGTTTCTTTTACTTTTTTGCGTTTTTCCTTCAAATTTAAATTTTATTTTCGTCTTAATAAACTACGTATGAATGAATAACCTTCTTGTTTATTCCCTCCTATTCATTAAATGCACCCTCGTTCTCTTGTAAATCTCATTGTACACGTCATAACTCATACCAGCAGACTGCACTTAGCGGAGATATTGTTATTAGACTTTCAACAGATACTGTAAGATTTATTATGATATGCAAAGTGCTGCCTGCACCGGTTATAATACATAATGATAATAAACTACACATAAATGTTGAAAATGATTGCAGAAGAGATCGCAGTGTCATAAAAGATAGAGCAAGCCAATTGTCTTTATTGGCCACAAATTCTACTTTGACTCGTCATTATTTCAATTCTAGATGGCGCTGGAAGCCGACGAAACTCGTTCGGAAATGGTGCGCGCATAATGTAATATAAGGATAATAAAATGAGTATAAATTAAAATTACATCTATTGAATGACTCTCATTCGTCAGTGAAAAGTGAAGTGTATATAACCACATTATTACAAGAGGTATGGACTTAGATCTTCCGTATTTTCTGAAAAACTGACTAAGAAGAAATTGATGTTGGTAGTAGGCCCTGATGTCCTTTAACTACGGAAAGACCGGTACTCAATTTTAATGAAAATTAAGTGGGATCTGGAGTCGTTGTAGAGGTTATGAGGAAATGTTATGGTTTATTTAACGACGCTCGCAACTGCAGAGGTTATATCAGCGTCGCCGGATGTGCCGGAATTTTGTCCTGCAGGAGTTCTTTTACATGCCAGTAAATCTACTGACATGAGCCTGTCGCATTTAAGCACACTTAAATGCCTTCGACCTGGCCCGGGATCGAACCCGCAACCTTGGGCATAGAAGGCCAGCGCTATACCAACTCGCCAACCAGGTCGACGGTTATGAGGAAATGAATTCCGGCAGGACGTGGTATTTTTCAACAGAGCTCTTCCAGTCCATAGACTTGTCTATAGTAATGCCACAAGAGGTCTGAGATTTGCCGATAAATTCACGAGGGGAGAGTCGGGTAGTATCGGACATCGGGTAATATCGGACAGTGAGTTTCTTTCATCTACCACACGATGATTTATTTTATTTTATTGGATTATTTTACGACTCTGTATCAATATCTGAGGTTATTTAGCGTCTGAATGAAATGAAGGTGATAATGCCGGTGAAATGAGTCCGGGGTTCAGCACCGAAAGTTACCCATTTTCTCGTATTAGGTTGAGTGAAACCCCCGGAAAAAACATCAACCAGGTAATTTGCCCCGACCGGGATTCGAACCCGGGCCACCTGGTTTCGCGGCCAGACGCGCTGACCGTTACTCCACAGGTGTGGACACCACACGATGATAGTACCTGATTGACATGGTTACGTTTCTGTGATGTCGCATAGAGAAACGTAACCATGTCATTCAGGTACTACCATATGGTGGTAGATGAAAGAAACGCACTGTCCGATATTACCCGATGTCCGATACTACCCGACTCTCCCCTATTCCTAAAATTTGGTAACAAAATGTTAATAATTGTATATTTATGAATGCTTAAACTATTCAGACATTGTGAAGTCGAAATAGATTAATAACGAGTACTGCAATAAAGAAATTGAATGTTATTCAGTAATGCCAATTGAGAAAACCGAAATACAGGTTTAAAAATGTTAATTACATGCACTGCGCTTTTCTCTTGTTATTATAACAGAAATACGTTTTCATTATCGTCTGAAATCATAATTTAATTTAAACATTTTATAGTACAATTACAAATAACTTGATGGTGATAAATCGAGCTGGAGAAATGATGGCGATGTATGACTGTGATTGGTTGGAATTCAAAATTTCATTACACTTCATTGGCCAAAAATGGAATGACGTCATATAAACGAAATAGTCACTATAATGACATAGTTTTGGTATACGATGTGCTTATATTTATATCTTTAATAACTCTCTGTAACTATACATAATATGTTGGTTTGACGAGATGGTGTTGCAATGGTAAGGAATTAGTTAAAGAGGTTATTTTGACAGCCATTAATCTTTCAGTGCTTAATGAAATGTAAAAAGAATTTAAACCAATAATTATTCTATGTGAAATCCGATATGCATCAGTATTCGACTAGATTTAATTATCAATTAGATGTGCCCACTGTAAGATTAAATGTAACTACAAGGTGGTTTAAAAATGTGATTTCTAACATGTTTAATAAATTATCGCCTGAAGCCCACAATTTAAATTTGAATAGATTCGAATCTGCATTAAACCGTGGCTTGTTAATACATTTTATAGTGTAAATGAGTTTTTTTAATACAAATAAAAATATTTCATTTTAATCTCTCTTTTAATCTGTTTGTAATTTATTGTATGTATGTTACTCATTATGGTAAATTTTACTGACCAGGTCGGGCGTTATTAACTCGATTGTGTCACTACAGGCAATGCCTTAACTCTCCACTCCACCTTCCCCGCCTGAGACAGTTATGTTCTGGACTGTTACGAGTAGACAGGTAGGCAAGCATTACTGAGTGACGGATTTTAAAAGGTAAGCATCATAGCTTTCGACTATCGCTGGCCGCCTAAAATCCACCACTGATGCACACTGCCCGACTGTGTTTTTTTAAAGCGGAGTAAGCGAAAAGGACACGGGCGGGGGTATCTCCTTTACTTTTCCCTTCCCCTTTATGCCCAAGGCTGGTCTATAGCATCCAAGGATGCTCATGACTGAAATAAAGATTGATTTAAAGCAAAGCTCTCTGAAAAACTCTGATCTAAAGCTGAATTGTGTAACACAGATTCCATAAAGTCTGCCGGGGAAAAAAACTTAATTCTTATCTCAATAAACCGCTAACTGTGTTGGGCCTACTATGGTGCCCATCACTTTTGTTTCTTCAGATGTTTTGTAATTAAATACAGTACAACTGAAATAGAATATGGGGAGAGAAGCGTTTTAAGAAAGAAAAAAGAAGGAAGAAAAAAGATAAGAGGAAGCAGAAAAAACAAAAGGAGAGGAAGTGGGATTAATTACTAAATTAATTACTTAATTTATTTATTTATTTATTTATTTATTTATTTACTGATTTATAAATTAAGTTATTAATTAATTTATTTATTAATTATTTTATTAATTAATTTATTAATTTATTAATTAATTTATTAATTTATGAATTTATTTATGAATTTATTTATTAATTTATGAATTTATTTATGAATTTATTTATTAATTTATTAATTAATTAATTAATTTATTTATTTATTTATTTATTTATTTATTTATTTACTTCTTTACTTATTTACTTATTTATTTATTTATTTATTTACTTCTTTACTTATTTACTTATTTATTTATTTATTTATTTATTTATTTATTTATTTATTTATTTATTCTGGTGTAGTTAAGGCCATCAGGCCTTCTCTTCCACAACATCAGGAATACAAATACAATAATAGAAATAAACAGAGAAACAAAATACACTTTATACAAAGTAAAGCTACACAAGAAATAAAGAGAGAGAAAAAAACACTATAAAGTAAAGCCACACCAAAACATACACAGGTTGCAGTCACACAAACTTTAAATGAGTGATTAAGTATCATAATTAATTGTATCCTAACTAATTAACATAAACAAGAAACTTGCAATTTTAATCAATATTAAAAAAGAAAAAAAAACACAAATCAATACTTCTAGCAATACCTAAAAATATTAACTGAGACAAAATTTTCCAATTTAATTTTCAATTGTGATAAAGTCCGGCAGTCCCTGACGTCATTAGGTAACGAATTCCAGAGGCGAGGTATTTCTACAGTATAGGAAGATGAATATAAAAACGTTGTATGATGAGGGATAGAAAGAAGTGCTTGATGCCGGTTTCGAAGAGTTGTAAGAAATTGAAAGCGCGATAACAGATAATTCGGAGTAGAAGTATGCATGATTCTAAACAGAAGAGACAGTGAATGTATTGTTCTTCGTTCCTTCAGACGCACCCATGAAAGTAACTGGAGGGAAGGTGTTATATGGTCAAATTTACGAGTATTGCAGATGAATCGTATGCACACATTATGAACACATTGTAGTTTCTCAGCTAAGAATTAAATGAGTGAAGTAACAGAGAAAAGAAAAAGCAAAGAAAGCAGATTGAGAAGGAGATGCAGGAAAGAAATAAGAATGGCTGAAAAGAGAAGAACAAAAAGTGGAAAGAGAAGGAATAAAGATAGGCCTAAATGAAGAAGAGGAGAAGGAAGAAGAAGAACATGATGATGATGATGATGATGGAGAAAGAAAAAAGATGAACGCTTAAAATGCCTTTAACCTTGGATTTAAAAAAACTGCATCTGAATAGGAAAATAAGTTTAATAATCTCTCGCACTGCTTGTGAGAAAACAGACGCTACCGAGGTGGGATTCGAAGCTCTGGTCTGCAGTTCTTAGACAATCCACCGTGGAATAACTTGTTTTAATATGACGTCACTAACTTTTCAACGAGCGAGAACCATTTTGAGCGCGGTGAGATAAAATTGTTAATTTGCTCTCTATGAACCGTACGTATGAATTACGGATAATAATTGCGTTGTTCCGACTGGGCAGTGGAATTACAAGCGTAGAGAACCAAAAAACGGTCGAATTATAAATTGGAGGTGGCCAGGCTCGTATTATTTGATGATATCATTATTTGCATATTTATAGGAACAAGCGAGTCCATAATCTTGGAGGCAGTTAGAGCTACCGCGAGAAACCGAGAGGGTGCAGATCAAATGTCTGTTATCACAAACCGCGGGTTAATGAAGCATAATATTGCCATAGTACAGGCGCAGGCACCTTGCTAGCAGTATCTGCCGCATCAGTGCAAGCTTGGACTGGTTCCCCAGCGTTGCCAAACTTACAAATTGCTTATCTTCTTCATTGCCGTAAATGTTGCAATTATAATAAATTACAATACTTACTTACTTACTTACTTACTTACTTACTTAATAGCTTTTAAGGAACCCGGAGGTTCATTGCCGCCCTCACATAAGCCCGCCATTGGTCCCTATCCCGAGCAAGATTAATCCATTCTCTATCATCATATCCCACCTCCCTCAAATCCATTTTAATATTATCTTCCCATCTACGTCTCGGCCTCCCCAAAGGTCTTTTTCCCTCCGGCCTCCCAACTAACACTCTATATGCATTTCTGGATTCGCCCATACGTGCTACATGTCCTGCCCATCTCAAACGTCTGGATTTAATGTTCCTAATTATGTCAGGTGAAGGATACAATGCGTGCAGCTCTGCGTTGTGTAACTTTCTCCATTCTCCTGTAACTTCATCCCTCTTAGCCCCAAATATTTTTCTAAGAACCTTATTCTCAAACACACTTAATCTCTGTTCCTCTCTCAAAGTGAGAGTCCAAGTTTCACAACCATACAGAACAACAAGTAATATAACTGTTTTATAAATTCTAACTTTCAGATTTTTCGACAGCAGACTGGATGATAAAAGTTTCTCAACCGAATAATAACAATCATTTCCCACATTTATTCTGTGTTTAATTTCCTCCCGAGTATCATTTATATTTGTTACTGTTGCTCCAAGATATTTGAACTTCTCCGCCTCTTCAAAAGATAAATTTCCAATTTTTATATTTCCATTTCGTACAATATTCTGGTCACGAGACATAATCACATACTTTGTCTTTTCGGGATTTACTTCCAAACCTATCGCTTTACTTGCTTCAAGTAAAATTCTCGTGTTTTCCCTAATCGTTTGTGGACTTTCTCCTAACATATTCACATCATCCGCATAGACAAGCAGCTGGTGTAACCCGTTCAATTCCAAACCCTCTCTGTTATCCTGGAATTTCCTAATGGCATTCTCTAGAGCAAAGTTACAGTGCATCTCCTTGCTTTAGCCCACAGTGAATTGGAAACGCATCTGACAGAAACTGACATATACGGACTCTGCTGTACGTTTCACTGTGACACATTTTAATTAATCGAAATAGTTTCTTGGGAATACCAAATTCAATAAGAATATCATATAAAACTTCTCACTTAACCGAGTCATATGCCTTTTTGAAATCTATGAATAACTGATGCACTGTACCCTTATACTCCCATTTTTTCTCCATTATCTGTCGAATACAAAATATCTGATCAATAGTTGATAATAAATTATAATATATAAGTTTATTAGTAAAATGTTGAAGATGATCATCAATGTCATATACAGTATTTATTTACCAGAAGATGAACATACAGATAGGCCTAAGCAAAATAATTCATCAATAGCGCAGAAATGAATACAATTTGAATACCTCCGCGAAATAAGAGTGTAACCAACAAATCTACAACAAACGTTTCAGAAGAAAGGAAAATAATTTCAGGGCCGTATTTCATTAAGCCCATATTTACTAGCAGAACCATTTGACTAACCAAAGATACAAGCTTATTCATCTATTGGGTGCAATAATTTATTGTTATAAATGAATGCTTCAAAATTACTTTTTCCGACTAAGTCACATATTTCATTAATTTGGTGTTACATCCTTTTCTGGCCAGATCTTCAATTAATAACGAAACTTTTGGCTGCACACAACTTAGAAAGATAACTACAAACATCTAGAAAAAAGTTCCTCTTTATATAATTTACATAATACTCCTAACAATTGTTTAGTCAATTCTTCGAAAGACAGGTCTGAAACTCACAACTGATAGTCTACTAACACGACATCACTTATGAGGCAACTAGACCAGGAGATAACAGGGTAGTGTGACGAGTTCCTTTCCTCTTTTATTAAAGAATAAAAAGAAATAATGGAATTGAAAGGGACAAGGAGATCAAGAGGAAGAACAAAAGAAGTGGAACATGAAGAAGAAATGAGAAGAGAGTAGAGTAAAGAAACATGAAAAAATGGAAAATGGAGAATTGGCAGAAAAGGGGAAGAAATAAGAGGAGAATAGAGATGAGTAGGAACAGAGAGGAAGAAGAGGAAGGAAGGAAGAAGAAGAAGAAAATGAAGATGGAGAAACAGAAAGAGTCTGTAACGATATGTTTGAGTGGTTTCTTTTGTAATCCGGCAGAATGTAATCATTTCTATGATCTTTGAATTTGTGTATTCAGAAAAGAACTTTCGATGTAGCAGCCCTGACGTTTTCTTGGTTCTATGCGCATGCGCCGATTGCCTTTCGCCCCCACCTCGATGGTGGAGGCGGGACGAGTGGGGAGTTGAGGACGGTCGGAGCCATCAGCTCAGATGGAAAGGGGCTTTGATATGGATTGGTAACAGGATATTCAACCAATGGTTAGAGATTAGTGATTATATACAGGATTCTGCTAGGCTGGAGTGAAGCTACCGGAAGTCTGTATGCTGTAATGGTTCGTATAGATTATGATTGATTGAGAGAGTTTAAAGGATCATATGCTAATTGTGTTGAGATACGAGATAAAAGAAAATCCTAAAGACTGAATTCTAAATATAACAGTCACTGTTTAAATCCAAGATATTGTCAATTTTTTAATGTTGTTCAAAGATGTAATTTCGTATACCTTGGACGTTTAATTGTTTAAAAAATTATGAGGTTGTTCAACTAAAGGTTATAATTTAAAGCTTAAAGGGAATTGGTTGATTTAAGGATATGGTTACTTAAAAAATAAAGAGAGAAATAAACTTGATACAAATTTAATATTCTGAATTTATTAAAGGTTCCAATGAATCAGTAAGATAGTGGTACAGCGCTTCAAGTCATAATTTGCATTAAAAGTTACACACTTTATACAGGGACATCATTTTATTTTTACTAACACTTTTAATATTAACCTGGCTATACCTTTAGAGAACCGGAAACACCGTTTCCTACCCCCTTCCACGACCGTAGTTTGTTGATGCTGGCATAAAACACAAACATATCACTTTACTAGGTATAGGAGGGAAGAAAAGTAGTTCATCCATCTACGTAAACTAGGAAATATCGCGATTTTGAGTTCGATAATTTTCATTAGGTTTTTGTTTAATCAAAATTCAGTACTCTATTAAGAATAAGTGTTTTTACTCACGAACTGAGTTATCCATGCGAACGTATTCATTATGCAGTGTATATTATACTATCTAGAGCACATTAGCGTACAATATAGAGAATGAAGTGAAATTGAAAAATAATCATAATATGGATATTTAAACACATTTTCGAAAATGGTGGCAGTTCATTTCGATACAGGCTTCAGTTATAATGTGCATATTATCGCACTATAGACTATTGCATCTAATTCCAATTAGCAGTTTCGTCCTTCGTACTAGTAACTCATGTTGAAATAATTCTGTACCTACTCTATAAAAGAGTACCTTACGTACTGTAAATTCAATCTTCACTTCTGCCCGACCCGCACAGATAAAGTTACTCAGACATGCTATCTACTGTCCGTCCAAGTGGTTATGCTGCAGGATAGTAGAGAGGGGGGAAATCACGTGACAGTTAATTACTCAACGAGGCCCTTTTATTTAAGTTATTTTAAACAGTTGTATGATATTATGTAAACGTCCAATTCGTTACAGAAATTAATGTTTTCAGAAAAGAGCTACGACAGCACAGCTTTTACAGAGGGGCGAGCAGAAGCGGGTGGGGGAAATCGGGATGCGACGTAGGCAAACGGACAGTACCTGTGCGAAAATATGATTCAATATTTTTTTATCCAATTTAATAAACCCTATTTCACCCTGAGGTATATTAGGGTTATAGTTGGCATCAAAATACATATTTTATAACCAAAAAACTATAGTAAAATTATAATATAAAATTGTGGTCACAGTTACAATTCACATGCACCTTAATGAAAGAATGGATCCTGTTAAAAATTAATGAGATGTTTGAGGAATAATCAATGCAAAAGATATACAAGAGTGTCTAACCGTTTCAGAGTAATTACACGACCTCAAAAAGATAAACAATAGTACATTAATATAACAAAGCTTGACTTTCACTTTCAAATTAATACTTAATTCATGAACAATGGAACAGTTAAGAGTATTAAAAGTATATTACAAGCAATGATTTACGGATACAAGTTAAACACGTGATTCAGGAACAAGTACAATGATTAAAATAATAACACAAGTAATGACTTATAACTAACGAATAATATGATTCAATATTGAAAGCTCTTTCGCCACTGGAAAACGCGAACATATTTCTGGAACGTACTGTACTCACTGACTCAGTGCTGTTTACTACTGGTGTTCATTTCAAAGTGTGTCATGACGTCACTGTTGTTGGGTCAACGATTTGAAGCGAGTTTCAGCTTATATGTTAGAGAAGTTGCCTATTATTTAAGGCGTTCTTCAATCTGAACTTGAGAACATGTACGGTATAACTTCAACGTCGTAGCAACAGATGGCGGTCTGTACGGTCTGTGTCCTACCATAACCTCTTTCGAACTGTATTTTGCGCCGGCAAGTCGTACGCAGGGTATTTGTTATCATCGGTTGCGTACGGTAACATTCCACAACACAAATCATATGCTCCGTGTCCATGTTGACCGTCGAAGTTAATGTCAACAAATACGTAAGTAATCGTCTTAACCCTCTCCCCATATCCCGACAGTACGTATTTCCAAACAGTTCACATTCCTGCCACTATCGGCGTTACCGTACGTATCGGTACGTACTCTTCAGAATGAACGCCGTACTTTCTAGGCAACTTCTCTGCCTCACAGGTTATACACCTCTGCGGAAGTGTAGGAAGATTGAATTCTCTAGGCTCATCAGCTAGCCACATGACGGCATGCAGCGAGCCAAGACACATTTTGAACTGAACACCCAGTATATGCGGGGTTGATTCTATGTGGAGGACTGTTGGAACTTCATTAGTATAAGGGGTGGGAGTGAAGTACATTGAGAAACTCAGGTGCAATAAAAATTGAAGTAAAAATAAAATGATGTCCCTGTATTATTGGGTAGGTAGCTGCATCTATTCTGTAGGCCTGTGTTCGTAGTTCTGAAACGTTTTAGATATCTCCCTCACTCCCGCAACACTATATAAATGCCCATAACTTGATACAAACAAGACAGAATAAGTACCGCGTTAAGTACCTCGGATGCAGATGTACACGGATCCGATCAAGGCCACCAGCCTCGTTTGTATGTGGTCGGCCACGACGTGTGAACAGTTTGTTACAGGTGCCACGCTGACTCGGTGCAGAAATATGGTACAGGTCCGGCGGGGGGCCCCTTGGGGTCGCCTCCTTGCTATGACCCCTGTCACCCGTCTCGCAGTCTTTATTATCGCTTGCTGGGCTTCCTTTCCTCGCTAAGTAAATGAATACACATGCCAAGCACGTCGGCGCCAACATGTAAAACCGCGTTTACACCTACGTAACACACGAATATACCTATTTCATATTTTTATATTTACTTTACTTCTATTTTTTATATTCTAACCTATTTCAATGCTGCTTCTAGGTAGAAATCCAACTAATCTTGGTTCAATTCCTAGCCAATAAATGTCCACACCTGTGGAGTAACGGTCAGCGCGTCTGGCCGCGAAACCAGGTGGCCCGGGTCTAATCCCGGTCGGGGCAAGTTACCTGGTTGAGGTTTTTCCGGGGTTTTCCCTCAACCCAATATGAGCAAATGCTGGTTAACTTTCGGTGTTGGATCCCGGACTCATTTCACTGGCATTATCGCCTTCATATCATTCAGACGCTAAATAACCTGAGATGTAGATACAGCATCGTAAAATAACCCAATAAAATAAAATAAAAACTAGCAAATAAATGGAGAAAGTCTTACTACTTATGAATGTCTAATGTTGGTTTACAAGAGGGGTTCTTAACCTATGGGTCTCGACTCAAACATGGATCGTTGTTGCTTTCGAGAAGGATCGTTGTAGCTTCCGAAAAAAAATAAAATAAATATATTTATATTAATTAAATTACATCCTCTGATTGAGGTTCTGGCTGATATGTACACCCATTATAAGACAGTTGTCTCACTTGATGATATGTGTCGGAGGAAGAATTATTTATATGCATCTGAAGTCTGACTTGTGCAGGGACATCATTTTATTTTTACTAACATTTTTTAATATTAACCTGGCTATACCTTTGGATCAATGATTGAGACCCGGAAACATTGTTTGCTACCCCCTTCCACAACTGGAGTTCGATGATACTGGCGTAAAATACAAACAAATTACTTTACTAGGTATAGGAGAGAAGAAAAGTAGTTCATCCATTTACGTAAACTAGGAAATATCACACTTTGAGTTTGATAATTTTCATTAGGTTTTTGCTCAGTTAAAATACAGTATATTATTAACAGTAACTGTTTTTACTCACGAACTGAGTTGTCCATGCAGATATATGCATTATGCAGTGTATATTATACTGTCTACAGCACATTAGTGTACACTATAGAGATTGAAATTGAAAAATAATCATAATATGGATATTTAAATACATTTTTGAAAATGGTGGCCGTTCATTTCGATACAGGCTTCAGCTCTATTGTGCATATTATCGCACTATAGATTATTGTACGTAATTCCAATTACCAGGTTCGTACTTCGTATCAGTAACTCACGTTGAAATAATTCTGTACCTACTCTATAAAAGAGTACCTTACGTAGTGTAAATTCAATCTTCACTTCTGCCCGATCCGAAAAGATAAAATTACTCAGACATGCTATCTGCTTCCGTCTAAGTGGTTATGTCGCAGTGTCGTAGAAAGGGAGGAAATCACGTGACACTTAATTACTTAACGAGGCCCTTTTATTTAAGTTATTTCAAACAATTGTATGGGTATAATATTACGTAGACGTCCAATTCCTAACAGAAATTAATGTTCTCAGAAAAGAGCTAAGGCAGCCCAGCCACTAGCCTTTACAGAGAGGCGAATAGAAGCGGGTGGGGGAAACCGGGTTGCGACTTAGGCAAATGGACGACAGTACCTGTGCGAAAATGATTCAATATTGAAAGCTCTTTCGTCACTGGAAAACGCGAACATATTTTTGGAACGTACTGTTCACTATGACCGTAAGGCTACTATGACTGTATATGCGGACTTGAATCTGTGTGGAGGACGGTTGAACTTCATTAGTAGAAGGGGTGGGAGTGAAGTACATTAAAAAACTCAGGTACCTCAGGTACAAACTTTTCTAGTTATGTCTTTCTTCCTTTCTTTCTTAGTTTAACCTCTACATTTATATGGCCCACGCCATACGGGCCTTATAGGGCCGCGACCTGTCGGGAGAGGAATTAATTTACTGGATCACATACATACTTTTTTGACCACACAAGGACAGGAAGGGCCTCCCCGGATGATGAATCAACTCAATGCCAGGGCCACCTCCGATACAACACAAACATTTAAGACATTGCACAGCATTCACTCTCACATATGAAAATATTAAGGGAAGGATCGCCGTCCATGGCCGGACTTTCAAGAGGTACAATCTCGGAATTTGCCTGGAAATAACTGAGGAAACCATGAAAAACCTTAATTAGGATTGCCGGCCTCTGGGATCGAACTCCGGACCTCCCGACTGCAAGGCCAGCCCTCTACCACTCTGCTAGCCCATTCGGTTTCTAGTTATGTAAAACAGTTATATTACCGGTTGTTCTGTATGGTTGTGAAACTTGGACTCACACTGTGAGAGAGAACAGAAGTTAAGGGTGTTTGAGAATAAGGTGCTTAGGAAAATATTTGGGGCTAAGAAGGATGAAGTTACAGGAGAATGGACAAAGTTACACAACGCAGAACTGCACGCATTATATTCTTCACATGACATAAATAGGAACATTAAATCCAGACGTTTGAGATGGGCTGGGCGTGTAGCACGTATTGGTGAATCCAAAACTGTATGCTATGTTTTATTTAACGACGCTCGCAACTGCAGAGGTTATATCAGCGTCGCCGGATGTGCCGGAATTTTGTCCCACAGGAGTTCTTTTACATGCCAGTAAATCTACTGACATGAGCCTGTCGCATTTAATCACACTTAAATGCCATCGACCTGGCCCGGGATCGAACCCGCAACCTTGGGCATAGAAGGCCAGCTCCAGAACTGTATATAATGTGTTAGTTGGAAGACCTCCTCGTGCACTCTCGAGAGCATTCCATCAATTCTGGGATGGTGTGAGATATATCTGCAAGCACACAATCCTCAACAAATCCTCATAAAAATAAATCGAGAGGAGCTAAGTCTGGAGATCATGGCGGCCAAAACTGGACCTGGATGACCGATCCACCTGTTAGAAAACATTTCGTCAAGCAATGTTCGAACATCCCATGCCGATCAATTGTTATATCAATGCAAAAGCGCATGGAATAGAAATGGCGCTTTCTGGTGGACATTTATCTGACAAAATCGATTTCTGGTGGGCAAACGTGTAACCAAATCGAGTGTACAGTACCGAGAAAGGTTCTTATTAGCAGAGATGTAGGCTACAACACAGCAGTTACTTATGAAATACTCCTTATATGAGATTATCTGCAACACACCAGACAGATTAGAGTAGCCTAATTATTTACTTAATGTTGTTTCTAAACTGAAGAACTATTGAGAAACGATGACATCTGTGCAGGAAACTAGTCCTATGTCTTTTATAACTTTAATCACACTTCTTGTTAATATTCATCCAGAATTTTTGTTTCCAAACATCCTCACTATTAGAGATTCTCGGACATGAAAGTGGAAGAAGAAACACTAGGTGGTGGGTAGATGAAAGGGAATAAGTTAAAAAATGAGATGAAATGTACGACTTTGAAGCAAAAGGGAATAAGCGATATATTTTGTGTGACTCCAAACATATTCTGTTTCATGGATTGGTTTTCTCTGCAACATCGCTCTCTTCACCTGTTTTGGTTAATCGTATTTGAACAAATAATGACAGGTTTTTAATTCTCTACCATAAAGTTTAATGCATTCCTATTATGACTTTGGAGATGAGTCGGCTCTGTCTGGAGAGAGAAAGGTTACGAACAGGGGGAACGCAGGTTTAAGTCCGAGTGGAGACTGGATTGTTTTTATTTCGCTATAGATTTATTATTTATTGTACCTGCAGTGACGGCTAACCTCTTTATACTTCATCCCGCTGGCTTTTCGTGGATATTTTATGCCATTATTTTAATTACTTCTGTGTTTGTTTTCATTTTTAGTAGGTTATTTCCTTTTCTTGCTTCCTTCCTTTCTTCCTTCCTTTTTTCTTTCTTCCTTCCGTCCTTTTCTTTCTTCTTCCTTTCTTCCACTTTTTTCTATCTTTATTCCTTCCACTTTTTTCTTTTTCTTTCTTTCTTCCTTTCTTCCACTTTTTTCTTTCTTTCTTCCTTCCACTTTTCCCTTCCTTTCTTCCTTCCACTTTCTTCTTTTTCTTTCTTTCTTCCTTTCACATTTTCTTTTTTTCTTTCTTTCTTCCTTCCACTTTTTCTTTCTTCCTTCCTTCCACTTTTTCTTTCTTTCTTCCTTCCACTTTTTTCTTTCTTTCTTTCTTCCTTACACTTTTTCTTTCTTTCTTCCTTTCTTCCTTCCACTTTTTTCTTTTTCTTTCTTTCTTTCTTCCTTCCTTCCACTTTTTTCTTTCTTTCTTTCTTCTTTCCTTCCACTTTTTTCTTTCTTTCCTTCTTTCTTCCTTCCACTTTCCCCTTTCTTTCTTTCTTTCTTTCTTCTTTCCCCTTTCTTTCTTTCTTTCTTTCTTCTTTCCCCTTTCTTTCTTTCTTTCTTCTTTCCTCTTTTCCCTTTCTTTCTTTCTTTCTTCTTTCCTCTTTTCCCTTTCTTTCTTTCTTTCTTTCTTCTTTCCTCTTTCTTTCTTTCTTTCTTCTTTCCTCTTTCTTTCTTTCTTCTTTCCCCTTTCTTTCTTTCTTCTTTCCCCTTTTTTTTCTTTCTTCTTTCCCCTTTCTTTCTTTCTTCTTTCCCCTTTCTTTCTTTCTTCTTTCCTCTTTCTTTCTTTCTCTTTCCTCGCTTCCGTCCCCATTTCTTCATTTTTATTTATTTATTATCTCTCTTTCTTCCTTTCTCTCTTCCTCCAACTTTCTTTCTTTTTTCCTTTTCCCACCTTTCCCTTTCTTTCTTCCTTCCTCTTTCCCTTCCTTCTACTTTCCTTTTCCTTCCTCCCTCCCTCTCTTCCTTCCTTCCTTCACTTTTCTTTATTCCTTTCTCTCTTCTTTCCCCTTTCTTTCTTTTTTTCTTCCTTCCTCCCTCACTTCCCCTTTCTTTCTTTTTTCTATATTTATTTTTTATCTCTTTGTTTCTTCATTTCTTTTTTGTTTCGTTTCTTTCTTTCTTCCTTCCTCCCTTTACCCCTTATTTCTTTCGTTTTTCTTTTTCCCACCTTTCCCTTTCTTTCTTCCTTCCCCCTTCCCTCCCTTCTACTTTCTTTTTCCTTACTTCCTCCCTCTCTTCCCACCTTTCCCTTTCTTTCTTCCTTCCCCCTTCCCTCCCTTCTACTTTCTTTTTCCTTACTTCCTCCCTCTCTTCCTTCCTTCACTTTTCTTTATTTCTTTCTCTCTCCTTTTCCCTTTCTTTTTTTCTTCCTTCCTCCTTCACTTCCCCTTTCTTTCTTTTTCCTTTATTTATTTTTTATCTCTTTGTTTGTTCATTTCTTTTTTGTTTCGTTTCTTTCTTTCTTCCTTCCTCCCTTTACCCTTTCTTTCTTTTTTTCCTTCCTCCCTTTACCCTTTATTTATTTCTTTCTTTTTTCCACCCTCCCTTTACCCTTTCTTTCTTTCTTTCTATAGAGAAGAGAGGGTATTGTCTCTGAATCAACATTAGACATCTACACATTGCGAGCCTACTTGGAAGTGGATCACGGTAAGACATCAGAGGGTAACGACAATACAACGGACTACCATCCAGTCCCATAGACGGAAGATAAATTTCTTCCATTGCCCACGCGGAGGATCGAACTACGGACCACTTGGATGGGCAGCGCATACGTTGCCCCAGAGCCACCATGGCAGGAAAAAAAACATCATTTACAAATTCCAAAACCAAATATTGTGTGAAACTACTGCGAAGTATAGCAGAAATTACAAAGTGTTGAATATTTCCTTGGAAATATCCCAAAACAACTAATAAACTAGACTCCTACATACAATTTTACAGTCCGTCGCAGTTTACAAGCTGTAACTAGGAAAGCATCCTAAATCAAGCGAATACCTAGACACTCGGCACATAACTCACAGGCTGTAATTCGATACTGGAAGCACAATAGCCGCGTTTAAAAATAGTAGCTGCTTTATTATTTAAAGAGATCTCAATCAGCTTGTATAAACGCTTTATAGGAAAACGTAACTGGAGACTTTGGGTGGAAATTATAGCCTCCCCCACTGGACGTGGAGCGGTTATCTGCGACAGTAATCAGTCATAAGCGAAATTAACCATTGTTCGAAAGCCACGTGGAAGTCCTGTGCCAATAGCTGCTTACCGTAATTATTGCGGGCTCCTATCTCTCCCGGGCGTAATCAACACATCGTTTGTACCTCGTAGAGCTGGATGGGAGGCGATTCCTGCCCGCGCCTCGGACTATCGAACAAGAGCCCACGAAGCCCTCAGATTTCAGTGTGCGCTCTGCTAGAACTATGCCCTGTGCTGAGTTTTGGAGAGTTTTATAAGCCCTGCATTTCTATTGGAAACTGAAAATCTATTTCTTTTTCTTTTTCACATTGCTACTTTATTATGAAACTTTAATTATTGCATGACAGGTAGACATATACTGTAGACAGACAGGCCTGCTGATTGACTGTCTGATTGCAATGCCTTACTGATCTACTACACTGCATCTTTGTCTGCTTGACTGACTAAAATGATTGATTAAATGGTAACTGACTAACCGGTAGGCTAACTGCAGTAACTGAGTAATCGACTACACTAAATGGTCCAATGGCTGACATCGATCGACCTACGAACGACTCCAGGTAAAATTTGTCGGTCATTTTTCGGCAACATTAAATTTCGACACTGAATAACCTCTGCAGTGAAAACTAAAAAAACTAAAAAAAAACCTAAAAACCAAAAAAACCAAAAAACCTAAAAAACTAAAAACACTAAAGAAACAAAAAACTAAAACCTAAAACTGCTAAAAAACTAAAAACTAAAAAACTAAAACCACTAAAAAATGAAAAACTAAAAAACTAGAACTACTACTACTTGAATATCGATTTTTGTGATTTCTACCAACGCACAATTGAGAAAAGAAATAAAATAATAATAATAATAATAATAATAATAATAATAATAATAATAATAATAATAAGGTGGGTGCTTCTGTCATGGCCATGTTCCTGATATGGCCACCCCGCTATTGTGAGTTAGTTAACCAAAATATCTGCTAAATTGCAGCAGCATCCAGTGAAAGGGCAT
The DNA here is from genome assembly GCF_040183065.1 of Periplaneta americana. Classification (NCBI taxonomy): domain Eukaryota; kingdom Metazoa; phylum Arthropoda; class Insecta; order Blattodea; family Blattidae; genus Periplaneta; species Periplaneta americana. Next base: position 28,762,924 of record NC_091127.1, on the reverse strand, counting down.
CCTGGTATGTCTCTTGATCGTTTTCCATCCAGTCAGTTGAGCAATATGGCGTCAATTGCCTGTTTTGCGGTTTTCATGTGACCTCTTCTTATTTTTCACTGGTAAGTCTCCTTTGTTTTATGCATGTTTTTCAAAGATTTGTTCAAGAAAACCATCCTACTCCATTCAGTTTTTAATGTTCTGTTGATTGGTGTTGTCGCTGATGGCGTATCGTTTACGAATTGTTCATAATCAAACGATTTTCGTGAAAGCTTACCTGCTCCTGATATGGCCATGTTAAATGCACCATGGCCATATCAATTCATTTCACTTTTATTTTTTCACCTGACAAATTTACATGCCTTATAGCTGGGATTACGCAAAAATTTTGTATTTTAAGAAAAACAACTTAATTTTTGATGGGAAAACCTGTTTTGACTACACTTTTGAATTATAAAAAAGATTATTAAGTGTCATGTTTATTCATTTTACACCAAAATTATTTAATTTTAGCACAACTTCGCTATCAAACTGAAAACAATCACGATAAATGGAACATGAAAAAAGGGTGGCCATATCATGTGCACGTGTTTCTGATATGGCCAGTAGGTAGAATTTTGGAATTTGGGACTTTTTGGACAATTAAATCTATTTTTATGGGGAAAGGAAATAGTTTTAAGAAAGTCCATTAGACTGAGAACGAGTAAAAAAAAAGTTGTTTACATTTTTTTTCAAACTGGCGGCTAGAAAAATTCTCAAACCTTAGCATGGCCATATCAGGGACATCTACCATAATAGCATACGAATGTAAGTGAAATTTCAGATTTTCGTAATAAACAGAAATCCTTGAGATGTTGGTGGTCTTGGTGGGAACAAAGCTAGATCTTGCAATGCAGATCAGACATGTCTGTTAAGGATGTTGCACCTATTATCTTGTCAGTCTGTATATCCGGGGTCCCGTGCCACATTGGTCGTGGGAAATCTTCTAGTATTGTCGAATTTACGGCAACTGTAGCAAGCTATACAAAGGTCTTAGTCGTGGTTTAGTTATCTGTAATCAAACGTCCGATGTTTATTAACTAGTTCTTACTTCAAGACTTCGTTCAAAAATATAAAAATGGTTTCTCAACATTCAGGATGTTCTTGAAATCGATGAAAAATGTTCAAAGGAAATACGAAACGTTATTTACTTTACATAATAATGAGGTTTGTTTATGTGAATAGCGATTAGTATCGGGTTAAAACATGACCACCGTTTTCTACATTAATTATAATTTTCTCTTTCCTAGGACCTGTTTAGGCCTACATTCCAGCAACTCTATTTATTTACATTGTTCTGTCTTAGAATTTACCGAATAAGACCAATCCACGTCTATAAAGACAAAGCCATTATTCCGGGAATAAATTTGCTAAAAATGTGCAGTAAACAAAACAGGAATAATTGTTTTATATGTATTTGATTTGTATATGTGTGTATGTATGTATGTATGTATGTATTTTTTATTGTATTGGGTTATTTTACGACGCTGTATCAACATCTAGGTTATTTAGCGTCTGAATGATATGAAGGTGATAATGCCGGTGAAATGAGTCCGGGGTCCAACACCGAAAGTTACCCAGCATTTGCTCGTATTAGGTTGAGGGAAAACCCCGGAAAAAACCTCAACCGGATAACTTGCCCCAACCGGGATTCGAACCCGGGCCACCTGGTTTCGCAGCCAGACGCGCTGACCGTTACTCCACAGGTGTGGACTGTATGTCTGTATGTATGTATGTATGTACGTATGTACGTATGTATGTATGTATGTATGTATGTATGCATGTAACCAATACCTACCCACATGCCTCCCACTTCACTTTACGTGATTGGGGTTCCGCATATAGCGGATGAATGGCAGGACTGTGACCCATTTTCTAGTTGCACACCACTTCGGCGGGCCACGCTGTACATGTGTAGTATCTGTTGAGAGTTTTGTCGTGTACTAGGATGAGTTTATGTGTAAATGTTCGTGTAAGTGTAGTGTATGGAATGGGTGAAGATAATGATGAAGAAGAGGAAGGGAGAAGGGGAAACCTGGTGCCGGCACGTAGCCTACTCCTGTCGAACAGCACCAAGGGGGCCGTCAGGCTTAACGTCCACATCTGACGGACGAACCGCTATCAACAGTGACATATGCCTCCTCTTCATATGCACTGCGGAGAGATTTGGGATTTAACCCAGGCATATTGGTGAACAAATTTAGTGATTAGAAGTTGTGCACCGCCATCTCTCCTAGTCCCGAGCTAGAAATTTTACATGAAAATTTTAGACCCCGCCGGGTTTCGAACGCAGGCCGGCTAGTCTGGAGGCAAAGACGCTACCACAGAGCTAACTCGGCGGACCTTATTTGATTTGTTGCATTCCGAAATAATCGTTCCAAGGCTATTTGGTGGCCAGCTTAAAAGATAACCTTATTAGCATTTCACTCTAATCATATTGACTTAAACTATCACTGTCTACATTGTTACTCCTTCCTTTAGACTTGCATCCTGATAGTGCTGCATTTTCAAAATTGTCTCATAATAATCTCTTTCTATTATCTAACATTATTTGAAATACATTAACATTCTATGTATTTTAGCTTAATTCTGCTACAAAGTTTGTATTTCAGTGTTTAATTAATAGTTAATAGTATTTTGTTGTTTAATTCGTAAATAACTCTTGTATACATGTAACTCTCATCTAAATCAAATTGTTGAATTCTTTGTAAGTTCATGGATATGTATACTGTATATACTTTTTGCTGGTTGAGTGGAAGAGAAGGCCTTACGGCCTTAACTCTGCCAGCTAAAATAAATCATCATCATCATCATTATTATTATTATTATTATTATTATTATTATTATTATTATTATTATTATTATTAGTTTCTAATTCAGCACAAAAAACTGTTAAGAATCAGTTATCAGATCAAAATCGTCGGAAAAGAAGTATTTGAATTCAGCACGGTGTTATCAATACACAAACTGAAGTGACAAATAGCATTAAGAGTAGTGAACATATAAAAAACGTCAACATGACGTGATAAGAGCTACGGGCTGTAAAAGAAATATTTTCCGCAGTAACAGAGGCACACGATAGGCCGCATTCCTCGCAGCACCACGCCCATGCAATACGCTGCAAATTAATTTTCATTACAAGTTGATGATGTTTGTGGGAGGCGGACGCCAACCTCTAATTAGCTCTCATCCTTTGATGCAGGCAGCACTCTCTTGATGGCCAGTTATAAGACTGATTGGAATGAGCAGTGATGTCATCCTCAGGGGTGCCAACACACGTAGGATTACACGGACAACGAAAAACATTGGGTAGGGCATGGTTGCGCCCCACGGTCAGGTAAAATGCAGCAGATAAAAAAGGGTCCCTGTTTTGTGGGCATAGTTGCTCCCCGTTCCCATCAGGTAGAGAAAAGGGGCATAGCATAGCTGCGCACCGATGAAATAGGTAGAGAAAAGGACATTACGGAAACTCGAGACTCGTGATCAACCAACCTTATTGATTTCTTATTCGATTTAATATTCATTATCGATACCGTTAAAATGAACACCATGAAGTTGGCAGTACTTTATTAGCCGACATATTCAAATGAGTGAGTCGTTTGAATATGGGACCTTAGGAATCTTGACATTTTATTAGTGATTTTCACACAGTCTGTGGCGTATAGTGAGGTTATTTTAAAATGAATGTTAAGTTTAGTGAAAAGGGTAAAGAGTTAATAATTCACAATGGTTCTAAGTTTCGATTTGCGAAACTCTGTACCGTAGGGTTAAGATATCGGTGTACAAACAAAAAATGCAGTTCATTTATTGTGTATGATCGATAAAAAATGGTTATTTTAAATAGCAAAATTGATCAGATGCCACCTCATTTCAGTGCAGCTACCACCATAATATTTTTAGGTAATTTATTTATTTTATGACAATCACTTTCGTGTGTACTATGCCCATCGGGGCGCAACTATGCCATGTCCATTCTGCTACCTGATTTCTTCGGGGCGCAACTATGCCATACCGAAAACATTATGTCCTTACTGAATTTATTTTCTTACTTATTGTCATGAGTAGAGCCCGGATTTCAATGCCAATGCATGTTTTTTTTTTTATCGGGCCGGTATTATAAACGCCGTTTAAACGTTACGTTCAGTTTAAACTGAAGTTTTTCGTCCTGCTTCGTATTATAAACCTTAACTACCAGTTAATCTTGAGTTAACTTGAGTTTAACTTGATGGCGGTTTCCGCAATACGCATGGATATTGCAGAGTTTTACAAGAACTTATGAGTGACGATATGTGAGTGATCAATATTACTGAATGACCACGGCGGCCAAGAATTTTTCGAAATTGAGTGTACCACTTTGAAATATAAGGCAAACTCGGCTAATTTCATAGTATTAAGGTTTTCTGTCTATAGTTATAACTGAAAATGCTTGAAAAAATTTCCTTCAAGCAGCTGTTAATCACTAGACATAATTGTATTTGTTGGTATAAAAATTTTATTTTTTAAGTGTATCCCAACAGGGAAATAGCTTCATCTAAAACATGAGATCATATGTGTGTGTTTCAGGAACTCGTGTAACTTCGCAGTACTGCTCGGGTAATTTCGCAGTAATACTTCTGCAATTTTCAAGAATACTCTTTTTAGCTCAAAACATGTTTTAATGTAAACTAAACACCAGTACATGTTTACACACATGAACTGAACACACATTAACAAACTAGGCAATAAATGTAGAACAACAGGGCTTAAATTATTATCAACACTAATGACAGGAAAAAGCTTGCATATTAATTGTAAATTAATAAATTTATCTAACACATATCTGCATTAAACCTTATGCCAAAGGTAGAAAAAAAACATTATGAGAACTATTTAGGCCTAATCCGAATCCGCTACCCCTGGCAAGACAATTGGGGCCCTATTCATAGACATTCTTAGCACGGGCTTTCGGTGGATGATCAGCGAACTAACGTTTTTCGTATTCATAAAGTGTCAGCAATATGATATGATATGAATACTGTTTAGCACGCTCGTAGCCCGGGCTAGCGAAATGTCTATGAATAGCACCCTTGTCGTTTCTCCTTTCTCTGCCGTTGTTTTGCCTTCTAATACACACTTCTAGCACATAATAAAAATCGTTCAAATTTGAGCGAGTTGAGGCTGCTGCTCTATGGTAGGACAGATTTTCTAGCTGACGCATACTTAGCCCATAGCGCTTCTTAAAATAAGTTCGAATCTGCGTGCCACTCGAACTGCTCTGCAGACAACTAGCGGAAAGTAGTTAAGAAATTGAGTACCGGCAAAAACACATTACAAACAAACTATATCAGATAAAACAACAAGCAAGGGTTCAAATTAATCATAAGAATGTGGAGAATTCATTAATCACAGTGTGATACTTATAGTTCTGAATATCTCGACGATAAAACGTCCAGAAACACAACACTGCAAATTTACTCACTCTATCTGAGCAAACACACACCTACTAGTTGTATAACTTTCGCCAGAATGCGTTGCAATAGGATCTTCCTGCATGAAACATCCCCGACAGGTTCTGGCATTTATTTTTTGTAAGCTCAAAGAAACACTGACAAATCCACAACTAATTAATATATGAGATACTGCGAAATTAGACTTACTGCGAAATTAGCTGAGTTTTAAAACAGATTGAGGCTTTCGAAGTAGACAGTCCTAACCCTCAGAATTAGGCTTATAGTCCTAATCTTGTTTCGAAAAATTGAAACTCGGATACAACTTGCAACAGAAAAATGAGGAAGTGCAAAAATATGTTTTAGGGTTTGAATTTAAAAATTATTTGAAAAGATAAATGATTCCTCTTTATTTTATAAAACATTCTTTTGAATCTCTGCATCAGTTATTAGCTGGCTGCGCTGTTTTTCCTCTGGTAGTAGGCATACTGAAAAAGGCTATTTTAAATCAATAATATAATAAGTAAACGTTTTTTCTGTTCCCAGCCTTCAAGATGTGGAAACACGTAAGTATTCAAGTAAATCAAGGTACACTACCCCGGTAAAGAAGTTTTCATTGAAGAAGAGGAAGAAGAAGAAGAAGAAGAAGTCGACGACGACGATCATATAGCAGTCCGTACAAAATGTTAAACATTTCTGAATATTTTAAGATGCCACACGTGTATATCCATTAATCACTTTTTATAATAACAGTTTACATCCCGGCAATCATTTTCAATGACATTGTATTAAAATTACACTTTTTCGGTAGCATATAGGAGACTAGGACGTTGAAAAGTATTAAAATATCTCTTCATTTAGGCCTATATTTTATTTAGAATTGTAAAGTTATTGGCATTCTATAGATTAATAATACTCCATAATATTTACAAGATTATTTATGGCTTTTAAATGAACACCTATGTAAGTGAGTATAATACGAGTTCATTTTTGGAAGACTTTCTTTCCTAAAAGTACACTTTTTAAAGTTTAGGTATGTTTTCCTCAGATAGCAGTTTATAGCTATTGTTTTGAAATTTTCCGCATAGATAAGATTTTCCCACAAAGCGGTAGGTCTGTACTATTGTCTTCAAATGTTTCACAATCGCAAATGAGACCTTTATGGACAAAATTATACATTATTAAAATATTAGCACTGTTAAAATAAACAGCGTTAGTCATGAAAACCAAACTTACGGGAAGCTTAAAAAAAAAAGAAGTGTTGTTGAAACAAAATTAACCAAGTGATAAGTCGAACTATATCCTGAACATTGCGAAATAACGAAAAACTGAAAATCACAAAAATTTTGACTGACGTTTGAACAATTGAAGAGTTCAGAACCATAGTGGGCCAAGCGCCATGGAAACATATAGCAAGTAATGTAAAGTATACACATTCAAACTAAATATTAGAATGAATCGGGGGAAGATCTTATTTCTTTGTATTTCTAGTTCCACATTATTCCAAGAGAGAACGCCACCCGCATGTCTTCATGATCACTGAGACAGTTGAATGTCTGTAGAGTGGAAGCTAACACATTTTGCCACGTGTTCTTGCTGTGAGAAGAAGAGAAAACAGCTCATTTTTCTGCTATAAAATAATTGCAAAGGTATGTTAAAATTTTAATACACCCTTGAATTCGTAATAACTGTCAAACCTTTGTAATGGATATTGCAGTAAAATTTCTAAAGTTTGTAATGTTAACAACCAACAACCTTGTTCCGTCATCTTAGGTTGTGTCACAGCACTAGGCATCTTACCCCGATACTTGGGGAAGATGATCACTTTTTTGGGGGGTAAGATGGCAACTTGTTGCAAGAGTTTAATTTTTTGTTTTATTGCAGGGAATATGTAAACATTACGTAAGATCCTCTGATAGAAGTCAGTGGATTGAGGACAGTCTTCAATTTTCGATGGAACAAGTTATAACAGAGGGTATGAACTATTTTAGAGCATCGCAAGCATACGAGATTTCTTACCGTACCCTTAAACTCCTCCTAAAAAAGAATGATGACAAAAAAAAAGTACTGGATTGAATTCATTGTGTGCAAGAAGTGATTTCACGAGTCTTGCACACGACAATAAAATATGTGCAATGACTGTGTTCGTAAGTAGAGATAAACGAGTGAGAAAGTGTCCATGAGCTTTAGATTAAATCAATTTTGTTATATACATGTATCAAACCAAGTTCAGATAAAATTTGTGTATCAGTAAATGTGTTAATTGCATTTGCCACTCACCCGACTATCGGAGAAAGATGCCTACAGTGCAGGTAAGAAGAAAACCTGTCTATAAACAAGGTAATTAATGTTTTCTGTTTTGTATCAAAAATATAGTTTCAAAATACCTTCCAGACTTTGATATTTCAATATGAAATTCAAAACTAAATGAACAGTATCTTAAATTTTAAATCAAAGAAATCGTCAGGCCTCTTCCCCCGATCCACTCTATATCAATCTTCATTAAACTATGGTATTCACTTAACTTTAACCCTTGCTTTTTTTGTTTTTAATAAATGGCGCTTGGCCCACTACGGCTCTGAACCCTTCAATTACCTATTCAATTAGACACTTTTTGTCATTTTCTATGCCAATGGGGCAATTGGAGGAGAAATATTTAAAAAGTACGAGAAAACGCGTCCTTGCAATGGAATTTGAGGCTGAGAAAAATGGTCATATGACGCCCATTGTAAAAACCGTTTTTGTAAGGGAAGATATATTAACTGTAGTTTGTTATATAGCAAGAAGAATCTTAGTAGTTTTAAGATCATGTGTTACTCATAGTTGTTCCACTAGATATAATTTAAGATCTATCCGGAAAAAGGATGTATCCAACAAATCTACTGTGTGATAAGTAATTAAACCGACAAACTCCAGGAGATTGTATGGCACACCAAAACAAACGTCTTTCTCTAATATCATATTCTCTTCAGAGGCTTTATTAAACCGGCAGAGGACGTATGCGTCCTTCAGTTCATGACTACTCTACAAATCCATATCGTGTGCGTGACTACTTGAAAATTTTCCAGGGAGGTGGATTGGCAGAAGCTGTCTTGTATCTTGGCCTCCCCGATCTCCTGATATGACCACCTCTGTTTTTTTTTTTGTGTGGCGACAGATGTGTACTCTTGTCTATACAGCACCAATTGACTCAGAAGATGCTCTAGTGACCTGGATATTTGCTGCTGCAGGGGAAATAAATGATAATTCTGAAGTATTTCACCGCGCTAGATGCATTATCACATTTATCTCATTCAGACACTAGATAAAATTAGTAGTTAATAAAGCGTCTTAAAATAACCAATAAGAAAGTAACAGATATGATAATGGCAAGTATAAATAATAATAATTAATAATATTTTTGAAAACTAATATAATGAGTACAATTGAAAATCATGCCCAGGCGATTCACAGTGTCTGAATGTGGAATATTGCAATGTAGGAAGTGAATGCATTACATTGATATACATTGTCTGGAGAAGGTTATAGCACTAGATATTTGAGAGTTTATAGCAATATATTATTTTTAAACCTTTTTTGTAGCACGTCCCGCGCCGTGGCGTCGCGGTCTAAGGCATCCCGCCTAGGACTTGAGTTACGGAATGCGCACTGGTTCGATTCCTCACGGGGGAAGAAATTTTCTCATGAAATTTCGGCCAGTGTATGCGACCGGTGCCCACCCAGCATCGTGATGAACTTTGGGAGCTACGATAGGTAGCGAAATCCGGTTGCGAATACCAGCTATAACGGCTGGGGGGATCACGATATCTCCATTCTGGTTGGATGATTGTCCACCTCTGCTTCGGCATGTGGGCATGAGGCCAGCAGCCGGCTGGTCGGTCTAGGCCCTTCACGGGCTGTAGCGCCACGGATTATGTATTATTTTGTAGGACAGTAACATACATTTGAAGTATGTAGATAGCACAATGTGAATTCATGTTTTATTGTAAAATATAGTATCAACTGGAAATAAGTCAAGACAACACGAAGGCTATTTGGAAATATCTGATGTATACAGATGCCTAATAACAGTTATTTTTTCTGTTTACATTTATCTCAAAACTTAACCAGCAGTTGGCAGGTACACTCGTAAACGGTGACAGAACGGTGAAGCTGTTCCCGGTCGATTACATCGCACAATCTTATTTCACCATCATGAAGTTCACATTTACACGAACAAAACAGTACAATATCGATAACAATATTCGATTACTAATTCTGCTCAGTGTAGCAGAGATCCGATAGGGGGCCGATACACCGCGGCATGAAGCTGTTAACGACACACGCGTCCGCGTACAATGGTGGGAGTGGTGCAGTCATCACGACAAATCTTCAACCGCTGTTAACTCTATAGTGAGAGCCCGCCTTTATTACTGATTCGATGTCAAAAACAGATATTACAATTTTTAGTAATTTACTGTCCATCAGAAACAACGACTGGCCAAGAACATGTTTTATGTTAGATTTATAAACTGAATACCTTGTTTTTGATGTCCTGTACACGGTAAATCACCTATTTTTACTATTAAAATATTATAATGCTACAAAAAACCTTCTTTGAGGTGGTCCAGAAAATATACATATTGAGCACCACTGATACAGAAAAAGCGATTTTGAGCAGACAGTCTGTTTGTATGTCTTCCGCAATCTAGGCTACAACGATTTTTCTTAAACTAATGTACCGATTTTTTCATATTCAGTAGGGTAAACATTGGTAATTTCGTGATAATCTCATGAAAACTAATTTAAAATGCAAACTGTAAATATATCCTTATTCCGATTTTTTTATCTAAAAGGCGATAACTTGCTGTACAAATCTTTTTTTTTAGTAGGTTATTTTACGACGCTTTATCAACATCTAAGGTTATTTAGCGTCTGAATGAGATGAAGGTGATAATGCCGGTGAAATGAGTCCGAGGTCCAACACCGAAAGTTACCCAGCATTTGCTCATATTGGGTTGAGGGAAAACCCCGGAAAAACCTCAACCAGGTAACTTGTCCCGACCGGGAATCGAACCCGGGCCACCTGGTTTCGAGGCTAGAGGTGCCAACCGTTACTCCACAGGCGTGGACTGTACAAATCTGGAGACATAAAAGATTGGATACGTTCTTGAATATGTGCCAAAAATCACTTTTACATCTTAAGCTGAAAGGTTGGTTATTTCGTGATAACCTTGGTAATTTCGTGATATTGCATTGATAATTTCGTGAGAGGTAGAAGAATTGTGGAAAAATTCATTAAAGTCAAATGAAATTCTCATTTATTGTTACAAGACTTCAAACATAGTAATTCCGACTAATATTCATAGCACGAAAACATAGAAATACATATCAACACATAATAAGAATGAAATCGAAGTAAAAATTGAAATTGAAAAGGGATCTTCTTTGCCCTGAAAGGGTGAACACTTTTATTACGGACTTTACTATAGCCTATATTACTAGGGTAACTCCAAAAGTAATGCATAACGTTTGTTTAAAAATTATATTTTTATCCTACAGCTTTGCTTTTTTCACAGAATGTAGCCTAGATGCATCCTTAAGGAACAAAATGTCACTTTTCCACATAATCCCCGTCCCTTTCAACTGCCTTACGTAACCTAGGAACGAGGGCCTGTAGACCAGCACGGTAAAAGTCTGGACCAACATGTCTGAGCCACTCTTTAGCAGCGTGCACAAGGGAGTCACCTTCTAACCTCGTTACGCGAAGGGATCCTTCAGTTTATCAAAGAGATGGTAATCGCAAGGTGCCAGTTCAGGACTGTAAGACGGATTTTTCAGTGTTGTCTATCCGAATTTTCTGATCTGGTCTGTGGTCTTGTGACTGACATATGTCTGTGCGTTGTCGTGCAATAGCAGAACATCCAGCTTCTCCCGATGTCGTCGAACACGACTCAGTCGAACTTGAAGTTTCTTGAGAGTTGCAACATACTCGTCAGAATTAATGGCGGTTCCGTGTGGCATGATGTCCGCAAGCAAGAGTCCTTCTGAATCTAAAAACACAGTAGCCATAACGTTTCCTGCCGGTGTACTTTTGAATTTCTATTTCTTTGGTGAATTTGCATGATGCCACTCCATTGTCTGCCTCTGTCTCCGGTCCAAAATGGTGGAGCCATGCTCCATCTTCTGTCACAATTCTTGCAAGTAAGTCATCTAGCACTTATCATTGACACTTAGCATGACAACAAATCAAACAGAAGCTACACTGAACCCACTGTGTCTCCGTTTTCTTTTTTGCTATCACATCTTGTCTTCGGATTTCTAAAATTTCTATTGTAATACAATTTTTAAAATAGTATAAAATGTAACACTTAATGCTCAATAAAATTTTGCCTCAAACAGCTAAGATTTCTGTCAGTAAAGCTAAGCCTATATGGCGACTACAGATGTATCTAAAATTCCAAAAACATTTCCTCAAATTTCATGAAGATACAATAAATCTTTGTACCAAATATCATATGCTTACCTTTAGTAATAAGTCTGTAATGTAATTACAAACATCCACAAAATTTGTACGCCTGAGAAGTCGACGCTAACTTGCTCTCTTCAAACATAAAAGCTCACTGAAGCAGCTACAATAATCACACAAAGCGTAGCTGTATGTTTCTGTAAACCTGATAACATATGAAATCCCTTGGTGGAAATTTGGATCTCGTGACATCATTATTAGTTCACAAAAGAGCAAAGAAAAAGTATCACGAAATAACCACTGTCACGAAATTACCAATGTTTCCCTACAGTATAATATGCTGAAAAACATTGAAAAATTCCTTTCCAGAATGGAAAGTTAACATTTCTCCGTATCAAATCTCTGCATATTAAAATAACAAAACTAAAATTCTTTCAATCATTGATTATTATAATACCCTGCTCTCTTACATTGACTCGGTATATTGGGAATTCAATAAATGTTAATGTTATGTTTTATTTAACGACGCTCGCAACTGCCGAGGTTATATCAGCGTCGCCGGATGTGCCGGTATTTTGTCCCGCAGGAGTTCTTTTACATGCCAGTAAATCTACTGACATGAGCCTGTCGCATTTAAGCACACTTAAATGCCATCGACCTGGCCCGGGATCGAACCCGCAACCTTGGGCATAGAAGGCCAGCGCTATACCAACTCGCCAACCAGGTAATTCAATAAATGGCTCTCCTAAAACACACACAATCTTTATCTCAAAAGGGAAGCAAAAACGAGCAAAATTGCATTTAATTTTTTTGTTTGAAGTTGTCTCGAATAATAGACCTAACCCCCCCCCCCCGAAATTAATGACATTGCTTGCGACCCATTTGTATTAAGAAAAATGGCGGTAAAGGAATAGAATACATGTTCACATTCTTTAATAATTAAAGTTAAGGGTTAAACTGATAGACGTTTAAGAAGCAGCGAGAAAAATATAGCAAAACGGCCAAAAATGGGATGAATTCGTTAGAGAAATTTATAGAGATATGTGTGTTAAAGGCACCAGGAAGAGAATAAGTGCCAGTACTTTAAGGATAATTTAATGTTAAAAATGAATAAATATTATATATAGGTTTTTAACATTCGTGTATAATTACATTAAGCACTGTATTCTGTACCCATTGATATTTAGCTTGTGCTTATTCCATCATTTTTGGAGGATATTCTTAGCTTTTAAACAAACCCTTGAGTAAGACATTGTAATGTAAACTGTTTGGTTAAAAAGCTTCGTTCCAAAAATGTATTTCTTTTTATTTTACTGACACTTTTTCAGGAATTATTGGAGCTAGTTTTAATTTTCAAAGTAATAAATTGGTGTAGTATTAAAACAAAATTATGCATTATGAAAGTATCGAAGTAAATAATTAATGTCATTAGATACCAAAAATAAAATCGTATATATATATATATTTTTTTTAAATTAAACACATATTCCTGAATATAATACAGACTACATATTATATTTTATAAAATGCTAACTACTATTTCATCATCGTATGTTTTCATATAAATATAATTATCTCGTTACTGAAATTTGAAGTCAGTTGCTCCAATACATTCACAGATATTGTTTGTTCCTTCTATAAATATGTCATTCATTAATTTAGTGTTCTGCTCAAGGGCAGGTCTTTCACTGCAAACCCAGCTTTCTCCAATCTTTCCTATTTTATGCCTTCCTCTTTGTTTCCTCATATGATCCACATATCTTAATCTCGCCTATCATCTGATATCTTCTTCTACCACGAACTCTTCTCCCATTCACCATTCATTCTATATTTATAACTTGAATTTCATTAAATTGCTTTATCCATATTCTGAAATAACGTTCTGAGCCCTGAGGCATTTGTCGTTTCATTTTTTAAGTTCAATAAAATTCTACACTTCAGAAAAAAAAAGTCACTGACGTGAGGAAAAAGGTGAAAAAATTCTGCAGGTTACAGTTAGGGCACAAATGTGGGTATATTATACTATACTTCAGGTTTCTGCACATACTTCTTATACCATAATCATGTATGAAGTATGGTAAAGTATAGTCTAATATACTCTCAGGACTCAGGAGGATAATGCAAATTATATCGGTATAATTACACCCAGAGCTTGTTTATTCTGTAAATAAAATATTATATACAAATGCTTAACAGAGGTGAATTAAATTCAATAAAGCCTCCATAAACATTGCTTTTAATAGTCGAACCCCCTTAATGCAGGTGATAGCGATGGATAGCGATGATGATGATGGTAATGATGATTATTGTGATGATGACGATGATAGTTATGATTATTATCATCATTATCATTATCATATCACTATTATCATTATTATTATTATGACATAAACAGCAAAATCCAGCTATAAAACTGTAATGACCACAGCATATTTCTAGAATGAAGGACAATAGTCTATCACAACCTGTAATAAACTACAACCCAGGAAGAAAATATAATAGATAATATACCAACTCTTCTCATTAAACGTAATAAAAAGGGATTAAAATGAAGCCAGTCCTTAATGTGGTAGTGATGGTCAAAACTACGGTAGACTCATATGGGAAATGGGAAAACTTCTTCGATATCAGTCTTCGTTCGCCAACAAATCTACTTCAGCCTGCTGGGATTTGAACCCTCGTCAACAGTGTGGAATACCGACGCCCTTCTATACGTTTCGTCTTGTCCCAGATCTTGACGGCTGTGACATCCTGTTTGCTTGTACGTACTTCTGTCTGTAGGCACTGAGGTAAACAAACTTCTGTTCTTTTGGGAAGTAGGCATTTCAGCTGTCACTTGAATAACTTAAGGATCCGTCTAATGGGTTATGCTATTTATTATTTACCTATGGACTTCTTTGTCATTTCGGTTGTTTCCACAAACACAAGACCTTCTTCCAGTTCAAGTATTCATTGGTTGAAACATTAAGACGATGTTCTGAACTGGCCGACTTCATGTAGCCTTAACATCAGATGTCACAATGTTCAGAGAAGTCCAACCGTTCCTCATTAAATTGCTATCGCTAGTCTAAAGAACTGCTGCTTTGTTACGCAAATCTTTAAGTACCCAAAGCCAGGGGTGAGTAATCTGTGTTAGTGAAACTAAGAAGGCATCACCCCACAAATTACACTGAACAACAAGAATGTTGCTCCGACTTAAAACAACGTATCCCTTATGGTTTGGTGTGCGCTGAATCCGAAAATGCATCTCTTTTCTTCGTATCACGTAAGGTTTTTAAAATATACTATGATTCCACTTTTCGATAAGCGCTCCCCCAGGAAATATCTGGCGCGGGTTGGGGGTTGTAAACCAAAACAAGAGCTTATGCATTTTATGAATTTATAACTTATTTCAGTTTCTTATGGTTGTTGACATACTCTTTTGTATTTCTAATAAATAAACAGATATTGGTCTCTTCTATTGGGTAAATTTCATAACCGTTCAAAGTGAGGTCTACGCAATGAAAAAACAAGGGTGTGGTTTCAGTATTTAAAAGAAAAATTTACCAATTTGAGTGAAGGCAAATTAAAAGAGAGCATTTTCATCGGTCCACAAATTCACAAAGTTATGCCTGACTCTTTGAGGAAAACCTTTCCGTTACAGAAAAAATGGCCTGGAGCGCTTTCGAAGACGTTTTCTCAAATTTTCTTGGAAACTCTTTTCCTTGGTTTGGTATGGCTTTACGAGAGCTGGATCTGGGACGAGTCCTTACACTTAGAAAAGCTATGGTCCATCGTGCGTCCTATAGGCCTCTTTCGGAACAGTAAACTTCTAGTGTCTGGCACTAGTAGGTTCCATTCTTCAAGCCTAGGTACGCATTGTCCATCCATGTCCGATAGGTAGTTTTAGTGGCTCTCACCTCAGACTCGCTTGAAACCACTTATCACAGGCAAAACCAAATCTAAACTAAAACTAAAATATCTGTACTTCTCCCTATATGCTATTCTGTTAGTAATTTCCTGTCGATCTGGCGCTTAGAGTAATAAAGTAAAAAAGGGACAAGCATCCTACCTTTTAGCAAAGTCACAAATACGGCATAAAGCTAATGATTCAAAGTTATTTCCAGATCTTCAAGAATGAAAAGTAAACAAAACTGTGTGTAAAATGATTTCAATAGACCCTTTAAGAACTCCAATATGCAAAAACCGAGTTTTTTTTTACTAATTTCCACTCTATTTAATATATTTTCATAACAAAAAAAATTAAGGGTCATGGAACACTTTCACACTCATATTCGTTAACAGCACATGGGAATTGACTTAAAATTCCTATCTTCATCTATGTTACAAAAACCTTGTCGACCAGTGTAATTTAACAGCATTCTTTCTTTTGAGATTAATTCCTGGTGTCTCTCTCTGTCACTTTGGAATACTTCTTTTCGTCTGATTGTTTCCTCTGGAGGAAAATATGTGTATAACAAGTTGTCTATTCAATACTATGCAATAACATTTGCTTTGTTTAAGTATTTCTATACTTACTTACAAATGGCTTTTAAGGAACCCGAAGGTTCATTGCCGCCCTCACATAAGTCCGCCATCGGTCCCTATCTTGTGCAAGATTAATCCACTCTCTATCATCATATTCTATCTCCCTCAAATCCATTTTAATATTATCCTCCCATCTACGTCTCGGCCTCCCCAAAGGTCTTTTTCCCTCCGGCCTCCAAACTAACACTCTATGTGCATTTCTGGATTCGTCTATACGTGCTACATGCCCTGCCCATCTCAAACGTCTGGATTTAATGTTACTAATTATGTCAAGTGAAGAATACAATATGTGAAGTTCTGCATTGTGTAACTTTCTCCATTCTCCTGTAACTTCATCCCTCTTAGCCCCAAATATTTCTATATTCAATGACTAAGTGATTAAATAATTAAAACTATTTTAAATATGGTAGGATTACGGATAACTTGCAACAAATTAAATTTATTAATGAAAATTAATTATATACAGGTTGTTTCAGAAATACTTTGACAAACCTTGGGGGCATGTTCCTCCTAACAAAAGAAGAAAAAAAGGTCATATAAACATATGTCCGAAAATCTTTAGTTTTTTAGTTTTTAATGAAAGAACATAATGAAACATCTGTTAGATATTGTCAGCTTGATAGCGAGTGTTGCTACTTTAATAAATTCAGAAACTCATAACAATGAAAGTTTACGTTCAACGCGTTTTGAGGTAATCCAACAACTTAACTTAAGTTCGTAACCGATAATAATATTAATTTTGTTAGATAATCGAATGATGTTATCGATACAAGTCTGCTTATGCACACATTGTAACCTAGATGGCTATGTGTTGCCAAGGAGGCTTGTTTACCACAGGAGAACATTTGGAACTGTACAAACCTAAGAATTTTCGGACATATGTTTATATGCACTTTTTTCTTGTTTTGGAGTGAGGAACATGCCCCCAAGGTTTGTTAAAGTATTACTGAAACACCCTGTATAATATATTACCTTAAAATTTGAGAATTACAGAAATATTGGGCTATACTTTCATATTATTGTCAGACAGAGAGATTACGCTGTGAAATAATGCATAATTTATTACGCATTAAAAAGTGTGAATATTAGTGTAACGAACTTTTACGAGCCTTGCTTCGTTAATGAAACCAGGAACTGCTTTAAATTCATACAAATTACGAACTGAAGTTTCTCACTACAATTTTAGTCACTAACTACTGTAAATCGACACAAGTGGCAGCATGCAAAGGACACCCCTAGCAGAATGAATGGGATGATAGGATCACGTATTATGCTGCTGCAGGATGGAAGATCCGCCCTGCAGGAGAACTCATAAAGAATTGTTTTAAATCTGGTGCTAAGTCTAGGTTTTACTTTATAAATTACGGGTAAACTATGTGCCCCTATAATCAAGATCGGCGTCTGTAACCTTGAGAAATCTAATTAACCTCATATTTTGTACGATCAGACTTGCTAGTCTGCCATAAATACTTGTATGGAATAGTCCAATCATAGATCAGTCTATTCAAATCTATCACATCAGTAGCAAGCAGAAGTAGTCTACCGCACAAAGGATAGACCTACAAATTAGACCATTCTGGAAAGCAGATATTGATGAAGATCAGATGAACACTATCGACATTGTCCGTTTATTTACAAATGTTTTATATACCCTACATTCCAGACGTCATAACTTTATAGGTCATATTTGTCATTTTTTATTCTAGAATCTTATGAAATTTTTAAATATAGATAGGTTTATATATTTAATTTATTTCACAAATTTAAGTCAATGTTTAGTTCATATTTTACAATTTATTAACACAATTAATTAATTAATTAGGATCGGCTCTCAAATCAAATTTTATATTGCATACCAACGGAAAATAGGAGAAGAGGAAGATCAGTTACATGGATGAAAGGAATAAATTGCAGATGCTATGAAAATGAGGGGCTTAGAAGAAGGAGGCTCGGAAGATAGAGAAGAATGGCGGAAACGAATTTGGACACAGGAAGATGCTTGAGCAGTTCTTCTTAATTATCAATTTATCTATTTTTATATTTATTTATTTATGTATTTATTTAATTATTTATTTATTTATTTACGTATCTATTTATATATATTATATATATTTATTTGTTATGTTCATTTTTTTATTTTCATTAATGTACTTATTATTTATTTTTGTTTTTATTTTTTATTTTCGTTTATTTATTTGTTTATTCTTTATTTATTTATTTTTATTAATTTACTTATTTTTATTTATTCACTTATGTTTTATTTATTCATATATTTACTTATTTATTTATTTTATTATTTATTTACTTATTTACTGATTTATTTATTTACGTATTTATTTATGTATTTATTTATTAACGTATTTATTTATTTATTTATTTATTTATTTATATTAAGGCTTGAATATTGTGTTTTTATCATTCTCAGTAAAACTAAGTTGGATTACATAACACTTTCGATAGTTAATTAATTAGTATGCATTGTAGAGACATAAATTAGCATTGTTAAAAATTCACTGTCATTCGATCATACTTTAGAATGTAATTTTAAAATATTTTATTTCGAAAGAAATGATAATATATTTCCTATTTTAAATTATATCACTAAATATAAGTATTTGCAATTCAATTATGTCCTCTAATAAAAACCGAAACTATTTAATAAATAAACATAAAAAAGAAAACTAATCAAGGTCACTATTAGAAATTTTTTAAATTTAAACATTTAAAAAAACATTCTCAATTGTAAGGACATTTGGCGTTTTGAAAGCGAGAGAATTGCTGGATGGTGAAAGTAAATAACAGCTTTATAAAAATTGGGTACAGGAAGATGTATTTACTTTTAAAACCTATAGGCCTATAATATTATGCTATGCTGATGATAAAGTACGTATAGGACAAGAATATGAAGATACAAAATATATTATTAAAAATTGACAGAAAAATAACAAATAGGGATTAAAAGCAAATTTAGAAAAAAATACTAGAGAATCAGTTTTGCAAGACGGAAAATATATCTTTTACGGATGTATTTAGGTGTCAAATTTAATAAGGAACCTAATCAAGAGGTTGTATTAAAATATATGATGCAAATGCTTTCCACAATCCTAAAAGAGATATCTGGTCTCCAAGATCCCGCATTTCAGTGTATCCCCTGTCCTTCACGTGGCTCCAGAAGAAGAAATCCAAGTGCATGATGTCAGGAGAACGTGGAGTCCAATTCACGGGTCCTTATCTTATATCCAACGCCCTGGGAATGCGCTTCGCACATCCAGCGACGAATATTAATTACAATATATAAAGTTCTCCCTTCAAATTTACTTGGTGCATTGACATTTTGAATACGAGTAGTTCCCTCAAATCATTGGAGCGGACCTGGACGGAAATATAATACAAATTAGACATCTTTCGTGTCAACCCAGGAGCTAACGTGGCTACACACTTAATATGTCATACGACTTGGGTTTGTGAATAAAATTCCCTTATATTTATTTCTTTGGTACTGAGAGCAAGATAAAAGTAGGACGTTTCGGTGTAGGCGCTGTATAAATCTGATGACCGTTAAGAAACAACATAAACAAAATTTTCTAGAACCTCAGACGTTATGAATCTTCCAGTAGAAATGTTAGTGTTTTCTTCTGGAGATTTATGCATTTGGTCTGCATTCAGCTATGATCTGAAAGCAGAAGGACTTCCGTCCGCCACATACTGAAACACGTAAATTGTTCTAAGACATATAAAGAGCGAACCAAGTTAGGCGGAACCTGTTATTAATTTTATTCCGTGTCTCATATAATTGAATTGGAGTTATAACAGAACGTTAATCTCAAGGAAAAACAGACAATTTATCTAATTTCGCCCCAAAATTTCGGTCCTGATACAAGGTCATCCTATTGGGGGATATATAAACGCTTCAATACCGAGTTAAAATAAAGAACATTAATTGTCTAAATCTGAACCGAGCACGACACAAGGAATAAACACACGATTAGAATTAGTTCTGAATGGAAAGTCACGGAAATCTCTCAGCACGCAAAATGTTTCACCGAGCTGGCTGGGAAGCACGCATGTCAGACCGTGGTCTAGTATTGGCGTGAGTAACACTGGGAGCACCCTAACAACATAGCAGTAATTACGTCTATTGAAATTAACCAAAGAAACTAAAGACGTCTAATTATTAAATTGTATATATATGCTAGTTAATACCTAGTGGGACTTGGCTCTAATTTCAGACACGAACAAGTTTGTGTTTCTTATAAGAATTAATCCACTGCGCAGACTCGACGAGTAATTTGTGAGGTGTCAAGACATCTCCATCCTGCCACACGCTGCTGAAAATACAAATAATGTGACATTCCGGCTTCCAGGAATGCCTTCAAAGTGTCGTGTACCCATAGCGATGGGCAACGAACCAAAATAATTAGGGGGATCAACGTAGGGACCACATTTGTCCCAACGTCTATGGAATTCTCATCAGGACCAAAGCAGGGACTCCGCTCGTAGTTCCAAGCACGAAATTTCACGGATGGAAAGAGGAACATTACTACTTCTTATTATTCTTCTCAGTGTCGTCAACTTTTGGAAAACATTGAGTGTGCTCAAACACGAGTTATAAATTAAAATAAATAAATCTCATAAATAATAATAATAATAATAATAATAATAATAATAATAATAATAATAATAATACTTACTTACTTATTTACTTACTGGCTTTTAAGGAACCCGGAGGTTCATTTCCGCCCTCACATAAGCCCGCCATTGGTCCCTATCCTGAGCAAGATTAATCCAGTCTCTACCATCATATCCCACCTCCCTCAAATCCATTTTAATATTATCTTCCCATTTACGTCTCGGCCTCCCCAAAGATCTTTTTCCCTCCGGCCTCCCAACTAACACCCTATATGCATTTCTGGGTTCGCCCATACGTGCTACATGCCCTGCCCATCTCAAACATCTGGATTTAATGTTCCTAATTACGTCAGGTGAAGGATACAATGCGTGCAGCTCTGCGTTGTGTAACTTTCTCCATGCTCCTGTAACTTCATCCCTCTCAGTCCCAAATATTTCCCTAAGAACCTTATTCTCAAACACCCTCAATCTCTTTTCCTCTCTCAAAGTGAGAGTCCAAGTTTCACAACTAAACAGAACAACCGGTAATATAATTGTTTTATAAATTCTAACTTTCAGATTTTTTGACAGCAGACTGGATGATAAAAGCTTCTCAACCAAATAATAACAGGTATTTCCCATATTTATTCTGCGTTTAATTTCCTCCCGAGTGTCATTTATATTTGTTACTGTTGCTCCAAGATTTTTTAATTTTTCAACCTCTTCAAAGGATAAATCTCCAACTTTTATAGTTCCATTTTGTACAATATTCTGATCACGAGACATAATCATATGCTTAGTCTTTTCGGGATTTACTTCCAACCCTATCGCTTCACTTGCTTCAAGTAGAATTTCCGCATTTTCCCTAATCGTTTGTGGATTTTCTCCTAACATATTCACGTCATCCGCATAGACAAGAAGCTGATGTAACCAGTTCAATTCCAAACCCTCTGTGTTTTCCTGAACTTTCCTAATGACATATTCTAGAGCGAAGTTAAAAAGTAAAGGTGATAGTGCATCTCCTTGCTTTAGCCCGCAGTGAATTGGAAAAGCATCAGATAGAAACTGGCCTACACGGATTCTGCTGTAAGTTTCACTAAGACACATTTTAATTAATCGAACTAGTTTCTTGGAAATACCAAATTCAATAAGAATATTAGGGTAAACTAGGGTCTGTTGGACTGTCGGGCATGTTGGACACTCTGTACTTTAACGTGTTACCACGCCACTTGTGGGCACCACATTCTGCTAGAAGTCATTGACTTCTAGCAGAATGTGGTGCCCACAAGTGGCGTGGTAACACGTTAAAGTACAGAGTGTCCAACATGCCCGACAGTCCAACAGACCCTAGTTTACCCTATATAAAACTTCTCTCTTAACCGAGTCATATGCATTTTGAAATCTATGAATAACTGATGTACTGCACCTTTATACTCCCATTTTTTCTCCAATATCTGTCGAATACAAAAAAATCTGATCAATAGTCGATCTATTACGCCTGAAACCACACTGATGATCCCCAATAATTTCATCTACATATGGAGTTAATCTTCTAAAAGGATATTCTACAAAAGTTTGTACGACGTCAACAAAAGTGATATTCCTCGAAAGTTACTACAGTTAGTCTTGTCCCCCTTCTTAAAAATAGGTAGTAATAACAATAATAATGATAATAATAATAATAATAATAATAATAATAATAATGGTTTAATTAGACCGCAAATCTCTTGCAATCATGAAAGAGACGCTGACAAATACAAAGTCTAAAGTTTAGTTTATGGAGAAAATTTCAGAACCTTTCAAAGTAAAAACAGGAGTAAGGCAAGAAGATGGACTCTCTCTATTACTTTCCAACAATGTACTTGAAAAAATAATACAAGAGTGGCGTAAACAAGAAACAATCCTCAAAATTTATCAACCAATCACACTAGGCTGAGGAAAATTAAAGATAGATTGCCTAGCATTTGCAGACGACTCAGCAATTTTAACTCGTGACGTCATAACAACTGAAAAACAGATTGAACTATTAAAAGAAAAAAAAGACGCCAAAAAAGAAATCGCGGAGAAAATCGGTCTCCAGATATCCTTCGAAAAAACAGAATACGTTACCTGGAAACACCAAAGTATATGGAAACCAAATATGGTAAAATTATAGAGACTGGATTAATCTTGGACAGGATAGGGATCGATGCCGGCATACATTGACATACGCCCGCTCAAAAACATTTTCAATGGTAACTTCGAAACGACGCGTCAAAAGACATAGGTTGTTCAACAAAAAGGGTTCCTTACTATTAGATCTATCACCCCTCAGAGTTTGTCGCAGAGGTTTTGAATCACTCTGTAATTCATATTCAGTGAAAAGGCAAGACAACTATTGTTGTATTTGCTTTGATTCTGACTAAATAATATAATATTAATTTTGTTATTGTGAGTTTATTTATTTTTGGAAAAGTTGAAGATTCATTTTATTTCGAAAGTTTTTTGCTCAGAATGTCTTCGGAAATAAGCTCCGTAAGTGACGGTAAATTCTCGTGAATCACCCTGTATAACGACAATTAAGTTCTATAAAGTTATGGCAGAATCCACAATATTGAACAGTTCTGAATTTCATAATCAGGCCACACAAAGTTTACAAATAGGGAAAGGGTTTTTGTTAAACAATGCAGGATTCTCGCTACTAGATACAAAAAAAATGAAGATGTTCCTAAAGAATTTAACATGTTTAAATTAGTAAACAAAATAAGGTAGATATCCCTAATATCGAAAGAAAAGAAAATACACATAATAATGTATGAAAGTCATATTTCGAAATTAATAATTGATTATAATCCTGCCAGAAGGAGAATTACTGAACTTCAAAGGTGAGGGTCGCTTTAACAAATTTTTAATTATCAAAACTTTGTGAGATCGGAAGAGTCCCATAAGTTCTAACTTTTATTAATGATGACGATAATGAGGACTTTAATTAAGAGTCGATACATACCTAGCCTAGATCGATCCAGGAAAGACGAATTTTAGGCCGTAATACTGTGCGTCGAAGAGCCTATGCTTTGAAACGTAGGAGTAAAGGAACAAGAAGGCGTTAAGAATAGCACATATTAAATGGAAAATACTATAATAGCTTGCCACCCTATTTCTGTATTAATAACAGAGTGTCCCTGAAGAGGAGTTCTTAGCCGTGAGAGTCACTTAGGCCACAGACGAAATTGGTTTCTCCTAAACAGGTCGTAAAGCAGTTCATACCAAAATGCAATCCCATTTTGTTTTGGAAGTTATTTTCTACTGATTAAAATGGAAAGGAAGAAATTGCAAAACGATTTCTGTAATACCTTTGACCTCAGTTAACGTTTCTGAAATATTTAATCATGAACAAGTAGCGTCGAGAAAAGTGAACCCAACAACTTCAAGAGCAATCGATAGGTTCAGTGAGAGAGTGAACTAACCAACAAACAAAATGAAGCCATTATCTAAGTCAGATTTATGAATACCACACTACCATTACTGACATACAAATATTTATATTTGCTCTCGATGAGTATATGTTACCATTAGAATCTTCTGAACCGTTAGGTCACAGGTTCAAACCCGGCTACTGGAAATTAGTGTTAAAGAGAGAGGAAAAAAAGGGGATGGTAAGTAGTATATAATATTAGGTATAATTATAATTAGAACAAATAGAAAACAGCAAATGAAATGGAGGAGACATATTAGAGGGGAAATTAGACCTAGTAATAAAAAGGTACATAGTGTAAATTGGAGTATTTGTGTAGACGTGTACTGCTAATAATGTGTTAATGTAATAATGTGTTCGTGGTGGCACCGGATATGAGAAATGTGAGGTACACCATTATATGTGAAGGAGTGCTGTGACGAAATATATCATATCATATCATATCATATCATATCATATCATATCATATCATATCATATCATATCATATATCATATCATATCATATCACATCATATATCATATCACATTATATCATATCACATATCATCATATATCATATCACGTCATATCACATCATATATCATATCACATCATATCATATCATATCATATATTATATCATATCACATCATATATTATATCACATCATATCATATCATATCACATCATATCATATCATATCACATCATATATCATATCATATCATATCATATCATATCACATCATATCAATTATCATATCACATCATATCATATATCATATCATATCACATCATATATCATATCACATCATATCATATATCATATCACATCATATCATATCATATATCATATCACATCATATCATATATCATATCATATATCATATCATATCATATCACATCACATCATATCATATATCATATCACATCATATCATATATCATATCATATAATATCACATCACATCACATCACATCACATCACATCATATCATGTCATATCGTATCATATATCATATCACATCACATCACATCATATCATATTATATCATATCATATCGTATCATATCATTTATTGATACATAATAAATTATACAAACTCATGTACACAAGATCCTTCGCACGAGCCCGCACGGCCATTCGTACTATAACTTTGAATCTTCAAAATGAAAATAATACTACTAATAATAAAATAGTAAAACAACAGTTATTATTATTACTACAGTTATCATTAATTATCATAATTACAACTAATCTAACTTCAAACCAAATTTCACAAAATTAATAAAAATAAAATAAATGTAAGATATGAAAAGAGAAAAAAAACACAGTGAAACACATACACACATATAAACAATTCAATTCCTTATTAAAACTGCACGAAATAATCCAACTAATAAATATAAAGGTAATACATAAAAAACATACACACGCAATAAAATACAAATAGAAAAAAAGACACAATAAATACAAAAAGAACATTATCCCCCAATTACCTCATTCGCTCAGTGTTAATACTACTCATTACAACACTAATAAATAACTCTTTCCCTTACTTCCTCGGCCCCCTCCCCCTCGGCCAGTACCACCCTCAACTGTCGAACTTTTGCCATAAATTTTCCCACGCTGTCATAAAATTTAACGTTGTTTAATATATCATACGTTGCCAAGTGCCCCCTGCTATATCATATCATATCATATCATATCATATCATATCATATCATATCATATCATATATCATATCATATCAACATCATCATATCATATATCATATGATATCACACAACACTCCACATCATATGATATCATATCATATCATATCATATCATATCATTTCACATATCATATCATATATCATATCATATCATATATCATATAGCATATCATATCATATATCTCATATCATATATCATATCATATCATATCATATATCATATCATATCATATCATATCATATCATATCATATCATATCATATCATATCATATCATATCATTTC
This sequence comes from Periplaneta americana, assembly GCF_040183065.1. NCBI lineage: Eukaryota > Metazoa > Arthropoda > Insecta > Blattodea > Blattidae > Periplaneta > Periplaneta americana. The sequence continues at coordinate 28,736,466 of NC_091127.1, read as the reverse complement.
ATATATCATATCATATCATATATCATAGCTTGAATTATTATAATTTGATCAACAAAACTTTCATAAGTATGGTATGAGAAGTGACTTTCAAAATTATAACACTAGATTTAAAGATTTGTTTAATATACCTCATAAGAGATTTACTAAGACTACAGATAAATTTGAAATTATGGTTTTAAGAATATCTAATAAAATTTCCCGACATTTGTTTTATATGAGCAAGGGTAAATTTAAAAGAATTATCTCTGGTTGGCCATAGATAACAGTACATTATGCAACGAGCCTATAATGGTAGTAATTAAGACGCGAGTATTTGTATGAAACGAGCGCAAGCGAGTTTCATAATTTTCATACGAGCGTCTTAGTTACTATTACAGTCAAGTTTCATACGACTTTATATGCTCGACCATATTGATTTTTTCCGGCAATTGGTGAAATGAATTTGCGGGAATGTGCTTTGTGAAAGGCTGAAAGATGACGGTGAATTGATGTTAATTTGTGTGTTGTTCTTTTCGACTGAGTTTAATATTGTCTAATCTCGCGCTAGTTGTCTTTCGATTGCATATCCGAGAATAATAAGTTACATGCGCTTTCATATTGCTACAATGGTATTTTCTGATTGGTGGAACACCTGAACTTTAATGAATAGGTGTACTTTAATTAGGTCCATTAAAGGGTTGCTACCAGGTGTATAATTACTACATTTCGGCATGGTCGAGCATAAATATTTTTATAATATTAGTGAATTTTTTAATACTGAGTATGAGAATTTGTAAATTTTAATATATATTTATTTGCAATTCTTATTTTGGACTAAGTCCAAAACACTTTGTGTGCAATGACTGTAAATAGAAATAGAAACAGTACTACTTAAACCACTGGTATTTTTAGAAGAGTGATTTTTTAAACCCGTCTTCTCTGGATCTCCAGTTTTGCAGCGAATTCCTGACAGATCATGTTGATGTTGGTTAAAATAGTAAGCATGGCTCCAAGAGTTTCTAAACTCATTATGGATATTTGGGATGTCCACATCATGTTCACTAAAGAAAAAACTCTCCCCACCGAAGCATTACTTCCAGAAAGATACAGAGAGTTCATTCAACTTCTGGTGTTGTGCACAGGAAACCATTTTCTCAGCGAAAAATTAAAAAAATATATCACTCTATTTTGAGCAAGGATCAGAATTTTTTCACTCCACTTAGCTATTTTCTCTCAAGTAATGTTATATCTTCAAGCAAAAAATTTTATCAAATTATTTCATCCGGGTCACATCCATCTCAAGAAAAATAATGAACCGCCTCTTCAATTTTTTTTCTTTCTAGAGGAGATTTCCGCAGTATAGCCTACATTTCACAGACAAACTCCAGGCACCGAGATAAAGAGTGAGGCAAAACATCCTCCCTAATTTAAAGTTTAAATAAAAAACAGATGGATCAAAATAAGGAAACTGTATTAATATGAATAGGGAGATGCACTATCACCTTTACTTTTTAACTTCGCTCTAGAATATGACATTAGGAAAGTTCAGGATAACAGGCAGGGTTTGGAATTGAACGGGTTACATCAGCTTCTTGTCTATGCGGATGACGTGAATATGTTAGGCGAAAATACACAAACGATTAGGGAAAACAAGGAAATTTTACTTGAAGCAAGTAAAGCGATCGGTTTGGAAGTAAATCCCGAAAAGACTAAGTATATGATTATGTCTCGTGACCAGAATATTGTACGAAATGGAAACATAAAAATTGGAGATTTATCCTTCGAAGAGGTGGAAAAATTCAAATATTTTGGAGCAACAGTAACAAATATAAATGACACTCGGGAGGAAATTAAACGCAGAATAAATATGGGAAATGCGTGTTATTATTCGGTTGAGAAGCTCTTATCATCTAGTCTGCCGTCCAAAAATCTGAAAGTTAGAATTTATAAAACAATTATATTACCGGTTCTTCTTTATGGTTGTGAAACTTGGACTCTCACTCTGAGAGAGGAACATAGGTTAAGGGTGTTTGAGAATAAGGTGCTTAGGAAAATATTTGGGGCTAAGAGGGATGAAGTTACAGGAGAATGGAGAAAGTTACACAACACAGAACTGCACGCATTGTATTCTTCACCTGACATAATTAGGAACATTAAATCCAGACGTTTGAGATGGGCAGAGCATGTAGCACGTATGGGCGAATCCAGAAATGCATATAGAGTGTTAGTTGGGAGACCGGAGGGGAAAAGACCTTTAGGGAGGCCGAGACGTAGATGGGAGGATAATATTAAAATGGATTTGAGGGAGGTGGGGTATGATGATAGATACTGGATTAATCTTGCACAGGATAGGGACCGATGGCGGGCTTATGTGAGGGCGGCAATGAACCTTCGGGTTCCTTAAAAGCCATTTGTAAGTAAGTAAGTAAGTAAGTATTAATATGAATGGTATCTAAACAGTGGGAAATTTAGTTTTACATGCGTTGCCATAGCGATATCAAATGACATGCGCAAAACAACAAGAATTGAACAGGAAACTTTGTTAATATGAATGGTATCTAAACAGTGGGGAATTTTTCATTTTTTGAATAACGTGTCTCTCAAGTGGTGTCCTTCACTATCAATGCATTGTTGAATGTGACTTCGGAAATTCTGCATCACTCTAACTAGCATTTATTGAGGAATAAGACTAATTTCTTCCTGTATTGCATTTCTTAGGTCTGGCAAAGACCTCGGCCGATGTTTGAACACCTCAGCCTTAAGTTGTCCCCATAGAAAAAAATCGCAGGGTGCAAGGTCTGGTGATCGTGCTGGCCAGGGGGAGTCGCCAAGTGAAGAAATTAAACGTCCGGGAAACATCTGTCTCAGGACTTGGAGAGAAATCTGAGCTGTTTAAGAGGTGCTCCGTCCTGCTGAAACCATACCTGGTCAATTTGCAGCGCATTGAGTCTTGGTGCCAAAAAATTGTTGATCATAGAAGAGTACCGCTGAGAGTTCACTGTTACAGTAGCACCATCCTCTTCAAAAAAGTAAGGACCAAGTATCCCGAATCTTGCAACCGCGCACCATACAGTGACACGGTCTTTATGTAAAGGTTTTTCATGAAGTTCACGAGGGTTCTGTCCACTCCAATATCGGAAATTTTGATGATTCATGCATGTAAACCTAAATTTCCCACTATTTAGATACCATTCATATTAATACATTTTCCTTATTTTGATCTATAAGGTTTTTATTTAAATTTTAAATTAGGGAGGATGTTTTGCCTCATCCTTCATTAAACAGCATTTTCATAAAATTATAATAATTAACACTGGAAATCCGGGAATATCTGTAGACAAATTATTAAATTCGGGAACACTGCAGGGACAAATTTTGTTCGGGGACGAAAAGCTAACTTCGGGGACTATCCCGGGAAACGGACACGTCTGGTTACCTTACTATAACAGGACAATAATAAAACCGTACCTGTAGTCCATGTGGCTTAGCGCGCTCTTTCACCCAGAATCTCAATTTGCTGGAAGAAAATAGAATTGGTTTTAATAGGAAACTAGTTCCCAAAGTGTCAATCAGCAGCATTTGAGCCACTGACAAATAAATTATAAAGCAATTGAGTTCTCCTAGCAACGATAAACTAGCATACTCGTGTCCACATAAATTACAGATGAGAAATGGATTTTCCATGAGTTATATAGCAATTCTCAAAGAGCATTAGATATTTCAAAGTAAAAATTTTAACCCACATCTCCTCCTTATTCCAGACGTTTATCTTGGAAGTGAATTGTCGTTAAATAAAACTACACATCATATTTTATAAGTTGCTATTTAAAGTATTTCAATGTAAAATGAAGTAAAAATTCTTGCATAAGTATGAAGAGTCCGTGCTTGGTATAACAAGGTTAAGACCTATAATAGCTGAAGAAACGGCGAGGGACGACCTTTTATAATGTCTGATATGATAGGTATCGGGTGAAAGATGAGATAAAAGCAGGCCTGTAATTTTAACTGTTTCTTTAAATGCAGATATTACGTAATTTTAATTGTAAACTTGAATTTTAAAAATGTTGAATAATTAATTCCATATTACTTTTACGAAGTGACTTATTATTTTCTTCTATTCCTATGTTGGTTCTAGTAATATTTATTTTTTGTTTATTTTATTGGGTTATTTTACGACGCTGTATCAACATCTAGGTTATTTAGCGTCTGAATGATATGAATGTGATAATGCCGGTGAAATGAGTCCGGGGTCCAGCACCGAAAGTTACCCAGCATTTGCTCGTATTGGGTTGAGGGAAAACCCCGGAAAAAACCTCAGCCAGGTAACTTGCCCCGACCGGTCCAGCACCGAAAGTTACCCAGCATTTGCTCGTATTGGGTTGAGGGAAAACCCCGGAAAAAACCTCAGCCAGGTAACTTGCCCCGACCGGGAATCGAACCCGGGCCACCTGGTTTCGCAGCCAGACGCGCTGACCGTTACGCCACAGGTGTGGACTTCTAGTAATAGTATGTTCATTATCAACAGTAATGTCACGAGAAATTTTTATTTATCTCGAGAAAATCAAAACTCGAGTGGGATTTAATTGCCTAATAAACGATTAGAAGAAATTATATAAAGATTAGAAGAAATAAAGTACTCTATTACAATAAAATATTAATTGACTTACTAAAATTCTATTTCACTAATGTTAGTTTCACCCACTGCCTGCTGGAACACATCCTATGGCTGCTTATACTGCCTGCCCAATCAACGATTATGCGCGAACAGCCGTTAAGTGGCAGGTAATGACATTGCATATACTGATGATATTAATAGCGGTGGGCACTGCCTGCCACCTAGCGGTAAAATAACTTTGATTGAGCAGGCAGTTTACGTAGATATAGGATGCGATCCAGCAGGCAGTGGTTTCACCAAAACGTTTGAACGGAGCCGTCATTTTCAGTTGACTGTCTACGCGGTAGACACATGACGATCGCAAAGCATGTTTTACAGTACCGTAAAGAATTTGCAGTTTGAAATGTTGACAAACAAAGAAACAAATAGTATGAAGGTGATAAAAACAGAAGAAAGTATATAAATATTGGAAGAATTTTTTTCGTAGGTTATTTTACAACGCTTTATCAACATCTTAGGCTAGATTATTTAGCGTCTGAATGAGATGAAGTTGATAATGCCAATGAAATGAATCCGGGGTCCAGCACCGAAAGTTACCCAGCATTTGCTCATATTGGGTTGAGGGAAAACCCCGGAAAAAAACTTAACCAGGTTAACCGGGCCACCTGGTTTCGCGGCCAGACGCGCTAACCGTTACTCCACAGGTGTGGACTTGAAAGAAATAAAGTACTCTAATGCAATAAAATAGTTATTAATTGACTTACTAAAATTCTATTTCACCTATGTTACCTTCACAAAAACGTTTGAAAGGAGCCGCCATTTTCAGTCGACTATCTATACGGAAAACATGACGATCCCAAAACATGTTTTATAGTATCGTAAAGAATTTACAGTTCGAAATGTTGGAAAACAAAGAAACAAATGCTAGACAAGTAATAAAAACAAATAAATGCTAGAGAAGTGATAAAATTGTAGCGATAAGCAGTGATGATTGGTTGAAAGACGTTCTTTCGTACCGTTTTATTGGTCTTAAGTAGTATGACATATTAAAAGTGTAATAGTCAAAATAAACAATTAAATAATTACATATTTTCGTAATCATTCTCATACATAAGCTATTGTTTTCTTATTAATATCTATTGTGAACCTCTTTAAATATCCTTTATTCCAACTCGTAATGTAGGTCTACTTACTCTCGACATAATCGAACGCAACAATTGATTGTCAGACACTTGCTAATTTTTTTCACGTCAGAGTGGTACCTACAAAATATTGTTTATTTGAATTTCAAGCCTACACGGATCTTCCTTAAGAGGATGACTGAGATGCATTCATTACCGAAAGTATGTCGCATATTTCCCGGACGGAGATCTTCATCGCAGCACGATATATTAACAGGCTGTTGAGTAGTTTAAAAATGATACTCGTGCCAAATATATATATATATATATATATATATATATATATATATATATATATATAAATGATATAAATCAGTCCTTAGAAGAAGCAAGAGCTAAAGATTCATTAGGCATTCTTTTCATTTTTAATATTATAATACCAAGTAATATTATCTTCTTATTTATTAATAGGAAAACGTTCGTGGTTATAATAATTATTATTGTTTTGTTTATTACTTTACTTCGTTATTTAACAACGCTGTACCAAATACTAGGTTATTTAGTGTCGATTGAATTGATGATAACGAGATGGTATTTGGCGAGATGAGACCGAGTATTCGCTATGGATTACCCGATATTCGCGCCTTACGGTTGGGGAAAACCTCGGGAAAAACCCGACCGGGTAATCAGCCCAAGCGTGAATCGAACCCGCGCCCGAGCGCAACGGATCGGTAGACAAGCAGAAAAATTGGACGCCCTAGAGCAGCGGTGACCAAAACTCGAACGGTAGTGATTACACGTGAGAGACAGTCTAAGAAGTAAGGAGACAGGGGAGAGGTACATGGCATGAAAACTGCAACCAGAGATGGTTCGTGCATTAACATTAATTTCTTCAACAACTCCGCGAATAAAAATAGCAAGCTTTGCTGTATCAGTAATGTCACTACTGTCATCAAGAACCAATAAAAAAATATATACAAATTTTCTTGCTTTTTTTTTTTTTTTTTTTTTTAAATATTCCTCATGAACACAATCAGAAATCTCCTGAATTCTCTTCTGGATATTTAGTCGAGAAAGCGCAGTTTTTCAAAATTAATTAACAACTTTTATTGGACCAATTATTTCAGCCACCTTGATCATTACGCTTTTAAAAAACTCTCCTTCGTTGGAAGGCCTGAGAGAACGAGCTATTTCATTCGCCAGCAGATAGCTGGCTTCGTTACATTTTATTTATGTCATCTTTTTCTTCATGACGATGATTTATGGCTGATTTCAGTTCTTGGAGTTTAATAGCTCGTTTCATTACTACACTAGCACGTAATATTCAATCAATTTATACTATTATTATTATTATTATTATTATTATTATTATTATTATTATTATTATTATTATTATTTCTACTGCTGCTACTGGTAATGCTAACAGTATTGTTATTATTATTACCATTATTATTATTAAATCAATAACTAGTAAATAACTGATAATAGTCATCAAAAGGTTTAAAACAATTAAAATGGAGATGTAGCGTAGTCTAGTGATTATTTTATCCTTCAAGGGAAGATGTAGGCCTATATATTCAGGCACGTATATACGAATTATGGTAACTTGCAGATAAATAATAATAATAATAATAATAACAATAACAATAACAGTAATAATAATAATAATACCTGTTATGCCAGTGTATTCAGCATTAATACTCTGTAATGTCGCTTCTATAGCCTATACAATTCCTCTTCCCCTTCCGTACGAAAGTCCACACCTGTGGAGTAACGGTTAGCGCATCTGCCCGCGAAACCAGGTGGCCCGGGTTCGAATCCCGGTACGAAATCTTCTGTTTCTGCTAGAGACAGAGGGTTTGTAGAGCGACATGGTACCGACACTGCTTACCTTCAATACGTGAGCGAGACTGAGAGCAATGTACAGGAAACTTCCCTTGCCAGTATGAATGACTTTGATTACACGATGTAATCACGATACCTAGTTTGGTCACAGTTGCCCTAGACGAAGATGGAATGGCCAAATTTTAATGGGGTCGAAAAAGACCAACATGATGCAAGTCCTTGAAGCTGATGTTGATGAGGACAATGGCTGCGTTACACTGGTGACAAACTACAGTTACTAATCGCGATTATCGACCTAATCGCGATCGGGTTTGTAGTGTGTCACCGTCCCGATCGCGATCAGGAGCTAAATCCTGTTTCCAGAACAAGATAATAGCCCTGAGGCACGGCCCAGTGGACGAAAGTAACATTTGAGTAATCTTTGGTTTCGAATCACCTTGATTTATATTATTTATGAAGTCGTGATAGCTTCTGCTGTGGAATTTTGTTACCCCTGCGATTATATTATATGAAATATAAACGAAAATGAATAGCTAGAAAATCAATTTGGCTACTATTAGACGTAGTGGAGAAATTTAATGCAGATGTGAGGAAAATAAAAAGAAATATATTAACAAATTACAGTCGAATTATTCATATATATATATATATAAAGAGCAATACAAGGCTGCTGAAAGATGTTTCATTTCAATAAATAATGGATTACAAGCTGGAACTGGTTTCTTTTTCAGATTTTCAATTTCAGTCTCCATTACGACGCTATCGTTGAGGTTAGGGTTGATTTAAAAAATGCTTTATTACAAAATAATATAAATTTTTGGCATGATATAATTTTATACGTTACAAAATCTCTTTCCAAAACAATATAAATAGTAATGATATAAATTGTATCAGTTTACATTGTAAAGCATATAACAATTTTAACAAATAAATTCCCATATCAAGCTGCAAGAAACAAAAAAAAAAAGGATGAACAAACATCAAAAGAAAGTATTGCTTTATGTGTTGTCCAGGAGGGAAACAAGAAACATCAAAAGAAAGTATTGCTTTAGGTGATGGCCCAGGAGGGAAACAACAAATATCAAAAGAAAGTATTGCTTTAGGTGTTGTCCAGGAGGGAAACAACAAACATCAAAAGAAAGTATTGCTTTAGGTGTTGTCCAGGAGGGAAACAACAAACATCAAAAGAAAGTATTGCTTTAGGTGTTGTCCAGGAGGGAAACAACAAACATCAAAAGAAAGTATTGCTTTAGGTGTTGTCCAGGATGGAAACAACAAACATAAAAAGAAAGTATTGCTTTAGGTGTTGTCCAGGAGGGAAACAACAAACATCAAAAGAAAGTATTGCTTTAGGTGTTGTCCAGGAGGGAAACAAACATTTACGTATGTACATAGAGAAAATTATTTCCTCTATGGTAGTTCAGCTGTTGACCATACGGGACCTAGTGTGTCACCAAGGCTTCTAGACTTATCATAGGTTCCATTATTATTGAGCTTGTTGGCGAGGGATCGACGGGGAAAGGAGAGCGATTCTGACGTCACAAGATAGCTAAGTGCGCCAAAGCTCAAATGCTTCAAAGCAGTATCTCGTGTTTTTTCTTGTTTATGTTGTTTTGAATGCATTGTGCCAGGTCAAAGGTGTGCTGTTGCGGTATGCAACAATTCTAACGATAAAAATAAAGAGTTGTCTCTCTTTACCATTCCTAAAGATTTAGAAATTAGAAAAAAAAGTGGGTAATTGCGTGCAAAAGACAGGATAAATTCAATCCTGATGCAAGCAGATTATGCTCTGATCATTTTAAAGATGACGATTTTGTTCCTGATTTTCGAGCAGCTTTAATGAAAATAAAGCCGAAAGGACCGACAATGTTAAAGCCCATAGGTAAGTTTAAATAAATCACGTAGGTGTATATAAGTAGCCTATGTTAATACCAGCTTTATATAATTAGATTAGGTTCATCTATGTTAACCTACAAATTATTTTCTTTCTTTAGTAATCATGCTACTTATATAAAAATACTAACTACTAATACTACTACTAATACTAACAGTTGCATACCAAAGGGGTGGAGGGTTAACGACTGATACCAGTGATGTTTTTCACTATAATTCTCATTATATTGATTTTATATTAACGATTTATGACATTTTGTCATTATGGTATAATCAGTGGGTTAATCATAATAGCCTCCAGTGACAGTTAATTGTTGAGTTATAATAATTTTTGTAAATGAACGTGTCGTTGACATTTCATTACCGGTACACGCCCCTTTTTCCAAAGTTTAGAATGAGGTATTAAAACCAATCAATGTTAGATTGTTTATAAGCATCCATTTAAAACAAAAATACCACCATCTTGGCCCTCTTCAAATTTTAGTACATTATTTTATCTTTTGAAGGTTTAACTATGCCATCACCAGCATGGGTAAGTACTTTCAATAATACTGAAAAATTCTACAATGAGTTTCATGGCAAGAACACGATTAATAGGGGGCGGAATATTATAAAAATAACCAAAGAATATGTGGCAATGTTCGTACATAACGTTCCACGTGAAATTTTATTGTTGATTGTACGGTCCAAACTAGGTTCTTTATACGACTCTAGTATGTGAACAATAACTCCAACACATTCCAATCTTCAACAGAGGAAATTCTCTTCAAAATATGTGACTGGTTCTCAGTCAATAAATTGGTATTAAATTGTAACAAAACTAACATAATTCAATTTAAATCCTGTGCAAATTCAACCTCGCAAATTTCTAGCGCAATAATTAACAACAGATCCCTATTAGAAACAACGACAACCAAATTTCTTGGCTTAAAAATCGATAATGTGTTAAATTGGAAAAATCATATTAAAGAAATTACTCCCAAACTAAATTCAGCTTGTTTTGCTATTAGATCTATGCAAAAGATAGTAAATATCAATACCTTAAAAACAATATACTTTGCATACTTCCATTCGGTAATGAGTTTTGGAATAATATTCTGGGGAAATTCCACAGATAGTAACAGTATATTTCTATTACAAAAAAGAGTAATTAGAATAATAGTAGGTGCCAAATCTAGGGAATCTTGTAGGACTATTTTCAAAAAACTACAAATAATGCCCATGGCTTGTCAGTATATCTTTTCATTAATAATCTTCCTCGTATGTAATCGTGAAAACTTTGTAACTAATTCAACAGTTCATAGCATAAATACACGTCAAAAAAATGACTTTCATATTCCATCGGCAAGTCTATCGTGCTATCAAAAAGGAATGCGTTATATGGCAGTAAAAATTTTTAATAGCCTCCCTATCGATATAAAAAATGAAACTCAAAACATAAGATCATTTAGAGCCAAATTAAAGAAGTACCTAATTTCTCACGCCTTCTATTCTGTAGGTGAATTCATGACATTCAAAAACACTAAATGATTTTGATACTAAAACTATGTGTTGTACTAGTAGACTATATTGTAAATCTCGTCTGTATATATTTCAACTAGACTGTGACTATAAATTAAGACTTTAAATAGTATTAAGTTTTTTGACTTGTTCCATATTCTAGCTGTAAAGCAATGTATGAATACCATGGAATGTTAATAAATACAATACAATACAATACAAGACTGGAAACTAGCAGACGAAAACGGACGTCAGACACTGAGAGCAGACGAATTGTTAAGAAATACAGAAAAATAATGCAGTGACAAGTACAGCTTTTATATACAAGATAGGCTATAAACATTTTCAACATATTTATTTTATTCCATGATACGTACACACTTGGTTTATATTCCTTGTAATGTTTTCATTTGAGGCGATTATGTTTATAATGCACGCTTATCATTGAAAATAAAGGACCAATCAGCATGGACTCTTCACCCGTCATCAGCCAACTAGCTATTTGACTGGCTATTGAAAAACGAGATAACCTATTGAGAGTATAGAAGCCTTGGTGTGTCACCACATTTTCGGTAATCGCGATCGGAGCTAATCGCGATAATGCTAATCTCGATTAGCGACTGTAGTCTGCATCAGTATTACATGAGAAATTATTGGACTGTATTTCACTACAGGTACATTAATATTTTAATTAGAAAATTAAATGTCATACATGGAAGATCTTGAAGTTCTTAATAAGGATGTTTCTGTAAAGATAATTTCGTGACTTAATTTAATATGTTCCGTGCAATGATATGTGCGAGATGTAATAAATTCCTAAGATTGCTGGGAAATATTGCTCTGAAAATGAACGGCTTTCCTGGATGTACCGTGATCTACCTCAAATACGAGAATGCAGGCGTAAGTAAACAACTGGAAGTTGGTCGCGTCTGTATGAATGAAGCCATTACGGCAGTGGGAATACAGAAATTATTGCTGCCGTGTCTATTTACAGTTAATAAAACTTTTACGGCGTCCGACCAGTGTATAATTTCCCTCTCTCCTCAGTTTGTTAAATTATTTCATCCATAGACAGCCAAGCAGCGTTTCTGTATTGACACGACTATTCCGATGCAGTTTGTCGCATGACGTCTTCATTAACATTAGCTCCTCGTGTTCCAAGGGGGTGTGCTCCGGTGTGGCTTTTGTGGTAGGGTTTCCGGCTGTAAACCTAGCGGATTGTGATTTGATTCGCGACAAAGAAATGAAGTTTTACCTTACTCCCTCAGAGACCGGGGATGTCCCAGGTCATGAACAGGGACTGTATTTTATCTCAGGGCGTACGGAGATAAGGTTAGTTGTTCATAAATAGGGATAGTAATTTGATGAAATTGCATCTTTTTTCTAGTAAGCCAGAAACATTGCTGCTTTAGTATTTATATGTTAGGTGATAAATTGAGTGTTTTAAAACATATTTGTTTGGACATTTTTTTTAAATCTTTTACCTCTTACAACTCATAAGAGCACTTTTTGTTTTATTCGGTCATTTTTGGGGTATTTTCATTTAATTTTGGCCATAAATCCCCATTATTAATATAAAATATTATGTATTTCCTTTAATATTTTCTCGACATACTTTTTAAATTAATACTCATTATTTTTATATTATTTTAATCGTTTTTCTACACAAATATTGTCATTTTAACGTAGTACACCCCACGTAATAGATCAGTCCAACCATCCCTTCAATATAGGGGAGAGTCGGGTAGTATCGGACATCGGGTAATATCGGACAGTGAGTTTCTTTCATCTACCGCACGATGATATTACCTGATTGACATGGTTACGTTTCTGTGATGTCGCATACAGAAACGTAACCATGTCATTCAGGTACTACCATATGGTGGTAGATGAAAGAAACGCACTGTCCGATACTACACGATGTCCGATACTACCCGACTCTCCCCTAGACTTCTCTATACCTCTTAGTTCAGAATAAAAATGGCCTTGTGGTGGACTACATGGAACTACATCAGGTAAAATAATTAATCAAAGTGTACTACTTAGAAAAGTTGTGCAAAAATTAAATAAACTTGAATGTTGATATTGGAATTTAATTTAATTTCTAGTCTAAATATTAGTATTCCTACTAAGCCAATTATGTAAGATCAATTTTAGGGCATTTTTAAAAGATTTTTAGTTCATAAATGTATTTTTAGGACATTTTTTCATTATTTATATGTCATCAAAATCCTAGCCCTATTCATAAACTATGTTGATGTGACGTCATATTGACGCGTGGCACAGGTACTACGAAGGAACACTTTCATCTTGTTTGTTTTGCAGTTGACGTTCTATTAATGATTCAAAACTTTGAGACAGTTGAAAATGCATTCTAGTGATGAATATTGATACTATGATGACCTTTCCTATAATTTAAGGGGTTAGCAGCAGTAAAATTTTGGAAATATTCAACATTTTTTTCCCCTCCATTACTGTATCTTGTACAATAATGAAAATTAGTATGTGTAAAACACTGTGCTTCTGCTATAGGAAAAAATAGTACATTATGTAACGAGCCTATAATGGTAGTAATTAAGAGGCGAGTATGTTTATGAAACGAGCGCAAGCGAGTTTCATAATTTTCATACGAGTGTCTTAATTACCATTATAGGCAAGTTTCATACGACTTTTTATGCTCGACCATATTTCTAACTTGAAATTATTCATAAGTATTCATATTATTCTTATCTGACTGGGGAGCGGAACTGACCTTGTGCAACATCTCGTAAATTGTGAGATGTGCGCAGACGCGAAAATATTGATTTTTTCCGAGAAACAAATGTCATGATATAATCTAGAGAGTAAAATGAACATTAATCTTGATATAACCTGGAAATTGATTTAGACATTGAAAAACGACATGACAAATTGAATTTATTTGAATATTATTTACAATTAACGCTAATTATTATAGTAACAGAACATAATATTCTGCGACAGTATTGGATTTCCAGCCTACGTGACGTTTCGCTAGTTGTCTTTCGATTGCATATCCAAGAATAATCGATACTTGCGCTTTCATATTGCTTTCTGATTGGATAGAAAACCTGAACTTTAATGAATAAGTGTACTTTAATGATGTCCATTAAAGGGCTGCTACCAGGTGTATAATTACTACATTTCGGCATGGTCGAGCAAAAATATTTTTAAGATTTAAAAAATTATTTAGATTTTTTTTTTCAAAATTCAAAATGGTGGCAGTTCACTGTGCAGTGATGAAGTGTTTTCCTCGTAACTCAAAAACTATCCAACATTCTGTAATGAAATCTTTGTGTGTATTTATGCATGTCATATCTACAATATGATGCAAAATCTCTTCTCTACCTTTGATAGATTGTCTGATAAATAAATTCATTTAAAAATGGTCAAATATCAGTAGTTTCTTCTAACACAAAATAAAAAATATATATATTATTTATTAAGGGAATGTAGTTGAAAGAGCAGCAATAAAATAGAAAAGAGACAACATGAAAAAGTTAAAAAAATGTATGAGTTATGAGGGAAATGCTTCATCACTGCACAATGAACTGCCACCATGTTGCATTATTTTTTAAATCGTATTTTTTTTTTTTTTTCATATAGGAGAAGTACAGTGTTTTACACGTAACAGATTTCATTATTGTACGAGACACAGTAATGGAGGAAATAAATGTTGAATATTTCCAAAGTTTTACTGCTGTAAGCTGTACCTAACCTCTTAAATTATTTGTTCATTTATTTATTTCATGTATTTTTGCTGGTACTGGCAGAGTTAAGGTCAGAAGGCCTTCTCTTCCACTCAACCAGTACAAATACACGTAACAAATATAAATAACAGCAATCGAGAAAGCAATGGAATAATAATAATAATAATAATAATAATAATTATTATTATTATTATTATTATTATTATTATTATTATTATTATTATTATTATAGGAAGTGTAAAATATAGATGTGTACAGTTGCATGTATTTCTAAAGAGTTAAACATGTACAATTTAGTATTAAATAAGACAATTTGGATCGGAGGAATGATGAATACAGTATAATGAAAGAAAATTTTATATTAAAAATAAATATTCTACAAAGTAATATTTCAAGAAATATCACATTCTACATACGAAAAGCAGTCTTTCTGACAATCAGTTTTTAAAAATAAGCCAATGTCTGACAGCCCTTTACACTATGCACACTAAAGTACGCTATTTTCACTGTTATACTATCATAAAGAATTGATGCTTACATGATCAAACATTATTTGCTCTATTGTACACAATTCACAAAATAAGTAGTCTATAGTATTAGGAAATAAAATACGTTACATTACAATGTATAACACTGTGCATAAACTTAATAATGTGAATAATGTTTGATCAATGGAGGCCTAGATTCTTTATGACAGTGTAAATAGTAAAAATAGTGTATTCTAGTTTATAGTGTAAATAATTTTAATTGTAAATAATAGTGTTTGTTAAAGTGGTCCATGGTTTGTTTTGCCCCACTTTACGAAACAAGAGTCGCGTAAGCCGTCAGTCAAGTAATACATACACCTATATGTATAAGTCGTTTAATATTTATTAACCGATTTTAATTGTAATATGAAATATAATTATTCTTGTATACTATGTTTGTAGTTTAAGGGGGGAAAAAGAGAGGAAATTCAAAATAATATATTTTGAAATACTGGCAAATGATAATATTTACATTATGTATCTTAAAACATAAATTATAGTCCCGTCGCTCTAATTTCCGGCAGCCAATCGCGTTGCACGTCGGCTACATATAAACGTGTGAGTCTTGTGATTCGCTGATGAAGACGTTATTCATTTCTTAAGGTTCGATAAATACTTAATATAATCGCCCGCCATTTTGGCTCTTTCGTTGGCGTTCGCAGAAAGCATACGAAGACGTTATTTGCCTCTCAATTATTTGCTGAATTACAGTGCGTTTGATTTATTATCATAGGAGCTACGACATGATAATGTTTAACGGTGTGGCAAATAGATTCATCGTATGGTAGCTCGGCAACGGAAGAACAAAAATGGCGAATGATACAACCTACCTAGACTTTATAGAACCTTTGTTTCCTAAGACGTAAGCAAAGAGGAGGAGTCACGCCGGGAATAACAGCGTCGCGACTATAGTTACCGACTTCTTAGATAATTTTAATTGCAATAATAAATAAATTCTTTGTATGTTAGCAGTTTAAAATTCATTTTGTAATGCTGGCAGTTCAAAACAGTTCCACTGATTTACAACGTAATTAGGCCTAAAATTATTTTGTTTTCTTTTTATTGTATTTGATTTGTATTGTTGTTGTTTAGTAAAGTCATCGAAGATAGCTTTGGGCGTCGTAAGTGACACCAATAAGGCATCATTCATGAGGAAAGTAAGTCACGAGATAACACAGTAGGGTGGCTAGTTCCTTTCCCTCTCAATTGCATATATCGCTGACTAGTAATCAGTAGGGACCGGATTTTTATGTAATATCGAGGTGTGAAATATGTACATATTTATGTAAGAAAAATGAGCTGAATATATACCAAAATATGTAAAATCATGAAAATATTTAATATGAATATCTGGCAGGTATAGGAAAGGTAAGACTCTCCAGTTGTGATTTCATAGAGCACCCGACTGTTTTATCGAACACTTGACACATTACTATTTTTCCATCTGTAGTGAAAGTGTGAAATTAAATCACAGCTGAGGTGCTGAGGCGAATGTCACATCGAACCTGGCGACGCTTTGTTTTGTGTGAAGAGAATTATGGGGGACATACCTACTAATCCTGTAGACACTTAGGACACAAGTTAGTGTAAAGTGGATGTACGTCTTAATTATGAATTACATAAATAATGTATATATTTGAGGTATTTATAGGGGATAGCTTTGTGCCCACCCCGTAGATAATATAAAAACCCCTAACCGTTAGGCTCATGTCAGACTTGACACAGGTTTCCCGTGGAAGGATTAGGAAGAGGGTGAGTAAGGTTGAAAATTGCATGGGAACGGCTTGTTAAGACGTGTGCAGAACAATTATAGTTCGAGACAAATCATGTCGTCCTCGTCCCACTCCACAGCATGAAGGCAACGCTACTTTGTAAATGATTTTTACAATACAAGGTAGTTGTATGAAAAAGGTTGCCTTTTGTTCATTCATATTTACAGTGGGCGGTATGGGGTGAATGCCTCTATTACTTTCTGGAGCTAAGGACGTTATGTTTTGTCCCGAAATATATCTTTTCTTGGGTAGGTAAAAAGGCTTTTTAAATGTGTTTATTTCAAATTGCAAACTTCCCCAGCACAAGTTTTTTTTTTCTTTTAGAGAAGTAAAAATGAATAACCCCCCCTAAATATGTAGATTTATGTAATACCAAGCCATAATATGTAATGTGGGGTAAATATGTAAAAATATGTAGTATCAAATTTTAATACATTAATGGTAATTACAAGATTCGCAAAGATTTGTTATTTATATACGGTTAGGTTGAAAGGAATATAATATGTAATTACATAAAAATCCGGTCCTTGGTAGTCAGACTTCAGATGTATACAAATTTATTGTTCTTTCTCTCACAAAAGTCAAGTGGGATGTACTGCCTGATAATAAATGTACCGGTACACATCAGCCAAAACCTCAAGTTAGAGGTGTTAATTTGTATAAAAAAATTAATTTATAGTTTAGAAAATCTAGAATCTTAATCAATTTTGTAAAGTTTGCTGTTCGAAAAAATTTGCATCACGTTATAATATTGTAAAACTGTTTCCAGATTTTCAACTTTTGATTGATAATTGGAAGGAGTTTTAATTATCTTAAAGTAAATGAAATTACTTTGTGTCTTCGTCATTGGACATAATGAACACTATCAAAATACATTTATAATGTGATAACAGCACTTGGGAGTCGGAAAGCTTAACAAGGAAGTGACATTTTATTCTGATTTTCAGAGAGATTCAATTCTCACAAACGTTACATTTTGCATTCACGAATAAGGCATGTTTCTGGTACATAAACTGGGAGCTGGAGACAGTTGAAGTGAGTTCCCCGCTGCTCGCGTGAAGACCTGCGCCACCGGCAGCGCTACTGCGGTATACCGGATTTCAAAACCTCCCGATTAAATCTTACACTAACCCCGTACTATTATAGACAATATGCATTTCAATAAATTGTTTTCTGCTACAAGAGTAAAAATTACTGAATCTAGTTAACTGAAGCGTGCTCAATCCGAATCTGTATTCATATTTTCTGTATCACGTCAGACTTTTTCTATAATTTTGAAAAGAAAAAAGAAAAAAAAAACCGTCAAAATTGGCAAAGTTCATGGTTAAAAACAAATTTAATACCACTATTACACTTTTACTACATCATACTACTTTTGACCAATAAAACTGTACGAAAGGACGTCTTTCAACCTATCATGGCTGATTGTTATCGCACAATTTTATCGCTTCCCTAGCATTTATTTGTTTTTATCACTACCCTTGCATTTGTTTCTTTGTTTGCCAACATTTAAAACTGCAAATTCTTCACGGTACTATAGGTAAAACATGCTTTGCGATCGTAATTTGTTTCCCGCATAGTCGACTGAAAATAAAGGTAATATTAGTGGAATAGAATTTTAGTAAGTCATTTAATATCTCTATTATTGTATTAGACTATTAGAGTATTTTATTTCATCAAATCAATAAATACTTTCTTCTGTTTTTGTCACCTCCCTACCATTTGTTTCTTTGTTTGCCAACATTTCAAACTGCAAATTTTTTACGGTACTATAAAACATGCTTTGCGATCGTCATTTATTTACCGCATATGTAGTCAACTGGAAATGGCGGCTCCGTTCAAACTTTTTTTGAGAAGCTAACATTAGTGAAATATAATTTCAGTAAATCAGTTAACATTTTATTGTATTAGAGTACTTTATTTCTTCTAATCTTTATATATTTTCTTCTAATCGTGTAACAATCAATTAAATCCCACTAGAGTTTTGATTTTCCCTAGATCAATCAAAACCACTAGTGTGATTACTGCTGATAATCTAACTTCTATCACTGTTTTTAGTTATTGAAGGTTGTTGAATCCGAGTCTGTATGTAGATTTTTCCTATGGCACCAGATTTTTCTGTAATTTTTGGAAATATGAACGAAAAAATTCAAAATTTAAATAAGGATTTCAAAAACGTCATATGAGTTACATTATTTTTAAAAACATATTTTAACACCGTAATATGACATTCCAGAAAATAAAATTAATTATTAAATCTTAAATGATTATCAATAAAGTAATTTTTACTATTAATTTTAATAAAATTATTTTATGCTCGACCATGCCGAAATGTAGTAATTATACACCTGGTAGCAGCACTTCAATACCTGTCATTAAAGTACACTTGTTCATTAAAGTTCTGGTTTTCTATTATTCTCGGATATGCAATCGAAAGATGACGAGGGAAACGTCACGGAGACTGGAAATCCAATACTGTCGCAGAAGGTTATGTTCTGTTACTATAATAATTAGCGTTAATTGTAAATAATATTCAAATAAATTCAATTTGTCATCTCGTTTTTCAATTCTAAATCAATTTCCAGGTTATACCAAAATTAGTTCATGTTATTCTCTACACCAAGGTCAATGACATTATTGTTCCTCGGAAAAAATCAATACTTTCGCGTCTGCGCACATCTCACACGAGCTATGCACAAGGTCACTTCCCATCTTGAGTCAGATACAAATAAAATGATACTTCTGAATAATTTCAAGTTAGAAATATGGTCGAGCATAAAAAGTCGTATGAAACTTGCCTATAATGGTAATTAAGACGCTCGTATGAAAATTATGAAACTTGCTTGCGCTCGTTTCATAAACAAACATACTTGCGTCTTAATTACTATCATTATAGGCTCGTTGCATAATGTACTATTATACTATTAATATAATACTATATTATTATATTACATCAATATTATAAATTATGTGTAACTGATGACAAAACAGGAAGACAAATAAAATTTGTTATGAAAGTAGAATGCATTACGCGGTTGATCCCCGGATTCATTACCTGCTTTTGGAATTTTATTCTGCTCTTTGGCGGTGCACTTCAACAGAAAATAATTTTATTGCACCACTTAAGAGACTTTCTTTTTACAAAATAAACACATTTTTAAGGCTTATACCTACCAGTTTCAAGAAATGTCATACGAATAAATGTAGAAATGAAGTGTTTTTATTTTTCAAGTTACCTAGCAATATTAAGCAACAAAAATGAAATTTAGGGATAGGCTACTTTGTTCATAATTTTTAATTTATGTTATTTTATAACATTTAGTAATTCCATTATGTCTAAATTACCAACTTTAACGTTATTAATTCATTCATTCATTCATTTACTAATATTAATTTGATGTGCTGTACAAGAGCCAGGGACCAATAACGTTCAGTACATGATGATGATGATGATGATGATGATGATGATGATGATGATGATGATATAATTTATTTATCTAAGAATATATAGTAATTTTAGTATTTAGGCATTTTCATGAATTTCGAACAAAAAAAAATAGGAAACTGGACATGAAATTATTTATGAGCTTTGTAATCATCCATAGTGGGGAAATGAAAAATATAAACTTTCACTGTATATTATATATTACGATGTACCGAAGTACGAGTACATATGATATTTCCATGCAGAAATTGTGCGTCATCATATGGTGAAGAAAGAGTGGAACGGAGAAAAATTCTCTTCGGCACCGGGATTTGAATCCTAGTTTTCGGCTCTACGTGCTAACGCTCTACCCACTAAGCCACACCGGATTCCCATTCCGATGCCGGATAGAATCGTCTCAGTTTAAGTTCCACCTCTTGGGTTCCCTCTAGTGGCCAACCCTCAGGCACTGTCACAGATGTGTGACAGTGGTACAATGTCCAACATACAGATTCTGTCCGGCATCGGAATAGGAATCCGGTGTGGCTTAGTGGATAGAGCGTCAGCACGTTGAGCTGAAAACCCGGGTTCAAATCCCGGTGCCGGAGAGAATTTTTCTCCGTTCCTCTCTTTCTTCATCATAATGTTTCTCTGTAGCAAAATGGTTGCATATCAATAATAACCTTCACTGTATCTCATAAAATAATAGCAGAAGATTGCTATTGTTTGATAAAATACTACTGACAAGAAATTGACAGTAACATAAATGTGGAAGGGAATAGCCTACTTCAACTGATTCTTATTCCACTTCTTCATTTTTGTAACTTGACATATTATACAATATGTCCATAGAAACATGCCGTGAATACAAACTGCAATAATTTTGTAACTATGCATTATTACGAAATTCATACTGGTGCCATTAGAAAGAACGGCTCAAAGAATTTCAGAGGATTTGTAGGGGAGACTCGTCTAATTTGGCAATATTTTATATTTCGACACAGTTTGTAGTTACATATTCTGAAATTAAATATTCCTCTATTATCGAATGTGTTGTTTCCAGATTTGGTACTTCATCAGGATAATTTGGCAATAGTACAGGGGTAATTTGGAAATACGATTAAAAATAAAATTTTCAAAATAAAACAGTGGTACAAGGTTTATAAGACTTAATTTACTGGGACAAGAAATCACTAAATACCATAAACAAAAGCAAGAAAAAAATCTGAAACGATTTTTCCGACCACTCTTATTAATTATATTGAAGGGTTGTCTTCTAATTTCTGTTGTCGATAGCCCAAACCCAAGTTCTTGCATTTTGATTACATATGTCACCAATGTTTGCTCTTCCTTAGAGCTAGAGGTCTTCCTTTCTTGAGAATGACAACGTCATCGGGTCCTGAAAATGCATACAGAAACCTCTTTAAGTTGTTAAAGGGCTCATTGTACTTTTAGAAGCCCTATAAGTCGACCATCTAACTTTCAAAACACTCCCAACCGCAGCCCGCAAATCATATTTGGAATATTTTTCAGAATAATGCCTCATTCCTTTGGCATATCTGAAACACACCACACACAGTGCTGCATTGAAGACTGTAAAAATCCCTCATGCGTCCCTATTCTTAAATTTTACCATCGAGTACACATTCTTGTTCAAAGATAGCAGCAATATATCACTATAAAGGAAAATGGCTAATTCACACTATCCTGGAGAAGACATTTTTTCTAAGAAGAACATAAAACGAGCTAAGGTCTGATGAGTTATTAACAGAAGATATCTATATATATAATTTGAACTGGTAATAGAAATTACGGGAAAACGGCTGAACGGATTTTAATGAGTGACCCCTCATTTTCATGCCTGGCATCCAAAGTTTTTCGGAAAGTAGTAGTTTTCAGTGAAATGTCAATTTTCCTACATAATTTTCCTATTTCCCAAAATCCATCTGTTGTCAGTTTTGAGAACTAATTTTATTGAATCATGGCAGACTTGATTGAATTTCGGAACAAAACACACACTACAGTAAACAATAGGCTATTGCACGAAGGCCATGACCTGCAGGATTGCCGACATATTTAGAGCTCAATTCAATTTGTTATTAAAAACTGATTCTACAGTGTATAATTTTCTGAGTACAACTGTGTATTGGATATTCAAATCTACGAAACTTGAGGTGTTTTGATGACATTATTACCATTATAAATTAAAAATTATTATAGTTTATATCATGATGCATCTATTTTTCATTAATTGTACATAATATTGATGCTATATTGATGATATGAAAGAGAAACGTTTTGAGGTTATGTAAGTAAATGTAGAGAATATCTTAATTTAGATCTTCATTTCTATAATTTACTGAGTGGCTGCTATATATAACTACAAAACTTAAGTAAGATAATAATATTGTTATTAAAAATCAAATATGTTTATACTTGTATTAACCAGTGGGGTTGGGTCTTTTTCATATGCTTAATGATGGTGTAGTGTAGATATTGATATGTCATTGTCTTCAGTATTGGCTCGAGAGAGCACAAAAATTACAGTTCCTAAGGAAAGATCAAAAGGTATTACTTATTGATAAAAATAAGAGGCCTAGAAAATTGTGTAGTCTCCAGATCATTTCAGCAAGATCTCTTAGTAGGGTAAAATGATATTACGCTCTATATTTCAAGTTCTACATGCAGCAGCTATACGAAAATGCTATTGCTCGAAAGCTTAGCAAACCTGACATTTTTTTAAACTTTTGCCTACAATCCACAATGATCTGAAATAGCTACTGCTATCGTCCTGACATTGATACTTGCGTTTTCGCGTTGAAACTCAAAAACTGAAGTTGGATAGGTTCAATAAAAAGTATTTGGCCTAAAAAAATCCATTCAGACGGAGTATGTTTCATTATTATGGAAGCAAATAACTATCAAAAAGACAAGTATTCTTCATTGAAAATAAATCTGAAAATTTTTAATTTGAACGTCTAACGAACTTAGTTTGCAGCAGCATTTGCTGCACAAGCCACTAGTTAATTATATAAATGGCTTACCTTATAATATGGAATCTCAGCTTTTGATATGTAATGCACAAACAAACGTAGGTCATGAACAGACATCGGATTCTAGGGCAAATGCCTATTTTGTTTCTTTAGGAGAAAAGTAAAAATAATTATTAATATTTGTGTTTCATGGAAATTGAAAGGTATTCAAAGAGTTTTATAGTGCCCTAAAATGCCCTAAAACGGTTATTAGAGCCTAATTTGTTAATATTCGCCTAAAAATGCCTAACTCACTGTAAAGTTTCGCATTTTACTCTTACTTTTTATAATTTATACATGCATTTACTGCGAAATTTAAGGCACTTAAAAAGTGGAAAGTTTGCTTCACACCGGCCATGAAACCATTGATAAAGGAAACAAAATATTTTGAATCTCACGACACTCGCAATAGATTTCACCGAATTTAACATGTTTGGAGGCATAAATGCCGACAAAGAACCAACCTTAGTTTTGAAGCAGGCAACAATCACAACATGTGCTGCTACCGATTCAGAGATATACTATACTATAAAAATGACTGTTTTCGGTCTGAAACCGATTAGCTGTACTGCCCTTCAGAGTGTCATAAAATCACAATTTTTGGAGAAAGAGTGTTTTTGAAATATTTATGAAAAGTCGTAAAACTGCGAATTAGTAGGGTCAACCGTTACAAAATATTTAAAAGAATGGCCCTCCTAGTGTCAACACTACCAGGAAATGCAACAATAAGTGGAACTTCGTATTTTTGTCCAATTGAATCTCAATAACAACGGTTCATTTGAATGCTCGTTAACAGTTGCTCTTTCCCTCACCTTATTTGTGTTGAGAAGTTTTGAGCGGTAGGACGTTTTCCTGTGAAGTTTAACGCGATAATGCAGAAAAATATAAGTGCAAAATCTACATTGATCCGGCAATGGCTAACAGAATATTCAGAATAAACTTATGATGGAAAAATAATATTCTGCAAGATTCGTAGCAAACAGGTATGTAACAATAGTTGAAATATATAAATTCTATTAATTTTAATGAGTAGGCCTATAATATTTATACATTGACTGAGCTATCCTGAGGTATAATTCTTTTTAAAACCACTACACTTTAACCTTTTAAATTCCGATAGTTAAAGTATTTGCAGGTCATTAAAATTTTGATTGTTCGAACCCACCAACTTTGTGATAGAAATACGGCAATACAACAATTAGGATTTTATTTTAATTAAGTTTACTTTACATTTTTAGATTTCGCAAGAAAAGAAGTGCCACCTAAAGCAGCATGTGCAAGGAGCGGCTCATAAGGCTAAAGCTCAGCAGAAAAATCAACTGCAACAAACTTTACTAACACAGCCTACTTCATCCAATCTCAGCAGCAATTTCTATGCTGATTTAACCAGAGCGTTTGTTGCTGCTAACATTCCCTGGAATGCAATTGAAAATCCGGTTTTAAGACAGTTTTTACAAAAATACTGCAAACAAAATATCCCATCTGAGTCGACCCTAAGAAAAAATTACTTAGACAGAATATACAATGAAACTTTAGCTTCCATTCGGGAGGATATAGGTGATTCTTACATTTGGGTCTCTGTGGATGAAACCTCAGATCCTATGAATAGGTATATAGCAAATATGGTAGTAGGAAAACTTAGTCCTGATGGACCTTCGATTCCACACCTCGTATGTGTTAAGGAACTTTCGAAAGTGAATAGCCAAGCCATTGCTTATTTTGTAAATAAAGGCCTACAGTCTTTATACTCAGGTAATATAGACGATTCTAAAGTTCTGTTGTTTTGTACTGATGCTGCCTCATACATGGTTGCTGCAGCTCCACTTCTTAAAACATTTTATCCTAACCTCACGCATGTAACCTGTCTAGCACATGGCCTTCACAGGGTTTCTGAAACAATCAGGAATGAATTTCCTCTTGTCAATTCGTTTATTTCTAACACAAAAAAATGTTTTTGTAAAGCCCCATCCAGGATTTCAATATTCAGAGAGAACTTTCCAGATATCCCACTCCCACCTCAGCCGGTTTTTACACGATGGGGAACCTGGATTCAGTCAGTGGTGTATTATTCTAAGTATTTTAAAGAAGTGGTCACAGTTATTGATAAATTACCTGAAACTGATAGTGCAGCGTGTGTGAAAGCAGTGAAAGATTGTCTGAATGACTCACGAGTGAAAAACGATATTGCCTACATAACATCAAACTTTTCTTTCATACCTGCAAGCATTGAACAATTAGAACGTGAAAAACAATCTCTTTGTAGCCAAATAGCAATAGTAAAGGAAGCTCAAGTGAACATACAT
This sequence comes from Periplaneta americana, assembly GCF_040183065.1. Lineage (NCBI taxonomy): Eukaryota > Metazoa > Arthropoda > Insecta > Blattodea > Blattidae > Periplaneta > Periplaneta americana. The sequence continues at coordinate 28,710,727 of NC_091127.1, read as the reverse complement.
TCTGCTTTGGGCGAAACTGGGAAAAAAATTAAAAATAAATGGAACAACGTATTAAATAAGAATGTAGGATTTTCAATGTTGGAAAAAGTATCAAGAGTGATATCGGGGGAAAGTGTAAATGTTCCAGTAAGTATTGATGTTTCTATTGTACCTAATTTAAAATTTGCGCCTCTCACATCAGTTTCGGTTGAAAGAAGTTTTTCTGCTTTCAAAATGATTCTCAGTGACAAAAGGCAAAGGTTAACTGTGGAGAATTTAGAAAAAATTCTGGTGGTGTACTGTGCAGATAATTATAATAAAGTCTGAGCATGGAACTGAATTTCAATAACTTAAAATGAGTAATCTTGATATCAATAATCATTATTTCATTAGTTTCAATATATTAAATTTGTGCAGCTCTGTTTATAAATATAATATAGTATTCTTTTTTAATGTTTAAACATACTTTTTTTTGTGCGTATTTTAGTGTATAACTAAAAATTTCAGTGAAAGAAATAAGTATGATACCTTGATGTGCCTAAAATGCCTATTTTCATTAAAATAGAGCCTAATTTTACAAATTTTGAGCTTATTTTAGGCGCCTAAAACTGCAATTTTTAGTGCCTAAAAATCCGATGTCTAGTCATGAACAACACTTTTCTTCCTCTTTGTATACACACGTCCACACAACCACCACGTCTAAAGGAAGTATTCAACACTTCTTTCTATTAGTAACAATATGTGCCACTATAATGCGCGGATTCGAATAAAACGAAAAATAAAAGTACAGTCAGATGTTGCACTCTATGATCGTGTCATTGAACTTCTTAAAACTCTGGAGGAAATTTGGCAATAGAAGAAATACAAGAATATTGCCTAATTTGCCGAGTTTCCCCTATGTACTTGTAATTGTTGGCGGAAACAATAGATGGCACCATAAGAAAAAACGCTGTTCATGCTCGTTCGCTGGTCATTTTGGCATTGTTGGGTAGAAGCAAATTGTGTTAAATGTTTACAGTTCAACTCTGCGTGAATTCTGCAGCATTTAGAGCGCTATGGCAAACCCATATGAACGTAGTTGATACTATTTAACACAATTTGCGTCATTTGTCGCGGTCACATTGGTTCATGACGTAACTACTACATTAGCATTCGCCTGTAACTGGTAACTGTATAAAACAAGCATATTTCGAATTCTGTCCGTTCTTTTTGTGTTAACGGGTGTCTACACTCGTTGCGGAGAAAGATGTATTCTACGTCAACAATGTTGCAAACACGTAAAAGAACAGTCAACATTTAGACAGTGGCCAAAAAACTTGTCTAAGGAGGGTGCTGGAATTGAAACTTCTGTTGATTTCGAAATAGTGTTTATAACAAAACAATATTATGTCTCATCTACACTAATAATAAATCTGTAGCCGAAATTTTTCTGGTAATTTTCGATTTTCCAAAAATAATTGGTCCTAACATATATAATTAACCGCCCTGAAACCGAAAATTGCTTTTTTGAAATTTTTGTCTCTCTGTCTGCCTATCTGTCTGGATGTTTGTTACCTTTTCACACGATAATGGCTCAACCGATTTATATGAAAATTGGCATATAAATTAAGTTCGTTGTAACTTAGAATTTAGGCTATATTGCATTCAAAATATTTTATTTAAAAGGGAGGTTATAAGGGGGCTTGAATTAAATAAATCGAAATATCTCCCTTATTATTAATTTTCATGAATAATATTACATAACAAAAGGTTCTTTAAAAATAATTTCCGATAAGTTTTATTCCATGCAAAATTTTGATAGGACTGATATTTAATGAGATAAATGAGTTTCAAAATTACAATAACAACGCCATCTAAGGCGGTGTAATGAAATAAAAAACAAATGACTTCGTCTATAAGGGGCCTTGGACAACAACAATCGAAAGCTATGAAACATACGGTTGCCTACAGAGAATGTTTCTGTGTTTGTATGAAGTACTCGTAATATCGGAAGCTAAATTAACCGATTTGTATAATTAATTATTAATTCACCATTGGAAAGTGTAGTTTCTCTAGATGGACATAATGCTATAATGTTATTACAGTAACTTGTGAGTGAATCGAGGACAGGTAAGATTAAAATAGCTTCTTATACACAGAAAACTTGATGGGCATTCATTTCCTGTATTTCCTAAACTAATTTTTATGACTGGATCAAAATGATCGCATTTTAATTTTTTTAATACAATTTAAATTAAGTAACATAATAAACGATTTATCCTTCTATCAAACACGAATGTTCCCTGGATCAAATGTCCTATTTCAATTATGTAATTACTTTATATTTATTTCTAATGGGTGCAGCGGAGCGCACGGGTACGGCTAGTTATAGTAATAAAATAAATAATATTGCAGTTCTTATGTACTTACAAATATCTTAACCAATTATTTGTGTAAAAAAAAACTCCCTTACTGAGAGACCACCGCTCTGAAAGACCAATTTTTCATGTAACCAGCAGTGGTCGTTTAATACAGGTTTTACTGTATATGGAATGTTCAGGGATCTGTCAAAAAAAAAAAGCGTATTACACGGGATAGCGTAATAAGCGGGCGCGTCTCATCGAGGTTTTACTGTATTTCCTTTTTATCCTCTGATTGAGTGGAAGAGTAGGCCTACTATTGTTATTATTATTATTATTGTTATTATTGTTATTATTCCCCAATGCTTTTTAATCTCAGCATAGACCACATTTTTGATGAATTATCCGAGCCTAGTGTGGCTGAAGAATTTGGATATGACCTTGTATCGGATCTAAATAATGTAGTAACATTAGGATTTGCGGATGATATTGCACTTGTTGCTAAAAGTACAATTGCTGCATCTGAAATATTTACCATGACAAAACGGTCATTACAGCAGATCGGATTAAGTCTAAATGAATCTAAAACTCAAACCATCGTTATCGAGAAAGGAAAATTAAGTAGTACGACATTGAATCTTGGAGGATCAATTGTTAATAGTATTGATGGAGATGAACGAATCAAATACCTTGGGATTAATTTTTCTGATGAAATTAAGTTTGACATTGCCAAAGTAATCAATAATTTAAATAATAAGATCCAAGCTTTAACATCTACTTATCTTCTGAAACCAGAACAAAAACTCAATGTTTTAAATATGTATATTTGGCCTATACTTGTTTATCCTCTTCAAAATGCTCCCCTTCACCAGCTTTCTGACCGGTTTCTCGAAGATGTGGATAAGTTAATTAAAAGTTCGGTGAAGGAAATTTTATGTTTGCCAGGAGACACGCCCGACGCGATGTTGTACACCGAACGTAAATATAAGGGTCTCAGCCTTTTCAAAGCTCAATGGGAAGCATATTTACAGCATCTCAATATTTGCAACACATTATTGAGAACCTCGAATCCTCTTGTCGTTTCTACAAGGAACATAGCAGCAGAAAAGAAAGTATGTTCCAGGAAGTTAAAAATTCCACCTGAAGATCTGGATATAAGTAACATCAATGTCCATAAACTACGACAAAATCTTAGGAAACAAGAGTACGACAAATGGTGTGCGCTTCCACATAAAGGAAAAGGTGTTATTTTATTTCAAGAATATACTCCCGGAAATAAACGGATTTTTTCTAAGGAGGGTCTATCTTCCTCTGAATGGCGGGACGCAATTAAGATGAATGCTAACGTAGCACCAGTGAGAAGTCTTCATGGGAGATCCTTGGACGGTTTCCGTTGCAGATACTGCAACGAGATTGAAACCTTAGCACACGTCCTAGGATCCTGTCAGCATGGAGAACTCCTGAGAAATTCACGCCATCATAACATCCGAAAACTAATAGCACAAGCCCTTAGAAACAAATCCTTCAAGGTCCATGAAGAGGTGCACTGCGTTGCGTCTGAAGGCGGCGGAATTAGAAGAGCGGACATCGTGGCTCTAGACAAGACTAATAGTAAAGGCTTTATACTGGACCCAACTGTTAGATTTGAGATGAGCCAGACCCAACCATCCGAGGTCAACAAAGAAAAACAACAAATTTATGAGCCTACTATTCCGTATTTTCGAGAAAAATATCAGATGGAAGGCACCTGGGAAGTACATGGTTTAATGATCGGAGCGAGGGGCACCATCCCACGATCAACTGTAAACACTATCAAAACATTTGGAATCCATGACATCATTCCAAAAATAATTACTTCAACCATTAAAGGGTCTGTGGCAATTCTGAAAAATCATTTATACGGAATATCATAATACCCCCCCCCCCTTTTCTATTCGTTAGTGTGTGATTGTTACAAATATATGTACAAATTTATTTCTTAAACTTAAGCTCCTAGTTCACATTTAAATTTGGCTCATCTATCTTACTGTAATCATTACTATTCTTATATGTGTGTTATTCTGTGTTTTTGGCAACCCAGGATGCCTGGGCAGACTATTTCTTGAAATATATATATTATTATTATTATTATTATTATTATTATTATTATTATTATTATTATTATTATTATTATTATTATTATTATATGTCTCTATGTGAGATTGTAGTTATGTGGATTTGAGGATAGACGGATGCATGATCGGACGGATGTACGGATGGAACGGATGAAGATCTATGGATAGGCCTACATACTTTGATGCACGTGTGTAGGGCCTATGTACTGTAGGCCTATCTCTGCATTTTTGGACGTCTTTCCCACCGTTGTTAGAGCACCGAATTGGTTGGTGAAATTTCGAGATTTGAACTCTCATGATGTGCACTTAACGGGACGCGCAATTAAATTGCACATGTTGGATGTAATTATACACTAGCGATACAATTTGCATATATTAAAAAGTATTGGCACTTGATAAAAATAAGTAAACATGTGCGGTAAGACACGACCGGGCTGTTTCCTGCCTGGTAGTTCCACTTCACTCAGACACACGCGATCTCCGTCAATTCAGAAGCAGTTATTCCAAATTGGTAAAAGACGTACCGACAACATCACGACCCACGACTTAAATGCCACATACACAGTACATAGCTTTTACAATGTTTTAAGTAGCAGCGCGAATCTATTACAGCCATTCCAGGCAAACTGGGAATTCCAATAAAAAAAATATTTTTCAGAAATATTTGTTTATTATTAGTGTCAGACATAGATAAGGCCCTAAATTTAAATATTCTAGTGTTTTATTTTTCAAAAGGAAAATATTTTACAAGTTTTATGAGCATTGAATCTAAGTGGTCTTGGCTGGGTAATGAATAGGTTGTAGCCGCCAAATTACTCTTCAAGGAACTAGGGGAGAGTTGGGTAGTATCGCACATCGGGTAATATCGGACATTGAGTTTCTTTCATCTACCACCAGATGATAGTACCTGTATAACATGATTACGTTTCTGTGACGTCGCATACAGAAACGTAACCATGTCATTCGGTTTTACGATCTGGTGGTAGATGAATGAAACGCACTGTCCGATATTACCCAACTTTCCCCTACTCATATAAATTGAGGAAAGAAGACAGAGGACGGACACTGAAAAGTTTTCTTTTCTCAATCGTACTATCAGGGACTGAAAGGCTTTACCAATAACCAAAAATGTATTTAAAAATAGGCTTAATGACTTTACTAATAGAAGGTAATATATTATACACACAACTTAAAGAGTTTAATTGACGTTCTGTTATGTGAAGTGTGTTGTGTCTGTGAAGTGTGTTGTGTAAGTGATGTGTGTTTTTGTCAGTGAAGTTTTATAGTTTATAGTGGCAGTGCAAAGTATTTGAACAGTGAAATATTTTTGAAGTGTTAGTGAAATCAGGATAGTTTCAGTGAAATGTGTCGTAGTTCCAGTGCAGTGAGTGAGTTGTCAGCGAAATGAGTGTAGTGCTGAAAGGTACTTGTGCATGTATGAACATATCATACTCGTGGGTTTTAGTTCGAACTTAAGGTTAAGATACAAATTAGATTTACTTTAATTGTCATTTTAAGTGATCATGCTTCATTAAATTTAGGATGCTCCTTAATAATAAGAAAGACACTCTTTCAGCTTTCCCAATAACGGGACTGCCTCATTGGACGAAGCATAACACACAGAGTGAAAACAAAAACAGACCACAAAAGAGAAATGTGGAGAACGAACAAAAAGGGAAATTAAGTACAGGAAGGATAATAGCATGTATATAACAGGCCTATTATTATTATTATTATTATTATTATTATTATTATTATTATTATTATTATATTGCCACTGCTGGCTGAAAAGTTTAAAATTGACATCTGATTTTGTCCTTATCAACAATATTTCATAATTTACTAATTCATGTGACAATTCGTGTTATATATGAAATGTGCAGGGACAGGACAAAAAAAAAAGCGTATTAAACGGGATAGCGTAATAAGCGGGCGCGTATTATCGAGGTTTTACTGTATTTCTATTATTGTATTTGTATTCCTGGTGTTGTGAAAGAGAAGGCCTGATGGCCTTAACTACACCAAAATAAATAAATTAAATAAATTAATAAATTGAATAAATAAATTGAATAAATAAATTCAATGAATTAAATAAATAAATTAAATAAATAAATTAAATAAATAAATTAAATTAATAAATTAAATGAATTAAATAAATAAATTAAATAATTAAATAAAATAAGTTAAATAAATTAATTAAAAAATTAAAAAATAAAATAAATAAATTAATTAAATAAATAAAATAAATAAATTAAATAAATAAATTAAATAAATAAATTTAATAAATAAAATAAGTAAATTAAATAAATAAAATAAATTAATTAAATAAATAAAATAAATAAATAAAATAAATAAATTAAATTAATAAAATAAATTAATTAATTAATTAAATAAATAAATAAATAAATATGGTTATTTGTAGCTTAGGTATTGAATCTCAGGCAAAATAACTAAAATTGGAGGAACCCCTAAAGACTCAAGAAAATGGAGGGAGTGGTTATTTAGCCTACACTTTATAAATACTTATTTTGTCCAATTTCATCCTCAAATTCGTCGTAACTAAGTTACGAAGTCTATATTCTTAATTTCACCAAAATAAAAAAACTGACATACATAGACGATGGAAATTTCGGTAAAAATAAAATTGAGGTCTAATTATATACAAAATCCCTTTTTTTTTTTACTCTACGGTTCTTTTTTACATCGCCACTATTCAATTGTGTTCCTACCAAATTTTTGGGCTTTCTTCTCCTTTAACCGCCTAGTTTGGTATTCTTTACAGGAATATAATGTAAATTCAAACCATGCAGCCATTCTGTTGACAAGCAGTCACAGAAAGGTGAAGTAAGGGGTTAAGATTGGGGAGATATCAGAAGACGCTTCCAAGTGAAGAAGAATGCTGCCAGTATTATTTAATATATCTCGGGGCAGTGGATGGCGTGCCCGCTGCGAAGACAAGAAAACAAAGGCAGAGCGCACACAATTACTTGCTGCCATTGTAAAATGCGGTTTCCAGCTCTATTTGCCTCCTTAGCATTGGCCCCGAGCTCCTGATTGCCGCACCCTAGACTCTGCACAGCCACGCAACCCGGCATGTTCCGGTACATCCCGCACCACAAGTTCCCACAACCTAGTATTTATGCTACACAAAATTTATTATTATTATTATTATTATTATTATTCATTCTTACAAGGTTTAGGCCTTAAATGTCATATTCTCAATACTAGTTTAAACTGCGTTTAATTTAAACTCCTTGAAATTTAATCCATGGTTTAAACCATACATGGGCATCGTGCCTCACTTGAGAATTTGTGCCTCACTGACCTTCACAGAGCTTATCGCTCTGAGTGACATCATCTTCACAGTCCCCCTTCCTCCCTCACGTAGCTCCTATGCGTGGGCAGGTTCTATATCAGTTTCATAAGCAATATCAGTGGTGGCATAATGACATTATCAAAGCAGTGTGTATGCGTTAGAAAATGATTATTTGATCAGAAATGGGAGGAAGAGTTTTTTTGCTGTTTAGAAGGGGATGTATATTATGCTCGAAAATCCTATTAGGTATTAATAAATTTAATATACAACGACATTACTTCTTATGTCATAAAGAACATGCTGAATTAGAAGGCAAGACAAATTAAATGTTATTTTTTGTACTATTCCGAAGAAAATTTATGATCTTAACATTTGCATAGTATACTAAATACGACATTATACCTTAAACACGCTGCATTATAAGGTACGAGGAATTAAATGTTGTTTCTACGCATTATTTCCAAAATAAATTTATTAAAAAATATATCAAATGTGCGTACAAAACGAAATATAATTTTCTGAAATTATTTTAGGTCGAGAACGTGCAAAGCTATTAAGTAATCTTGAGAAATGCCAGAATATTCAAGAAAATAAACGTAGACAACGTGATGGAATATTATTGGCTAGTTACGCAATTCCTCGCCTGTGATTTAAATCAATTCAATGATGGAGAAATAGTAAAGAGGTATATGATTAAAGCTGCCGAATAATTTGCCAAATTGAATAAAAGTTTTCGAGTCTCTCACGTTAACCAAGCGCTTTCCTAATAATTCGCCACTGACCGCCTTAGCGATTACGATAAGGTGACGCAGGTCACGGCAGTTTATATTTCCCATCCTGGTCTGCAGTCTCCTATCCTAATAAACAAACTATTTCAAATCGAGTGCCTCACGTAACCGAAAATTGTGCCCATGTATGGTTTAAACCACAGTCTAGTACAGTGATGTCAACTGATGCCCATAGGAGCAAGCGCGCGCTTTAGAGCCCAGGAGAGCCTGAACGCTTTACAGCGGAAAGGAAAGAGACAGAAGAAAGAGGTAGTATATGCCGTTTGGTCGAGCTATATACAGGGATGGCCAGCACTGATTCAATGGATAAAGGGAAGAGAACTTATTAAAACTATATCCATGTTAATTTTGGATTTGTCTGAGAAGTATAAGTGTATTATAAGAATGTAAGTTTTAATTTTCACAAGTTTCTGAAAAGGAATATTTTCTCAACTTTTTTACAGAAAGAGTAAATTTTCAGGTATGTTTGTTTAGTAGCCTTACAGGTACTAAAACAATGTTTTCATAAATATAATATATCGTAAATACGTATTACTGAAGATAGTGTATTAAAATCTTTGAAAATATTCGCATGGAAAATGTTTGTAAAGAAATGAATTAACAAAGCAAATACTGTGACATCACAAACAAAAATATGTGCCTATGTGTTGGTAAAACATCAGCTCTACAGCTTCAGCAGATTTCAAGATAATTTATTATGTAATATTAGTAATATTATGGAATATTAGTTACAGTTTGTACTATAAATTGTTTTAAATACTTTTATAAGGCTAAAGATACCATCAATATTAATTTCAACTTATCATGTCATATTCAGTATCTTTCTTTGGGATAACACTTTCTTTATGAATGATATGTTTAATTCACTTAGTACAGTATAGTTGTAGTTATTATGGAATTTGTGTGAATACTCCTTCTGTACTCTTCATTATGTTATTAACGTTTAAAACACAACTGCAATATTAGGCTAAGAAATTGGTCTTAGTACTTTTGTTTTACAGACAATATAGAGAATAACAAACAGAAAGAAGCCATATAAAAATAATGACATAAAATTTCACGTTCCGTTTGAAGTTTGTGCACCACTGTTTTCTTAATCCAACAGGCTGCTTATTCTTCCTAGCATACCTAGCGCTTAATGCCCGCGCACGACATCAAGGTCAGAAAAATGCGCTTGCTTTGACATCACTGGTCTACTGTATAAAGTTAAGGAGTTTGAGTTGTGAGGGTGCTAGGAACAATAGACTGTGCCGGTACTATTTCGCATTGTCTGTAATAAGGCGATAGTGGCGATTTTAGTGGTTAGAAACTGTCTATGGATGCGTATTTACTACGTATTGAACTTCGTGACTGTATATACTAGACTGTGGTTTAAACCATGCTCCATATTTTCAACACTATCTTGAAAAAAAAACATTAATTTAAACTATTGCTTAAACCGAAGCCTTGAGATTCTGGATAAAAACCATTCAGCTGGCAATCCTGTATTTCTGATCAATCGTTCATTATTGAAATCACATCTTAATTTTAGTTAATGAAACATTCATTTTATCTTATTTTGTATTTAACATCGCTATTTTACTTAATATACGGTACTACAAATTAAATAATATTAATTATATTCACATTATTGCATTATGATGATGCAACAATAAAAACAAAAGACGAATCTGGCAGTTTGATTTCTTGGCTCGTAGGAATATGACTAGTTTGAAATAAAATATAGACTATTTTAATGAAATGAAAAAAGGGCTAAAAATTTCAGGGAAGAGAAATGTAAATTAATTTTAGAACCAGTAAAGGAAAGGAAGGATATTATACAGTCAACTGTTCGAATATACAGAGAAAATCTTGCTTTTGATAAAAGCCATGTTTCACAATGTTTATCTCTTTTCTTGTAGATGACATTTTAATATGACTTTGAGATAATCCTGTCATTGCTTTAAAAAGTTATAGGGTAAACATTGGTAATTTCGTGGTAGTGGTTATTTCGTGATACTTTTTCTTTGCTCTTTTGTGAACTAACCAATGGTGATACGAGATCCAAATTTCCGCCAAGGGATTGCATATGTTGTCCAGTTTCCAGAAACATACAGCTAAGCTTTGTGTGACTATTGTAGTTGCTTCAGTGAGCTTTTATGTTTGGAGAGAGCAAGTTTGCGTCGACTTCTCAGGCGTACAAATTTTGTGGATGTTTGTAATTAAATTACAGGCTTATTACTAAAGGTAAGCATATGATATTTGGTACAAAGATTTATTGTATCTTCATGAAATTTTAGGAAATGTTTTTGGAATTTTAGATATATCTGTAGTCGCCATATTGGCTTAGATTTACTGATAGAAATCTTAGCTGTTTGAGGCGAAATTTTGTTGAGCATTAAGTGTTACAATTTTTAAAATAGTATAAAATGTATTACAATAGGAATTTTAGAAATCTGAAGAGAAGATGTGATAACAAAAAAGAAAACGGAGACGCAATGAGTTCAGTGTAGCTTCTGTTTGATTTGTTATTATGCTAAGTGTCAATGATAAGTGCTAGATGACTTGCAAGAATTGTGACAGAAGATGGAACATGGCTGCACCATTTTGGACCGGAGACAGAGGCAGATGATGGAGTGGCATCATGCAAATTCACCAAAGAAATAGAAATTCAAAAGTACACCTTCGGCAGGAAACGTTATGGCTACTGTGTTTTTCGATTCAGAAGAACTCTTGCTTATGGACATCATGCCACACGGAACCAACATTAATTCTGACGGGTATGTTGCAACTCTCAAGAAACTTCAAGTTTGACTGAGTCGTGTTCGACGTCATCGGGAGAAGCAGGATGTTCTGCTATTGCACGACAACGCACAGCCATATGTCAGTCACAAGATCACAGACGAGATCAGAAAATTCGGATAGACAACACTGAAACATCCGTCTTACAGTCCTGAACTGGCACCTTGCGATTACCATCTCTTTGGTAAACTGAAGGATCCCTTCACGGAACGAGGTTAGAAGATGACTCCCTTGTGCACGCTGCTAAAGAGTGGCTCAGACGTGTTGGTCCAGACTTTTACCGTGCTGGTCTACAGGCCCTCGTTCCTAGGTTACGTAAGGCAGTTGAAAGGGACAGGGATTATGTGGAAAAGTGACATTTTGTTCCTTAGGGATGCATCTACATTCTGTGAAAATAGCAAAGCTGTAGGATAAAAATATAATTTTTAAACAAACGTTATGCATTACTTTTGGAGTTACCCTAGTAATATAGACTATAGTAAAGTCCGTAATAAAAGTGTTCACCCTTTCAGGGCAAAGAAGATCCCTTTTCAATTTCAATTTTTACTTTGATTTCATTCTTATTATGTGTTGATATGTATTTCTATGTTTTCTTGCTATGAATATTAGACGGAATTACTAGGGTTTGAAGTCTTGTAACAATAAATGAGAATTTCATTTGATTTTAATGAATTTTTCCACAATTCTTCTACCTCTCACGAAATTATCAATGCAATATCACGAAATTACCAAGGTTATCACGAAATATCCAACCTTTCAGCTTAAGTTGTAAAAGTGGTTTTTGGCACGAATTCAAGAACGTATCCAATCTTTTATGTCTCCAGATTTGTACAGCAAGTTATCGTCTTTTAGATGAAAAAATCGGAATAAGGATATGTTTACACATTTGCATTTTAAATTAGTTTTCATGAAATTATCACGAAATTACCAATGTTTACCCTATAACATCATACATTCTTATTTCACGTGAACTTAAAATGACAATTTATGAACATAAATTACCTTATACGTAAATTAGGCCTATAAATTCTTTATTTATTTCGGGTGAACTTAAATATGACAATTTATGAACATAAATTACCTTTTATGTAACATCATAAGTTCTTATTATTTCGCGTGAACTTAAAATGACAATTTGTTAACATAAATTGCATTATACGGAAAATAAGCCTATAAATTCTTTATTTATTTTGCGTGAACTTAAATATGACAATTTATGAACATAAATTACATTATACGTAAATTAGGCCTATAAATTCTTTATTTATGAACATAAATTACCTTTTATATAACATCATAAGTTCTTATTATTTCGCGTGAACTTAAAATGACAATTTATGAACATAAATTACCTTATATATAACATCATAACTTCTTATTATTTCACATGAACATAAAATGACAATTTGTGAACATAAATTACCTTACACGTAAATTAGGCCTATAAATTCTTTATTTATTTCGGGTGAACTTAAACATGACAATTTATGAACATAAATTACCTTTTATATAATATCATAAGTTCTTATTATTTCGCGTGAACTTAAAATGACAATTTATGAACATAAATTAACTTATAAGTAAATTAGGTCTATAAATTCTTTATTTATTTCGCGTGAACTTAAATATGACAATTTATGAACATAAATTGCCTTTTATATAACATCAGAAGTTCTGATTATTTTGCGTGGACTTAAAATGACAATTTATGAACATAAATTACATTATACGGAAAATAAGCCTATAAATTCTTTATTTACTTTGCGTGAACTTAAATATGACAATTTATGAACATAAATTTCCTTTTATATAACATCATAATTTCTTATTATTTCGCGTGAACTTAAAATGGCAATTTATGAACATAAATTACCTTATACGTAAATTAGGCCTATAAATTCTTTATTTATTTCGCGTGAACTTGAATATGACAATTCATGAGCATACATTACCTTTTATATATCACATCATAAGTTCTTATCATTTCGCGTGAACTTAAACTGAAAATTTATGAACATAAATTACCTTATACGTAAATTAGGCCTATAAATTCTTTATTTATTTCGGTTGAACTTAAATATGAAAATTTATGAACATAAATTAACTTTTATATAACATCATAAGTTCTTATAATTTCGCGTGAACTTAAAATGACAATTTATGAACATAAATTACCTTATACGTATATTAGGCCTATAAATTCTTTATTTATTTCGCGTGAACTTAAAATGGCAATTTATGAACATAAATTACCTTATACGTAAATAAGGCCTATAAATTCTTTATTTATTTCGAGTCAACTTAAATATGACAATTTATGAACATAAATTACCTTTTATATAACATTACAGATTAAAACTTAAGAAAATCATCGACAACGCTTACGTACAGCAAATCAGTGCTGAGTGTTTTGAAACAACAAAAAGGCCTAAAATTAAATACAGAAGTCATAAGACAAAAACAGATATTTCTTTATTATAAAATTATAATGTCAGCTAAAACATTCTTGTGCGAAATTTCTTACTTTATAACAGAAATATTCATCGTTCAATACAGAACTCGAGTAGGCTAATTGTAATATAAATGTTTAATTCTCGTCTGAAACGCGTAGTACTACACATTGAGTCGTACGGTTCCAAAAGGATGCGTGCTGCATAATGAAACAAAAGAACATCGAGTAGGCGTATTTTGTGACGTCAAAGCCCAGAAATATTGACTAATGGCAATCCATAGTAAAGTGTAGCGACTGTCATGAAATTATGCAAGGATCCGAATGTCTGGAAACGGCGAAGAAGATCCACTTTTACTTTCTTATGAAGTATGTCAGAATGTGTATTGGCTATGAGTCCGGGAGATGTTTATATGCAAGATTAATGTACAACTTAACATCCTACAATACATGAAAAAGTGATGTTCTTCGTGGATGATTCTGCATGCATTTTATTACGTGTAGACGCAAATATTTCAATGGATATATATTTCCAACTTGCTTTTCTTTATCTACAAGGAAAATTGATGACTTTACTGATACTTGTATTTTAAAGTTCCCGTCTATTGAAAATTGACATTTTATTTTACGAAAGAAAAATTGTAATAATTATATAGTATTTCATGCTTATGAAAATATGAAAAATTTGGTTTTTTCCTTCCTTATTACAGCCTATATGGGTTTCAATAACGTCTTTTAACTGGAAAGAACATTTTCACAACACAAAACAGAGATTATCTAGAGAAAATCAAAACTTGAGTTGGATTTAATTGACTACTACACGACTAGAAAAAGATAATAGTAATATGCATTACAAGAGCGTTATGTTGAAGTTTTCATGTTCGAGGAAATGTTTGAAAAAGCGAAACGTAGTTGAGCTTTTTTAATTTCAGAGAATTGAAAGAAAACATACCGCTCGTGTATCGTACATTATTTTGTGTCAAGATCATTTATTGCATACCTGAAAGAAGAATTTCTAATTAGTTGCAATGAAATCTCCATCATGGTTTCTGTTCAATGACGGCAAATTTGCAAAACAAAAATATCTATCTTCAACATTGTTGCTTTAAAAGGTTTTCTGTGTTTACTATACTCCAACAGGCCGTGATGTACGTCTGTCTTTTTCTTCCCCAGTCTATGATGAGTCTGGAATCTTGTTGATTTTTTCACGGCTTCCTTAATGTTAATATTTCTCCTCAAATATTAAATACTAATTCCTTAATGTTACTTGCATCACGAATGCAGTAACTTTAGTGGAGTTGTAGAGTTTACTTAATTTTTGCAAATATTTGAAAACAATAATTAACAGTGCAATTTAGGTGAAATTGCAGTGGTAAGTTTCCAATTTATAATTATTACTATATTGGACGTCTCTAAAAATAATATGTTAAAAGCCTAAAGCAGTAAAATCAATATGTCACTTAAGCGGTAAGAAGAGGGAAATTGTTATGTATGTTAGGTTGGGAATACTGAATGTGGAATTTTAGACTTTCCGCGGATTGGTTTTGTGCGGAAACCAAGCAAATACGCACGATCTCGCACAAAATATTCTAATACAATAAAATATTGACTTACTGCGTCATTTTCAGTAGACTGTCTATGGGGTAAACAAATGACGATCGCAAAGAATATTTTATATTACCGTAAAGAGTTTGCAGTTCGAAATGTTGGCAAACAAAGAAACAAATGGTAGGGAGATGATAAGAACAGAAGGAAGTATATAAGGATTAGAAGAATTATAGTACTGTAATACAATAAAATATATATTAATTGACTTACTAAAATTCCATTTCACTAATGTTACCTTCATGAAAATGTTTGAAAGGAGCTGCCATTTTTAGTCGACTATCTATGCGGAAAACAAATGACGATTGCAAAACATGTTTTATAATACCGTAAAGAATTAGCAGTTTGAAATATTGGGAAACAAACAAAAAATGCTAGGGAAGCGATAAAAACAAACAAATGCTAGGGAAGCGATAAAAATAAATAAATGCTGAGAAGTGATAACATTGTGCGATAAGCAGCCATGATTGGTTGAAAGACGTCCTTCCGTACTGTTTTATTGATCAAAAGTAGTATGACGTAGTAAAAGTGTAATAGTCAAGAAAAAGATCAGAATTACTTTAGTTTCATTGATTTCGTTATTTTAACGGACGTCATTCTTCTCAGTGATACCAATATGTTATTTCTTAGAATTTTGTGAACTTGAAATTGTAATTTATGTACAACACTCCAGTCTTAAATTGGACTACGTATTCTTCTTATCCATCTATTCTATTGTTTCAGTGCTAATCTAAGAGGTTATCGCTCTTTAGACCTTTCAAGTGAGATTTACACACTGTTTTCCTTTCTAATCGATATGGAAAAAATATATATTAGTCTCTATTTTTGTGTTTTCGTTCAGGTCTGAAGAACGTCTTCATAATACGGCATGCGTACTGTACTATTAGGCCTACTACTTTAACATTTAATTTTCTGTTAACTGTGATTCTGACAGTTGTGTCACAAACGATTGCCATTAGGCTACTGTACCAAAATCATTATGTTTACAATTATTCCGAATTTCATTTTTCAGTGTCATATACTGCAACTCATAACTTCAGTGCCTTTTGTTTTAAATTAACAGTGAAAGAAACAGCGAAATTAATAATGTACAATATGCTTTCTTTTTGAAGTGGTCTAATAAAAATTATGTCCGTCTTCCTCTAGACTATTAATAATAATAATAATAATAATAATAATAATAATAATAATAATAATAATAATAGATACGTTGTGAAATACTATTATTGTAACTTATGTAAGTTACCAGTTAAGCTGAATACATTAAAACTGTAAAGATAATTACTTAGGAATATCATTTATAAAGTAAAAATACAATTATTTAGATATTTAAATAGTGTATAATCACTGTAAATCATACTAAGAGAAAATGAATTCATAAACTAGTCTGAAAAGAACTCAAATTATTAAATATTCCTTATGAATATTATATTTAAGACAGAATATAATGTACTATGCCTGTTAAATTGGGTAACTGTGCATTTTTATTTTGAAAGACGATACCGTCCGACAAGTTCTAATATCGGAAGGATGAAAATTCCAAATTCCAGAGGTGTAATAAGTTATCACTTTTGCTACAATATTTTTTGTAATTTTGGCATAATTTTTTCTATTTCCACTTAACTTTTACTCTACAAAATTGACATTAGATTTTATTTTTACTTAAAATTTATCCTGCGGTGTTTCGAAGTAGGCTACAAGTTGATGCATTTACTCCATAAGGTCGTTACACACACTATCTCATAATACATTTTACAACTACAAAAAACCAAAACTCAGTACAAATACATCGAAAACCAGCCACAAGCAATTTGCAAAATAGCGTTACAATTCACCCTTTTCTTTTTATAAGGAAAATGGGCCTACAAGGACAGCATACGAGTAGTTCAAAATTATCATCTACATCATACCTGCACAAATAGCGCTCAACGAGCGCGCGCGCTCCTTCGGAGCGGGAGAGCCGTGTTTACCGCTCGCCGAAACGGAGAGGAAGATAGGTCAGAATAACATAGAGTTGCTATAGGAAGAGGAGAGGGAAACGACCACTCAGTTATCTAGTGGAGTGCAGTGTGTAGGCCTATTCTCAGTAACTGTTTCACGTTGCTTACCTACTGCTACAGTACAGTATGGAGGAATCTAAAAGACGGAACATAACATTTAACATTTAACGATTTACAGCTTGAACTTATTGATCTTCAATGTGATCTAAGGGCTAAAGATCGTTTGAATAATACTACTATCCTGGTTGAGTTTTACAAGACTAACATTAGCAATAATATCCACGACTACACAGGCTGGCTTTGAAAATGATTGCTATGTTTGGCTCAACATTTATATTTGTGAGCAACTGTTTTCTATAATCAACTTTAATAAAGGCAGACATCGAACATCTGTATCTGATGTTTCATTATAATCATTAGACTAGTGTTCCTTTCAGCTGCCAACAGCATAAAACCTCGTTTTGATGTACTGATAAATAAAAATATAACAAAATGATATTGTACATTTAAGTAGCTATAAAATTTCTATTATTTCTGTAAAATAAATAGGGTAAACTAGGGTCTGTTGGACAGTCGGGCATGTTGGACACTCCGTACTTTAACGTGTTACCACGCCACTTGTGGGCACCACATTCTGCTATAAATCAATGACGGAAGTAGCCCCACTCGTGGCTACTTCCATCATTGACTTCTAGCTGAATGTGGTTCCCACAAGTGGCGTGGTAACACTTTAAAGTACGGAGTGTCCAACATGCCCGACTGTCCAACAGACCCTAGTTTACCCTATTTCTTTATTAATTAATAATAGTCCAAGATAGTTTTGCAAACACTGAACGGGAATTCATTTCATAAACACTCGTACTAGTACTTCCTTTTGTGTATATTTTGTACGAGAAGCTCTGAGGAAATGATTCCTGCCAGAGTCCTTCATTACATCTAGCAGGGGGCACTTGGCGACATATGCTGTATTAAATAACGTTAAATCCTATGACAGTGTGGGAAAATTTTTGGCAAAAGTTCGACAGTTGAGGGTGGAATTGGCCGAGGGGGAGGGAGCCAATGGATAAGGGAAAGATTTATTAGTGTTGCAATGAGTAATATTAACATTGAGCGAACGATAGAATTAGGGGATAATGTTTTTTTTTTACTGTGTCTTTTGTATTTTATTGCGTGTGTGTGTTTTTATTTATATACTGTATTACCTTTATATTTATTATTTGGATTATTTGGTGCAGCTTCAACAAGAAATTGAATTGTTTATACTGTACATATATATATATGTGTGTGTGTGTGTGTGTGTGTGTGTGTGTGTGTGTGTGTGTGTGTGTGACACTGTGCGTGTCTGTTTTTCATATCTCCCTTTTATTTTATTTGTATTATTTTTGTGAAATTTGGTATAAAGTTAGATTAGTTATAATAGTGGTAATCAATGATAACGGTAGTAATAATAATAATAACTGTTTTTTCACTATTTTATTATTAGTAGGCATTATTTTCGTTTTGAAGATTCAAACTGTGCATAGTTACAGCACGAATGGCCGTATGAGCTCGTGCGAAGGGTCTTGTGTACATGAGTTTGTATAATTTATTATGCATCAATAAATGCACTTATCTACCTACCTACCTACCTACCTACCTACCTACCTATCTATCTATCTATCTATCTATCTATCTATCTATCTATCTATCTATCTATCTATCTATCTATCTATCTATCTATCTATCTATCTATCTATCTATCTATCTATCTATCTATCTATCTATCTATCTATCTATCTATCTATCTATCTATCTATCTATCTATCTATCTATATTTTGTACGAGATCACCCCTTCTTCCAGTCCACCCTTATACAGAGCGCAACCAATATCTGCATTCCGCTCATGAGCTGTGAGCCGGCTCGGAGAGCGCAAACCTTGTGCAGGCCTGATCTACATGATTCCTAGAATATCTGAACTACGTGTTCAGTGCCAGTGACGACAAAATTTTCAAAATCTTCATTTATTAAAATAAAGTAGCCTACATAAAATACCCAATATTTTACTTTATTTGTAAATATGCAGCAACAAGTTCGCAAAAATATTTGAATTGCGAGAAAATCAGCAACAAATAGGCCTATTGCCTTCAGATCACTTGGTTTTCATACGAGACTCGTACATTTACCTTATCTAATGTTTGTTTATAACATCCCGCGTTTATAGTTATTAGTCGAATAACAAGTTACTCCTCATCACGCTTTACCTTATTGTCATATTTTACACGGCCGTTAGAATAAGGAAGCGGGAAGTTGGTTCTTATATTCTATTCACGCAATTCACACAAAACGCAACTCCTATTAGGTTATAAAACATAGCGAACTTAACAGAATGCAATGTGGTTTGTTTACGTCACGAAACCAGTAAATAAAAAAATGTTTATATGAATCACCCGAACAATACTCGTGTAAGAATCGCGGCCTTACACTCGCAACTCGCCTAGGTCATGGGTGTTATTCATTGCCAATTTGTTATTGAGGTTGTGCTCGGGCGTCATGTTGACACACGCCTTAAGAGTTGAATTCAGCATGTCTGACGTCAAGGTTACCATACTATACAGTGCATGCCGTTTATTATGGTCACTTTGGAATGCTGCTAACATAATAACATTAACCGAGTGATAACAATGACAGAAAAAAGTTATTTTCAGTTTTTGAAGTTACTAATTCATGGAGCAAAGTTTGGGTGAAGACAAGGAGGAAATTCTATCATTACGCAACGAAATATATGAGCAAGGTGACTGGCCCAAAGATTTCACGGAGACAGTGTTAAGGCTAGTTCACAATAAACCGGAAACGAGAATCGGAACGAAAACGAAAACGGTAAAATTGTTAAAATGTGTACATTTAAATGTGAGCATTCACAATTAACGAAAAGCTTGCCGGAACCCAGGATCGGGAACGGAGAGTTGGCCAAGTTTCAACTCTGGCGTTCACGTTTCCGATCACAGCCCACTAGATTCATTCTATTGCCATCTAAAAGCTATTTTGTCGTCATATATTTTTGTAGCAAGATGAACGTGACATAACCTATGCATTATTTTGTTCTGTGCTGTGCATCATGGAGCAAGTTTTATTTGATGAGATTCTAATATTGAGTGATGAGGAAAATCCTCACGTTTACGATAAGCGGCGCGCCTCGTATAAAGATGAGAAAATGAAGGAGAATACGTGGCTTACAATAGCTGCATCTTTGAACACCGATCGTAAGTAAATCATATTTTATTACTGTATTGGTTGTATTACACACTACATATTCATGTTTCAATTCAATAACTACTGTTGTGTTCATTTTTGTTCTATTACAAATGTTTCTTTAATTATTTTACGTTATGGTAGACTTAAAATAGGTTATGATAATAAAGATGCATGGGCATATTTATAGTACCGTGCCTAATGAAATGTTTCAGTTGAAATTTCGAAGTTGGTTAACCTGTGTTTATGTTGGCTGCCTTGTACTCACGAGAGAACGCCAATGGTCAATTATACACAAATAACATCAGAATACGTAATATCGACTTTACATATCGTTATTGACATGCATATCGATATGCATAGTCGTCTACGTTCTCGGTTTATTGTGAATCAAAAATTTTCATATTCACGTCCTCTGCTTCTCGTTTTCATTCTGGTTCTCGTTCCCAGTTTATTGTGAACCAGCCTTTACTTCCAATATCGAAGAAAAATAATGCCATGAAATGTAACGAGTTCAGGACTATCAGCCTGATATCACACTCGGCGAAAATTCTTCTGCGAATACAGATTCGACGTTTATATTCTAAGATGGAAGAACAGTTGGATGTTAAATATAAAAACTACTGCGAAATTGTACATGTTGCGAAATTACCCTGATTATCCCAAATTACCTTTCGTCTCGTTTCTCTTATCTATATTCTAACCACGACGTAAATACCAGATCACTTATCTGTGGCACGCTAAATATACCTCTTCATAGAACATCTTGTTATTCCTCATCTTTTACAATATCCACCTCGCGTCATTGGAATTCCTTGTCACAAAGTATTAGGGGCTGCAAGACAACAAACACCTTTAAGAACAGCTTAAAAGATAACCTTATTAGCATTTCACTCCAATCATACTGATTTAAAATATTACTGACTACACTGTTGCTTTTTTCTTTAGACATCATCCTGTTTGTGCTGCATTTTCAAAATTGTCTCATAATAATCTCTTTCTATTATCTAATATCATTTGAAATATATTAACATTCTATGTATTTTAGTTTAATTCTGCTACACAGTTTATTTCAGTGTTTAATTAATAGTTCATAGTATTTTGTTTAATTCGTAAATAACTCTTGTATACATGTAACTCTCATCTAAATCAAATTGTTGAATTCTTTGTAAGTTCATGCATATGTATATACACTTTCTGCTGGTTGAGTGGAAGAGAAGGCCTTACGGCCTTAACTCTGCCAGCTAAAATAAATCATTATTTTTATTATTATTATTATTATTATTATTCGACTCCTATGATCATGATTCGGAAAAGTATTGAAGAAATTAGAAGTTCAGAAGCAAGGAAAAAAAAAATAGGTAAAAACCTACAAATCCGGTCCCTGTTCATGACTATACTTCTTACCGTTACACAATATTTCATTACAAAAGTGAATACATTCTACATTGTACTTACTTACGTTGGCTGTCGTAAAATAATTATGTATCTGAACATGCCGTACAGGCGAAAAAGTTTATACTTTCCTTTCTATTGACAAGTTTTAGCAAATGTTAATTTGTAATAAGAATGATAAGTCATATGATTGAAAATTTCAAATATATTTCATAATTTATAATTGATTTATAGAAAAATAAAAAATATATATAAAAAACGGGTAGTCTAATATAACTATTTTATAAATTCTAACTTTCAGATTTTTTGAGAGCAAATTACGCTTCTCAACCGAATAATAACAGGCATTTCCCATATTTATTCTGCGTTTAATTTCCTCTCGAGTGTCATTTATATTTGTTATTGTTGCTCCAAGATATTTGAATTTTTCCATCTCTTAAAAAGATAAACCTCCAATTTTTACATTTCCATTTCGTACAATATTCTAGCCACGAGACATAATCATATACTTTGTCTTTTCGGGATTTACTTCCAAACCTATCGCTTTACTTGATTCAAGTAAAATTCTCGTGTTTCCCCTAATAGTTTGTGGATTTTCTCCTAACACATTCACGTCATTCGCATAGACAAGCAGCTGATGTAACCAGTTCAATTCCAAACCCTCTCTGTTATCCTGAACTTTCCTAATAGCATACTCTAGAGCAAAGTTAAAAAGTTAAGGTGATAGTGCATCTCCTTGCTTTAGCCCACAGTGAATTGGAAAAGCATCTGACAGAAACTAACCTATACGAACTCTGCTGTACGTTTCACTGCGACACATTTTAATTAATCGAACTAGTTTCTTGGGAATACCAAATTCAATAAGAATATCATATAAAACTTCTCTCGCATCCAAGTCATATGCCTTTTTGAAATCTATGAATAAATGATGTACTGTAGGCCTACTTATACCCCTATTTTTTCTCCAATATCTGTCAAATACAAAAAATATGATCAATAGTCGATCTATTATGCCTAAAACCACACTGATGATCCCCAATAATTTCATCTACATATGGAGTGAATCTCCTCAAAGAATACTGGACAAAATGGTTGGCGATATGTTGATATTGTGACGCGATAGTTTTCATAATGTTTCGTCATAGCTGTTTATATTACTGTGACACCATTGCGGTATTCGTATGGAAAAATGAATCTAACAATGTTTTTGCCGTACGCGTAGAGCAAAGAAGAACTTTCTAACTAGAAATGTATTATGAAAAACAGCAGTTTCCATGTAGATATGCCAAAAATAACTATTGATGCTTTCGATCTTCATTATTTTCACCACTTTGTCCGGGCGTTGATATTTTTCCTTCTTGTGCACGTATGTTATTCCTTAGTTACAAAAATACTGCGTAGTTAAATATGTATTGTATCAGTATTTATTTATTTTTGTTCGTACAGAAATTATTAACATTATCAGATTTATATTTCCTGCTATTATTATATCATCATCATTATCATCATCATCATCATCATCATCATCATCATCATCATCATCACCATCAACATCAGTACTATTACGAAAATTGTCCTGGGCAGAATACCTATAGACTACGAGAATTTGCTGGATATGTAATCCCATGAAAGTCAGTATGTTCGATTCTTAAAACTAGAAAACTAGTAGGTAGCCATGATAGCGTGAAGCACGAAAGGGTTCTGTTGTGTGTATTACGGCTACATAGAATTTTGTCTGCTATGGTGTCTGTGTTTTTGTCGCAAGCTTCAAACCAGTACTTACACGATAAAACTCACACAATAAAATCTACCGTTCAGATACAAGGAAAATACTGGGAAGAGAAAAGACTTTACTTCAAACTCTTGATTATATGTTCGCCGTGTAAGCGTTTTTCGCATTTCTTTGTTTACCTTATCAGTTTTACTTCTGATACAAATAATTCCATACAAAAATTACACAAGGGAAGTATACTCCTTCAAAATATAATTCTTAGAAAGTGATGCATTCATAGAGAAATCTATCTACTTATAAAACATTCAGTACCTATGGTACACCATTTAACGCTAGTTTCAACAAGATGGTGGAAGAGATGGTTTTCTTCATTTCATCATTTTACTATTCATTTTGTTTTCAGATAAATCTAAATCAATATAATAAACTGTTTTAAGTTCAATCAAAAAAATTTATCTATTTTGCAATGTTTTATTTGCTATAACATTTTAGATGGAATATGAACGTTTTCGCCTTTCTTTGGGCATCATGAGATATTTTTAAAAAGAACGAAATCTAAAACTTTAACCATTAGAATGTACATAATAAATATGCATGACAATAGTAGTGAAATTTTCATGAGTTCTATGTAACCACATATTGTTGATGAAAAAGGTATTAATTTTGAATTTATTTCCGAGAAATATAAATTTAGAAGTTATAGATATGACTTCTGGTACATGTAACTAATGTTAAAATGCATTTTGTTGGAGAAAACATTTGTTATAAAATAATTAAATAATTGACAAGGGCTGTACATATTACATCTTGCATCAAGTTAATAACAGAATACGAATATCATTAAAGATTACAATACAAAACTTCAATTATTAGATTCGTAATTTAGCGGGGGATAATTATGAATTAGAATAGTTATACATATCATCCATCTCACACTATCAATAATATCTGTTATAAAACCAATAATTAATAAAATTTGATAAAATCTCCATATGCCGTCCCCGTGTGCAAATCATAAAAAATCATAATCTATCTATACTAATAATAAATCTGTAACCGAAATTTTTCTGGTAATTTTCGATTTTCCAAAAATAATTGGTCCTAACATATATAATTAACCACCCTGAAACCGAAAATCGCTTTTTTGAAAATTTTGTTTGTATGTCTGTCTGTCTGTCTGTATGTTTGTTACCTTTTCACGCGATAATGGATGAACGGATTGCGATGAAAATTGGAATATAAATTATGTTCGTTATAACTTAGATTTTAGGCTATATGGCATTCAAAATACATTATTTAAAAGGGAGGTTATAAGGGGGCCTGAATTAAATAAATCGAAATATCTCGCTTATTATTGATTTTTGTGAAAAATGTTACATAACAAACGTTTCTTTGAAGATAATTTGCGATAAGGTTTATTCCTTCAAAAATTTTGATAGGACTGATATTTAATGAGATAAATGAGTTTTAAAATTAAAATAACTGCCATCTAAGGCCGTATAATGAAATAAAAAACAAATGACTTCGTCTATAAGGGGCCTTGGACAGCAACAATCGAAAGGTATGAAAGATAGCCTGCAGAGAATGTTTCTGTGTTTGTATGAAGTAATATCGGAACCTAAATTAACCGATTTGTATAATTAATTATTATTTCACCATTGGAAAATGTAGTTTCTCTAGATGGACATAATGCTATAATGTTATTACAGTAACTTCTGATATAATATAATATAATATAATATAATATAATATAATATAATATAATATAATATAATATAATATATAATATATAATATAATATAATATAATATATAATATATAATATAATATAATATAATATATAATATATAATATAATATAATATATGTAATGTAATATTATATAATATAATTTAAGTTATTTGAAGGGTTCAGAACCATATGGGCCAAACGCCATTTACTGAATACGTAGAAAACAAGGTTAAAATTAAGTTATTACCATAATTCAATGGAAACCTATAACAAGTAAAATAAAGTATACACATTAAATCTAAATGATGTCAATGTTCATTAAACTATGGTCGCATGTAATAAAAATTAGAAACATGTTAAAGGAATTGTCATTGCACCAATGAGTGGTCTCTGGACCAAAATGATCGCATTTTAATTATTTGGATGCAATTTAAATTAACATATTGAACGATTATGTTCCCTGGAACAAATGTCCTATTTTAATTATGTAATTACTTTATATTTATTTCTAACGGGTGCAGCGGAGCGCACGGGTACGGCTGGTTTAGTAATATATATTTAATATTTATTAGTACTTTAGAATACAGATGTGACACGAGAACTACTAGACCTAGCACCGGATTTGTAAAAATAAATACAAGAAACAAGGCTAATAAAGAAACCAGTCTAAAATGTAATATTCATCAGATAGCGTATTGATATGTATTCCAGAGATCTGAACGGTAACATTAATAAGAAAATGATTAAATCATCTAAGTGAATTTATTTACGTCTCTTTGAGGTAATAGTGTACAAATGAAACAGAAAATGATATTATTGTTAATCAGTAAAATAATTGATTACAAAATTGAAAGAGAACGAAAAACTACCGTACTGCAAGGGCATGTGGCAGAGAGAATAGAGAATTTGGAAGCGAAAAATAAACCAGAAACTTCAGTGTACACATTTAATTAGGGTGGAACGATTCAGAGACTGAGAAGTTGAAGTTGTTGTTGACAACAGATTGGAGAGAGAATATGGAAAGATTAAAAAATTTGTGCAAGAGAAATGTTACATTTTTCGTACACATAATCGATGTTAAAAATGTATTGTTAAAAATAAATAGAGAAAAATATCTAGTTAAAAGAAGACATTAAAAGTTTGAGATTACAGACGTCCTGAAAAATATAAAATCGAAGAGATAAAGAATTTCTAAAGTCGTAAAATGTTATTATGTAAGTATATATGATGGTAGGTTAGGGAAAAGAAGATGTTTCTTGCTAATAAAGTATAGAAAACATAACTTTTCGAAGGTAGTTTCCAACTAAATACGAAGGTCGAATCAAATTAAAAAAAAAAAAACGAACTTTGACATTATAGTCCAAGCGTACAGTTTCCATGTAGGCCTAATTTCTTATTATTTTTCACACCCATGCAAATTCTAGCCTAAGTTTAATGTATTTTGTTATATTCAAACCAAACGAATTATAGGCCTATTCTTTCCTAATTTTCTCATTGCATTAAGAGCTTCTTTTGTATTGCTTTGAAGTTGCAGCGTTGAAATTCTCTATAATTTTATTATATCCATGTCAACTTAAAAAAAGTGCATCTATATATATATAATTTGAACTGCTAATGGAAATTACGGGAAAACGGCTGGACGGATTTCAATAAATGACCCCTCAATTTGAAGCTTGGAACTCAAAGTTTTTCGGAAAAGTAATAGTTTTCAGTGAAATGTCAATTTTTAAACATAATTTTCCAATTTTCCAAAATCCATCTGTTGTCAGTTTTGAGAACTAATTTTACTGAATCACGGCCGACTTGACAGAATTTCAGAACAAAACACACATTACAATAAACAATAGGCTATTACACGAAGGCCATGACCTGCAGGATTGCCGACATATTTAGAGCTCAATTCAATTTGTTATTAAAAACTGATTCTACAGTGTATAATTTTCTGAGTACAGCTGTGTATTGGATATTCAAATCTACGAAACTTGAGGTGGTTTGATGACATTATTACCATTACAAATTAAATATTATTATAGTTAATATCATGATGCATCTATTTTTCATTAATTGTAAATAATATTGATGCTATATTGATGACATGAAAGTGAAACGTTTTGAGGTTATGTAAGTAAATGTAGAGAATATCTTAATTTAGATCTTCATTTCTGTAATTTTCTGACTGGCTGCTATATATAACTACAAAACTTAAGTAAGATAATAATATTGTTATTAAAAATCAAATATTTTTATACTTATTAACCCAGTGGGGTTGGGTCTTTTTCATATACTTAATGGCGATGTAGTGTAGTGTAGATATTGATATGTGTCATTGTCTTCAGTACTGGCTCGAGAGAGCGCAAAAATTACAGTTCCTAAGGAAAGATCAAAAGGTATTACTTACTGATAAAATAAGAGGCCTAGAAAATTTTGTAGTCTCCAGATCATTTCAGCAAGATCTCTTAGTAGGATAAAATGATTTTACGCTCTACATTTCAAGTTCTACATGCAGCAGCTATACGAAAACGCTATTGTTCGAAAGCTTAGCAAACCTGACATTTTTTTAACTTTTGCCTACAATCCACAATGACCTGAAATAGCTACTGCTATCGTCCTGACATTGATACTTGCGTTTTCGCGTTGAAACTGAAAAACTGAAGTTGGATAGGTCCAAGAAAAAGTATTTGGCCTAAAAAAATCCATTCAGAGGGAGTATGTTTCATTATTATGGAAGCAAATAACTATCAAAAAGACAAGTATTCTTCATTGAAAATAAATCTAAAAAAATTTTATTTGAACGTCTAACGGACTTAGTTTGCAGCAGCATTTGCTGCACAAGCCACTAGTTAGGCTATATAGCAATGTAGAAATGATCAGGGTAGCAGGAATCAAATAGAGTCATGAGCGGTCACTTTTTTATTTAATGTCACCGATTGCCGTACAAAATTCCGAATCCAGTACCCTGACTGACCATGTCCCCGAAAGCACTCCGAACATAATAGGCTTACCTATCCTGAATGCATTTTCCCAAATAATTAGCCTACTACTTTCCCTAATGTTAATAATCTCGAATGTGTAATGTTAAATTTTTGGATAGCCTGTATTCAATGCAGCTTCTACATCATTGTATAGAGCACATCTAGGTTAGAAAGTATGGGTAGACATAACGGCTCGGTTAGAAAACCCAACGTACTATGGTAGGAACGATCATGATTTTAAAATCAAATGTAGGAAACAGAAAACGGATGTAGGTAAATTCTCATTTTTAAATAGAACTATAAATGATTGGAATGACCTACCTGCAGCGGTCTTTGAGGGCTGTCCTTCCTTAAGGAGATTCAAGAATAACTTAAAAAGTTGTGTATAAAGTGCAAATTAAAATTAAGGTGACATTTAACATTTAATTTTTTAAGGTGACATGTATTTACTTAGCCTGACGAGTTACTTCCTTGGTTTGAATTGTAAATTATTTAAAAATAGCATGTAAGAGGGCCTTAGACTAGAAATGCTTAGCTTAAGTGTAGTTCTGTTTAAAGGTATGCATAAGGGTGTAATTATCTGTCTTATTTGAACTGTTGTATCAGTGAAGCGAGGTGAGTCAGTGAAGTTATGGTTTTACAGTGCAGTGAATAGTTCCGATCAGTAATAATTTATAGCGTCAATGAAATGTGTTCTATAGTGTCAGTGAAATGTGTCCTAAAGTGTCAATGAAATGCGTCATAGTGCCACTACAATGAGTGAGATGAGAGTAAAGTGAAAGACTATTGAAACTTTTGTAGGGCCTATACATATGCAGGTTGTATTGTAAAATTAGGTTATTTTATGTTTTATTATTAATTGTAATTATTGTGTTAAATTGTATTGTGTATTCTTTTTGTATTATGTATATAATTGTATTGTGTATTGTATAAGTGTATTGTGTATTGTTTAATTGTATTGTATATTGTTTATATTGTGTATACCACTGCCACCGGGTGCTTGCCCACTTACAGTTTAAATAAATACATACATACTATCCCCTTTCATAACACTAATATTATCCCCGAGTCCTTTGGTGATCGCACGGGTCTTATATTCTTTCTGTAGTAGTTTTGTATATTCTAATAAACCTTAGGCCTACTTCCAGGTCCGCCTTTACTTTCATAGTAGGCCTATACATACTCATTGAGAAGGAATTTGTGTTAACGATCTAGTACCAGCAGATATAATTTCTGGTTTTGTAGTCAGCTTGTAAATTTTGTTTATGTAGATTGTAGATAAACAAAACGTGGTTACCAAGCAACGACAACAAAAACTGCTGGTAATTTCGACGGGGCAGTTCAAGAGGGAAACAACTCAAAATTTAAAGTTTTGAGAAACCTGAATTTTAGTCTCATATTGCTGTGAAAAATCCTAGAATCATTAAAACTGCTCCAAATGATGTTAATGATGTTTTATATAATGATACTATATGTTTCAGATTAGAGTAATGTTAATTGAATTTTTCATAGCAACATGGAGCTTTAAAATGCAGTTTTTTTTTCAAAACTTTAAACGTTGAGTTGTTTCTTTTTGAACTAGCCCGTAGATTTATCATTGTTCAGCTTTCACTCTGGCATATGATGATGATGATGATGATGATGATGATGATAATGATATACTGCTCCGCTGATTTAGTAGAATGCGTCCGAGTCTAAAGAAAGCAGAAAACAATAAAACGTGGTCTGTTGTTATGACGAGAATTCAAGACCCCGCATGCCGGTAAGGCATCGTGTCGCGAACACGTCCACGTCCGAGTATTTCTGACAAAGTAAATATTATTCAACGCTTTGAAAACAGCGCAAAAATTATGAACATTGCTGGAGAGTTTGAGATAGTATTTATTTATCATTTATTTATTTATTTATGTATTTATTTATTTATTTATTTATTTATTAACTCATACATTCTTTCATGTAATTTATATACATACATATTTATTCAGTTACTTACTTACTTGCTTATTTACTTGCTTGTTTACATGCTTAATTACTTGCTTATTTACTTATTTATTATTAATTGTTCGATACACTCTTTTAACACTTATAATCACTGAATAACTTTATGATATCTTTACTGTGTTAACCTTTGCAAGTCCCTAGAACAATATTAAATTTATAAACATACAAAAATACACCCACATCACATCGTGAACACTCAACGGAATTTCCAAAGACACACCCTTTTCGATACAATCATGTAGGCTACACACCTCACCACAACAGGAAACCAGAAGACAGGGCGAGATCTTCACTAAGCCTCGGACAATGATGGATACCACTTCGAAATTAGTCAGCCATGTAAATTGCAAAAGTTAACACTATGAGGATATGATAAAGTTGTTCGGTACTTATTTATGTATTCGTATATTTATTCATATATATTCACTTGTATATCTATTCATATATTCAGTCATTTATTTATTCATATCTTCGTTCCTTTTTTATTCATATATTCATTTATTTATTCATTTAGTTATTTATTCATATATTCATTCATTTACTTATTTATTCATATATCCATTTATTTATTTATTTATTCATATATCCATTTATTTATTTATTTATTCATATATCCATTCATTTATTTATTTATTCATATATCCATTTATTTATTTATTTATTCATATATTCATTCGTTTATTTATTTATACATATATTCATTGATTTACTTATTCACATATTCATTTATTTATTTAATTATTCATATATTCATTCGTTTATTTATTTATTCATATATTCATTCGTTTATTTATTTATTTATTCGCATATTCATTCATTTATTTATTCATGTATTCATTTATTTATTTATTCACATATTTATTTATTTATTTATTTATACATTCATTCATTCATATATGCATTCATTTATTCATTCATATATTCATTAATTTATTCATTCATATATTCATTATTTTATTCATTCATTCATATATTAATTGATATATTCATTAATTTATTCATTCATTCATATATTAATTCATATATTCATTAATTTATTCATTCATTCATTTATTCATTTATTTATTCATTCATTTTATTTATTAATTTTTTATATCTTATAGCTAGATATATTCTAGGAAATAAAATTAATCTGTATTAATGTATCAGTTTCACTTTTTATAATGAATTAACAACTATTAGGCCTAAATACCCATTCTTGTATGATCGACTTTTTACTGTCCCTATTATTTCTTGACTTTCATGCTCTACCAAACTTGATTTTTGCTGATTGCAATCGACTTACTCCGCGTGTTTTATCTAAGTAGGTAAACATTGGCTTTCTACTATATGGACGGAGCACTGGAGTTAATTTAGAACGTTGTGAAATATGCCTATAAATTCAATTAATTATTTAATGTCCCATTTTCACAACTATACCGTATTGAGAGGTGATGTGATTACAACGAAGCAATGATCGAATGAAAAGAACAGTCTAGGAAACGTAAATTCTCAGGTAAAATCCGTTTTAGATCAGGTTTATCCTCCAAAGACCTCTGTGAGAAGTCGTCAGTTAAAATACTATTTTTTCTTCTTTTTTCCAGTGAACTAACTATTAAGTATGTGGAACCTAAATACAAATGCTGTAAGAAGAAAAATGAAAGAATTTACCGGTATCTAATTTTCTGAAATTATTTCGTGTGTACGGACGGACGGACAGACAGGCGGGCGGAGGAATGCAAAACTGCAACAAAAACGCTGTATTGGTGGCAAGTACCATAATTATTGCAGTATTGGTAATCACAGCATTGACCGGGGTCGTACCGGTAACCCAGGCAGAGGACAATTCCAGCTGTCAGTCTGTGTGTAATCACCAAGTCCTGAGGACTCGGTGGCACCGCTCTTGGTAACCACATCCTGAGGGCCTCCCCCCTCCAAACCCCAAAGTATTTCAGTTCCCAGTAGCCAAGGTCTTGCCGTGCCATGCAACAAATTTCGGTGGTCGTGGCAGTAAAACTCGAAGGTTCGGTACCTGCATCACAAAACGCTCTGATTGGCTCATTTTCATATCCGACAGTTTTGCTCCAAGCCTTACGGGTATGTTATAAAACTCTCGTAAGTTTTTCTGTCTCTGTTACGGACATTTCAACAACCATTTGCTCTTACGGAGTTTAGGCCTAAATAATAAAAGTTTACAGGAACCTTGGGCTGACGCATATCGGCCAAAATCTCAGCACCGGTACATTTTTAATTTATGAAATCTGAATACTGACATTAAGGGGAGAGGATGGTAATTTTTTTAAACTATTTCCTATTTGTTGTAAAATATTAATTTTTTGTATGTAGAGAGCTAATAGCTGTGGCAACTCAACCGAATAAAAATATTTTGAAAAAAAAAAAAAACATTATTTGGGGGCCCAAATTTGAAAATAATATACCCAATGCAGGATTGTACTAAAACCGATATATCTAAACCGTTTTTAAAGATAGATTCAAACACTTTTTTGAAATGTATTTCCAAAAGTATGTTCTACAAACTGTCTGTAACAGAATTTTGATATTAGTCCCTACGTTTGTAAAATAAACAATTAAAATTTAATAACAATTTTCTGATTTCCTTTCTTGCCAACAAATGGACGTATTTTTTAAATTAAATCAACTAAAAAAAATATTGTTACAGAGAAAAGTTTCCTAACAGTCTAAAGAATGTGTGTTCTAAATTTCATGCATGTATCTTTAATAGTTCAGAAATTATATCCATTTTTGACTGGCAATGTAGAAAAAAAATGAAGTTACTGGAAACCGATAAAAGCGGGCGAGTGATTTAAAAATCCACAGCGCAGGAAGTTTAAAAATGACGTCTCAACATCCGATAAGGGCACAAATAGCCACAAAATGTTATGCAATGCATTCCACACATATCAAAGGGTGTTTTAAAGAAAAAAAATGTTTGAAAATTTAATTTATCGGAAACAACAATAAAAGTGGGCGAGTGATTTTAAAATCCATAACGCAGGAAGTTTAAAAATGGCGACTCAAAATCCGATAAGGGCACAAAT
This sequence comes from Periplaneta americana, assembly GCF_040183065.1. NCBI lineage: Eukaryota > Metazoa > Arthropoda > Insecta > Blattodea > Blattidae > Periplaneta > Periplaneta americana. The sequence goes on along the minus strand of NC_091127.1, from coordinate 28,677,259 downwards.
ACCAACAAAATGTTATGCTATGCATTCCACACTTATCACAGAGTATTTTAAAGAAATTTTTTTTTCAATTTACTAATTTTTCACCAAAAATACCATCATCTCCCCTTAATATCGATATTTAAAGAATAGGCCTACATTATTCTCAGTAAGCAAAATAAAGAACAATAGAATGATGAAGGTGGCACATAATTTCTCATTATAAGTTTTAGGGAAAAGTAGTCATCAATGGACCAGCTAACGATTTTTCATTTTATCTAACAAAGACAATGTCTTAAAATTCCGTTCATAGGCTTGAATAATTGAGCGGGTCAGCGCAACAGTGGTCTAAGTCACTTTCAAAAAATGTAGAAAAAAACAAGTTAAAATTATATAATTGTGGTTTTTCCTAAAATTCGAAAAATCAAATTTTGTTGGTAGTGGTGTGTTGTGTGATGCTTAATCAACTTAACTACTATGTTATATAATATTTTATTAAGAAGTTTAAGACATATTATAGATTTATGATGACACTACAACACTTTTTCTCGGTTTGACCACTGTTACACTGAAACTTGTTCCTGTGTAAGAAAGAACAAGTAATTTGTTGGAATAAATGTTTGGCTTTTTACACTAATGAAACACTATTTAATTCTAAAAGTTTCGTGTAAGTTTTACAATGAGCTTCTCACAATAATTTTCAAATATTCAGGAGCTCAGTTCCAGAGGGATTAATCCCAAATGTAGCCTATTGCATAATTGTTGTAGCTTTTAAACAGCTCATGCTATATTTTTATCTGCTTTAAAAATTTCTAAAGAAGGGAGTATCCCACTTGTCATCTACATCCAGTGAAGCTATAGAAATTCATTCTTGTATGGTTGAAATTATTTTTCTCAGATTTTGTCATTTGTGGGATACAGTAGTCTTTTTGACAGTAGGCTCATTATTATTATTATTATTATTATTACTATTATTATTATTATTATTATTATTATTATTATTATTATTATTATTATTATTAGGCCTATTATTTACTTTTGGCTTTTAAGGAACCCGGAGGTTCATTTTCGCCGTCACATAAGTCCGCCATCGGTCCCTATCCTGAGCAAGATTAATCCAGTCCCTAGCATCATATCCTACCTCTCTCAAATCCATTTTAATATTATCCTCCCATCTACGTCTCGGCCTCCCCAAAGGTCTCATTCCCTCCGGTCTCCCAACTAACACTCTTCATGCATTTCTGGATTCACCCATACGTGCTACATGCCCTGCCCATCTCAAACGTCTGGATTTAATGTTCCTAATTATGTCAGGTGAAGAATACAATGCGCGCAGTTCTGCGCTGTGTAACTTTCTCCATTCTGCTGTAACTTCATGCCTCTTAGCTCCAAATATTTTCCTAAGAACCATAGGCCTATTCTCAAACACCCTTAATCTCTGTTTCTCTCTCAAAGTGAGAGTCTAAGTCTCACAATCATACAGAACAACCGGTAATATAACTGTTTTATAAATCCTAACTTTCAGATTTTTTGACAGAAGACTAGATGACAAAAGCTTCTCAACCGAATAATAACACGCATTTCCCATATTTATTCTGCGTTTAATTTCCTCCCGAGTATCATTTATAATTGTTACTGTTGCTCCAAGATATTTCAATTTCTCCACCTCTTCGAAGGATAAATCTCCAATTCTTATGTTTCCATTTCGTACAATATTTTGGTCACGAGACATAATCTTGTCTTTTGTCTTTTCGGGATTTACTTCAAAACCTATCGCTTTACCTGCTTCAAGTAAAATTTCCGTGTTTTCCCTCATCGTTTGTGGATTTTCTCGTAGTATATTCACGTCATCCGCATAGAAAAGAAGCTGATGTAACCCGTTCAATTCCAAACCCTGTATGTTATCCTGAACTTTCCTAATGGCACATTCCAGAGCGAAGTTAAAAAGTAAAGATGATGGTGCATCTCCTTGCTTTAATCCGCAGTGAATTGGAAAAGCATCAGATAGAAACTGGCCTATATACGGACTCTGCTGTAAGTTTCACCGAGAACATTTTAATTAATCGAACTAGTTTCTTGAAATACCAAATTCAATAAGAATGTTATATAAAACTTCTCTCTTAATTGAGTCATATGCTTTTTTGAAATCTATGAATAACTGATGTATTGTACCCTGTATTGTAAGATGTGTTTAAGACATTAAATGCTGACTTCTTTAAGGGGAAGCAGAGGTGAATATTTCAAAATCCACAAAATTTATCCGATTTTTTTTAAATTGATCATGGATACTAAGTATGTTATTAGTAATGGACATACCAAGTTTCAACTTTCTAAGTACAATAGTTCTGTAAATATTAATAATTTTATAAAACTTTATATCGTTTGATATAAAATGCTCCATGCACCATATTGTATGAAATTTTCAATAGGCCTATTTCTTTTTATTTATATGTTCAGAGAAGGTATATAAATAATTATAAGTATTAGTTTATTATAGGAATAATATGGTAATACAGTGATCTTGGTTTTAATTTCAAACTTTTAAGGGCACAAAATCAAAAACTAACATCGGAATATCAAAATAAAGATAATAAAAATGGAAAAAACCAAATTTTCATTTTTTTTCTCCAGTTTTGTTCGAAAATTTCACCTCTACCTCCCTTTAAAACAGGCAGAAATTTAAAACAAACAGCCCTTATAAACTCAAGTTCAGTAATCTGATCTTGCCGAAGTGAAAGTATTTAAATTTTTTAGAATAATTCTTTGCGCAAAACAGATTTATCCGTTTTGTATACAAAAGTGAGGACTCCTTGGAAATGCGGTCAGTATAGGGAAAGTTAAATCTTCATTCCCAGCCGAATTTCGAAATTGGGTTCGCTGGATTGGAACCGAAAAATAACGTGACCATTTTTGCAACAGTACAGGATGTTGAGAATGCAAGAGAAATGAATTCAGAATACTATGAGCGTTTTTTATTTGTTCTCCGACTCGGTGCACTGCACGAGAAGCACCACCGTCAGCAAATGCTTGGCTGTGCAGAAGTGACGATATGGACCGAACTACCGGGTTCGCTCGGCGCCCTCCAGAAACCACAAACTCTGCGTGAGCACATACCCAGATCACCTAATGCAAGTCTCTCTCAATAATTACGTACCAACATATTCCCTCGCATGACCGGAGGACAAAAATTGTAGAATAGGCCACGATTCAGAAACTTGTCAGAGGATTTCTGAAGGAAAGCCGAAATTTTGTAGTAATTTGGCAATTACCATCGAGTGGGGCCAACGTAGCCGCGAGTGATGGGTATCAACTGGCTGTCAAACTTCGGTGCGTGCCTGGGTCTCCGGGTTGCTATGGAGACGCAGTGCGCGAGGAGTAAGGTCAAGATCTGGATGCAGTGTGATCGTGCTGTTCGTGTTGACGTGAGTTACACACTGTGACATCATATCTTTGCATGCGATGCATGAGCTATAAATACCAGGCGTCACCTGGTTACAAGATGTGTTTAAACGCTTCCCTGAGACACAAGATAACAGAGTGGTTCAGTGACAGATTAATCTAATATAGACTACACAAACAATTTCTGATATTTTAGACTAATTTTCGGAAAACAAACAAGCCGTATGACGTAATTAAGCTATGTATGTATATGTCTGTGTGTGAATGTGTGTATTTTTTCTGGTATAATTTCTATAGGCTAGACCTATGTATTATCGATTTTGAATCAACATTATTTACACATTCAGAAAGAGGCCTACGTGTAATAACATTTAAAAATAAATTTTATTTTTCTGCTTGTAACTGAGTACTAAATTCTATAAAAGTTACTTTTTAATTTATGTAGAAATGATGCTAGGCATATCAGAAAGTCACTTGGAAACTTTTCAAAGCGTCTCCTACAGAACAGTGCATTGCCAGAAAAACACAAATAGGGTAAATTAGGGTCTGTTGGACACTTTGTACTTTAACGTGTTACCTCGCCACTTGTGGGCACCACATTCTGCTAGAAGTCAATGACTCAGGCAGGCAGGCAGACAGACAGACAGACAGACAGACAGACAGACAGACAGACAGACAGACAGACAGACAGACAGACAGACAGACAGACAGACAGACAGACAGACAGATAGATAGATAGAACTTTATTGTCGAAGGCATAATATATGCATAGACATGGTCAAATATATACAATTACAATTTAATTTAAAATAAGTCAAATATAAAAAAACATTATTCATTTCGAGGGCCCATGCGTGCATCCTCAAGATTGTAGGGACACAATTTTATTAATTTCGTTTTTATATAAGTCCCACTCGTGGCTACTTCCGTCATTGACTTCTAGCAGAATGTGGTGCCCACAAGTGGCGAGGTAACACGTTAAATTGCAAAGTGTGCAACATGCCCGACTGTCCAACAGACCCTAATTTACCCTAACAAATTGTGTTACATCTAGTCTTTCTTCGTGCTACGATTCGACTAAGGCAGGCATGTCAATGACACAGCAAGTTTACGAACTGCTGTCTTTCAGACTGCATTTTGCGTGCAGCTGTGATATGAAAGAGCGTCGCGGAATAAGAGATTTCGTCAGTCAGAGGTGTACGTTGTACAGAGAACAATTTATTACAGCAGTGGTTGTCAAATATTACGTCATATAAAGTACAGCCCGCAATACACAGCAAAGAGAAAGAGGATACCCAAACTGCTTAACTTTGAATTAACAAGTGATGGCTAAGGAGAGAGAGAGATCATGCCTTACCCCTCCACCCTGCTTGTGTATTGAGAGGTTGAGTCGTGAGTCAAGAAATTTTTACCACTCTACTACAGTAATGTGAAGTTAATATTTGGCTATACATAACCCTACTAGCAAATCAAGATTTCAGGTATAACTCCCTGTAAAGTTGATTTGAACAATTTTTCCCTCGAAATTATTCAAATCAACTTTACAGGGAGTTATTCTTGAAATCTTGATTTGCATAATATACGTCACTGTTCGTTAACAGAAAACCACAATTTAAGTCACACAGAGTTAGTGTGCACTCGAAGTTGGTTGCTTGACGTTTGTCAGCCCACTTTGAGGTCTGTGGATATAGAGGGAAAAATTGGATCGGTGTCGGTTAGAGTTCCCGGGTAGCTCAGTGGTAGAGCGTTGGTACACCAAAGGTCCCGGGTTCGATACCCGGCTCCGGAACAATTTTTCCCTCGAAATTATTCAAATCAACTTTACAGGGAGTTATACCTGAAATCTTGATTTGCATAATACACGTCACTGTTCGTTAACAGAAAACCACAATTTAAGTCACACAGAGTTAGTGTGCATTCGAAGTTGGTTGCTTGACGTTTGTCAGCCCACTTTGAGGTCTGTGGATATAGAGGGAAAAATTGGATCGGTGTCGGTTAGAGTTCCCGGGTAGCTCAGTGGTAGAGCGTTGGTACGTTAAACCAAAGGTCCCGGGTTCGATACCCGGCTCCGGAACAATTTTTCCCTCGAAATTATTCATAACCCTACTATGTTCATTTATTTAGGAAATTTATTTTTCGACAATCATGTTAAATAATCTTTCTTTGGAGATATGAAATGAAATGAAATGAAATAGCGTATTAGTGTCCCTTAGAAGGGCTAAGGCCTCCTTCAAGAAGGAAAGCTCTGGCTCTCGTGTCGAGCTAGTCCACGTGGGCGGAGTTGTGTATTACACATCGACAATTATGACTAAATATTAACACTTTGCCACTGAATTATAACTAAGATATTCAACACTTTTGTCATTTAGGATTGTACTCATTGTTGTTAGTCTGTTCTGTACGTTAGTTATCACATTAGAATATTAAGGCTTTGTCATACAGGTGATTTCAGTTCCTACTCATTGTTCTACGTTTAATTCACACTAAATTATATTAGGATATGTATCACTTTGTCCTTGGGGATGCGTTCTCTCTACTCAACTAGCTGTCGTCCTAGCTCCTTCCATCCTCTCCTACATTGTGCTACTCTACTCCAGTGTGTTCCGATCTGCTGCCTGAAGGAGTCAGCCCATCTGACTCTCTGCCTTCCCGGTCTTCTCTTTCCTTGGTAGGGGTCCCAAGTAGTTGTTATTTGCGCCCATCTATTCCCCTGTAGCCTTATCACATGTCCTCCCCATCTCCATTTTATCCTTGGAGCTTCATGAACTATGTTCTTGGAGGATGTGATTTCTTGCAGCCTCTTGTTGTTAATCCTGTCCCTCAAAGATATGCCGAGTATTTTCCTCTCCATTCCCCTTTGGCATACTGCTAGGGTGTTTTCTGTTTAGCTGTGAGGGCCCACGTTTGACAACCGTACAAAAGGACTGGAAAGATATATACTTGACAATAATTCTTAATAAAATTATTTCGCTAAATTTGATTATTTTGCCTGAAACTAACATTTAGAATGATCTTAAGTCATTCTTTTGTAATTTGAGTTCTAAATTTAGTTTAGCATCTGAGGACTTAAAAATGGACATAAATTACGTTTAATTATCTTAATTAATTTTCAAGGTGCAAAGCAAGGTGTGAATGTATGCGCATATTTGCAAACAACTTAATTGGGAGAAACTTACTTCATGGCCCAGAGTGTCAGTTTTTGGCTGCATAACAATCAGTTTTATATTTTTATACAGTCAAATTAATACCAAACAATTTACGTAATTACCTTGGGAACAGCAAGAAAATTGTTGTTATGTATAACTATGTGAACGTTTGTGAAGCAAAAAAAAAAAGTAACTTAATTAGATAAATGTTTTAGTAATATAAAAACAAGAAAGTCTGGAATCATTGAAATTCGTTTCCAAATGTATATTTTCTTCTACATATCACGTATTAGGCTTAGTCGTCTATTACGGTCTCAATCCAACTAATAAAATTAATCAATGGAAAAGAATCTCCTGCAATGATTGATTAATATATTTGCGTTCTCACGTTGATCGCTAATAACTTTGAAGTCTGTACTTTATGAAATTGATACAAAGCATACATACTAGGTTCAAAAAGTTCCCGGAATTTGCTATTATCATAGAAACAACGTACCTTAAACACTATTCCACAGTATTCCCTTCAAAATAGTTGCCTTTCGCAACAACACACTTTTGCCAACGCGTGTAGAGTCCCTGGAAGCAGGCTGGAAGCCATTTTGTGAAACCCGTCTTAGTGCTCTCGTCGCGTTTGCGATAACCTCTTCAGCATTGAATCTCCGTCCTTTCAGATGACTTTTCAGACGGGGAAACAGGAAGTAATCAGGTGGTGAGAGATCAGGAGAGTATGGTGGGTGATCCAAAGCAGTTATGTTGTGCCTGGCAAGAAAATTCTTTACAATAATTGCGCGATGAGCAGGTGCATTGTCATGCATAAGGAACCAGTTGTTTTCTACCCACTTTTCTGGACGTTTCCTTCTCACTGCGTCCAGGAGGCGACGGAAGATTTCTACGTACAATTCTTTCGTTACAGTACGACCTTCTGGAATGAACTCATGGTGGATGAGACCCTGAGAGTCGAAGAAAACTTCCAACATAACTTTGCTTTTGGAAGTGTCCCTAGGAAATTTTTGCTTCCGAGGAGAGGTTTTCGATTTCCACTCAGATGACTGTCGTTTAGGGACTGGGTCGTACAAGTAGTACCAAGTTTCATCACCAGCAATAATTTTGTTTAAGAAATCACCATCTTCATCAGCCATACTGATCATGTCCCCAGCAAGAGTCATTCTTGTTTCTTTCTGTTCTGCCGACAACATTTTCGGCACTAACTTCTGAGACACGTAATGCATGTTGAGATGCTTGTGAAGAACATTGTGTACACTTCCGACTGATATTCCAACCTTTGCTGCTATCTCTTTTATGGTTTTACGTCGGTCGTCCCTCACAACATTACGCACACGCTGAGCGATTGCTTCATTTGTTGCAGTTGTTGGTCGGCCGCTGCGTACGTCATCTTTGATGCTATCGCGGCCACCAGAAAAGCGTTTATGCCAGGCATACACTTGAGCTGCTTCGCCATATGCTTCTTCCAACAATCTTAATGTCTCTGCAGGAGTTTTGTGTATCAAAACACAGAACTTGATGTTTGTACGTTGCTCTGTGGACATAATTACAAAATGCGACGAACAAACAAAACACTATGATAAACAATTGCCTACAACTCAAAACCAACTATCGCCATTATCAACACACTTAAAGAAAATGACATCATGAATGTTACCAACAAAACAAATGTATAATATCCCTTGTTATATATTAATACGAAAAATGGTAGTAAAATTCCGGGAACTTTTTGAACCTAGTATTACATAACTTAATAGTTTCACATTTAAAATGTAGATTGTTTGATGAAGACCTATCTGGATTTCATGTAAAATGTAATTTTGAGTTACTAAAACCTCAAAGAGGAATTCATTAAGGTATATGTACACCTTTACATACAAAAAATTTTGTTTTGTATAATTTTACTCTGTAAAATTTTTATACAATTGAGAATGGTACCAGAAAGAGAATGAAGTGAGTAGATCCCTTGAAATTATGTCTAAATTGTTTTTAAAAATTATTTTGTTTATAATTTTGACATGCAACTTGAAACATGATAGCTCATGCAGTTTTTAAGATAGAGTCACAGTTTTTTCACCGTTTTATAGCTAAAACTATTCTTTAGTGTCTGACATAGAGCTATTTTTTATTTTTATTTACATTAATTAAATATTACCATATATGTAACTTACAATAATATTTTATGTTGCATAAATCATGTAAAAAATCCATAGATAATTATTAATTATATTAAAGGTATTTTACGCATTGTCAGTCACTGGGGGACATTTCAAGCTTCAAAATGACACCAATATCTTCTTGGTCTCACCATATTTTACTGAGATATCATGTTTGAAAGAATTAAATATTCTAAAATTACTATTTACAGGAAATGAGCCACAAACTTTCAGAGCCTAGAAGACTGCATCATCATATGTCACCCCTTAAGCAGCTTCATGTCGGTCCAGTTTCAGCTTCTTTCTACCTCTCAAATACCTCCGCTTTTGTTTTAACTTCAGGTGTTGAATTTTTTTTTGGCATTTTTGTCCCTATTTCCATTGATACAACAAATCCTGCGATGGTGTTTGTCCCAGGGTTTATGCCCATCCTCCTCAGAATTGTAATTTCTACTTTTGGACTCTTATTAAAATGACATACAACATCATTGACACACAAATTTACAGTTTTATGACTAACAGTAAAAGACTATAAATTACTTCATTCTGTAAAGAAGTTTTTTCAATCTAATGACCATGCCCAGATATCTATGCATCTATTTCGGGACTAGAAAGAAGTTTATTTTACAAGCAATGCTGGACGAGGGGATTGACTGCTACCCAAGATCACTCCAAAAGTAAGTGACCGTGGCTGATGACGCAGCATTTTTGAAAATGGGACTTATCTGAAAAACCATAAGGCATAAATCGAAAATTCTTATATCAAATTAAAGAGGAGAAAATTCTCTATTAAAATACCGGTAGTTATATTTTGAAAATTCTAATTTTCCATCATTTTTTGCGTTTTGTGGGTGTACATATACCTTAAAGGCTGGTTCACAATAAACCGAGAAAGAAAACGAGAACGAGAACGGAAATGTTGTTAAAATAATTGCATTTAAATGTGAGCATTCACAATTAACTTTCACATTCCCGTTCCCGGACTCCGGCAAAATTTCTATAATAAAAGAGGAAAGTTGAAATGTCATTGTAGGCCTATATTTTCGAACAATTACTTCAAGAGAGATGGACTATTTTTTGTCCACCTTGACATATTTTCGTATTTTAGTAAAATTAGTGAAAACGATTAAACAATAACATAATAAGATAGAAGGATACTTAACTGAGAGGATAAATAATATTTTAATATTTTTAATATAGCAATTACATATTTAGAATATAAATTTCGGAGCAGGTAGGCACAAAGTACTCCCCCCCACCCCGCTCCTTGATATTGCTGGGGTTAAGTTGTGAAATTTAGTACAAGACATCAGTGATGAAAAGAACACAATGGATGATGTAAGTAGGAAAATAGATAAGTATGTAGATAGATTAATAGTTGAGTAGGTGCAATACGCAAATAGACGGATGGGTAGTTAGGTGGCTAGTTGTGTGAATGTTAAGTACATAGATAGTTGGCAAAGTAGATAAGTAGGTAGTTAAAAACGTGGTTAGGTAGAAAGATATAGCCTATCATTTGGTAGTCAAAATGCGGATAGATACTGCAGGTAAGCTGTGAGAATAGATTAATAAATACTGTAAAAAACATGTAGGTAGTAGGTTGGTAGGTGTTAGATAGGTAGATGAAGTAGGAATATAGTGCATATATATGTACCGTATATATTATTTATTTTTTTATTGTATGTATGTATTTATTCACACTGCAATGGGTATATACCCGGTGGCAGTGGTAACTAATTACACTCAATAATGACAATAATAAACTTATTAATTAAAAATACAATTAATAATAATACTAATAATTCATACTAAAAATAATTAATAATAATAATAACAACAACAACAACAACAATAACAACAACAGGGAATATACTAAATTAAATGAAACGATCACTTAAAATAGCATTTGAAATAAATCTAATTTGTATCTTAAAACTAAGATCGAAATAAAACCCACGAGTATGATATGTTCATATCTGCACAAGTACCTTTCAAATTACACTCATTTCGCTGTCAACTCACTCACTACAATGGAACTACGACACATTTCACTGATTCTATCCTGAGTTCACTAACACTTCAAAAACATTTCACTATTCAAATACTATGCACTGCCACTATCAACTATAAAGCTTCACTGACAGGAACACGTTTCACTTACACAGCACACTTCACTGACACGACATACTTCTTCACTGATACAACACACTTCACTGACACAACATAATTCTTCACTGATACAACACTTCAATAACAACATATCATTTACACCCTTTAAATACTGTGTATAATTACCGTCTATTAGTAAGGTCCTTAAGCCTATTTTTAAATACATTTTTGGTTGTTGGTAAAGCCTTTCGTAAGTCTGCAGGTAAAGCATTCCAGTCCCTGATAGTACGATTGAGAAAAGAAAACTTTCCAGTGTCCGTCCTCTGCCTTCTTTCCCTCAATTTACGAGTGGTCGTTCCTTGAAGAGTAATTTGGGGGCTGCAACCTATTTTTTATTTCTCTCCAGGCAGGCTCACCTCTGTATGTTTTGAACAGTGCGCATAATCGAATTCGCGTTCTCCTGTCCGTAAGTATGTCCCATTTTAATAGTAAATTTTTCCGACAACACTTGAGAGCCCGTTTTTGAATCTTTTCCAATGTCTTAATATGTTCTAATATTTAAGGATCCCAACATGCAGCACCATATTCCATTACTGGACGTACTAGTGATTTATATGCAATCTCTTTGGATTTATCAGAACCTTTTCTTAGTACCCTCATCAAGTTCGTAATGAATACAAGTTAATATAATGTAATATAAACTAGCCCACTCCTGAATGAGTAAGACTTGTGCTCAGGAGGGGATTCCAATACATACAAAAATAAAATTAAAATTGAGAGTGAATACAGATTAAAAAGTATTTAATATGATTAAAACCAAACTATAAATCCAATATTTGTTTTATTAATTTGGAGAAAATTCGTGGTTAAAATTATATTATAATAAAGTTGGTTTAATAATCTGGGACCTTGACTCATGCTATGATAAAAAGCTGAATTAGTTTTACATATTTTTGGTTCAGATAAACGCAGAGAATTCATATTTTTAGTTCTATATTATGTATATACCTTTCAAAGTTATTCAGATTTTTGTGAAAATATTTTAATAGAATAAAATAATAAATCTGTTTAATGTCGAAAGCCTTGAAATGTTTAAACAACAATTCAGTTGAGTAATCTTTCTGCTTTTCAAGACAAATTTTTAACACTTTTTTCTGCAGTAAAATTAACGGATAAAGGTTGGATTTATAAGTTCCACCCCAACCTATAATACCATACATAAATATAGATCGAAATAATGCTAAATAAATTATACGTAGACAGTTAATTGACAAAATATTTCTTAGAATAACAAAGTAATATAATGTTTTACGTAATTTATTACAAATATAATGAATATGATTATTCCATTTTAAATGATTATCAAATTATATGTAAGTAGAGTATTTAACCTCATTAACTTCATTAATAACTGAACAATTGCAATTTATATCGGAACAGTCAAAATTATGCATTTTAATTTTTAGTGTAGATGAAATTGGTTTATTACCTTTATTATTTAAAGGAAATAGGATAGCTATTGTTTTATCTTTATTAATAACAAATGAATTTAAATGGAACCATTTTTTTTATTAACTTTAAGCCGCAATTTTCATTACAATAAGCATCAGTCCACGTTTTTTCACTGAAAAGTAAAAAGGTATCATCAGCATGCGAACATAAATCACCTTAATATTCTTTAAGGTCTAGCATTAAAATGTCATTAATATATATTAAAAATAAAATCGGTCCAAGAACTGTTCCTTGCGGAGCTCCTATTTTAATTTCAATAAGTTCACTTAATTCATTATCAATTTTAGTAGCTTGAACTCTATAATTTATGTATCTAGCCATACTTATATAGACTATAGGTACGTAGGTAAGTGGTGTGCAGGAAAGTACATGAGACGTGTATAGGTAGGAAGATAAGTAGAAAGATATGACAGATAGATAATATAATGGGCATGAGGGCATATGTGTTTGTGTGTGAGTGGTTATAAAGCAAGATAAGACGGACGGGTGATAGATGATTATAAACAGTAATAGAATTTCTCCTGAATAGCTGCAGCCAGCAAGTCACTCGGGCGACAAAGAGGACTTTAAAGTGTCTGTTTACACACGTTTTATAGCCAGCCTGATATGAAGTCGCAAGCATTGTTTTTGGACAATTCAATAAAATCGTTAATTTAGACGATATCTAATTTTATGGCTTCGCTCGTAAACCTCGCATGTGGCCCGTGCGAGATAATTGAACAGCTAGATATCGATGTCGGAAACCACATCGTAAATTAATTGCTACGTGTAAACTGATAAATTGTTTAATTGCTCGTTATCGATGCGGGAGACATTGTTGATGGCTTCTTTGGTAAAGACCAAAGTCGTAAAAGTGTTGTTGATTATGACAAGGCGGTTTCAGCGACATCTGCCGTCACTAATTTGTAACTAACTCCAAAAGCCCACATGAAACGACTTCCTTGCAGTTCTATAAAAGTAAACGTCGCAGGAACAGGATTTTTATATACAATAATGTTAATATTTTGTGAGTGAATTTTAGGGATATAGGCCTATTATTTACATTTTTATTGTATTCACGAAACAGTCGTAACAAATGTCACTCCAGGTCTGAGATTTTTCCCGATAAATCCACAGACCTCTTGTGACATTACTAGTTATTTCATTTATTCATTAAAGACATCAGCTCAAAGAATTTGAGTGACCAAAAGGCTTCTGAATACATTAAACGTGTGCAATATAATGTGATTTTAAATTCTTACTTACTTACTTTACTTACTTACTTACTTACTTACTTACTTACTTACTTACTTACTTACTTACTTACTTACTTACTTACTTACTTACTTACTTACTGGCTTTTAAGGAACCCGGAGGTTCATTGTCGCCCTCACATAAGCCCGCCATTGGTCCCTATCCTGAGCAAGATTAATCCATTCTCTATCATCATATCCCACCTCACTCAAATCCATTTTAATATTATCTTCCCATCTACGTCACGGCCTCCCTAAAGGTCTTTTTCCCTCCGGCCTCCCAACTAACACTCTATATGCATTTCTGGATTCGCCCATACGTGCTACATGCCCTGCCCATCTCAAACGTCTGGATTAATGTTCCTAATTATGTCAGGTGAAGAATACAATGCGTGCAGTTCTGTGTTGTGTAACTTTCTTCATTCGCCTGTAATTTCATCCCTCTTAGCCCCAAATATTTTCCTAAGCACCTTATTCTCAAACACCCTTAACCTATGTTCCTCTCTCAAAGTGAGAGTCCAAGTTTCACAACCATAAAGAACAACCGGTAATATAACCGTTTTATAAATTCTAACTTTCAGATTTTTTGACAGTAGACTGGATGATAAAAGCTTTTCAACCGAATAATAACAGGAATTTCCCATATTTATTCTGTGTTTAACTTCCTCCCGAGTATCATTTATAGGCTATTTGTTACTGTTGCTCCAAGATATTTGAATTTCTTCAAAAGATAAATTTCCAAAATGTGATTTTAAATATTAAAGAAAAAAGAAAGTTAATTGTTGAAGGCAAATATATAAGTGGATTAATTGTAATAGAGATGATGATGTAACTTAATATTTGAAGAGAATCCTTGATAATATTTATAAGAATAGACATTACATAATCAAAAGGAATGTGAAGTTCCTTAAGATAATTCCATGTGAATTTTGTAATAGAACAGCAAACCAATGACAGACCATTGTTTAAGAGGGGTGTTGTACTTTTGAAAAAGATAAGGCAGACGAGGTTAATATATTATAGACTTTTTCTCAATATCAAATTCGGTGGCCTGATCTAGGTTTCTTTCGAAACGGATAGTAGGGTCAAGAACAAGAGCCCGTTTTAAGCGTCCGTTAATAGCAATAATGTCTGTCCATCTAAAAGAACCATCTGATAATACACAATGTACTTCCTCATGAATCTCCTAATTTAAAATTTTAAACGATGTCGCCAAAGCATGTCGTATACGATGATGTCTAGCATTGATCAGCAGCTCGCCTTTAGGGCAATGTCTGAGCACGTGTTAGGTCATACGCTATAAATATTAATAATAATAATATCAAATATTAATAATAATAGTTTATTGCTAGAACAAAGATATATATTTTTAAATAAAAATCACTCTAGCTCCCCCTGAAAGAGTACATACTCGTGCTCAGGGGACAAACTTTTAAGATATTTTATTTATTAACAGAATAAAAAGTAAAAAGAGAAGAAGGATCCCCAGATATTACAATAATGGAAACTTTTCACTTTCTCCTTAAACAATAATTTTGAATTGATTCTTTAAAATAAAGATCACTACCAAATTGAATGTTTTGGAATTTAGCTGTTATTGTTACAGAGCTTTGGACCGAAATTTCTACTGTGACTATAAGCTACAGTTGTGATAAAGCTAGCGCCAGCGTTTTTGGCGTGTGTCGTAGATATATAGTGCCCGTTTGTGAGTATGTTGCTAGTGCAGCTGAGAATAGTACCACTTCCTATACACGACACACCAGCCATTTGTCAAACACAGTTGTCAGACTGACTGCGGCAAATGTAAAACACTCGCACTTAACGTTCCCGTTACTTATTTCACACACCGAAAACGGTGACGCGAACTTGTAAATTTAGGTTCTGTCAAGCATATGTTGTCTGATTTTAAGAGTTCATAAAAGTATTGAAGCACTAAGGGATAACTTTCCACAACTTCTTAAGAGAGTCATGAAATTATCTCTTCACTACTTCCCGAAAGTAGTTTCTTATCATTAAAAAGAAAATTGAGACAGATAGAGAATAAATATGTGCACGGTATCACAAATAGAAATCACATCGTTAAGACATACAAAAAATCGGAAAAAATTCTGATTAGAATATTTGCAGGCGATAATTTTTGTTGCTTTTTTCCTCAAACGATCTAAGAAAGAGAGCTTAAGTCTGTCCCATGACTATTAGGACGGTTCGTGCCCCTTCATGGAAGTTCATGACACGGGGAATTGTCTGGAGTCAAGTGGGATGCGAGACTCGGAATGAGGCAAACATACCGCCTCTGAAGTGCAGCCAAGATGTCAGTTTCAATCTCGCAGTCACAGCTAATCGTCCATAAACGACGGTATGTTTATCCAGGCATCGGGGCAAGCCGCTTCATTGATAAAAGTAGGCCGGTCGATGTCTTTTCCATGTGCTGAGGTCTTTCTTGTTGTTTTACTTGTCGCCCAAATAAATACATTTGTGATTCAAATTGTAATGTCTGAAATCTGTAAATGGGTACGAACACAATTATGCAGACGGCTTGAGTTTTGGTAATTCTTATAGTAATTCCGGTATACAGAGTGATAAAAAAAATTAACGAATATTATTCATAACTTCTTTAATTTTAATTTCACAAAAAAATAGTTTTATACAAAAGCTGTTAGAGATAAACTATAAGCCTACAATATGATACCTTACTTTCTTAAAAAAACCCGCAGGTTCATTGCCGCCCTCACATAAGCCGGCCATCGGTCCCTATCCTGTGCAAAATTAATCCAGTCCCTATCATCATATCCCACCTCTCTCCAATCCATTTTAATATTATCCTCCCACCTGCGTCTCGGCCTCCCCAAAGGTCTTTTTCCCTTCGATCTCCGAACTAACACTCTATATGCATTTCTGGATTCGCCCATACGTGCTACATGCCCTGCCCATCTCAAACGTCTGGATTTAATGTTCCTAATTATGTCAGGTGAAGAATACAATGCGTGCAGTTCTGCGTTGTGTAACTTTTCCATTCTCCTGTAACTTCATCCCTCTTACCCCTAATATTTTCCTAAGAACCTTATTCTCAAACATCCTTAATCTCTGTTCCTCTTTCAAAGTGAGAGTCCAAGTTTCACAACCATACAGAACAACCAGTAATATAACTGTTTTATAAATCCTAACTTGCAGATTTTTTGACAGAAGACTAGCTGACAAAAGCTTCTCAACCGAATAATAACAGGCATTTCCCATATTCATTCTGCGTTTAATTTCCTTCCGAGTGTCATTTATATTTGTTACTGTTGCTCCAAGATATTTTAATTTTTCTACCTCTTCGAAAGATAAATCTGTAATTTTTATATTTCCATTTCGTACAATATTCTGGTTACGAGATATAATCATATACTTTATCATCTCGCGATTTACTTCCAAACCTGTCGCTTTACTTGCTTCAAGTAAAATTTCCGTATTTTCCTTAATCGTTTGTGGATTTTCTCCTAACATATTCACGTCATCCGCATAGATAAGAAGCTGATGTATTCTCGTTCAATTCCAAACCCTGTCTGTTAGCCTGAACTCTCCTAATGGCATATTCTAGAGCGAAGTTAAAAAGTAAAGGTGATAATGCATCTCCTTGCTTTAGCCCACAGTGAATTGGAAACGCATAAGATAAAAACTTGCCTATACTGACTCTGCTGTAAGTTTTACTGAGACACATTTTAATTAATCGAACTAGTGTCTTGGGAATATCAAATTCAATAAGAACTAGTGGCTTGTACAGCAAATACTGCTGCAAACTAAGTTCGTTAGACGTTCAAATAAAAATTTTTCAGATTTATTTTCAATGAAGAATACTTGTCTTTTTGATAATTATTTGCTTCCATAATAATGAAACATACTCCCTCTCAATGGATTTTTTTTAGGCCAAATACTTTTTCTTGAACCTATCCAACTTCAGTTTTTGAGTTTCAACGCGAAAACGCAAGTATCAATGTCAGGACGATAGCAGTAGCTATTTCAGGTCATTGTGGATTGTAGGCAAAAGTTAAAAAAAAAGTCAGGTTTGCTAAGCTTTCGAACAATAGCATTTCCGTATAGCTGCTGCATGTAGAACTTGAAATGTAGAGCGTAAAATCATTTTATCCTACTAAGAGATCTTGCTGAAATGATCTGGAGACTACAAAATTTTCTAGGCCTCTTATTTTATCAGTAAGTAATACCTTTTGATCTTTCCTTAGGAACTGTAATTTTTGCGCTCTGTCGAGCCAGTACTGAAGACAATTACACATATCAATATCTACACTACACCGCCATTAAGTATATGAAAAAGACCCAACCCCACTGGGTTAATAAGTATAAAAATATTTGACTTTAAATAACAATATTATTATCTTACTTAAGTTTTGTAGTTATATATAGCAGCCACTCAGTAAATTATAGAAATGAAGATCTAAATTAAGATATTCTTTACATTTACTTACATAACCACAAAACGTTTCACTTTCATGTCATCAATATACCATCAATATTATGTACAATTAATGAAAAATAGATGCATCATGATATTAACTATAATAATATTTAATTTCTAATGGTAATAATGTCATCAAACCACCTCAAGTTTCGTAGATTTCAATATCCAATACACAGTTGTACTCAGAAAATTATACATTGAAGAATCAGTTTTTAATAACAAATTGAATTGAGCTCTAAATATGTCGGCAATCCTGCAGGTCATGGCCTTCGTGTAATAGCCTATTGTTTATTGTAGTGTGTGTTTTGATCTGAAATTCAATCAAGTCGGCAGTGATTCGATAAAATTAGTTCTCAAAACTGACAACAGGTGGATTTTGGAAAATAGGAAAATTATGTAGGAAAATTGACATTTCTCTGAAAACTACTACTTTTCCGAAAAACTTTGGATACCAGGCATGAAAATGAGGGGTCACTCATTAAAATCCGTTCAGCCGTTTTCCCGTAATTTCCATTACCAGTTCAAATTATATATATAGATATTATATAAAACTTCTCTCTTAACCGAGTCATATGCCTTTTTAAAATCTATGAATAACTGATGTACTGTACCCTTATACTCTATTTTTTCTCCAGTATCTGTCGAACACAAAAAATCTGATCAATAGTCGATCTATTACGCCTAAAACCGTACTGATGATCCCCAGTAATTTCATCTACGTACGGAGTTAATCTTCTCATAAGAATATTGGACAAAATTTTGTACCACGTCAACAAAAGTGATATTCCTCGAAAGTTACCACAGTTAGTCTTGTCCCCTTCTTAAAAATAGGTACAATTATGGACTCCTTCCATCGTTCTGATACAATTTCCTATTTTGAAATAGCAAGTACAAGTTTATAAATTTCGCTAGATAATGTGCTTCCATCCTCTACAATATGATACCAGTGATCGAAAAAGGTTATTCAGACATACAGGGTGTGAGTGTAAATTTTATTTTTTTGTTATTTCTTTACATCTTTTTAAACGTTTTCAATCGTTTTCCATTATTTAGTAACGTATATAAACAATGTCCTTAAGTCATGCAAAGTGTATTACATTAATATGCAAGTTGAATAAATGTTAATTAGTTGTTGTAATAAGTCATAATTCTTAAGTGTCCGGCGCTACCCACCTCTCTCCTACTTCCATTCTATAGGGTATGTAGCCTATGTGTGCATATGGGATATTTTCTGATGTATGATATTTATGTAGGACTATTTGAATGCTAGAATTGGAATGAAACGTGATAAGAGAAAATAATTATTAAATGCAGATGCTGAAATTCGATATTCAATGAAACGATCGGAGTTATTCTGTGTCAGAATTTGTAAGATTCGTCTTATACAAAGTTTCTGTCATTTCACTACTGTTACATTTATACCGTATCACCTCACAGATAATTTCAAAGGCATCTCTTTTTCAATAGCTACGTAAAAACCTACGGACCGCGGAAATCCGATGGTGTTAATGCGACGCATACATTCAGAGTAAACCAAGTCGTGTTTTTCATTAAGCTAATTGTAATTCTGCTGCGAGATGTTCGAGCAGAGGTTACACCATTTTTTATCACACAAACGTCGAATTGCATTTCTTATGTGCACTAATTGTTTTGCTCTGGAAACGGACGCAGAGAAGCGACCAATTTACCGTTTGTAATTACATAATGACAAAACGTAGACAATGAAAAATATTATTAAAATAATTACGTAATTATAATGATTAACAAGCTAAACACATTCGTCCTAATGAAGCAGGATGCGTCGTGGAGTGGGCACTGCCCATGAGAAGCATGGGAAGGTTTTCACTTCCCCACAAAAAAGCTGAAGTTCAGACATCTGAAATATTCTCAGCTGAGGTTCAATCTATAGCACTGATCCTGTGAGATTTGTAAGTGTCAAAGCAACTATGATACGCGTTTAATTACATACTTTACTTTTCTCTTCCATTCATTCCATCATTCTACTGCACTACAGTCATCAGATGTATGTTTAAAGTATCGGTATAAGTAAATTAAATATAGGTCTGCTTCATCATTACATATAGGTAGAGTATTACGCATTAATTAAAATAACCGTTATATTAAGTCAACGAAGATATTAAAAATTACCAGACGAAAGTATTTTAGGTGTCACGCAGTTACATTAAGCATTCGATTTTATACCGACTGATGTACTGTAGATTATGTATATTACCACCA
The DNA here is from genome assembly GCF_040183065.1 of Periplaneta americana. Taxonomy (NCBI): domain Eukaryota; kingdom Metazoa; phylum Arthropoda; class Insecta; order Blattodea; family Blattidae; genus Periplaneta; species Periplaneta americana. The sequence goes on along the minus strand of NC_091127.1, from coordinate 28,657,032 downwards.
TTTTAAAGGTCCTTTTGGATTTTAAAATTTGCTTACAGTATACTTATGTCTACGGAGTGAATCATGAAATTTTTTTCTCAAATTTTTATTTATTTATTTATTTATTTCCTTATTTATTTATTTCCTTATTTATTTATTTCCTTAATTATTTATTTATTTATTTATTTACTTATTTCCTTATTTATTTATTTCCTTATTTATTTATTTATTTATTTCCTTATTTATTTATTTATTTATTTCCTCATTTCTGTATTTATTTACTTGCTCATTTCTTTATTTATTTACTTGCTCATTTCTTTATTTATTTACTTGCTCATTTCTTTATTTATTTACTTGCTCATTTCTGTATTTATTTACTTGCTCATTTCTTTATTTATTTACTTGCTCATTTCTTTATTTATTTACTTGCTCATTTCTTTATTTATTTACTTGCTCATTTCTTTATTTATTTACTTGCTCATTTCTTTATTTATTTACTTGCTCATTTCTTTATTTATTTACTTGCTCATTTCTTTATTTATTTACTTGCTCATTTCTTTATTTATTTACTTGCTCATTTCTGTATTTATTTACTTGCTCATTTCTTTATTTATTTACTTGCTCATTTCTTTATTTATTTACTTGCTCATTTCTTTATTTATTTACTTGCTCATTTCTTTATTTATTTACTTGCTCATTTCTTTATTTATTTAATTGCTCATTTCTGTATTTATTTACTTGCTCATTTCTTTATTTATTTACTTGCTCATTTCTTTATTTATTTACTTGCTCATTTCTTTATTTATTAACTTGCTCATTTCTTTATTTATTTACTTGCTCATTTCTTTATTTATTTACTTGCTCATTTCTTTATTTATTAACTTGCTCATTTCTTTATTTATTAACTTGCTCATTTCTTTATTTATTTACTTGCTCATTTCTGTATTTATTTACTTGCTCATTTCTTTATTTATTTACTTGCTCATTTCTTTATTTATTTACTTGCTCATTTCTTTATTTATTAACTTGCTCATTTCTGTATTTATTTACTTGCTCATTTCTTTATTTATTTACTTGCTCATTTCTTTATTTATTTACTTGCTCATTTCTTTATTTATTTATTTACTTGCTCATTTCTTTATTTATTTACTTGCTCATTTCTTTATTTATTTACTTGCTCATTTCTGTACTTATTTACTTGCTCATTTCTTTATTTATTTACTTGCTCATTTCTTTATTTATTTACTTGCTCATTTCTTTATTTATTTACTTGCTCATTTCTGTATTTATTTACTTGCTCATTTCTTTATTTATTTACTTGCTCATTTCTGTATTTATTTACTTGCTCATTTCTTTATTTATTTACTTGCTCATTTCTGTATTTATTTACTTGCTCATTTCTTTATTTATTTACTTGCTCATTTCTGTATTTATTTACTTGCTCATTTCTTTATTTATTTACTTGCTCATTTCTTTATTTATTTACTTGCTCATTTCTGTATTTATTTACTTGCTCATTTCTTTATTTATTTACTTGCTCATTTCTGTATTTATTTACTTGCTCATTTCTTTATTTATTTACTTGCTCATTTCTTTATTTATTTACTTGCTCATTTCTGTATTTATTTACTTGCTCATTTCTGTATTTATTTACTTGCTCATTTCTTTATTTCTTTACTTGCTCATTTCTGTATTTATTTACTTGCTCATTTCTTTATTTATTTACTTGCTCATTTCTGTATTTATTTACTTGCTCATTTCTTTATTTATTTAATTGCTCATTTCTTTATTTATTTACTTGCTCATTTCTTTATTTATTTACTTGCTCATTTCTTTATTTATTTATTTACTTGCTCATTTCTGTATTTATTTACTTGCTCATTTCTTTATTTATTTACTTGCTCATTTCTTTATTTATTTACTTGCTCATTTCTTTATTTATTTACTTGCTCATTTCTGTATTTATTTACTTGCTCATTTCTTTATTTATTTACTTGCTCATTTCTTTATTTATTTACTTGCTCATTTCTTTATTTATTAACTTGCTCATTTCTTTATTTATTTACTTGCTCATTTCTTTATTTATTTACTTGCTCATTTCTGTATTTATTTACTTGCTCATTTCTTTATTCATTTACTTGCTCATTTCTTTATTCATTTACTTGCTCATTTCTTTATTTATTTACTTGCTCATTTCTGTATTTATTTACTTGCTCATTTCTGTATTTATTTACTTGCTCATTTCTTTATTTATTTACTTGCTCATTTCTTTATTTATTTACTTGCTCATTTCTTTATTTATTTACTTGCTCATTTCTTTATTTATTTACTTGCTCATTTCTTTATTTATTTACTTGCTCATTTCTTTATGTACTTACTTGCTAATTTCTTTTTTGTATTTACTTGCTCATTTCTTTATTTATGTCCTTTCTTTTATTTATGTATTTACTTGCTCATTTATTCATTTATTTATTTATTTACTTGCTCATTTATTTATTAGTTCATTTATTTATTAGTTTATTTATTTATTTATGTATTACTTCTTTACTTCTTTTTTTGTTTGTTTGCTTGTCTATTTGTTTATTCGTTTATTAATTTACTCGTTTACTTCTTCATTCATTCGCTTATTCATTTATTCGTGCATGTATTTATTTATTCATTTATTCATTCATTCATTTTTTTATTCTTTTATTTATTTATTTAGTTATATTTACTTATTTATTTATTTATTCATGTATTCATGTATTTGTTTGTTTATCTGACTATTTGTTTATTAATTTATTCGTTACTTATTCATTCATTCATTTATTTATTCACTAATTTATTTACTTTATTTTATTCCGGTGTAGTTAAAGCCATTAAGCCTTCTCTTCCACACCACCAGAAATTTAATTGTTTCAAACGATTTTTTTCAGCAGATCTATATTTTTTTCTCGAATTTTCAAAATCAGCCCTTCAGAAATAAAGCGATATATTCTGAAGAAAGGCAATCGATAATTGATCTCATTATGACGTCAAAACTAGTCAATCTTATTTTTTTTAATTAAGAATACCTATAAGTGTACAAAAAAGTTTCATATACCGAGTAGTATCTAAGAATTACATGATTTTAGGATAGAGATCCCATTATTTTGCTGCTGAAAGGTTGTCATATAGAACCTTAAAAACTACTTCCAACAGTTCTGCTTCCCTAAGTACAGATTCGTTAACTTATTCACAATTATATTCTTATAGTTTTCTTTCTTTCGATAAGTCACAAAGTTTCCTTTTTAAAATTCCCTATATATTCCATCTTCTTTGCTACGGATAATAACACACATTCACAGTAAGAAATGTCTCTCTCAACGCATGCAATTCCGTCTCGATCTTTAATAGTACAATTTTCCATATATAGAAATACTCGTAAGAATCTTGCCTACTAATCTATATGGGACATTGCGAATAAATTAATGTCCAACTACTCCCAAGAATACATTTCTGGGGTCATATGATCAATAATGTCTCATTTGTAGCCGACTATTCTGTATAGTTCTAATAACAAGTCAAAGAAGATAATAACCTCGACTAAATCGTATCGTATAGTGAAATTCTGACATAAGAAATGCAAGTAACATAAAGTTGTCTTTGGAATAAAAGGGTATATTGTATTTCAAGCACACTTCCTGGAAGAATTGACACATAGTGTAAGAGATAAAGGATGTATAAAAGCGGACAAATGGACATACTACATGCCAAGTACATTTTTGTATAACAGAGATGCTGAAAATATGTATTTCACTAAGAGAATTAAAATATAATTTTATAAGAACACAATAAACTGCACAATGATATAGTAAATATGAATATATGTCCAATCGCTGGCAAATTCTACGAGATTACTTACTTACTTACTGGCTTTTAAGGAACCCGGAGGTTCATTGCCGCCCTCACATAAGCCCGCCATTGGTCCCTATCCTGAGCAAGACTAATCCAGTCTCTACCATCATATCCCACCTCCCTCAAATCCATTTTAATATTATCTTCCCACCTACGTCTCGGCCTCCCCAAAGGTCTTTTTCCCTCCGGCCTCCCAACTAACACTCTATATGTATTTCTGAATTCGCCCATACGTGCTACATGTCCTGCCCATCTCAAACGTCTGGATTTTATATTCCTAATTATGTCAGGTGAAGAATGCAATGCGTGAAGCTCTCCGTTGTGTAACTTTCTCCAAACTCCTGTAACTTCATCCCTCTTAGCCCCAAATATTTTCCTAAGAACCTTATTCTCAAACACCCTTAATCTCTGTTCCCCTCTCAAAGTGAGAGTCAAGTTTTACAACCATACAGAACAACCGGTAATATAACTGTTTTATAAATTCTAACTTTCAGATTTTTTGACAGAAGACTAGTTGACAAAAGCTTCTCAACCGAATAATAACAGGCATTTCCCATATTTATTCTGCGTTTAATTTCCTCCCGAGTGTCATTTATATTTGTTACTGTTGCTCCAAGATATTTGAATTTTCCATCTCTTCGAAGAATAAATCTCCAATTTTTATGTTTCCATTTCGTACAATATTCTGGTCACGAGAAATAATCATTTAGGCTACTTTGTCTTTTCGGGATTTACTTCCAACCCTATCGCTTTACTTACTTCAACTAGAATTTCCGTGTTTTCCCTAATCGTTTGTGGATTTTCTCCTAACATATTCACGTCATCCGCATAGACAAGAAGTTGATGTAAACCATTCAACTCCAAACCCTGTCTGTTATCCTGAACTTTAATTCTACGAGATTTGTGATATAAATAGGAAATGTGAGGCCGATTAATAATAGGTATATTTGTTTCTCTCTACCAGTCATTTCACCTTGTTTCATTAACGCCTTCATATACAGAGTCCGAAATAACGATTTTCCCGGTTTGAATTGGCCATTTGTGTTGGCCTGTTTCTTCTGTATGATGGCTCAAAAATAAAAGAAAGAAACAGATATCACCTATCACTGTCAATGATTAAAAAAAAAAAACTTTTTTTTTTCGAAATGCGTGAGCCTATAACTTGTAATGAAGAAGTGGGTCTCATTTTCATGAGATGTCCTTCAGTTCGAATATATAACTAATAATTCGTGAAAAGCAAGACCATTTATTAATTTGTTCTTTACACCAACATATTTTTCATTTTTTCTTTGCTGTCTCCCGTAAAATGGGAGAAATAAGTTCGCTGGAAGAGATCATAATTATTCGAATTCTGACGACAAATTAACAAGCCTAGCTCCACTAGAGTAGAGGTCATTTAGATGACCACTGTAACTATCGCCTATGTCGATATTATGTTCTATGAAAGCTGTAGGCAGACTGTATTATTAGGTACATATCTCGCTCTCATGCCATAGGCACGTATAGTACTCACTATATGCCTATGCATTTTTGAATGCTTTTACCTAATCGCATTTTTCGAATTATTAGTCAAAATTATTTTATCGTATAGCAAAAACCACGACGAGCCACTAGTCTATATATATAATTTGAACTGGTAATGGAAATTACGGGAAAACGGCTGAACATATTTCAATAAACGACCCCTCATTTTGAAGCTTGGAACTCAAAGTTTTTCGGAAAAATAGTAGTTTTCAGTGAAATGTCAATTTTTAAACATAATTTTCCTGTTTTCCAAAATCCATCTGTCGTCAGTTTTGAGAACTAGTTAATTGCATTCACGGTCCACTTGATGCTCACTTCGCTTCTCCCTCGAAGGGAACATCAAGTCGGCCGTGTTGCATTTCAGAATAAAACAAAACACACACTATAGTAAACAATATTACACCAAGGCCATGATCTGCAAGAATGCTGACATATTTAGAGCTCAACTTAAATTGGTTATTAAAAACTTAACTTACTAAAAATAATTTACAGGTTCGATTCTGTGGTGTGTAATTTTCTGGGTACAGCTGTGTATTGGATATTAAAAACTACAAAACTTGTGGTGGTTTGATGACATTATTACCATTATAAATGAAATATTATTGTAGTTAATGTAACTATTTTTCATTAATTATACATATTAATGCTATATTGATGATATGAAAGCGAAACGTTTTGGGGTTATATAAGTAGATGTAAAGAATAACTTAAATTAGATTTTAATTTCTATATTTTACTGAGTGGCGGCTATATAGTATATATAGCATATGTTACTGAAAGCTATAAAACTTATGTAAGATAATAATATTATTAAAAATCAAATATTTTTATAATTTTTATAGTTATTAGTGAAGTGGGGTTGGGTCTTTTTCATATATTTAATGGCGGTGTGGTGTAGATATTTATATGCGTGGTTCTCTTCAGTATTGGCTCGAGAGAGAGTATCTTTCATTATTATGGAAGCAAATAACTTTCCGAATGTCTGGTATTCTTCATTGAAAATAAATTTGAATGAACTTAGTTTGTAGCATTTGCTGCACAAGCCACTAGTATGCTATAATTTGAATGTAAAAATAGAAAAAATTGGTGGGAAAATTAAAATTTCACTATAATATTGTACAACATATAAAATATGGACATTGCGATAGTTGTTTTCTTTACAGTCCGACACGGTTTAATAAACTAATGTGAGAAATGAAGTTTTGCCAATTTAAGGAAAGTTCTTTCTGGAGTAGTTCATAAGGTTCGAGCACTCAGCGTGCCATTTTTTCTCCATTAATGAATAAAAAATCAATTTACATCTTTGATGTAAGAGTGATGATAAGCTTATGTGTTTTGTGTTACAGAAGGGAATAGGAAAGCAATTTTTCAATACTTATTTCAGTACTAGCCGTACCCGTGCGCTCCGCTGCACCAATTAGAAATAAATATAAAGTAATTACATAATTAAAATAGGACATTTGATCCAGGGAACATTCGTGTTTGATATAAGGATAAATCGTTTACAATGCTACTTAATTTAAATTGTATTTCCATAATTAAAATGCGATCATTTTGATCCAGAGACCACTCATTTGGTCATAAATATTATTTTAGGAAATACGGGAAACGAATGTACAGAATAGCCTATCAAGTTTTCTGTGCATAAGAAACTATTTTAATCTTACCTGTCCTCGATTCACTCAGAAGTTACTGTAATAACATTATAGAATTATGTCCATCTAGAGAAACTACACTTTCCAATGGTGAAATAATAATTAATTATACAACTCGGTTAATTTAGCTTCCGATATTACTTCATACAAACACAGAAACATTATCTGTAGGCTATCTTTCATAGCTTTCGATTGTTGCTGTCCAAGGCCCCTTATAGACGAAGTCATTTTTTTTAATTCATTGCACGGCCTTAGATGGCAGTTATTTTAATTTTAAAACTCATTTATCTCATTAAATATCAGTTCTATCAAAATTTTTCAGGGAATAAAACTTATCGCAAATTATTTTTAAAGAAACTTTTGTTATGTAACATTTTTCACAAAAATCAATAATAAGCGAGATATTTCGATTTATTTAATTCAGGCCTCCTTATAACCCCCCCCCCTTTTAAATAATGTATTTTGGATGGCACATAGCCTAAAATCTAAGTTACAACGAACTTAATTTATATTCCAATTTTCATCGAAATCCGTTCAGCCATTATCGCGTGAAAAGGTAACAAACATACAGACAGACAGACAGACAGACAGACAGACAGACATACATACATACATACATACATACAAACAAAAATTTGAAAAAAGCGATTTTCGGTTTCAGGGTGATTAATTATATATGTTAGGACCAATTATTTTTGGAAAATCGAAAATTACCAGAAAAATTTCGGCTACAGATTTATTATTAGTATAGATGTGTTCTTCAGAAGGCTGATAATACTAATTGTTTCAACTAACTGAAGATTTGAGGCTTCCAGCTACAATTTTAATTGAATTTTAATCTTGAAATTCATGTATAAAAGAAATATTATTTAGAAAAAGATACGAATTAAACGCGAATTTTAAAGGGAATGAATTTCTACATTGACTGTACATATTTTGTGTTCGGTTCTTAAGCAATGGTCACAGTTATAAAATGCATATTTTTAGGAAATTTTATCACTAAAATAAGTAAACATTTTTGGATAACAATACTGAAATAAAGTTAAAACTATACAGTATCATTTCAAAATCAATAATTATGGATGACAGCGAAATCTGAATTCCAATGAAGAGTTGTATCGAGCTGCATATATGAGATTCCAAAGAAAACTATTAGGATCTAAATATTTAACCATCAAGGAAGACTTTATGAAAAAATTAAAGCTGAAAGCGTGGCGAAATACATCAGACATCTTGTCAAGGAAAGAAACTTAACTCTTACGATCGATGATAAACAACATGTATTAAGATTCGCTTTCCAGTACCGACCTTAGGCGAAACATATCGTGAAGGACAATGATAGCATGATCAACAAAACCTTGAACCTCGATGGAATAAATCTTTGACCAAATTATGAGTTTATTCATGGTCGTTAATTCTGTTTCCCTGAGTACGACTGCATGGGTAATATAATAAACCGCACATAACTTAATTCAAAATAAAATGTCCGACAAATGTAGCCTACATGTTCGCTATTCATTTTCCGTCATCTTGATAGTTTTCTTTACAGGCAATGTAAATTATATAGTCTACACTGAAATATATTTTTCCTCGTTAAAGAAATAATGGGTATTGTGTTGGTAGACAATGTAAACACGTGCAAATAGTCCAGCGAATTTAAATATTGCGAAGAAAATGCGAAGTGGATTCGCTATTTATTTCAAAATGTCTAGTTTTTTATACAAAAATATTTATGTGGAAAATGGAAATCTCACATCATCATCTGCTCTTAAAGAAGCATCTTTTACATTTCCAGCTTTATCTCCAAAAATAGCTCTATCTACCTAGATATAGATGAAACTGTTGTAGGAACGGAAATTCAAGAAGGAAAGGTTTTTGGAACTATAGAAGCCCATTCACAACTTCTTCTTTGCAACAAGAAGCTTGTAAAAAATTAAATTTTTCTACTATCTATGGGAATCACTTTTTTGTTTCCAATTATTATATACTTTCTCACTAAAATAGAATTAATCTCCTATCCTTTTTAAAAAAATATAGAAAACATGCGCAACATTTTCTAAATCATTGTGTTTTCCAGAAACTCTAAGACATTTTTGAATTGTTTCTCTTTTTTTTTTTTCCAAGAATTAGGAGATTATTTTTCTATTTCTTAAAATATTAGGAATTTCATGAAACAACGGATCGGGGGATTATTTTAGAAAAAAATGGATTGAAAATTTGTACTACTCCAAACCTAAAATTTCCATAATGTGGAAAAAATGTTTTTCTATTTTATCAATTTTTTTTTTCATCGCTTATAAGAAAAGCATCTTAAGACCATTTAAGACGATACGCTACTGAAAATAGTCGAATTTTGACAAATTTTATCGTTATTTTTTTTCGTGCTAAAAATGTATGATTTCATGAAGAGTATTTTCGTAAAATTTTTATCTCAATATCTTAATTATAAGAACACTTTTATATAATTTGGTAACGTAGAAGTTGTGTTAATGTACGAGTTATGTGTAACCGAAACTTTAAATTTAGTTCTCATAAAATAAGTTTTCTGCGTTTTCAACAAGTATGCCTATTCATTTTATATATCAGTGGTTAAAACTAGAGCGATGAAACTTGACATATTTATTAATTAACTTATTATCTCGGTTGTGAAATGGAGGATTTGATTGGCTGTAATCAGCATCTAGAGAATTATAAGTACACAAAGCAGTATTATGTTTTTATTGATGTTTGGACACTAGATACATTATATTCTTTTACAAATAAACAAATTAGAGTAGGGCAATACTAATGCTCCATTGCACAATATGCAGGGTTACCTTCAACCAAAAATTAGATTTAAATAATAACCATTCTTTTTAGAAATAGGATTTTTATAATAAAATTTTAAACAAATTCTGTTTATGAGAAAAATTGAAATTTACAATGTGTTATTATGATATTGATATGCATATACACATTCAGTAAAAATTTCAACTCTCTAGCTAAAAAAATTGTGGATTTTAGAAATTTCAGCAGCGCAACGCCTTAAGAACAGAATTCAAGGCATTTTATCACTGAAGCGTCAGAGTTAGAAAAAAACTTAAATAAAACTACGTTTTCTTAATTTATGAATTAACCTTCGTATTGAATTTTATTGCATGTTTATAAGAGAAATAATGACTGTATTTCTCACCGAACAATATCTCGGGCCTGAATGAGACGTAAATTATAAACTATTCTGAATATATAGCGCGCATTTAATTATGCTATATTATAGGTCAGATTAAACAGTTTTTGTTGAATGTTCATGTGAAAATTTAATTTTTTTCATTACATAAAGAATCGAGATTAAAGAGAAAATAAATGATAAACATTTACTTATTATCATGCTTCTTTAATTAGTTTCTTATGTAGGGTAATCTGTATGCTAATGTAATGCTGACGTAGACTACATCATTACATAAAAGCATTCACTTGAAATAAGATTTCTATTGCTCTTATATAATATCATTCTTATTTCTTTGAACCGTAATTTACTGTAGAAAAACGCCGCGAACATCTCTGCAGATTGTATAGGCCTAGGCTATATTCCCAGTGTGCCTATAAAACTGTCATTGATTTATTTATTTTAGTAGGTTATTTTACGACGCTTTATCAACAGCTTTGGTTATTTAGCGTCTGAATGAGATGAAGGTGATAATGCCGGTGAAATGAGACCGGGTTCCAACACCGTAAGTTACCCAGCATTTGCTCATATTGGGTTGAGGGAAAACCCCGGAAAAAACCTCAACCAGGTAACTTATCCCGACCGGGAATCGAACCCGGGCCACCTGGTTTCGCGGCTAGACGTGCTAACCGTTACTCCACAGGTGTGGACACTGTCATTGAAAAGAGAAATAGTCTATACCAGTAATATGTGTATACCATTAATTTTCAAATTCTATCTTAATCGCAATTACGATACGGAGAGTAATAAACGTTTTTAAAGATGTGTATTAAAATGACTACAGTTAAATATGATTTAATGAATTGTTTGAAATAGTCTAAATTCACTCCTGTAAAATTAGCAATATTTGGCTTACCATTACGTTGCACCGAGCTCTTCAAATGCAACTATAGGCGTAATGTGTAGTAATAAATTATTTACAAATGGCTTTTAGAGAACCCGGAGGTTCATTGCCGCCCTCACATAAGCCCGCCATCGGTCCCTATCCAGAGCAAGATTAATCCAGTCCCTGCCGTGATATTCCATCTCCCTCAAATCCATTTTAATATTATCCTCCCAACAACGTCTCGGCCTCCCCAAAGGTATTTTTCCCCTCAGATATTCCAACTAACACACTGTATAACTTACATTTCTAGATTCGCCCATACGTGCTACATGCCCTGCCAATTTCAAACGTCTGGATTTAATGTTACTAATTATGTTAAGTCAAAAATACAATTTGCGCAGTTCTACGTTGTGCAACTTTCTCCATTCTCCTGTAACTTCATCCCTCTTAGCCCCAAATATTTTCTTCAACATCCTATTCTCGAATACTCTTAACCTCTGTTCCTCTCTCAAAGTGAGAGTCCAAGTTTCATAATCATACAGAACAACCGGTAATAGAATTGTTTTATAAATTCTAACTTTCAGATTTTTTTGACAGCAGACTAGATGACAAAAGCTTCTCAACCGAATAATAACAGACATTTTCCATATTAATTTTGTTTCTAATTTTCTCTCGAGCGTCATGCATATTTGTTACTGATCCTTCAATATATTTGAATTTTTGCACCTTTCCAAAGGATCAATTTCAATTTGTATATTTATATTTTATACTATGTTCTAGTCACGAGAAATAATCATATACTTTGTCTTTCGGGATTTACTTCCAAACCTATCTCATTACTTACTTCAAGTAAAATTTCCGTCTTTTCCGTAATAGTTTGTGGATTTTCTCCTAACATATTCACGACATCCGCATAGACAAGAAGCTGATGTAACCCGTTCAATTTCAGACCCTCTCTGTTATCCTGGACTTTCCTAATGGCATAGTCTAGAGCAAAGTTAAAAAGTAAAGGTGATAGTGCATCTCCTTGTTTTAGCCCACAGTGAATTTGAAAAGAGCCAGACGAAAACTGGCCTATACGAACTCTACTGTAAGTTTCACTAAGACACATTTTAATTAATCGAACTAGTTTCTTGGGGATATAAAATTCAATTAGAATATTATATAAAACTTCTCATGAAGAAAATAACAGCAGAGCTATAGCCTACTAGTAATAGGCGTAAATTCAACAGAATCGATAAAAATCATACCAAGTAACTTACAGGCCTCTCTGGGAAACAGAGCATTTTCTTTAGACACAATGATGGAACAAAAACTTTGAAAAACCATCTGTATTAGTATTAGTAGTAATACTATAGTAGTAGCAATACTAAGGATAATGAAAGCCAGTATTTAATGTAATCTCTATGCCTACATCTACATACTTAAACTCGTGTGGACCAGCCGTTTGAGTTCTATCGTTGGCAAACCGAGAGAATATTGTGGAGAAAGAGAATATTGGCGGACTAATAGAATATGCAGAGAGTCTACTGATCGAGTATTGGAATTGATGGACATGTGACGGGCTCCTGCAGCAGCTGAAAACACGAATGCCCCCGTCTTAATGCATAATGCAAAGCCGAGACCGGCCCGAGGAAATTTCGTACTTTCGTGACGCACGTTGCAGATGTCTGAGGAACAAAGTGCCTACAACACGGGGAGCAAATGGCTTAAGTGAGAGGCTGTAAAACTGTTGCGATATGTGATCATTAGGGCCCGAACTTCTATTCCATGTAAATCCTCAATATTTGCACCTTTATATGTGTCGGAAACAAATTAAACGCATAGATAAGTTATAATGAAATGATAACCACTTATAAATTAACTTTGAGAAAAAAATTACGTTTTTGCGCTACGGATGTAAACGAACAGGAAGAACCTTAAATAATGTCATTAATTTAAGGTGGTTATTCATTGAGATATCTCAAACAAGACAGTTTAATACAATATTTTGATCATTTTTGCTTTCTTTTCGAGATAAAAATTGTTTTATATGAAACATTTCATAGCGTGTTTTCGGAAAACAATTGATTTAATTCCGAATGTGTTCGATCAATTTAGGAGAACAGTGTATTATGATGAACGATTGAAATAATTTTAGTTTTGTCCTTTAAATGTGCAGAAATTTTTTCCGAACAAATGTAACTTTTCATTCTGCAAAGGAATTTTCCAATGTTATATTTGTTCGGATCAAATTTCTGCACATTTAAAGTGACAAAACTGATCTTTCAATCATTTATTATCACAATACCCTGCTCTCTTAAATTTCCTTAATTGTTGTTGTTGGGACTCCAAATTTATGACAGAATGACAAGAATTGTTTTGTTGTTGGTGTAATATGAATAATGATCGACAATCCACAGTTGCAAATATAATATTGTCATGTCTTCACGATACCAACAATCAGCTTTATAATTTTTAATATTAAGCTCGTTCTCATAGAAGTTGTCACATAGTATTTTCAATTGTTTGCCTTCATATTTTCAAATCTTACTGTTACATACAATTTTGTGTTACACGTGTTTATTATTGTAGGAGAAAGAAATTTGAGTAAGGAACAGTCAGTTATTGTCGGGTGACAGAAGGTATAAGATCGGTTAGCTAGAATGCCTGAATTCAGTAAACCATTGAAAAGTAAACTTCATGCTTACGTTAGTGAATTTGGTGCTCATGTGTTTTCAACCGATGGAACAGTTTTGTTATGTCAGGTTTGTGAAAAGACAGTTAATCAAGAAGGTAAAGTATTTTATAAGTCAACATGTATCAACTAGGAAGTAAAGTTGTGATTTATGTTGGCATAATTTAAATTTATTGCTAAACTATATTATGCCTTTTCAAAATTTATAATGCCTTTTTCAAAATTTATTGCGCTTTTTTTTTACGTTTTATTGCCTATTTTGCCTGTCTAAACATCCGGGTTCCAATTATAAGTTATATTAACTTGCATTTGTTAATTATAGTCTTTTAACTTATGTGTTATTTTACCAAATAAAGTTTCGTCGTATCGTCAATAGTACTGTACGGACACAGGCCTATAAGCATACTTTAAAGATTTATATGAATGGTCTATGACCAATGTTCTTTACTAAACATTAAAAACACTATAAAGTCATACAGACCTATGCTGTCCAACGTCGAAATCTCACGAATATTTCAACAGCAGCGTACGAGGACTTGCTTAAATGTATTATGCCAGCATATTTACATTACGTAAGTAGACCAGCCAAATGTCCCGCATTCAGGAACTATGTCATATATCAATACGTTTATTTTCAGTTTTCATAAGCTTTTGTATGACCCATACGACATCTGAGGGATTTATATCAAAGGACGAAAATAATTTCTTTGGTCAATGTGTGAAATCTTTGAATGAAAATACAACTGGATCCTTTATATCACATTCAATTTGACAGAAACTTGTGACAGTAAACGTATTAGCAGTAGCAGCAGCAGTAGGATAAATTATAATGGCCTGAGTCTATTAGTAGCAATCGTAAGAAAATAAAATTATATTCGTAATTAGCTTAATCAATATCATCATCATTTGGATCTCTTCGTTATGTAGGCTACCACGAAGATGGTACAAAATAAGTTATTTGAAAATGCTGACATAAATTATAGCAGAAAAAGTTGCGACTCTCTCCGTAGGCCTAGGCCCAGGCTAGCTGCTTCTACTAGCCTATCTATGTTGGTTACTTCGATGCACAGCGTACAAATTAATTTATGTTACGTCTCTCGATTCTATTTTTCTCGAAGTGTTAATCAATTATAGAAAATGATAATGATAATGATGATGATGATGATGATTACTTACTGGCTTTTAAGGAACCCGGAGGTTCATTGCCGCCCTCACATAAGCCCGCCATTGGTCCCTATCCTGAGCAAGATTAATCCAGTCTCTACCATCATATCGCACCTCCCTCAAATCCATTTTAATATTATCTTCCTATTTACGTCTTGGCCTCCCCAAAGATCTTTTTTCCTCCGGCCTCCCAACTAACACTCTATATGCATTTCTGGATTCGCCCATACGTGCTACATGCCCTGCCTATCTCAAACGTCTGGATTTAACGTTCCTAATTATGTCAAGTGAAGAATACAATGTGTGCAGCTCTGAGTTGTGTAACTTTCTCCATTCTCCTGTAACTTCATCCCTCTTAGCCCCAAATATTTTCCTAAGCACCTCATTCTCAAACACCCCTAATCTCTGTTTCTCTCTCAAAGTGAGAGTCCAAGTTTCACAACCATACTCATGACGAAGGAAGACTCCTCATCAAGAAGGCAATTTCGTTTTTTGTTCGAACATAGGAAACTCGAATTAAAAAAAGATAAGATGAACCAGTGAAAAACAAAATATTATTTCTTCATCATCATCATCATCATCATCATCATCATCATCATCATTACCAAATTCAAGCACTACACCTAGTGGTCTGTTGCTGTCTCAATGGTCTCATGTCATCTTTTTAATGGTCTTCCAACAGATCGTTGTCTAGAAGGGCGGTAATGTGACCATCTTTCTGTTGGCATTCTCTCGACATGCTGTTTCCAATTAATTCTGTAGTTTTGAGGAAAATTTAATAAAGGTTGGACGTTCAATTCTTCCAAAATTTCTGTATTTCGTTTTCTATCCCAAAGTGTGTAGGACTATTATTTAGTTAGGGCTTATGTGACTATGCGGAGATTAAAATATCAAAAATAGGAAAGAAAAACAATTTCTTTAGGATCTTTCGCATATCCTTGTGGTGTCGAAATCACTAATTTAGAGAACGAAGAACATTACGAAGGAGTTAAAATCTTGATTATGTAGATGACGACAACCATCATAATGACAATGATGTAGAAGTAGAAAAATATGGTAATTATTAAGGGTAATAAATATAAAAATTCAGCCAATCGGACTAAGATATGATAAATTAAAATTGTTTAAAATAACTGTAACATAATAGGTACCACACGCACGCCATAGAATTATTCGGTCCCAAGTTCCTGCTAATAGGCTAACTTAAAGTTCCTTGCTATTGTAGATCTATAGGCCTAGGTAGGTCCTAAAGCATGTTACTAAACTATTTCAATGTTTACAGTTTTCACTAGGCTACTTTTCAATTGTTTAAATAGCCTATGTTCAATACATCCATAGAAGTAAAGTTAAATTAATGTGCGACATTATAAGCTGATTCAAATTTTAAAAACTCAAGAATCGAGAAACAGCCGATAATGTAGATCTTCTAATTTTATATATTCACAAAAAAAAAGCAAACTATTTTGAGATGGAAGCCTGTAAGTGGTATCCCTAACTAATGTTATGGGCCTGACTACAGACCATTTCTGTCGGATATTTGTGTTACAAGCCTACAGATATCCGCTATTTTATTAGAATTAAGGTGCTAATAGCAACTTCATAAAAAAATGGTATTTTTTAGAAATTAAAAAAAGAAATTCTGAAGAGAGGCAGAGTGAATGTTTTTAATTTAAATTATCTACTTTTAAGTAACTTAGTGGAAGTAGCCTACAATCAGTTCAAGTGATTGGTGAGAAAGTTGTATAGTAAAATGTAAGTTTTATTATTCAATAGGGTAGGCAAGTCCTTACCCAAGATGAAAAAAAATGTAAATAATGTAGTCTACATCATAAATAAATTTATTTCTTATGTCTAATCTACAGCCTACATAGCTATTATTGGATTATTTTTCTTTTATACCTTCATTATAATAATTCAGTTATCTTTTTAATTTTCTACTAAAATTGTCAACAGCTTTAATTGAACGAAGTTTTCATATTTTCAATGAGTTATAGCAGGCATATTTCAAGTACTATAATTTAAAACAAATGATTAATTTTGGATCAAATATAATAATTATTACAAATACAAATTACGTCTTCGTAAGTTTGAAATATAAAGCTTGCAACAAAAGAATTTGAAATTAAAGTTCTTCAGTTTATTAATGAAAAAACGATTGAGATAATTTTACAAATATCTGAACCACAAAAAGATAACATGAGGAAACCGACCGAGGACCACTTACGAAGAAAACATGGCCAAAGATATTTACTTACTTATTTACTTACTTACTTATTTATTTATTTAGCTGGCAAGCAAATTGAGTACAATTCAAAAGTGGCCTATGAAACAAAAAATGTTTCTAGCCACTACTGTAAGAGCTAGGCTCGTGTACGGTGTGGTCTTAGCAAATAATATAAAATAAAATTTAAAAAGGCAGCTCACTAAATAGGCTTACTAATTAACTTAATTCAGACCGACAACTAACACACAAGAGAAAAAAGGAAGAAAACACATTCAATATAAATTGACAATCAGAAACCAGTGACATTCAATTAAAACATGAATATAGTCGATAGAATTAAAAGGTACAAAAATACACATAGCCTATTTGTTAATATTATATATCATAAATAATTTTATAAATTTCTTCCTTAAAATTTTCAAATTTTAAATATATTTCAAATTTGGAAAATGATTTGTAATTTTATTATTAAGTCTTGGGCCCAAAATAGCACCACGTTTAGGTTCTGTATGACATTTAGGATAAATCAACGGGAGAGCAGACTTTTGTCTTCGACTATGATATTCATGTCGATTAGATTTATGTTTTAATTTAGCCTATTCCTGTGGTAGTAGGCTAAGTTAGTAAACTAGTATTTATATATTTATTCGAAATTAATACCTTAAAATCTGTATAAATTCAATTTATTCCGTAATCCGTATTTTTGGTCAGACAAATTTTTATTAATCTTCTGTGTAATAAATTTAATGGATTAAGTACAGATGATGCTACTCCACCAGCCTACTATACTGTATTAATTATTATAGGTCTACTAAAGATAAAAATACTATTCTCAATGCCTGCTTAGTGATAAAATTTCTAAGTATTATGAATTTATAAATTGTCTTTCTTGTACTTGTATGCTACACATGAAATCAATTTGTTCATCCCAACGTAAATGCTGATCCATAATAATTCCTAAATATTTAACTTGTGTGGAAGGTGTTATATGTGGACAATTACAATAATTATTTGTTAATTCATCACATCTGCCATCATGGAGAATTGCTCCGAATCAACAGACATAATACGGTTCGTTCTCTCATCGCAGCTTCAATCCGTCAGAATGCTTCCTATGAGGTTTTTATGAGGAGGTTGGTTGCGTCTCTTCTGATGGCTCTACTAGACGGGCTGATATCATCATAATTGATCGGCAGAAGGATAAGGGTGTCATTCTTGATCTCACAATCCGTTTTGAGATGCATGAGCAACAGCCACAAGACGTGTGTCGTGAAAAACAAGTCATATATGAGCCTTGTTGTCAGCATCTTGGAGCACAATACCACATCACACATTGGACAGTTTTTGGGCTCATGTTCGGTGCCCGTGGCACGATCCCACGTGAAACTTTAAATCAACTTAAACAATACAAAATTTCTAATGGAACGATTGATGCCATAGGATCTCACGTATTAAAATCATCCTTAGCTATAATTAGTAATCATTTGTACCCAACAAAATTTTTATTGTAAATGATTTCGTACGTTTTCTTATCTTAATGTTTCTTCTTTTTCTTTCCAAATGTCACAAAATTGTTTTGTTTACTTATTATTCTTTATGAATTGATTAGTAGGCCGATCTATCGAACCCTTGTTTAGGGCGGCTTTTGTTTAAACAAATTTCATATTCATTCATAAGTAATAATTATTCATAGATCAAGGTAAACCTTCAATAATTGTTAAATAAAATGGAATATAGGTAGTTCTATTAGTATTTAAGGACAGTAGATTAGAGTCAAGCCAATTTTTCACTACGTTGATTCCATTGTTAGCATTTAAATAAGTATTATCCCAATTTTCTTCATTAAATGTTAGTACAATAACATCTGCGAAAGAAAACATATTACCACCATATTTTTTAGATCAAGTAGGCTACAATACACACACTTTGTATATACGGCAAAAAGCCGGGAAATGTTTGAACAATAAGCTTATTTGTTATTTTATTTATGTAAACAAACTAGAGACCTATAAAATACTTGAAGTGTCACAATATTACAGAAGAAAAAGATGTAGGGACTATTCAAAGAGAAATTGTAAGTAACAGAAATGTCACGCATATATTTTAATAAATGCAAAGGAAAATAAGCCTAAGAATAGACTATAGAACAAATATTGACTTACGTTTTATTACTAGGGCCAGAAAGTTCATGCATTTGCTTATAAGTTATTTTTCTATTGTCTGTAGTTAATTGCTATTTAATTAGTTCCACGAATCATTAACATTTAAGTTTATCAAAGCAAATTTTATATAGCATATATTTGCATAGCCTATTTTGGCCTTTTTTTTTTACAAATACATAATATTTCATGATATTTGTATTTTTGTGGCATATTTTCACGTTTAAGCTCATTGAAGCTGATTTTATGTTTTATAAAAATGCATAGTTTTTATTTTTAAAATAGAAGCATCATATTCAAATTTTTTAAAACTGGTATTGAGTGAAATTATTATAATTTTACCGGAAAATTATCGAAAGTTTCGGGATACAACTAACAAACCTTACGGCACAGTAGTGTGCCGCTCTCAACAATAAATGTAAGTTTAATCACAACTAGTTTCACCTATAATGTTATTATATTATTATTATTATTAGTATTATTATTATTATTATTTATTATTAATATCAAGAAGTACAGAATTTTATAAGTGAATATTTATTTTCATATTTTAAGGTTTCTGAAGGTATACTTGCATGCATATTTAGTAGGATTTTAGGACATGAACTTCCTGGCCCTATTCATAACATCTGAACTGATAACACGCGGTAGAAAAAAATTATAAATATGCGGTAAGTTATTATTTCATAATTTTCAAATATTGAACATAAAGAAACGAATCTGTACCTATAAGCTATCTGTACAGTATTTCTTATCAATAATCAATCACGTAACTTATATTTCAAAACATCTAAAAGCGCGTACGTGGCACAAAAAATAAACTAATATAATATATTTTACAAAGTAGGCTAGGTATGAAAAATGCAGGTAAAAGTAGCCTATATGTTTAAAACACAGACTATAAGACTATGAAGAAACAGAAATAAGTGTAGGCTGTGTGTTTCGTAGTTTATATATTACACAACTACCGACAGAGGTTTTAAAATAGGCCTACTTGGAATAATATTCTGGGGAAATGGAATAATATTCTGGGGAAATTCCACAGATAGTAACAGTATATTTCTATTACAAAAAAGAGTAATTAGAATAAGAGTAGGTGCCAAATCTAGGGAATCATGTAGGACTATTTTTAAAAAAACTACAAATAATGCCCATGGCTTGTCAGTATAACTTTTCATTAATAATCTTCCTCGTATGTAATCGTGAAAACTTTGTAACTAATTCAACAGTTCATAGCATAAATAACGTCAAAAAATGACTTTCATACTCCATCGGCAAGTCTATCATGCTATCAAATAGGAGTGCGTTATATGGCAGTAAAAAGTTTTAATAGTCTCCCTTTCGACATAAAAAAGGAAACTCAAAACATAAAATTATTTAGGGCCAAATTAAAGAAGTACCTAATTTCTCACGCCTTCTATTCTGTAGATGAATTCATGACATTCAATAACAGTTCATGAAATTGATACTAAAACTTTGTGTTGTACTAGTAGACTATATTGTAAATCTCGTATGTACATATTTGATCTAGACTGTCACTATAAATTAAGACTTTATAATAGTATTAATTTTTTTTACTTGTTCCATATTCTAGCTGTAATGTATGAATACCATGGAATGTTAATAGCTATGCCTAAATACAATACAATACATCAAATAGTTTCAAAGTAGGACTACTAATATTTAATTTCTTTTATTTATGTAATAAATAAATGTTAAATCAAACAACACTCACCTCGTTTTCTGTTATTAACGATGTTCTATTTCAGGAAGGAAGTTCTTTTCAATGGAAGGTTAGATTTCAACAAATTTATGATGTTTAATGTAGGCTATTTACGTAAGAAATTCAGCTAATTAAAAACACAACAACATATGGTCGATTATTGACAATATTTGCAGAACTGTGAAATTCCGGTTGCCTATTTCGAAAGTACTTTTCCACAGATTAATATCGACGTACAAGGACGGTTTGTTTGCAGGTTCGCTACTTGGAAAATTAAAACATTTTAATTGCGTTTTATTTTAATCCGAGAATTCGCACTATTTGGCAGTAATTGTAATTGAACTGTTTGACACTGTATACAAATCGGCATTTATTTCGCGAGAACACCGTGAACAAGATGGCGGGCGCCATGTGATGGAGCGGCGGTGTCCCCCGCCAATGGCAGGTCGCTGCTCGTCGCGTGATGGGCTGTGGGAGTGGCGGCGGTAATGGCCCGGACTCTGTCCTTGCCGGGCAGCGGCACACCCACGGCCGATCTTATCTATCAACTACTAACGTCACTCGAGCAGCCTTCTCATCTTGATCTCGCCAAGATACAAGATTTAATTTCATTCCCAGAACTACAGTAATATCTACTTACTTAATCCAGAGTTTCAAACAGTTTTCAATGCAATTAAAAGATTACTTGTTATAGGCCTACATTTCCTTTTAATTAATTATATTTAATTTCATATTCAGCATTTTCTAATTATTCATTTGTTGTATTTATCCAATATATTTAATTAATTATATTTAATTTCATATTCAGCATTTTCTAATTATTCATTCGTTGTATTTATCCAATATATTTAAGTAATTATATTTCATTTCATATTCAGCATTTTCTAATTATTCATTTGTTGTATTTATCCAATATATTTAATTAATTATATTTCATTTCATATTCAGCATTATCTAATTATTCATGTGTTGTATTTATCCAATATATTTTAATTAATTATATTTAATGTCATATTCAGCATTCTCTAATTATTCATTTGTTGTATTTATCCAATATATTTCAATTAATTATATTTAATTTCATATTCAGCATTTTCTAATTATTCATTTGTTGTATTTATCCAATATATTTTAATTAATTATATTTAATTTCATATTCAGCATTTTCTAATTATTCATTTGTTGTATTTATCCAATATATTTTAATTAATTATATTTAATTTCATATTCAGCATTTTCTAAATAACTTACTAATTTGCTGTATGTATCTAATATATTTTATTCCATTCATTGTATACAAACTGAACCGTAAGTAATGTCAATAATTTCAGGGGCTATTCTTTGACATATTTCAAACAAGAAATTTGAATACAATTCCTTTTGCTTCCTTTTCGAAATAAAAATTGTTTTATAGGAAACATTTCATAGTGGATATATTATTTTAATGTACCGAAGTAGGCTACATATGATATTTCCATGCAGATAATCTACGTCATCATACGATGAAAGAGTAATGGAACGGAGAAAAACTCTCTCCGGCGCCGGGATTTGAACCCGGGTTTTCAGCTCTACGTGCTGATGCTTTATCCACTAAGCCACACCGGATACCCACCCCGGCGTCGGACAGAATAGTCTCAGATTAAGTTCCAACTCTTGGGTTCCCTTTAGTGGCCGCCCTCTGCACTACGTCATAGATGTCTATGAACGCAGGACTGAAGTCCACACATGTGCTGAGGTGCACTCGTTATGAGTGACTAGTTGGCCGGGATCCGACGGAATAAGCGCCGTCTTAAATCACGAAATGATTTACGCATATCATATATATTATTTTAATGTACCGAAGTACATATGATATTTCCATGCAGATATTCTGCGTCATCATACGATGAAAGAGTAATGGAATGGAGAAAAACTCTCTCCGGCGCCGGGATTTGAACCCGGGTTTTCAGCGCTATGACGTAGTGCAGAGGGAACCCAAGAGTTGGAACTTAATCTGAGACGATTCTGTCCGACGCCGGGGTGGGTATCCGGTGTGGCTTAGTGGATAAAGTATCAGCAGTTATATTACCGGTTGTTGTTTATGGTTGTGAAACTTGGACTCTCACTTTGAGAGAGGAACATGGGTTAGGGTGTTTGAGAATAAGGGGCTTAGGAAAATATTTGGGGCTAAGAGGGATGAAGTTACAGGAGAATGGAGAAAGTTACACAACACAGAACTGCAAGCATTGTATTCTTCACCTGACATAATTAGGAATATTAAATCCAGACGTTTGAGATGGGCAGGGCATGTAGCACGTATGGGCGAATCCAGAAATGCATATAGAGTGTTAGTTGGGAGGCCGGAGGGAAAAAGACCTTTAGGGAGGCCGAGACATAGATGGGAAGATAATATAAAAATGGATTTGAGGGAGGTGGGATATGATGATAGAGACTGGATTAATCTTGCTCAGGATAGGGACCAATGGCGGGCTTATGTGAGGGCGGCAATGAACCTCCGGGTTCCTTAAAAGCCAGTAAGTAAGTAAGTAAGTAGGCCTAAGTAATTTGTTCTATTTATCCAATATATTTTATTCCATTCGTTCATTGTATACAAACTGAACCGTAAGTAATGTCCATAATTTCAGGGTTTTTTCTTTGAGATTCTTCAAACAAGAAATTTGAATACAATTTTGCTCGTTTTTGCTTCCTTTTCGAGATAAAAAATGATTTATAAGAAACATTTCATAGCCTGTCTTGGAAAAGCTATCGACTGAATCCCCAGTGAGCTCAGTCAATTTAAGAGAGCATTGTAGCCTATTATAATAATAAAGGATTTGAAATAATTTTATTTTTATCCTTTAAATGTGCAGAAATTTGATCCGAACAAATGTATTAATTTTTTGTTCTGCAAAGAAATTTTTGAATGTTACATTTATTCAAACTGGAGAAGATCATGTGATTGGTACAGTGATAATGGTGGTTGTGGTGGTAATGCCATTAATAATATTAATCATTAATATTATCAATAATAATAATAATAATAACGATCCCAGGTAGTGACAGGATTTTTTTGTCGTTGCCAAACTTTCAGAACGGCCCCAAGGTTCACTCAGCCTCCTATAAAATTGAGTACCGGGTCTTTCCCAGAGGTCGAGAGAGAAGTTCCACGATGAGCTAAACTTGCCAACCGTAGACGAGTTCATTGCTCGATTGGCTAGAAACCTGTATGAGGCCGCTCGTGCCAGCCCCAACCCGCTCATATCAGGCCTCGGCCGGTATGATCCTAGGTTACGGCGAAGACACCAGACAGGTCCACTAGCTATTCTCTTAAGACAGGAAAACAGGGAGGCAGGTGTCACTCCCAGATTTAGGTAGTAGATTATTAATTCATGACTTAATCTAATAAGCA
Organism: Periplaneta americana; assembly: GCF_040183065.1. Lineage (NCBI taxonomy): Eukaryota > Metazoa > Arthropoda > Insecta > Blattodea > Blattidae > Periplaneta > Periplaneta americana. The sequence goes on along the minus strand of NC_091127.1, from coordinate 28,632,632 downwards.
ACCGCTGTGAAATGGCCTGCTCTAACTCCGGCTATAAATCCATTCTATCCCTCTTATAGGTCTACGGAGTAAAGAGTCAATTGACTAGTCTCCGGATCTGACAGGAACCATCAAAAAGCCAATTGGCTAATACCGTTATGATGGTTAAATAACTTGAGCTAACATATCGTCCCCAATAAATCCGTTTTGCTGATCGATGGAGTTGTAATAGAGCCAATTGGCTAGTCTACATCCATCGAATCAAGTCATTTTACCTAAGAGCCAACTGGCTAGTCTCTAAAATTGAGACATCTCATCCTGCCTAAGGTTTTTCCGTGGTTTTCCTAAGGCGTTAAGACAAATGTCGGGATGAGCCCTAAAAGAAATGGGCGACGGACCTGCATTCACTTCCCCAGACATTGGTGACGGCTCAAGATTAATGATTGTTCACATCGAATTCGGGCCCTGGCAGGGTTCAATCGTCCCCTTGTACAGATCACTGGAGTCATCAAGGAGCCAACTGGCTGGTCTCCTGATCTGAGAAAAATCATCAAAGAGCCAATTGGCTATTGTAAGATTAATCCCTACGCGTTCGAATCTTCAAACAGCCAAACTGGCTATCACCGTTTCGTGCCTAGACTTCTCCTCCATCGCGTCTCTCCTCCGGATCAGGTCGCTGTACTTCTGTCCCTCCTCCCCCCCCCGTATGTTGTAGCTAATCAGTTACGTCCATTTTCGGCTTACCCACTGGAAATTTCTAGCGCTCCTTCAGTGGGGCGGCGAAACCCGAAGTGAGACAAGTGGCCAAGAGGCTTGGAGCTCACATATTCAGTTTTTTCACAGCCCCAACTCCCCCCTTGCAAAAAGGACGTGTTTTCACGTACCTTTAAAGTTTTTCCTCCCACTTCCCCCCATTCATTCATTTCCCAGAGGTAAAAGGCGGTCAGAGCGTGGTGCCGACCACACCACCTCATTCTAGTGCCGAGGTCATGGAAAGCATGGGGCTCTACCTCCATGCCCTCCCCCCAAGTGCCTTCATGGCATGTTACGGGGATACCTTTACCTTTTATAATAGACAAATAGTTGAGAGACCTGAGGGAAAAAGAACTTTGGAGAGGCCGAAACGTAAATGAGAGAATAATATTAAAATGGACCATTTCTGTGGTGTAGGGGTCAACTTGCTGGTCTCTTACGCAGAGGGCCCGTGTTCGATTCCCGGTTGGGTTGAATTTCCTGATTGAGGTTTTTCAGAGTTTTCCCTCAACCGTATGGCAAATGCCAGGAAGTTCAGGCCACAACATCCCTGAATATCACCGGCCTCATTCATCACCGAAATCATATTCATAACAAATCAGTAATACATATACAGTCGCCATCTAGTTCACAACAATAGAACCAGTCTCAACAATAGTACACAGGCCTTCGGATTTCACACAGAAGATTAACTGGCGATACGACCAAAGATGTTAAAGCGAGTAACTCATAAATAACAGGGAGGGAAAAAAAAAATATAGCTATATTAAAATGGATTTGAGGAAGGTGGGATGTGATGGTAGGAACTGAATTAATCATGCTCAGGATAGGGACCGATGGCGGGCTTATATGAGGGCGGCAATGAAACTGCGGGTTCTCTAAAATCCATTTGTAAGTAAATAATAATAATAATAATAATAATAATAATAATAATAATAATAATAATAATAATAATAATAATAATAATAACAGGCCTAAATCTGTTTTCATTACCTTTGTTATAAATAATAAGAGGGCATAATGAATAGACAGGACTCTAAAAAAAATTAGTAAAGGTATTTTTCTGCTAATTAAGCCCTACGTTGAAAAATACTGAAGGTTCATTTTAGACAAAATGACTGAGTTGTTAACGACTACAAAAATTTAATTTCATTTCATAGTGTTCTACCCAATAACAGATGTTTCACTGCAAAACCAGCTTTTTCCAATCGTTCCTATTTTCTGCCTTTCTCTTCTTCTTCCTTGAACTTTTCTCCCGTTAACCATTCCTTCCAGTGCATCCTTCAGTAGGTAGTTTCTTCTTAGCAAGTGACTCAACCAAATCCTTTTCCTCTTCCTGTTCAGTTTCAGCATCATTTTTTCTTTATCCACTCTTTCCAACACAGCTTCGTTTCTTATTCTGTCTGTCCACTTCAAACACTCCATTCTTCTCTATAGGCTATCCACATTTCATGAGGTTCTAGTCGCTTCTCTTCGCTTTGTCATAATGTCCATGTTTCTGCCACATAGCCCTACAATGCCACACTCCACACACAGCACTTCACTAGCCTATTTCTTAATTCTTTCTCCAGAGGTCCGCAGAAGACGCTCCTTTTTTCTATTAAAGATTTCCTTGACCATTGCTACCCTCCTTTTGACTTTTTGGTAGCAGCTCATGTTACTGCTTATAGTACACCTCAAGTATTTGAAGCTGTCCACTTCCTCTACTGCCTAATTTAGAATTCACAAGTTTACCTTCTTTGTTTTCTAACCAAAACTTGAGAACGACAACTATAACTTTATCACTGCAATTATTAATATTTCCTGGAGAGATTATGGAATATCGAAAATTCATAGGATAACCAGTCAATAGGGCACAATGAAACTTAAAACGTCTCAAATAGGTCTAATCTAAAAATTATAAAGCTATAACAGCTCACCTTTAAGAGCTTGTTCGGCAAAAGACAGAAGGGTGCTACTTTGGGTTTATTTGTGGAATTTTACAAAGACGAAAAACGCGTAGTAAAATTCCTATGGTTGATACCATCATGACGAGGTAACTCCTCATCATCATCATCATCATCATCATCCTTCACGAATTAGGCCTCTGTAGACCTGTTTCGGCCCCATCTAGCAGTCTTCTTAAAGGTCTTCCTGGTCGACGATGTCCTCTAGGTTTATATTGCATCATAATTTTTGGGATTCTTGAATTTTCCATTCTTCTTGCATGATCTAGCCAATTGAATTTGTATCTGCTGATTTTTTCTTCTACTGACTCTACGTCTAATTGTTCTAAAATTTCTTCATTCCTTTTTCGGTCTAAAAGAGTATATCCTGCTGTCCTCCTCAAAAATTTCATTTCCGTTGCTTTGATTCTGTTCATGTCTTTTTTCTTTAATGACCAAATCTCGCTTCCGTATAAAAGGGTGGGTAATGCTAGTGTATTATATATTTTTATTCTTGTAGATTTTTGTACTAATTTAGCTTTTAATGCATTGTTTATTATTCCTAGAATTTGTGTAAATTTGGTAATTTTCTTGTTCACATCTTTTTCATTTTGATAAGATATTTCACAACCCAGATAATTGAAATTTTGCACTTATTCGAGGCATTGGTTATTGTGTATTATCTTACTTCTGACTGGGTCTTGTCCTAAAAATGCCATTACTTTTGATTTTTGTGCTGAAATTTCCATCCCAAAATCTTTTAATATTTTATTTAATGTATACAATCCTCTTTGTAAATTATCCTCTGAATTGGAAATTATGACTTGATCATCGGCATAGAGTAAGGTATTTAATGTTAGAGCACTGGTTATTTTGATTCCTGATGTGTAGATTTGGTTTCATTTTAAAATAATTTCATTTATATAAATATTAAATAAAGTTGGTGATAGTGGACAACCTTGTCGAACTCCATTATTAACTAATTTTCTTTCGGATATACAGTTATTTATTTTGACACTTATTTTGCTGTCTGTGTAGATTTCTATTATATTTTGCAATAGCAAATTTGGAATATTTTTTTCTTGTAATATGTCGAATAAAAGGTCTCTTCGGACTTTATCAAAAGCTTTCACAAAATCAATAAAAGCTATATGGGTTTCTAAATTAAATTCTCTTCTTTTTTCTAACAATAGTTTCATACTAAATAATGGATCTACACATGATCTTCCTTTTCTAAAGCCATTTTGACACTCCAGAACTCCTCGTAAGACAAAAATATTCATGATCTGTGTGGGATCTGAACGCGAGACCTAGGATTTCCAGCAACGACAAGGCTGCGTAACTCTACCATAGACAGTTCAATGAAGACACTTGATATGAAAATGCTTCATCCACTAGCCCAACTACAGTGTGCTTATTTTTAATTGAAGTGCTGGTATGCTATATCGATTTCGTCTCCACTTTTGACGTTGTCGCTTGTTATTGGCTGTGGCCTATGAATGAGACCACAAATCAATTCTGATTCATACCAACATTTCATTCTTCTGTTGCCTTTGCCAATTTATGTCCGAACATTATTTATTTAGTTTTTCGTTTCTGTACACACGTAAGTTATGTAGCCTACGCATAAAAATTCATTCATTCTTTGACAAAATTTTCCGTTTGTATTATTTCTGGAGAGGCTAACCAGTCTATTATTTAATTATTTATTATTAATTCAAACCCTCATTAAAATTATAATTCATAGATTAATTTATTCGTCCATTATTTAATTGATTCATTAGCTCTATTCAGTAATTATATTAATCATTCATAAATACTAAACAGGTGTAATTCTTTTCGGAATTTACTTATGGATGAACATTACATAACTTAAAAGCTCAAACTTTAAGTATTTTTTTAAATTTTCTTCAGCTCATCGATAAACTGCTGCTAAAGATCAGTCTTTTTATTCCTTCTTGAAAGAATAGGCCCTATCATTTGGTCGCTTTCATTTATTTCTTCACCAGGTCATTTTTTACAATGTGTTGTCTCTGAACTTCCCTTCAACCTCCCAAACAGGTGATAGTTACATGGGAAAAAAAATCCGGGCTATATCAGGGATGAGACAGTACTTCCCAGTTTAGTTTAGTAAAGCTATCTTGTGTGATTTTTGCTCAGTGAGCATAGGCGCTGTCATGAAGAAGGATAAGGCCTTTAGACAATTTTACATGTGTTCCGAACCTCATGGCTTCTTTCAAATTCCCTTTCAAAATATTAATATAACTAGAATGTTGCATTCATTTTTTGATAATTCAATTCCAAGATACTGCAGAAATTTTTATTTTCTCTTTTGAGTTAATATCACTTTAATAAAAGAAAAAAAAATGAAGTCCTCATTAAACTTGAACAATCCATATAGCTAAGTTCAAATTCATATGTAGACCTACATAGCCTATAACATAAAACTTCGCATTAATCATTCACTAATTTGTTATAATTTATTTATTTATTTATCCTCCTGAGTCCTGGTATAGTATGGCCTACTATACTCCCATAGGATTAATAAGTTCAATTTTAACCACTATTTTTTCACTCTTTCAACATTAAACCTTTTGCATTCAGAACAATATAGCATGAATGTTACTAAACAAACATAATATTTATTTATGTTTTAATATCATATTGGTTTTAATGCTTTATAGCATTAATATTAACATAAAAAGCTGTTAGAACATTTTCTTCTTAATGCTGGATAATATTTCCTTGTCTATATTTATATTGTTCAATTACCCAAATACCATCACATAACAATAAAAATTGATTAACGGCACTGAATGATAAATTTCATACTTCACCATGACATATGAGGGGGTCAGAAGCAAAGGGGTACGAGTGACATTTCTAGAAACATGAGTTAAGTGCAACTAGGGCAAGCTAAAGCACCTAAAATTGTAGTTGCAAAAGAATATATATTTTAACCACATCACACACTAAAATTGAAATAAAAAATTTCACGGAATTTAAGAAAGCTTAAGTACTTTCAATCGCATTTTCTGAAAAATAACTTAAGTGCACTTATACCCCTTTGCTTCTGACCCCACCTCATATTATTTTAAAAGCATAATGTTGATTACGTTGGTTTACCTGATTCAAGAAGAAATCTCCAAATAGAACCCTGTCACTCCCATGAAAGAACTTGGTGCCTAATTAGAACCTTTCCAAAGTAACTTTATCACGAACAGAGATATCAACATATAATTTATATGGTAGATAATAGCTATGAAGTATAGTGAGGGTCACATAAGAACAGTTCCCAAACAGCAAATATCGGCGTCTGTCAGTGTTGCCAACTGTTACCATATATCACACGGCCCTTCGTACTAAATGACTTATTTACTTACCGTACTTTATGTTGAAAGGTTATTCTAAATAATTCAATAATTTGTAACATGTTTTCTAGGCAAACTATACGAGAAAAGGATCAACATGTCAAGTATTTTGTCTGACAATACAGAATTCATTGGTTTGACTAAACAATTGACTCACGAAACCTAACCTAAAAATTATGTTTGGCCACATGAAATTATTAGTACTAACTCCGAAAACTTACCTGACTATAGTCTTGAATTATAACCACAACGCAACACATAAAATAACTATTATGTATTAATATTAATACTTACTTACTTACTGGCTTTTAAGGAACCCGGAGGTTCATTGCCGCCCTCACATAAGCCCGCCATCGGTCCCTATCCTGAGCAAGATTAATCCATTCTCTATCATCATACCCCACCTCCCTCAAATCCATTTTTATATTATCTTCCCATCTATTACGTCTCGGCCTCCCTAGAGGTCTTTTTCCCTCCAGCCTCTCAACTAACACTCTATGTGCATTTCTGGATTCGCCTATACGTGCTACATGCCCTGCCCATCTCAAACGTCTGGATTTAATGTTCCTAATTATGTCAGGTGAAGAATACAATGCGTGCAGTTCTGTGTTGTGTAACTTTCTCCATTCTCCTGTAACTTCATCCCTCTTAGCCCCAAATATTTTCCTGAGAACCTTATTCTCAAACACCCTTAACCCATGTTCTTCTGTCAATGTGAGAGTCCAAGTTTCACAACCATAAAGAACAACCGGTAATATAATTGTTTTATAAATTCTAACTTTCAGATTTTTTGACAGCAGACTGGATGATAAAAGCTTATCAACCGAATAACAGGCATTTCCCATATTTATTCTGTGTTTAATATTAATACTGATATTAATTAATTATTATTTATGTTCAAATTTCACTAGCTTCCAGTAACAGGTTCAGAAATCTAGTACAATTTCAATTTCATGGAACTCCAGTACCGACAAACATTGTCGATATTTGTCTCAGCTGCCAACATACTAGTTACAAAATCACTACCATTTGAATTATTTGCCAGTATCGAAATTCGAAACGAAGTTGGCAAAAGAAAATTCAACCTGCAAACTATAAAATCACCACAATCCACTAGCATATGTAGTAATGGGGGGAAAATAGTTAGATTTCACCCTTACGGAATGAAGTAAGCTGACCCGGACTATAGCAGTATTCAATGCAACAAAAATCTCAGTTTTGCTAAAAATGTCAGATAGAACCTTGTCATTCTGAGCCGGCGATTAGACATCCTCAAAGAAGGTGTGAAGATGGTTATACTTCCTAGTGGGATAATTATTCTTGAAGGATTTAAGAGCTGAATAGGATGGTGGTGAACTAGAGAAATAAGTATTTTAAAATATTGTGGAATTCTAGTACTGGGTCACGGGCAGCCGGATAGAAGAACGGAAGAATATTGCTTTGCTTAAAGGCAGTCTTTTTACTACTCAGTAAATAAGAGCTAAACATGATGATTCAATTATTTAAATGACTGTAGCAGTTTCTCAGAATATGAGGAGTCGAGAGTTAAGTTTACGACCTGCCTGAGATGTGTCGTGCAGCTATCTGCAGGCATTGCAAGCATTTCCTAGAATCTCACACAGTGCTAACTGAGTCATTCACAAAAATGTCTTATGACGTCCAGAATTCGGACTAAGATCGGCAGCATTCGCCATCTGTCTCGGACAGGACGGTTTTGTCTCGGACTATCACGGAACTACCTGAGTGAAAGTGGAAATGAAGAACTTATCAACCACTGCGAAAATTACATGGCAAATTAAGTTCCAGTTGGATTACTTATAGGTCTACGTCGATTCGTTAGATACAATTTAGAGATAGGTTACGTTAAGGAGTTAGTTACAGCTTACAACAGTAAAATTTTTTAAATATCCAACATTTTTTTCCTCCATTATTGTAGGCTACCTTGTACAATAATGAAAATTAATATATGTAAAATACTGTTCTTCTGCTATATGGGAAAAAAAAAATATATTTTTACGATTTAAAAAAAAATTATTTACATTTTTTTTTTTTTTTTCAAAATTCAGTTCAGTGATGAAGCTTTTCCCACATAACTCAAAAACTGTCCAACGTTCTGTGATGAAATTTTTTGTGTGTATTTATACATGTCATATCTACAATATGATGTAAGATCACTTCTATACCTTTGATAGATTGTCTGATAAAAAATAAATTCGTTTTAAAAAATGGTCAAATATCAGTATTTTCTTCTAACACAAAATAAAAGAAATATTATTTATTAAGGAATGTGGTTGAAAGAGCATGATATTGTAAACATGAGTTTCAGCAATAAAATAAAAGAGAGAGAACATGAAAAAGTTAACAAGTTTATGAGTTCTGAGGGAAACGCTTCATCACTGCACAGTGAACTACCACCATTATGAATTTTGAAAAAAATATATAAATAATTTTTTTTAAATCGTAAAAATATTTTTTTTTTTCATATAGCAGAAGGACAGTGTTTTACACATACCAATTTTCATTATTGTACAAGATACAGTAACGGAGGAAAAATATTTTGAATATTTCCAGAAATTTTACTGCTGTAAGCTGCAGGTTACCTAACCCTTTAACTTCAAGTTTTAATAATTTTTTACAAGTCTTCATAATCTTCATGATGGTGCTAGGGACCGATCTATCTACTTTTCCCATTTTTGAGTACAAACAGGTTTGAACCTCTTAAGTGACACCAATAAAACATCACTAATAAGGAAACTAAGTCAGGAGATAATGGGGTAAGAGTAGCCAGTTTCTTTATGAAGACAGGCAGTAATAACAATTACAACAGCTCATTTCGAACAGTTGACTGAACAACATAAGTGTTAATGAATTCCGACTCAAAGCGTCTGAGTTTCAAAAATATAACAGACTTATCTTAAGTTACTAAACTCAAGTTACTAAGCAATCACAAATCAGACAAATTTTAGAAATTATTTCATCACGCTTTTCCAACTAAATTAAATTTTTACCATATTCAAACACAGATGGTTGATTTTTGTCTGGTTGGTAATTTTGCTGACTATTAATTTTGTTGTTTGTTTCTTTATTGTCTTATTTAGTTGGTTGTTTAATTGTTTTGTACCTTGGTTCACTATTTTGTCTAATTTTCTTTTGGTCGGTTGTTTTCTTCGCTTTGCGCATTTTTATCATTTTGTTCGCTTCATTTTTGGTTTCCTGTTTCAATAGTTTGTCATCTTTGTTAGTTAATTGAATGGCTGTATTGTTTGCTAGTTACCTGGAAGACAATGGCTTTCTGAATAATTACAGTAGATGTTAGCTGGTTAATTGAATAGTTTGTTGGTTAACTGATTGGTTACTTTGTCAATTAGCTAGACGGTGGTTTCTTTGTTTGTCAGTTACTTGATTTGCTTGATTTTGTTAGTTGGTAAGTTGATTTTCTTTATTGGTGCGTGGGTAACCTATGTTTTCGACATAACCTAGTCATACTTCTCCGTTGAATTCCATTTCTCAGGCAGGGAAGTCTGTAAGCAGAAATAGCCCACATCTTTATTCCTGATGATGTGGCTACAAGTTGGAGTGATGACTACCAAAGTATAATTTTGATGTGAGCAAGTCTACAAATTTTACCAGGAACTTTTTCTTCAAGGAATGGATTCTTTGGCGTGCTATAAATCTGCGACGTGAGGATCCTTTGGAAGCAAGCTATGTTAAGGGTTTGTATCACTCTTTCTAATTCATCGTTCTCAATCGATTTTTAAACCTCAAACTTTTAATGCACTGCAAAGCTTAGCAACTACTTGACCACTGAAAATCAAGATACACAGATCAATTTTAATTTATAATTTCGCAGTTGACAAAGTTTCGAGACTACAAACGTAGACGTCGCCACAATTATTCTAAAGCATACGCTTTCTCTCGATTTTTCTTTTCATGATGTAGGCCTAACCTAAACAAATGGAGAAAAATCTGTAGCATAAATAAATTATTACAAATAAAAATGCGTTTACTTGAGTTAAAGTCATTTGAACATAAGTTTTTCTTGCTCGCAGTGGACAAATGCAATAAAAATGAATGCCAATTTAGTGGCTGTGAGAAGTGTCCCTGGCAGATGTCAAGTAAACCATTGCCGCATATGCAAAGAGATTGAAACCCTACCACATGTGCTTGGCTCCAGTAGAAAGGGAGAACATCTTAGGAAAAATCGCAACAATAGAGTAAGAAGTTCAGTTGCCAACTGCTTTAGAGAGTGCAACAAGTTTGAAGTGAGTGAAGAGATTAATTTTATTTCAAATGAAGGTTCCACTAAAGGTCCATTCATAACGAAAATTAAACATAACCGTAACATAAACACAGAAGTTTGCGCCCAGGCTACCAAATGGGATCATTCACAATGATTCACATAAGCATTGACTTAAACATTACCGTAAGACGTTAACTTGAAAGTTTGCAAAGTCCAAACTTTCACGCTTATGCTTATGTGATTTGCAAACAGAACACAATCATGGAGCGCTGAAGTATACGACAGAATATGAGGAAATGGCGTCGTTGTTATGTTTCCATGGTTACCAAGTATGTTTGCTGTTGTGTTTATGTTCCCATCGTGAATGATGGGGGGGGACGAATCCCAGAAAAGTATGTATTTCATATGATAGGAAGATGAGCTGACAACAAGGTAGAAGTTTTTTTTGGAAAGCCATAAAACTTAATAAGGGTTTCGCACTGTGTTCCAACTTTCAATAGAGGTAGACTAGGTCACTGTCCTCATATTTCCATCTCTTTCTGAAGTGTTTGTGCAAAGATTTACCCTACTCTACCTGGTTTACAGTTAGAACATAACAGTACTCTTGTGCTTTTAAGTAAACAATTTCCGAGAGAGAAATGTTGTCGGAATTTTTAGTATGAGTGTGTATTAACATAATAACAATTAATATCAACTACAACCGATTAATTTTAATCGAATCGATTATTGGATTAAATATTTTGATCGATTAATCTTACAACAGAAATTGATCGATTAATCGATTAAATCCCACAACGCTAGAAAAACCATTGCCTATAAAACTTACGGGCTACCATACTGTTACAAACTAATTTAAATTTCGTCATATTTCATTACATTTAGGCCTATTATGAATTTGTGTCATGTAGGTAAGCTATTATCTGTGCTGTTATTTACAAGTCATCTTATAGCCATTCCTTTAGTAAACATTTTCCTATCAGCTTACCAGACGTAAATTACACAGTAATGCAACAATAGGCTTACTCAAAGAAAAGAAAGTTGGGACTCACCAGAGTGGCGGTGTGCATAGGTTCACGTGATGTCTGCTCTCCTCCTTAGACATCTATAAAGAAATCAAATCACAATTTCAAATTAAACGTGAGCAGAGATAGGGCACATGCGAAGCAGCACGCTTTCCCTGTTTCTTCTTGACACATGTCAAAACATGCTACAAAATTTTCGGCTCCTGGACTCTTATCAGAATATTGAGAACGTTTCGTGGCGTGAGGGGGAAAAAAGAAACTTTTTTTAATATTATAAGGAATCTTTGGGAGTGATTCCAGACGCCCTGGCGCCATCGTCCTTGTCGGTTAGCATTTTGCATGATGTTGCCAGATCGTCGACACAGATTTTACGCGGCACTGGGGGAAAAAAAAAAGTCCGCAACTTTGCGGCGGTACCTGGAAATGTCTCTCACGTTGTACATGTAATATGAACCAATTGCGAATTTAGTAGTGAAATCGAAGTTTGTACTGTACATGAGGAATATAAACAATTTCATTTGTATAACACATTAGGCGTCGACTACATGGGTACTCCGAACTCAAGCATCCAACGATTATATTTGCTTATCACCCATTGGCTTTTGGTGCTGAGATTAATTTCGATTTTCACAAGACGGTGAAAAAATAATTTAGATTGTCTTAGTAAGCATGGTGATAAGAGATATTCCGATAGTCAATGTGATGTAATATAATCTAATTTTATTTAGAGTTCAGTCTAAGTGACATATCATATTTCCTCCCCCCCCCCCCCGTAGATTATCAATGTATCGTCGACACATCTGCTGTAAAATTTTATATTGTGTGATTGTAAAATATTATTTATTTTATTACCTTCAATATGTTGGATGAATATTTCAGCTAATAAACCAGATAATGGATTACCCATACCTAATCATTTGTGTTGTTTAGAGACTTTGTCGTTAAATTGAAAGTAATTTTGTTTAGTTATAATATGTATCAAATATGAATGAGGTCTCGCCCACCTCATTATATTTTGCTCGACTAGTATGACTAGTCAGTTTGTTTTTATACCATTAAGTACGAGAAAAATTCGTACCGGCACTGGGAATCGAACCCAGGACCTCTCAGCTGTGCGCGCTGAGTGCTCTCTAACCAACTGAGCTATGCCGGGTTCGATTCCCGGTGCCGGTACGAATTTTTCTCGTACTTAATGGTATAAAAACAAACTGACTAGTCATACTAGTCGAGCAAAATATAATGAGGTGGGCGAGACCTCATTCATATTTGATACATATATGATGTTAACAGTTTAAAGAAACTGTTGTTGAATATGGCCATAAAGTCATGTAATATGCGCTCCTGTATATACTGTACATGACGTGTATCGTCTCAAGTGCAGGCAGTAAGGCCGTAACACGATACTACGAGAGGAGTTCGGCCGGCGTCGTGAATCGGGTCCCGGCATAGCTCAGTTGGTTAGAGAGCACTCAGCGCGCACAGCTGAGAGGACCTGGGTTCGATTCCCGGTGCCGGTACGAATTTTTCTCGTACTTAATGGTTAGTTATAATATGTAACAATTTGATTATTTGATCTACTTTAGGTTTTTGAACATTATTTTTTTAGTAATCTATCTTCGATTAGGGTAAACTAGGGTCTGATGGACAGTCGGGCATGTTGGACACTCTGTACTTTAACGTGTTACCACGCCACTTGTGGGCACCACATTCTGCTAGAAGTCAATGACGGAAGTAGCCCCACTCGTGGCTAATTCCGTCATTGACTTCTAGCTGAATGTGGTGCCCACAAGTGGCGTGGTAACACGTTAAAGTACGGAGTGTCCAACATGCCCGACTGTCCAACAGACCCTAGTTTACCCTATATCAACAGTTTATTCTATGGGAATGTTGGTGTACAAATTTTCTATACCAAGTATTTTTCGTCACTTTTAAATTTTGAAGCCTGTTAATTAATTGATTAGTGTTCTTTGTTGTGTATAAGTGTTGTAATTGCAATGTAGATTTTAAGAATTGTTGAAGAAATTTACATATTTTATAACTTGGAGAATTTATACTGTTTCCTATTGGTCTCATTGTTATAGGATTTTTATATGTTTTGGGTAAAGGTTTCAAAGATATGATAGCCTATGTCATTTAGACTGAACTCTAAATAAAATTAGATTATATTACATAATTTAGATTGGTCAAGTAATGTGGGGTTTACCAAAGAATTATCCAATTTACTTATTTACTCACAAACGGCTTTTACAGAACCAGGAGGTTCATTACCTCCCACACATAGGCCTAAGCCCGCTATCAGTCCCTATTCTGTGCAAGATTAATCCATTCTCTATCATCATATCCAACCTCACTCAAATCCATTTTAACATTATCTTCTCATCTACGTCTCGGCCTCCCCAAAGGTCTTATTCCCTCAGGCCTCCCAACTAAGAGTCTATATGCATTTCTGGATTCGCCCATATGTGCTATCTGCCTTGCCCATCTGAAACGTCTGGATTCAATGTTCCTAATTATATCAGGTGAAGAATACAATGCGTGTTTTTCTCCGATGTGTAACTTTCTTCATTCTCCTATAACTTCATCCCTCTTAGCCCCAAATATTTTCCTAAGTACCTTATTTTTGAACATCCTAAACCTCTGCTCCTCTCTCAAAATGAGGATTCAAGTTTTACAACCATACAGAACAACCACTAATATAACTGTTTTATAAATACTAACTTTCAGATTTTTTGGGAGCAGACCGGATGACAAAAGCTTCTTAACCGAATAATAAGACGTGATTCCCATATTTATTCTGTATTTAATTTCTTCCCGAGTGTCATTTATATTTGTTACTGTTGCGCCAAGATATTTGAATTTTTGCACTTCTTCACAGGATAAATTTTCAATTGAGAACATTATTACAAAAAAAACCCTTGTGAAAATTGCTATTTTTCAGGAGAACAATAAAAATAAATAGAACAACACATGTCAGCTGTTTCCGTACAACTGGTGTTCATCCTTGTGGCTATTGCACCTAACATGAGTCGTTTTAGGAGTCTCTAAAGATTTTAAATAGTAGCAAATGTATCCTTAACTCAATTTCATTAAAAATGACTAAGGCTGTTTTTGTAATAATGTCTTCAATTTTTATATTTCCATTTCGTACTATTTTCTGGTCACGAGACATAGGCATGTACTTTGTCTTTTCGGGATTTACTTCCATACCTATTTCTTTACTTGCTTCAAGTAAAACACCCGTGTTTTGCCGTTTGTGGATTTTCTTCTAACATATTCACGTCATCAGCATGAACAAAAAGCTGATATAACCCATTCAATTTTAAACACCTCCTGTTTTCCTGTACTTTCCTAGTTGCATATTCTATAGCGAAGTGAAAAAGCAAAGGTGATAGTGCATCTCTTTGCTTTAGTCCGCAGTGAATTGTAAAAGCGTCAGATAGAAACTGACATATAGGGACTCTGCTGAAGGTTTATGTATCATTATCCAATTTACACGGTGCAATTTTTTTAATTTGCCCTGGCTACCGGTTAATTAGGCCTATTAATTAATAATTTCAGTGTATATTTGCTTTTATGTATATATAATATTGCATACGTCATGCACAACGTAGAATATAGAAAAAGTATGGGATAGAAATTCCCTCTCAGACTTCAGGTTTATATAACATAGTCTAGTGAATTTATTAAAATGCCAATAATTAATTTCAAATATGCGATCTTAATTTACTTTTTCTGATTTACTGTATATTAGTGTCAAAGTGTGAGCACCCATTAAAAAAAATTAAAATTTGGCGCCTATGGAATAGCATATCAATAACTGATTCTATCGTTTGTTTCAAAATAACATTTCTACCAACTGCAGAATTTCACGAAGTTTTAGTCTACATTAAAGATTCAGAAAACTTATTTCGAGGCATTCACAGCGTTCAGTCTATTTTTCGGTACCAACTTCGTGTTTTAAATCTTGCCATAGTTTAGTAAAAAAGGAGAATTCTAATTAAGAAAAAAGAAAATTAAGGTTTCGAAAGATCCTTGATAAAATACGGTAATAGACCTGTAACTCGTATAAAAAAAGCTTACTCATCGCAGACATTGACGAATGAAACTTGATAGAATTCCAAGAAAGAGTAAGAAATGTGGGCCCAGTACAATGAAATACGGTTTCAAGAACAAAGCATCACGCTAACAATCTGAACGCAAAAATTTTGCCTTTTAAAACTTTGCTTCGTAATTCATATTGCTGTGGCTGATTTATTTATTTCAATTATGATTGTGGACCTTGCAGTTAACAGTCTTCTTGCTTCTGTTTTTGTTGTAAATATGCTAGTTTTCGTAAATATTATTATTTATATTTTATTATTATTATTATAATATTATTATTATATTTTATTTTAGATTGCATAACTCCTCGGTTTTTTACAGATTGTTTTACAAATGTGTACGTACCAGAAAAATACAATACAGCAGCAGTGGCGAAAATGTAATCGTGCGCCGAGCCACTGTGTAACCTGCAACGGGCAGGCCATATTTCATATTAAAATACAAGAAAAGATGTTTTTGGTAAACACGCGAGAATAAATTGCTTGCATAGCACTTATGGAGGGAGGCGGACACCCGAAGGGGAAGTGAAGCAACTGTCTGACTTTTTAACGGATTTTCATTTTCCTTACGTCAAGCACTTAAATATAATTTTATACAGTACAAGGCTACAAACTAGTGTTTAGTACGTGTGACGAAGAAAGAAATGAACAATAAATGAACAATATCACAACCTAAAATTAACTGTCTTCAGAATGTCTCTGCGACAGAGTTTTAAAATCAGGAATTGTGTCACTTACTGCCAGTCGTAGTTGATCACGAAGGTATTTGTCTGTCAGTCGTGATCTAAATTTGGTTTTTACTATTTTAATTGTTGAAAATAATTTTTCACAAACGTAAGTTGTAGCGAACATGGCTTCAACAGAGCAAGCGAAAGAACTAAGCTTCGGATATTTATTTTTTGGCAAAGATTTGAAAGTTCAACATTTGTCAAGTCGTTACATCTAGCTTTCATTTTACATCATATTGTAGATCTGAGAGTTCAAATTGAAGAGCTAACCCCATTATTCGTACATCTGCTGAAAAAGGGTCGCCGTACAGAGATGATGATGATGATGACAACAACAATAACACTTAACCTTTTAATGTTTCATCAGTAACATGTAGTATAATGCCGTTTTATGTTATACTACCGTTTTCCTCGTAATACTTGTGAACAAATCATACATTTAATATTCTCATCATATTGACAGCAAAAAAATGCGTCCTCCCATCCTACTTGGAACTTCCGTACATGGTTTCGAGAGAGACATATGCCACTCGCAGGTCAGAGACAAATACAAATAGAACGGAGTTTGACTCCAGTGAGTGAGAGGGTGGGGGTTGGCGGAGGTTAGAAGCATGCGAAATGCACAGCTAACACTGCGAGCCACAATGTCTCGCGAGTCACGTTCTCGCCACGGCTGCAATAGAGTAAACGAAGATTACAATAAAAGTAGACAGTATGTTACACTGTATCTCGATGTACAAGAAAGTGAACAAAAATAGGTATTTATGAGAAAAGTTTGTAAAAGTTCTCTTTTTGGCACGAATGTAAAGTTTGTGAAACGAGAAGATACCCAGAAATTTATTTCTGAAAAACTCAAAGCCTTCTATTTCTTTTGTTACCGTAACTGAATCGAGATTGTCTCTTCATTATTTAACGACTTGTATCAACCCATGGATTAACAAGCTTGGACTGATGGAACTGGTGATAACGAATGGTATTTCGCGAGATGAGTTCGAGGAATCGGCATGCAATTGCCTGATATTCAACATATACTCTTATTTGTGAAAAAAAATATAGATATGGTTTATTTAACGACGCTCGCAATTGCAGAGGTTATATCGGGTTCGCTGGTGTGCCGGAATTTTGTCCCGCAGGAGTTCTTTTACATGCCAGTAAATCTATTGACATGAGACTGTCGCATTTAAACACACTTAAATGCCATCGACCTGGGCCGGATCGAACCTGCAACCTCGAGCACAGAAGTCCAGCGCTATACCGACTACGCTATACTATACTTGTGGAATATCTCGGAAAATCCGAAACTAGTAGGACTTGAACCCATGTCCAAATACAACCCTAGAGCAGAAGCCTCGATTGATAACCTCTATACTACTCCAATCAGGTGGTTTCTAGATTATTGAAGATGTTCCCTTGGAGCTATTTTTGATTATTTTGTCCGCAGGTCAACTGTTGCAGCTTTCTCTTTACAGTCATCACTATTGGACCTGTTACTTTTTTGCCATTTTCTGTGTTATGCTTGATAGGCCTATAGTTGTAAGTTTCTTAGAGTTTCATTAAATGGTAGGGTAGAGTAGCATCAATCGCACCGCTTCCTAAATGGCACCACTGCTAGTTTAAAACAAATTACTGTAGTAGTGTGGCATCTAGTGGTATTGTTACAATCTACCATATGAACTTCCATCATGTCATTTGATTTCTGCCACTTCTTTGTGTCAGCAGCGTGGTGATAGTGTATCTAATATAATCGCTCAGGTGGAAGTATATTTAGCTAACATTCTGTAACTAAATAACGGATTTGTATGCAAAGGAATCCATAATCTTAAGATGTTATTGGTTTAAGAAAATATTGAAGAACATTTAACTTAGTAGGATTTTCGAATATGTGGTGATTATAAGCTAGAATGAAGGAAATAATAACTTATGATGTAGTTTCTCAATTCGCACCACTTTGTAGGTGTCTAATTCGCACCGGTGCGATATGAGCCGTACAAAAGAAGGCTCCAAAAATTTTAACTGAACGAGGAATGCATCAGGTGGGTGCAATATCAAGTGGTGAAAAGGGCGTTAATACAACAAGTGTGCGTTTTACAAGCGCACCAGGTATTTTGTCCCACCCATGATAATTTTTAAACGTCAAACAGTGCATCCTACATTATCAGCTGGTGCTCCTCGAGGATCGTTATTTGTTTGCTCTGAGTCAGGTTACATCAACAGTGAACAATTTGTTGAATAGTCAAACATTTTATTTGCCACTCAAACCTGCCATAGAAAAAAGTGCTGCTTCTTTATGTCCACCTATACGACCCATTCCAAAAATTTAGAAGCTAGATTATCTCGGGAAATTGGTGTGCTCCTGTTTCAGCTTCCTCGTCATAATACTCATAGGCTCAGCCTTTAGATATTTCTACCTTCAAACCATTTCAAACAGCTAAATCATGAAGCAGTTCTTAGGCGGCTTCGAGATAATCGCGGAGAAACGGTGACGCAGTTTACAGTCTGAACTGGCTGGTGAAGCACATGGCAAATGTGTAACAACAAAAAAGCGCATTCAAGAAGTTTAAATGTTAGGTAATTTATGCTCTATTTTTTCAATTTCATTTGAAGATGCGTTATTCTCTTTCATTAATTTCAATAAACTTGTAATTTGCACTTATTACATTAATCATATTAAATACTGTTCAATATTTTCAATATTAAAAGCTTTCCTTCATCCTGTTCCCCGCAGATAAAGAGGTGCGATTTAAGAAACCACAAGTGCTATTTAGGAAACTAGTTGCCTAAATGGCACCACTTACAAGTGTTTCGAAAATGTCATTCTAATTAAAAAATATTAAATCAAATTCAAAGATTCCTCTTTACATTGAAAGGTAAACGTTCTGGGAATGTATCTCTGTAAAGGAATGCAGAAAATAAAAACTGTATTGTTCAATAAAAATTATAAAAGCTAAATGGTGCGATATAGGCAACCTTACCCTACTTCTGTGACTGTTAAATCTATTTTCAGATTTGGAATGGATGTTATTAGGCCTATTATATATTTGTAATTAATATGATTATTGTTGTAGTATGTCATTGTTGTGACCGATTAGTTTATTTTAAATGCTAAATGTGGCTATTAAACTCGTTTCATTTTTGGAATGGCTATTATATTGCATCTGTTATCATTGGGGTTTATATATTATTGTTATAGGTAGCATATTATTATGAATGTTATTGTTTTAATGAGTCATTAGTCTATTTTATTAGTATTTGACCTGTTTCGTGTATTAAAATATCCTAATCTTTCAACAATACTAAATAGTTGCATTTTGAGTCAATCATGAAATTTGTAAGCATACCAAAGCAGCTGTAATAGAACTTTAGCAATCTTTATCATTTCATATATTATGACAACAAAAGAAATGCAAAATTGCAGGAAGGGAAATTTTAGTACGCCGGGAAAAGGCCTTAACGTCACGGTGTAAACCAAAAATTTTATTTCGACATGTCGGAATTTTAAACCGGATTAATAGTATGGACAAGCAGTTCGGCGAAAGGAGCTTCATTTCGAAACCAAAAGTATGTGCCTCATTGTTCTGTCTACACGAGTAGATAAATGCAAGGCCGTTTTGAATTGGTATTCCTCAAGGCTTTGTTATCCGAACAAATAAAAGAGAACTTGCAAAGAAAGCCGACTTAATTGACGGGCTTATTCTTGTATCATAATGAATGTTAATGATAAGACCTTGGAGAACACGTGTTCTAGTTCTGTTGTGTAGAAAACAGTGTTTTTAGTTGTCTTGTGTATTAACATGTGCAAAAAAATTAAAGAATTTCCAAAATCTTGAATGACAGTGTGTATATGTACACAAAGGCAGGTGAACGAAAAGGTGAATGAAAGGAGAATGTAACTAGATAGAAAGAGAAAAGTTTGCAGATGATTGAAGACAGAATGCAAAACAAAGGAATAGTCGAAGAAAGGAAAAGATTGTAATCGTATGTATTTTGAATTGGTGGATGGAGAATGATCGACTTTTTAATTGGTTGGTTCGTATATATGGACGATTGGGGTCTAGGAATTCTCGTCACCGCATATGTCACTATTATACCTTCTTGTCACCGATTGCATTTAAGTCACCGGCATTCTGGCCACCGATTACATTTTAGTCGTGGTTACGCACGTAAGTATGAGATTTAAATGTAATTGTAAGGCTGTTTCCTTGGTTACGCATATAAGCATAATGAGATTTAAATGTCATTGTGAGATCGTTTCCGCGGTTACACATATAGTATAATGAGATTTAAATGTCATCGTAAGGTTGTTTCCGTGGTTACACATATAAGCATAATGAGATTTAAATGTCATCGTAAGGTTGTTTCCGTGGTTACACATATAAGTATGAGATTTAAATGTAATTGTAAGGCTGTTTCCTTGGTTACGCATATAAGCATAATGAGATTTAAATGTCATTGTGAGATCGTTTCCGCGGTTACACATATAAGTATAATGAGATTTAAATGTCATCGTAAGGTTGTTTCCGTGGTTACACATATAAGTATAATGAGATTTAAATGTCATCGTAAGGTTGTTTCCGTGGTTACACATATAAGTATAATAAGATTTAAATGTTATTGTAAGGTTGTTTCCGTGGTTACACATATA
The DNA here is from genome assembly GCF_040183065.1 of Periplaneta americana. Taxonomy (NCBI): domain Eukaryota; kingdom Metazoa; phylum Arthropoda; class Insecta; order Blattodea; family Blattidae; genus Periplaneta; species Periplaneta americana. The sequence continues at coordinate 28,611,872 of NC_091127.1, read as the reverse complement.
AGTTAAGTATAATGAGATTTAAATGTCATCGTAAGGTTGTTTCCGTGGTTACACATATAAGTATAATAAGATTTAAATGTCATCGTAAGGTTGTTTCCGTGGTTACACATATAAGTATAATAAGATTTAAATGTCATTTTAAGGTTGTTTCCGTGGTTACACATATAAGTATAATAAGATTTAAATGTCATCGTAAGGTTGTTTCCGTGGTTACACATAAGTTATATGTATAATAAGATTTAAATGTCATTGTAAGGTTGTTTCCGCGGTTACACATATAAGTATAATAAGATTTAAATGTCATCGTAAGGTTGTTTCCGTGGTTACACATATAAGTATAATAAGATTTAAATGTCATCGTAAGGTTGTTTCCGTGGTTACACATATAAGTATAATAAGATTTAAATGTCATTGTAAGGTTGTTTCCACGGTTACACATATGAGTATAATAAGATTTAAATGTCATCGTAAGGTTGTTTCCGTGGTTACACATATAAGTATAATAAGATTTAAATGTCATTGTAAGGTTGTTTCCGTGGTTACACATATAAGTATAATAAGATTTAAATGTCATCGTAAGGTTGTTTCCGTGGTTACACATATAAGTATAATGAGATTTAAATGTCATCGTAAGGTTGTTTCCGTGGTTACGCATATAAGTATAATGAGATTTAATGTCATTGTAAGGTTGTTTCCATGGTTACGCATATAAGTATAATGAGATTTACTGTCATTGTAAGGTTGTTTCCATGGTAACACATATAAGTATAATGAGATTTAATGTCATTGTAAGGTTGTTTCCGTGGTTACGCATATAAGTATAATGAGATTTAATGTCATTGTAAGGTTGTTTCCATGGTAACACATATAAGTATAATGAGATTTAATGTCATTGTAAGGTTGTTTCCGTGGTTACACATATAAGCATAATGAGATTTAAATGTCATCGTAAGGTTGTTTCCGTGGTTACACATATAAGTATAATAAGATTTAAATGTCATTTCTAAGGTTGTTTCCGTGGTTACGCATATAAGTATTTGGTGAAAAATGTTATGTGTAAAGCACGTTCTTACTTATTTTAGTTATTATCAAATTTATTGTACTGATGGAGCATCACGAAGGGGAATTTCGATTCAATCGAAGTATTTGAGGCTTTAAAGTTATTGCGAAGGTCACTCCCCATCCCGTAAAAAGAAGAAAGTGGAGAATTTAGACAAGGATTATGGGATGCACAACGATACCCTGATTATAAAGATGATGTTCTTGCATCTGTCCTCAGAGTCATCGGACACAATGTGGGTGGCAATTTTGAAACATATATCATGTAGGCCTAACATTTTATGCTGTGTGGAAATTTTAAAACTTTAATCACAAAACATTTTATACAGTGTACCTATGGACATTTTGCTTGTCAAAATAAATTATTATTTTTAAGAAAATGTGTACTGGTGAACAAAATATCGGGTGACCAAAAAGTCGAAGTGACCAAAACACCGGGTGACAAAATTGCTGTGATTAGGTGGTATAATGACGAGAGTTCCTGTGACGAGAATTCCGATGGGATGAGTGAGTGTTTATGACGGACGGTGGGTGGATAAGCGGTAATCGATGGATGAGTGAGTGGGTGAGTGATTGTGAATTAATAGATGGATGCGATCGGTGGATGTGGATGGTTGAGTATGGATGAATTATTGAGTGTATTAGTGCGGATGTAAGCCTAAATCTATGGATGAATGGATAGTTGGATGGATGAATAAAATATAGTCTGTGAGGAATTAAAATACTGCAGATAGACCTTTTATCCGAATCACTGTACAGTGTTGCTAGAAAGTTTAGGGACATCTTATAATTCTTGTAAAATGCTGCCCTGGCCTTAAAATTACTAGGGGAACTAACAGTGTTTTTAATTCTTGATTAACAATAGGAAAGAATAATTTTTAGTGTAATTTCAGTATTTATGTGGTGACTGTTACTCCTTACAGAGAATTTATAAGTTTTTTTTTTAACAAAACAAAAAATCTTACATTTTCAGTATTAAAATTGAAAATGAATCAGTAACTAATTGGTACACGATGCTCAACTGTTGCTGGATGATGTAGGATATATTACTCTTTAAATTAGTAAAGATCAAATATTTGTAGAACATTTTCTTTGTGAATGTCTTAGCAGTTTCTGGGGAAGTTTTGTTAATAGTCGGTTCATCTACTCGTGTAACTGCTGAATGGAGGCAGTTATAGCTATGAGGTTCCACAGCTGCTTTCCCCCTACCACTGTACTCCCAAGGAACGTAGCTCTACTCAACAGTTACAGATGAACCAACTAATAACAAAATTTCCCCATTTTTTTTTTTTTTGTTGTTAAACTTCAAACCGTAGAAACTGCCAGGACATTTACAAAAGACTTTTTTTTTACAAATATTTGATCTGTACTAATTTAAATAGTAATATATCATATATCATCCAGCAACAGTTCAGAATCCTGCACCAATTAGTTACTCATTCATTTTCAACTTTAATATTAAAAATGTAAGATTTTTTTTTGTTTGAAAAACTTATAAATTCTCTGTAAGGACTAATAGTCATCGTATAAACACTGGTTTCTTCCGAGGTTTTCCACAGCCGTGGGACTGAAACCGGATGGTCTATGGCGAGTCCTTGGCATCAACACCTTTGATTTGATTACCCCCTTTGATTTGATTACCTGGTTGGGTTTTTCCGAGGTTTCCCCCACCGAAAAGGCAAATGCCGGGTAATATTTTGGCGAATCCTCGGACCTCATTTCATCTCACTACATCTCGCCAAAATGTAAAAAAAAAAAAAAAATTGTACAACATTGTAAAAATTGTAGAAAATTACTAAATTGTTAAACTATAAAAATTTGTAAAAATTGTAATTGTAATATTGTAAAATGTTGACATGTTCCACATCTTAAAGCTTCATTGCTCATGTAAGATCTATGGAATAAAATAAATGAATGAATGAATGAATGAAATTGCAGTAAAAATTAATGTTTCCTATTGTTAATCAACAGTTAAAACATTCTTAGTTTCTCTAATAAATAATTTAAGATCAAGGCGGCATTTTATAAGAATTTTACTCGTAAGGTGTCCCTAACCTTTCAAGAAACACTAATATAGAAAACTTGAAATGATTATGAACATTGTCACCTTAACTCAACATGAAGGCGAATTGAACAGTTAGACTACTTGATTTATCAGAGTAAAGATAGAGGTAAGAAAATAATCAGAGAGGAAAAAGGAAATGGAAATGACAAAAATTAGGGGAGAGATGGGTAGTATCGGACATCGGGTATTATCGGACAGTGAGTTTCTTTCAACTACCACCAGAAGATAGTCCCTGAATGACATGGTTACGTTTCTGTGATGTCGTATACAGAAACGTAACCATGTCATTCAGGTAGTACGATCTGGTGGTAGATGAAAGAAACGCACTGTCCGATATTACCCGATGTAAGAACGAAGGAGAAGGATAGATCAGAGCAGGAGCACGAATATAAGAAGGAAGGGAAATGAAAGAAGATGCCAGAGAAAGTAATTATGATTAAAAGACCAGGTTCTCAATGGCAAGTTTTGAGTACAACACCGATATCAGATTTGAATAACTTTGATGAATAACTCAGGAAACAGACTATTGACAAAATATTCTTGCTCTTTAGTTCAAGTGAAGTTCCGAAATAATACTTTACAATATTCCGTGCTGAAAACAAGTCTGATACATATTGCATTATTTAAGCGGGAACTCCAAACACAAGTGTGGTAATGCAGAACTTCAAGATCAAAGCTGGCTGACTGTCTTGAATCTTCATAAAGGATTCACAGTATACGAAACAGTTCGTCTAGATACAAAGGTTTTCCAAAACAAAAATTTGATCTATTGTATATTTTATATCTGTTTTTACATAAAAGGAGCTTTTTGAAGTTTCAATACGAAGTCGTGGATGGGAAAAAATAAATTTGTAATAAACCTGTCGCAATCGTAGGTCAAGCATTTTCGTTTCTCTGAAGTGTTCGCAATTCGATCTCCGATACATTTTTACGAGAATATTCGGGTCGGAGGAAGGATTTCTTCGGGTGTTTCTGTTTTCTCTGTCATTCTTTTTCCATTATTTCTACGTTATCTCCACATCCGTAATTTGCCAATTATAGCTACATTTTACATTTTTGGCTATGATATCTATACTTAACTCTTTTTAATTTATTTTTATTTGGTATTTTGCATTTATATCTATATCTGTGTCTTTTATTTAGGTAGTATCTATTTGTTTTTTTTTTTTTAATTTTAAATTTGTAATTAGCCTACACTTGTATCTTGCATTTGTTTCTGTTTTATCTCTTTTTCTCATGTTATATGCAATTCTGTGTTTTTTTAACAAATCTGTACTGTCTATTTTAATTGGGGCTTTGCCCTGTTAAATAACTAAATAAATAAGTAAATAACTAACAAATAAATAACTAAATAAATAACTAACTAAATAAATAAATAACTAAATAACTAACTAAATAAATAAATAACTAAATAAATAAATAAATAAATAAATAACTAACTAAATAACTAACTAAATAACTAACTAAATAACTAACTAAATAACTAACTAACTAAATAAGTAAATAACTAAATAAGTAAATAACTAACTAACTAACTAACTAAGTAAATAACTAAATAAGTAAATAACTAAATAAATAACTAAATAAATAACTAACTAAATAACTAACTAAATAAGTAAATAACTAAATAAGTAAATAACTAAATAAATAAATAAATAAATAAATAATCATCACCTCATACTACCTAAATACGCGGGTCTGTGAGAATGTAATGCCTTCTATTTTTTTCTCTTTTAATTTTCAAGAAAATTAGGTAAAATTTACATAGCCTAACAGAAATAACATTCGCAATTAATTTGTCACTTTTCAATATAATCTTCGTGTTTTTGCGCACTTTTTGTTCACAGTGAAACAAGCGAATGTATTCCAGTGCGGCAAAAATCAAGGTTCAACTTCCTCAGCCATTGGCGCACGGAAATTTTCAGGGTCTCCTCATTTTCAAAGTGATACCCACTTTGAATTTCCTTTAGTGGACCGAACAGATAGAAGTCTGATGGTGCTAGGTCAGGACTGTATGGTGTATGAGGTTAGACTTTTCAACCAATTTTCGCAATCTCGCCAGTGGTGTATTGACTGATGTGTGGTCTAGCATTGACGTGCAAAAGAAGAATATCCGTCGTACTTTCGATGGCGAACTCGCCGAAGACGTTCTTTAAGCTTCTTGAGGCTTTCGATGTATTGGACACAATTTATTGTGCGCCTTTGCTCCAAAAAGTCAATCAGAATCACAAACTCCACATCCCAAAAGACTGTCGCCATAACTTTCCCAGCAGATCGCACAGTTTTGAATGTTTTCTTCTTCTTCGACGACGTTTTGTGATGCCATTCCATTGACTATCTCCTTTACTCAGGTTAAAAAAAAAATAAATGTAAGAGAATCACCGATAAAATTCAAGGCCATACGTCAGATTCCAATCTAACAAGCAAACATTCTCATGGGAGTAGAAAAAGAAGTTTTTTTTTCTTCCACCATCTTAATAATGTCAAAATAAGTGCTTGTACAAATTTTTGACCACTTGAGCGCAATTACGTGGACCTTAAAAATAAGTTTCCCTTGGGCCGTTTACAGAAAGAAAACACAATTTCATTGAAAGAATTTATTGGACCAGATACACCAAATGTTGAGCTATTTTTCAACATATTCCCCACTGGGATTGAGACATTCGTCATACCATGGGATCGACAGAGAGGTGCAGACGGTTGTCACACTCTTGATCCGATCCCAGGCGGCAGACTTCTACGACACAGGGATACAAATTTTGATCCCACGGTATGACAAATTTCTCAATTTCGGAGGGGAATATGTTGAAAAATATCTGAAGAACTGCTGTATCTGTTCCAATAAATCTTTCCAAGAAATTGTGTTTTCTTTTTGTAAACGGCCCCAGGAAAACTTATTTTTACGGTCCTCGTAATTGCACTCGAGTGACCAAGATTTGTATAAACACTTTTTTGACGTTATTAACATGGTTGAAGAAAAAAAAACAACTTTTTTCTCTGCCCCCATAAGAATGTTTGCTTGTAAGTGTACTTGCATTATTTCTAAAATAGGATCTCCCTGACCAGACTCGAATCTAGTCTTCTATCATCTTCTTCTGTCATTCTTCTACTAGTACTGTGTATTTAAATATGCGTCATTAAAATCCATCAGTTTATACCCGAGATCCTTTGATCTAACGGTAACTACAGTAGATGTTTTACTACAGAAGACAGCTAAAAGTTAGCATAGTGATTTATAATTTACATTCAGGAATCTGGACAAGATACGCGCGCTGAACTTTCTCATACAGTCGGCCCTTGCAAACAACCCTCTCTCTCTTCTTTTTCCATCCGACCATTTTATTTGTCCAATTCCGCCTCGTTATGTGATAATTGTGACGGAACCAAATTACAACTGAAGCTAGCTACAGTCCCACGGGGTCGCCGAATTCAAGGAAACCCGAATAATGTAGGCATATTACGGTCATTGTGCACAATTTCTTAGAGATAAAGATGCGTCCAGCTTCCTTTCAGCTGTCACAGTAGGGACAGTTTTAGAATTTCTATTTGCTACATTCTTCTTCCTGTCTTAAAAAGATTTGTATAAAACTCCGTAGCTGAAAAATGTATACAGCAGGATTAGAGTTCAGTTTTATATAACAGTTCTGATTACAACGAGAAATGTCATGAAGTTCTTTTCTTCCGACAAGCAGAGATCCCTACTGATCTCTTACGGTCTCGTGTTCCATTTGCTAAATGGTGACGCATTAAAATCCAGATTTTTTTTTCTTTATTTTCTTTAGGAAAAATTACCATTTTGTAAAATTCTCTTGAGTTTAAAATTTGTAGAAAATTGACCCAGGACCGCCACTGTCACTTACATCATAACATTGGGAGTTTTTTTTTAGTTATTTAACGACCCTTTATCAACTACTAGGTTATTTAGCGTCGATGAGATTGGTGATAGCGAGATGGTATTTGGCGAGACGAGGCCGAGGATTCCCCATAGATTACCTGGCATTCACCGTACAGTTGGGGAAAACCTCTGAAAAAACCCAACCAGGTAATCAGCCCAAGTTTGGATCGAACTCGCGCCCGAGTGCAACTTCAGACCGGGAGGCAAGTGCCTTAACCGACTGAACCACGCCGGAGGCTGGGAGTTGTTAATACTGGTCAATCAGCTTATTCCCTCCATTTTAGTAAACAGTTGTGGAGTTTGCTACAAGTGTGGAAAGGTTAGATTTTTTCCTTGAAAAAAAAAAAAAGTGAAAATGAGTCTAAATTCAGAAGTGTGGGTATGAAGTGACAGATTATTTGGATGTGGAAGAATGACTTGAGATAATATCCGACTCTATCCCAAAATTCATTGATCTAAATACATCCATTCTGAAGTAATTAATCGTTTTCCTACAAAAAAAAAAATGTAATTTTCCAGTAAGTTTTCATAACAGAAAAATTGTTACACACAGTTTGAAAGATAGAGAGATTGGGTTTGCAGTGAAAGTATTTAATTTTTACAGGCATTTGGTACCTTTATAAACATCGGGGGATTTCACTTAAGTATAAAGACAGGGTCCCGCGCCGTGGCGTCGCGGTCTAAGGCATCCTACCTAGGACTCGCGTTACGGAATGCGCGCTGGTTCGAGTCCTCATGGGGGAAGAAATTTTCTCATGAAATTCCGGCCAGTGTATGGGACCGGTGCCCACCCAGCATCGTGATGCACTTGGGGAGCTACGATAGGTAGCGAAATCCGGTTGCGAATGCCAGCTATAACGGCTGGGGGGATCATCGTGCTAACCACACGATACCTCTATTCTGGTTGGATGATCGTCCACCTCTGCTTCGACATGTGGGAGTGAGGCCAGCAGTTGGCTGGTCGGTCTAGGCCCTTCACGGGCTGTAGCGCCACGGATTATTATTATAAAGACAGGAGTGAAACGTCTTTTTCGAAGGAATGTCCTTAACCCTTTCTTACCTATAGATACCATATGGCAATAATTAACTTTATAGCTTTTACATACTTGTGTGTTACATATGAAGGTAAATTTTGCTGGATAACTTCTATTTCAATACATTTTCATCAATATAGCTTTGTTTCAAATGTTGCTACTCCCGTAACTTGGTCACTGAATTGGTCCTAATACAGCTATTTGTTTCAACATGGATTGCTTGTAAATTTAATTTGGGTTAGAAAGGGTTAAGGAGAAACTGCACTAAAAATAACAACTCTCTTCCTAATCTTTTTTTCAAACAAATTTTGAGAGCATGTTTGTTATATAAAAGACTAACAAAATCCAAATTTTGAACTCCCAAATGGTTTTGGCTTTTAATTCTTTTTATAAATATTTTCGAACCCAAGTTTTTAGTAGAAGATCTCAATTTTTAAGCTTCCTTTTTTTTGGTTACATTCACAAAACACAGAGATAAACATTTCTATGCATTCATTTTATGAAATATCTCATTTACTCGCTTTGAAATTTTTTTTTTTTTTGAAATTTTAAAAATGTTATTTTTCCTACAATTCACGAAAAGAATATCAAAGTTTCCCACAAACATGCAGCTACCTCATAAATACTTGCAGTAAAAAATTTTAACCGGATTGATTAATATTATTTCTGCATAAAAAAGTTGGTGTTTAATCAAGAAAAATAAACTTACGGAAAAATAGATTTGAAAGTAAAATGAATACTTATCAATTTATATTAATGAAAGTTCTTCCTCACTACATTCATCTAGTAACTTCAGGGAGTCAACTTTAAAACAAAAAGTTACTAGATTTTGTAATCAGAAATTTGTAAAAAAAAGCAACCTTTTTTTCTTTCATAATTTTGTCAGCTATTCAAATGTCATGCACCCTTACAGCCTTAATTTAAAAACA